>NC_092131.1:15628294-16348294 GCF_043159975.1 Macaca nemestrina | reverse complement strand
GGGCGGCTCGGAGCCCCACCATTTAAAGAGACAGCAGCGAGACCGGGAGCCTTACTGCGGCGGAGGCTTCCGACGGAGGCGGGAGGCGGACGCGGAGTTGCCGAGGTGGCGGGAGCGCAGGGAGCGGAGGAGGCGGGACGCTGACTGCGCCGGTGACAGCCCGAGGCTCCCTCGCGCCTCCCTGCACGCACCGTCGTGCGAGCGCGGGGCGGTGTGTGCGTCCGTCGCGCTCTGTGTTCGTCATCAGCCCCGCTCCAGGATGCGCGAGGGGCGTGGATCCGTCTGCGGCCTCTGCGAGCGGGCCCCGGCGTCTCGGCCTCGGGTCCGCCTGCCGCCGCCTTCTCTTGTTCCTTCCCCTGTCCCTGGCCTGCGGACGCCGGGCGGCGTGGGCCCGGGCCCCTACCCGCTTCCGAGAGCGTTTTCCCGGGGCCGCCTTTGCGGCTGAGTCGGGCCCTCGGGACCCACCCGGCCCCTTGCGGACTTGAAGGAATGAAATGGAAACGCTTCCGGGGAAGGTCGCGGGTGTGGGCGGCTAGGTTGGCGCAGCCTTGGGAGCCGCCATGGGTCGCGGACTGGCGTGGCCAGTGTGGAAACTTGGGACTGTTTGCGTTTTCTGGGCGTGGGACCGAGTCCGAAGTGACAATTCTAAAACTTCACCTTACAGCCTAGGCAAGCCCCAAGTGCTCCATTCCTTCATCCCCATCAGAACTGTCTGCGAGCCTTGTCGGAAAGGAACTTAAGGCGCTCACAAAAACAAATGCGACACTGCAAAATCGGGAGGAGTAATTCTCAGCATTAGGTAGTCCTGTGCTTTGAAGAGCTACTTGATGTCAAGTATTGCTAATCTTCACAGAGGAATAACATTCTGTTTCCTATCATGCAGCTCATATGCCACTATTTTGGTGGCTTTTACCATTTGCTAGGCCTGGTAGGTCGGGCTTGTCCGCTAGGAATATAATGCGAGCCACACACATAACTTTAAACTTTGCGGTAGCCACAAAAAGCACGAAGAAACTGATGAAATTAGTGTTAACGTTTCAGTGCGGTATTTTCAAAATGTTATTTCAGTAATCAAATTATTAAAGATATACATTCCTTATTAACCTTACGATGTCTTTAAAATGTGATATATTTTGTCCTTCCAGCAAGTCTCTGTTGGGATACTGAATTTTCATCAGAAATATCTGTGTTTAGATTTTATTGGAAAAAAAATTGTTTTTGAGATAGGATCTCTCTCGTCACCCACCCTGGAGTGCAGTGGCTCAGTCTCGGCTCATTGCCGCTTCAACCTCGTGGGCTCAAGCGATTCTCCCACCTCAGCTTCCCAAGTAGCTGGGACCACAGGTGTATACCACCACTCCCAGTTAATTAATTAAGTTTATTTTTTTTTTCGGTAGAGACGGGTTTCACTGTTGCCCGGACTGGTAGAGTATATTAAATTTACAATTGAGAATGTAGATTCACATATTCTGTTATTCCAGTCATACTTAACTTTTCCAAAAGCTGAATCAAGTGTCAATTTTTAAATTTAGCTGGGCGCGGTCGCTCACGAGGTCAGGAGTTCAAGACCAGCCTGGCTGACATAGTGAAACCCCATCTGTACAAAAAAATACTAATTAGCCGGTCATGGTGGTGCGTGCCTGTAGTCCCAGCTACTTGGGACGCTGAGGCAGGAGGATCTCTTGAACCCGGGAGGCAGAGGTTGCAGTAAGCTGAGATTGTGCCACTGCACTCCAGCCTGGGCAACAGAGCAAGACTCTGTCTCAAAAAATAAAATAATAATTTAAATTTAAAAATCAAGTAAAAAAATTCAGCTTGTGAGTAGCACTAGTCAAAATTTGAAGGCCCGGTAGCCACATGTGTCTAGTAGCTACAGTTTTGGAAGATTCGAGTGCTTGACATTGCCAGGAATCTTTTAAACCTGCAATGTGGCTGGGCGCGGTGGCTCCCACCTGTAATCCCAGCACCTTGGGAGGCCAGGGCAGGCAGATTGCTTGAGGCCAGGAGTTCGAGACCAGACTGGCCAACATAGCAAAACCCTGTTTCTACTAAAAATACAAAAATTAGCCAGGCATGGTCCCAGCTCCTTGACTCTGAGGTACAAGAATCGCCTGAACCTGGGGAGGCGGAGAGTGCAGTGAGCCGAGATTGTGCCACTGCACTCTAGCCTGGGTGTCAGAGCAAGACTCTGTCTTTAAAAAAAAAGAAAAGAAAAAAAGAAACCTGTAAAGTATTGGTGTCACTATACCCATCTATTAGGAAGGAAGCTAATAGCATGAACAGGGCTGAGGGGTTTCTAGGATACAGGACTTTCAGTTTTAAATTCCTTTAGAAGTTGGGACCTTCCTCCCCAGCAACTTAAAATATAAAGATATAAACAGGGCGTTTGGTGACTCACAGTTGTAATCCCAGCACTTTGGGAATCCGAGGCTGACGGATCACGAGGTCAGGAGTTCGAGACCAGCCTGGCCAACATGGTGAAAACCCCGTCTCTACTAAACATACAAAAATTAGCAGGGCGCAGTGGCATGAGCCTGTAATGCCAGCTACTCAGGAGGTTGAGGCAGGAGAATTGCTTGAACCCGGGAGGCAGAGGTTGTGGTGAGCCAAGATCACGCCGTTGCACTCCAGCCTGGGCAACAAGAGTAAAACTCTGTCTCAAAAAAAAAAAAAAAAAAAAGGCCGGGCGCGGTGGCTCAAGCCTGTAATCCCAGCACTTTGGGAGGCCGAGGCGGGTGGATCACGAGGTCAGGAGATCGAGACTATCCTGGCTAACATGGTGAAACCCTGTCTCTACTAAAAATACAAAAAACTAGCTGGGAGTGGTGGCGGGCGCCTACTGTAGTCTCACCTACTTGGGAGGCTGAGGCGGGAGAATGGCGTGAACCCGGGAGGCGGAGCTTGCAGTGAGCCGAGATCACGCCACTGCACTCCAGCCTGGGAGACACAGACAGACTCCGTCTCAAAAAAAAAAAAAAAAAAAAAAAAAAAAAAAAAAAAAAAAAAGGTATAAACGAGTGCTTGAAAGACCAGTCGGAAACTCGCTGTTCACAAACAAAACTGGAAAATTATGAAAACAAAGCAATAAAGCAATCGCTTTTTCTTTTTTTTCTTTTTTTTTTTTTTTGAGACGGAGTCTTGCTCTGTCGCCCAGGCTGGGGTGCAGTGGCCAGATCTCAGCTCACTGCAAGCTCCACCTCCCGGGTTTACGCCATTCTCCTGCCTCAGCCTCCTGAGTAGCTGGGACTACAGGCGCCCGCCACCTCGCCCGGCTAGTTTTTTGTATTTTTTTTTTTTTTTTTTTGAGACGGAGTCTCGCTCTGTAGCCCAGGCTGGAGTGCAGTGGCCGGATCTCAGCTCACTGCAAGCTCCGCCTCCCGGGTTCACGCCATTCTCCGGCCTCAGCCTCCCGAGTAGCTGGGACTACAGGCGCCCGCCACCTCGCCCGGCTATTTTTTGTATTTCTTAGTAGAGACGGGGTTTCACCGTGTTAGCCAGGATGGTCTCGATCTCCTGACCTCGTGATCCGCCCATCTCGGCCTCCCAAAGTGCTGGGATTACAGGCTTGAGCCACCGCGCCCGGCCAGTTTTTTGTATTTTTTAGTAGAGATGGGGTTTCACCGTGTTAGCCAGGATGGTCTCGATCTCCTGACCTCGTGATCCACCCGTCTCGGCCTCCCAAAGTGCTGGGATTACAGGCTTGAGCCACCGCGCCCGGCCGCTTTTTCTTTAAAAAAAAAAAAAAAAAAGGCAACAATTTTTTTTGTTGTTTATTTATTTATTTATTTTGAGATAGAATCTCCCTCTGTCACCCAGGCTGGAGTGCAGTGGCATGATCTTGGCTCACTGCAACCTCCGCCTCCCGGGTTCAAGTAATTCTACTGCCTCAGCCTCCCAAGTAGCTGGGATTACAGGCGCCTGCCACGACGCCCAGCGTGGAGGCAGGGTTTCACCATGTTGGCCAGGCTGGTCTCGAACTCCTGACCTCAAGTAATCCATCCGCCTCAGCCTCCCAAAGTGCTGGGATTACAGGTGTGAGCCACCACGCCTGGCCAACGATTTCAAGTATTAGGGCATGAGAGCAATTTTGTCAATTTTTGATGCAATTATGACATTGGTAAATTTATTCGTATGCTAATACTTATTTGATCCCCAAACCAAACATGAAATACTTTGTAGAAAATAATAAAGTAAATGAAAAAGTAATAAATGGAATAAGGTTAAAAATTATAGTTTATGGAACATACCATAAAATATTAGATTTAAATGAAATTTAATACAATCTTAACAGTTCTATCAGTCTGGATTCTACCAGAGAAACAACCAGTAGAATACATCTACACAAAGATGGAGTGAGTTATCTCAAGACATTTGTTTACATGATACTGCAGTCTGGGTAGGCAAGTCTAAAATATGTAGGACAGGTCAGCTGCAGAGGGGAAACTGAGGCAGGAGCTGACACTGCAGTCAACAAATTCTTCCTCAGAGAAACATATTAGCTCTTTTTTTTTTTTTTTTTTTTTGAGACAGAGTCTCACTCTGTCGCTCAGGTTAGAGTGCAGTAGCACAATCGCAGCTCATTGCAACTTCCACCTCCCCAGGTTCAAGCGATTCTTGTGCCTTAGCCTCCCAAGCAGCTGGAACTGTAGGCCTGCGCCACCATGCCCTGCTAATTTTTGTATTTTTAGTAGAGATGGGGTTTCACCAAGTTGGCCAGGCTGGTCTTGAACTTCTGCCTCAAGTGATCTGCCTGCCTCAGATTCCCAAAGTGCTGGGATTACAGGCTTGAGCAACAACACCCAGTCCTGATTTGCTTTTAAGGCCTTTAACTGATTGGATGAGACCCACCAAGATAACCTGAGATAATTTTCCTTTAAAGTCAACTGGGCCGGGCGCGGTGGCTCAAGCCTGTAATCCCAGCACTTTGGGAGGCCGAGGCGGGTGGATCACGAGGTCAGGAGATCGAGACTATCCTGGCTAACATGGTGAAACCCCGTCTCTACTAAAAATACAAAAAACTAGCCGGGCGTGGTGGCGGGCGCCTGTAGTCTCAGCTACTTGGGAGGCTGAGGCGGGAGAATGGCGTGAACCCGGGAGGCGGAGCTTGCAGTGAGCCGAGATCACGCCACTGCACTCCAGCCTGGGAGACACAGCGAGACTCCGTCTCAAAAAAAATAAATAAATAAAAATAAAAATAAAAAATAAAGTCAACTGGTTGTGGATGTTTAATCATATCTACAAGTACTCCCACAGCAATGTCTAGATTAGTGTTTGTTTGAATAACTGGGTGGTATAGCCTAGCCAAATTGCCAGAAAGGCTGGGTGTGGTTGTTCATACCCATAATCCCCGCATTTTGGGAGGCTAAGTGGGAGGATTGCTTGAGGCCAGGAGTTCGAGACCAGCCTGGGAAACAGCGAGACCCTATCTCTACAGAAAATACAAAAATTAGCCAATTATGGTGGTGTGTGCCTGTGGTTTCAGCTAGTCTGGAGGCTGAGGCAGGAGGATCCCTTGAGTCCAGGAGGTAGAGGCTGCAGTGACCCAAGATCATGCCACTGCACTCCAGCCTTGACAACAGAGTGAAACTCTGTCACTGAGAAAAACAAACACATGCAAAAAAATAAATTGCCACAAAACTGACTTATAATAACTTAATCATATTCCATGCACAAATCGTGATATGGTTAAGAAAATACCTAATGGAATTCAATAAGGGATGTTGCAAATCACAAAAGGCTGAGAGACGCTGTCTTAGTGGTCAAGCATGTAGAGGATGGATCACCAGTCCAGGTCCTGCCTCTTAGCAGTTGTGTGACATTTCCAAGCATCTTCAGCTCTCTGTACCTCAGTTTCCTCATTTGTAAGATAGGAATAATGTTAATTTCTAGGGCTGTAAGAAATAAGAAACTGATTCTTCATTCTTCCTGTGCTGTAAATATAAAGCTTTCCCACTGAACCTTTTTACCTTCACCTACATGCATAACATAGATTTGTAAAGTATGTACTGGAAGGAGCCTGTTCAGTACATAGTATCTGTACCTATTTATGTTACTTACCTTGATCCATGTTGCATTCATCATTTTATAATATTGCCTGCCTTAGGTTTAAAATCCTGGAAAGGTCAGCGACAAGGCTGCTGGCTTGTATGCTGTCCATATCCAGAAGGTGCCACCCACGTAGATGAGCTCTGTGTTTGCCAGTGAAGATAATGGTGTCTGTATGGTGAAAGGGCATACCACCAGAAGTTAGAGGAGTTGAGTCTTTATTTTGGTTCAGCCACTAAGTTGGTGGTCTAGGATAAGAACTTGGCCTTTTCTGACCTTAGTTTTATCATCCTGATAAGATGACTTAAATTTTTTTAAAATTTATTTTTATTTTATAAATATATTTTTTATTGACACATAATATTTGTAAATATGAGGTACAGGTGATATTTTGTTACATGCATAGAATGTGTAATGATCAAATCAGGGTATTTAGAGTATCTATCACCATGAGCATTTATCAATTCTGTGTGTTGAGAACATTTCAAGTCCTCACATGTAGCTATTTTGAAATGTACAATACATTGTTGTTAGCTATAGTCACCCTACTGTGCTACAGAACATTGTAACTTATTCCTTCTGAAACCACCTTTGCAAAATTATGAGAGTAAAAGAAATCTGACATAGTCGACTCCATCTTGCATCTGACCCCCAAGCTGCCCTTGGCCATTCCTGGACATAGGCCAAACTAGCTTTGGAAGGAATTCAGTGTATAGTTTAATTTGAAAACAAGGACATTAACAATTCCTCCCTAAAACTAACCCCTTTCTTACTCAGGGACAGAAAACTGCATTTTTAAGAGTAATGAAAGGCCACAAGAATAGCATTATGGGAGGGGCATGAACTCTGCTAAAATGCAGGCAAAATTTCTATAACCCATAACTGCTCAGGAGTCCTGTGGCCAGAGGTCACAAGACTTGTGACCTTTCCAATTGCTCCTATAGATAACAACAGTATTGTTGAACCTAAGATTGTTTTTTCTAAGATGTTTTTCAGACTGACCCCACCCAGACTCATGACTCATGACTCAACTGGTCCTGTGACCCCACCCAGAGGCGGACTTACACACACCTTTATGATTTCATCTTCAAGCAGTCAGCAGCACCCATTCCCTAGTCTCCTGCCCACCAAATTGTCCAGAAAAACCCTAGCCTCTGAGCCTTCAGGGAAACTGATCTGAGTGATAACTCCCGTTCTCACAGGTGGATGGCCTCTAGTCAATTACACTCTTTCTTTACTGCAGTGCTGTGGTCTCAGTGGATTGATTTTGTCTGTGCAGCAGGCAGGAAGAATCCCTTGGGCGATTACATTTCTATTTATTATAACTGCATGTTTGCATGTTTGTATCCCCCTTTTCTTCTTTTAGGCAGAGTCTCACTCTGTCATCCAGGATGGAGCGCAGGGGTGTGATTTCAATCACTGCCTCAGTCTCCTGAGTAGCTGGGAGCACAGGTGATCGCCACCGTGCCCAGCTAATTTTTGTAATTTTTTTAGACACGGGGTTTCTCCATGTTGCTCAGGCTGATCTCAAACTCTTGAACTCAAGCGATCTTCCCACCTTGGCCTCCCAAAGTGCTGGGATTACAGGCGTGAGTCACTGTGCCTGGCTGTTTGTACTCATTAATTAGCCACTCCTTGTCCTAACCCTCAACATCCTTCCCAGACTCTGGTAACTATCGTTCTACTCTGTACCTCTATGAGATCCGCTTTTTTAGCTCCCACACCAGTGAGTGCTTGTGATATTTGTCTTTTTGTGTCTGGCTTATTTCACTTAATATAATGATCTCCAGTTCCATCCATGTGGCTGCAAATGACATGATTTCATTCTTTTTTATGGCTGAAAAATACTCCATTGTGTAAATATACCACATTTTCTTTATCCATTCTTCTGATGATGGACACTGTTGTGAAGAATGCTGTAATAAACATGGGGATGCATGTATCCCTTTGAAATTGTGATTTCCTTTCCTTTGGTTGTATGCCCAGTAGTGGGATTGCTGTATCGTTTGGTAGTTCTATTTTTAGTTTTTGGAGAAATCTCCATGCTGTTCTCCGTGGTGTCTGTACTAATTTACATTCCAACCGCAGCGTATGAGAGTTCCCTTTCCTCTGAGTCCTTCCCAGCTTCTGTTATTTTTCTGAAACGATGATGATTTTTAAGGACACTTCTAGCTTTCAGATTCTGTTAAGTGTGCAATGATGGTTGTAAGAACAACAGAAATCACTAAATTCTCCCCATAAAGGTGGATGTCGATCTGACCACACATGAGCATTTTTATGACATTCGTTAGAATCTTACTACAAAGCACCATGCTATATATATATATATATATATATGAAATAATCACCAGAGAAAATACTCAACAAAATAGGTATTCCAACAATCATCTCACCCATTTTTGTCCTATTTTCTTTTTTTTCTTTGAGATGGAGTTTTACTCTTGTTGCCCAGGCTGGAGTGCAATGGCACGATCTTGGCTCACTGCAACCTCTGCCTCCTGGGTTCAGGCGATTCTCTTGCCTCAGCCTCCCAAGTTGCTGGGATTACAGGTGCACGCCACCACGTCGGGCTAATTTTTTGTATTTTTAGTAGAGATGGGGTTTCACCATGTTGGCCAGGCTGGTCTTGATTTCCTGACCTCAGGTAATCCACCTGCCTCAGCCTCTGAAAGAGCTGGGATTACAGGTGTGACCACCGTGCCCGGCCTTTTGTCCTATTTTCATAAGTTATGTACATACTTAATTTATAATGTAATATTTGTGATAAAATTATTAAAGAAAAATTCATGACATTATTAAACATGATAAGGCAGACTTTATTCAAAGGGAGCCATGGTGATAGGTATAGGGACGATTGCAGTGGGGTCTCATAGTTGGGGAAAGAGATTGGACTCAACTCTGTCTCCAACAAGGACGAGTGAGGATTTATCACCAAGGAGCGAGGTGGGAGTGGGTGGAAAATTACTAAGAAGAAACATGAAGGATAAGGGGTTTCTGGCTAAACCAACTTGATAGGATTATTGCTAAAGGCAGATCAGCGTGATAAGATGTGGAGGCTGGTCAGATATAAGCGTGGAAGATTTTTCACTAAACCAATTTATCAGGATTCTTGCTCAAACTGAATTCAATAAGGACAGAGAGAGAAGCCCAAGATTGAGCCTAGTGCGGGGAGGACTCAGAGGAGCCTCACTGAGGTTTTGGTCAAAGGAGAGTCTTTGTCAAATGTTGAAGTTTCCCTTATCCTACCCTTAACATAATGACATTGGGAACAAATCAGAAAAGAAACATAATTTTAGATAAAAGCTGGAGCAGCCACAAACTAACAGCTTAGAACTCACTACCATTCACAATTCATTCCTTTGTACATAGAACAACCTCACAACGTGCTGACAGGCAAGCATTCCTAGTTAACAATAATCAAAACAAATGGGAAATATATTTGTAAAGACCAAAGCGAATTAAAGAGATTCCTTAAGTCTGTCTGTCATTCAGCTAGCATGCTTGGGAATTATTCAAAATACTGCTAGGCTTGGTGCAGTTGTCTGTGCCTACAATCCCAGCACTTTGGGAGGCCAAGGCAGGAGGATCATTGCTTGAGCCCAGGCGTTTGAGAGCAGTCTGGGTAACAAAGTAAGATCCTGTCTCTATTAAAGTAATAATAATAATAAATATATAAAATGCTTCTGGAGGGCTGGGCGTGGTGGCTCACGCCTATAATCCCAGCACTTTGGGAGGCCAAGGTGGGTGGATCTCTTGAGGTTAGGAGTTTGAGACCAGCCTAGCCAACAGAGCCAAACCCCATCTCTACTAAAAATACAACAATTAGCTGGGCGTGGTGGCATGTGCCTGTAACCTCAGCTACTTGGGAAGCTGAGGCAGGAGAATCGCTTGAACCCAGGAGGCAGAGGTTGCAGTGAGCCGGGATCATGCCATTGTACTCCCACGCTCCAGCCTGGGTGACAGAGCAAGATTGTCTTTTTTTCTTTTCTTTTTTTGGTAGAGACGGGATCTTACTTTGTTGCCTAGGCTGGTCTTGAACTCCTAGACTTAAGTGATCCTTTTGCCTTACCCTCCCAAAGTGTTAGGATTACAGGCATGAACCACTGTGCCTGGCCTAAAATGGCAAATTTTATGGTAAGTATGTTTTACCATGACAAAAGAAGTCTACACTTTAGAAGCTGAATTCTGGTGGTGATATTAAAGACAGATTGAAGAAAGTCAAGAACGGAGTCCGAGAGGCCTGCTTGGACATGATGTCCTAGCCAGCAAGAGATTCTCAGGAGGGCGTGCACCAGCACCAGGGCAGAGTTTTGGAAACAGAATGGTGATGACAGAGCTATTTTAGATGTACAGTCAAGAAGAATTAGACACTCACTGACCGTCGAGGTGGGGAGGAGTCATAGATTTCTAATATTTCCAAGTCACATGACAGAAAGAATATGGGAAAGGGAACACAAAAGAAAATTTGATAGAAATAAGTATAATTTACAAAATAAAGAATACGAAAGCGGTTTTCATTAAAGGATTGTGAAGCAATCATTGCCTCTTTATCTAGGTGCAGTGTAGTCAACTCTGTTCTGTATTATTTGCAGGACCAAAGTTCATTAGTGGGGCTAAGAGCAAAGTTCCAGATTCAGATTGCACTCTGCCGTGCTTTATTCTTTTTTTCCGGAGACAGAGTCTTACTCTATTCCCCAGGCTGGAGTGCAGTGGTACGATCTTGGCTCATTGCAACCTCTGCCTCCCTGGTTCAAGCAATTCTTGTGCCCCAGCCTCCCGAGTAGCTGGGATTACAGGTGCCCACCACTACGCCTGTCTAATTTTTGTATTTTGAGTAGAGACGGGGTTTCACCATGTTGCCCAGGCTGGTCTTGAACTCCTGACCTCAGGTGATCCGCCCGCCTCGGCCTCCCAAAGTGCTGGGATTATAGGCCTGAGCCACCACGACTGGCTGTAGTCTTTCTATCCCTAAATGTGTTGACATCAAGGTACAACAGATAAGTCTATCAGATGAGTTTAAAGTCTGTTTTAAGTTATGAAATGTATTATACATGCACAAAAATATATAAACACATTGTACAATTTATTAAATAAGATGAACTGTGAATTGCCATCTAAAATAGATCTTTCTTCTTGTTTTGTTTGTTTTTTGTTTGCTTGAGACAGAGTCTCATTCTGTCACCCAGGCTGGAGTACAGTGGCGCAATCTTGGCTCACTGCAACCTCTGCCTCCCAGGTTCAAGCAATTCTCATGCCTCAGCTTCCTGAGTAGCTGGGATTACAGGTGTGCACGACTGTGCCAGACTAATTTTTTAATTTTTTGTAGAGAGGAGGCTTTACCATGTTGGCCAGGCTGGTCTCAAACTCCTGACCTCAAGTGATCTGCCCCCCTTGGCTTCCCAAAGTGCCAACCCCCGTGCCCAGCCTCAGATAGATCTTTACCAGTATCTTAGAAGTACTCCGTGTCACCTTTCCTTTCCATCCTCCATCAGGAGAATCACTTGTTCCTTTGTTTTTGTTTTTAGTGTTAACTCCAACATACGAATTTCTGGTGATGGAAGTCCTCATCTGCACATATCTTCTCAATGAAACTGGCGATGAACCCTTCTGGTACAAAAATGAAGTGGACTAGGCCTCCAGCCGTGGAACCTCTCCTAGCTCTTCATCCCACTCCAACAATTTCCCCTCTCCCAGTTGTCCCAGTTGTGACTCAAAGGGTGGCATATCAAGGTCTTTAAATATATATATGAATTTCTAAACAATATGCTATTTACATGTAAAGAACCAAAAAACAGGCACAAAATTAGCTGTGTAAAAAAAAAAAAAAAAAGACTACTGCCACTGTTAGAAAAAGACTCAGTCATTGCTATAGACTGAATGTTTTCATCCCCCAAATTTCATATGTTGCAACCCTGATTGCAAAGCTGCTGGTATTTGGAGATGGGGCCTTGGGAGATCATTAGGTCATGACGGTGGGGACCCTTGTGATGGAATGAGTGACCTTATAAGAAATGTGAGGGTTTTTCCTCTCTGTGTTCTCCGCCATGTGAGGATATAATGAGAAGATCATGCACAAACCAGGAAGTAGCCCTCACCAGACACCAGATCTGCTGCTTGATCTTGGACTTTCCAGCCTCCAGAACTGTGAGACACTCAGTATATGGTGTTTTGTGACAGCAGCTTGAGCACACTAAGACAGTCATAGTCTGGGTAACTGCCTGGATTCAGTTTTCCTCAGAGTTCCTAAATGCCCCTTCTGGAGAATTCAGCAGGCAAAGCTGAGTGAGTCCAGGGAAACAAAGACTTCCCCTTCTGGAGCATCTGCAGGTTCCCCTTCTGGAGCATCTGCACGGCTGAGCATGGGGAGGGGAGAGGTCAGGGGAGTGACCACTTTCTATTTTCTACTTTCAGGAGATTTCTCAACTCTTCTTTACGACCCAACTATTAATTTCTTTTTCTTTTTTTTAGAAACAGAGTCTCACTCTGTTGCCTAGGCTAGAGTTCAGTAGCATGATCATAGCTCACTGTAACCTTGAGCTCCTGGGCTCAAGTGATCCTCCTGCGTCAGCCTCCAGAGTAGCTAGGACCACAGGCCTGTACCACCACACCTGGCTAATTTTTTTAAAAAAATTTTTGTAGAAATGTGGTCTTGCTGTGTTGCCCACGCTAGACTCAAACGCCTGGTCTCAAGTGATCCTCCCACCCTGGCTTCCCAGCTTGTGTGGAACCACTACACCAAACTGAATTTTTCATTTTTTAAATTATACTTTTATTTTCCAAGATCTCTATCTCTCTTTTGTTCTCTAAATGTTCCTTTCTTTCCTTCTTTCCTTGTCTGTCTTTCTTTCTTTCTTTCTTTCTTTCTCTCTCTTTCTTTCTTTCTTTCTTTCTTTCTTTCTTTCTTTCTTTCTTTCTTTCTTTCTTTCTTTTTCTTTCTGTCTCTCTCTCTCTCTCTCCCCCCCCTCCTCCTCTCTCTCTCTCTCTCTGTCCCTCCCTCCCTCCCTCCCTTCTTTCCTTCCTTCCTTTCTTTTCTTTTTGAGACAGAGTCTCACTCTGTCGTCCAGGCTGGAGTGCAGTGGCACGATCTTGGCTCACTGCAACCTCTGCCACCTGAGTTCAAGCAATTCTTCTGCCTCAGCCTCCCAAGTAGCTGGGATTACAGGCGCCTGCCACTGCACCTGACTAATTTTTGTATTTTTAGTAGAGACAGGGTTTCACCATCTTGGCCAGGCTGGTTTTGAACTCCTGGCCTTGTGATCCACCTGTCTCCACCTCCCAAAGTGCTGGGATTACAGAAGCCCCTGCATCTGGCCTGTTTCTTTCTTAAAGTATTTCATTTTTGTTTTATGGATACCACATCTTCTGTCTCTGAGGATATTGGCAGGTTTTTAGAAATTTTCTTTCCTTCTTTCTTTCTTTCCTTCCTTCCTTCTTTTTTTTTTTCTTTTGAGACAGGATCTTGCTGTGTTGCCCAGGCTGGAGTGTAGTGGTTTGATCATAGCTCACTGCAGTCTCAAACTCCTGGCCTTAAGTGATCCTCCTACCTCATCCTCCTGAGTAGCTAGGACTACAGGCATGCACCACCACACCTTGCTAATTTTTAATTTTTTTTTATGGAGACAGAGTCTCACTTTTTTTGCCTAGGCTGGTCTCAAACTCCTGGTCTCAAGCAATTCTCCTGCCTTGTCCTCCCAAAGTGCTCAAATTGCAGGTGTAAGCCACTATACCCAATCAAATTTTTCATTTTTTAAATTATGCCTTTTAACTTTTAAGATCTTTCTTCTGTTCTGTGAACATGTCTTTCTTAAAGCATTCCAATTTTGTTTTATGAGTACCACATCATCTGTCCCTGAGGATACTGATTGGTTTTTTTAGAAATTTTCTTTTTTTTTGAGACAGGGTCCTGCTCTGTTGCCCAGGCTGGAGTGTAGTGGTGCAATCATAGCTCACTGCAGCCCTGATCTATGGGCTCAAGTGATCCCCTCACCTCAGCCTCCTGAGTAGCTGGGACTACAGGTGTGCACCACCACATCCTGCTAATTAATTTTTTTTTTTTTTTTAGACAGAGTCTTGTTCTTGTTGTCCAGGCTGGGTGCAATAGTACGATCTCTGCTCACAGCAACCTCTGCTTCTGGAGTTCAAGTGATTTGCCTGTCTCAGCCTCCTGGGTAGCTGCGATTACAGGCACCCATCACCATGCTCAGCTAATTTTGTGTTTTCAGTAGAAACGGGGTTTCTCCATGTTGGTCAGGCTGGTCTCGAATTCCTGATCTCAGGTGATCCGCCTGCCTCGGCCTCCCAAAGTGCTGAGATTACAGGTGTAAGTCACCATACCCGGCCAATGTTTAAATTTTTTTTTTTTTTTTTTTGAGATGGAGTCTTGCTGTGTCGCCCAGGCTGGAGTCCAGTGGCGCAATCTCAGCTCACTGCAAGCTCCGCCTCCTGGGTTCACGCCATTCTTCTGCCTCAGCCTCCCAAGTAGCTGGGACTAGAGGCGCCTGCCACCACGGCCCGCTAATTTTTTTTATATTTTTATTAGTGATGGGGTTTCACGGGGTTAGCCAGGATGGTCTCGATCTCCTGACCTCGTGATCCGCCCGCCTCGGCCTCCCAAAGTGCTGGGATTACAGGCGTGAGCCACCGCGCCCGGTCTTTAAATTTCTTTTTTTGTAGAGACAAGGTCTTGCTTTGTTGTCCAGGCTGGTCTTGAACTCCTGGTCTCAAGCACTTCTCCCATCTTGGCCTCCCAAAGTGCCGGGATTGCAGGTGGGAGCCACCACACTCAGCCAGAAATTTTTCCTAAGAACAGTCTCTGTTTCCTCCAAGTTACTCTTCTACTTGTTTGCTGTTTGGCATCGTCTTCCATGTTACGGACTTTTCTCAAATATCTGATGGTCCTTGGCTGCCTACTCATGTTTAAGAACAGGGCACTTTGGAGCCATTTGGAAGCTACATGAATACGTTAGATTTATCAACTGTGCATGCATTGATCCGGCTGGACCATTTTGCTGAGAAACATAATGATTTAACATCTTTAAAACGTTTTTCTCTGTGATCAAATTCTGCAGAGAAAAGTATGCCAACTGCCTGCATAGGAGAGGCAAAAGGCTTCTCATCAGCCCCAAGATTTAATGGCAAAACTTTCACCTTTTAAAAAAGTAGTCCTTCTTCATACTCTCAGACTCACCTTACTCTTATTCCAGGCATCACTGCAGTGACCAGAGCTGTATGGGCACTCATCAGATTCACACAGATGCACCTTCACAGCCTCACCACAGTCCTGTGTTGCATGCTTCTCACCTCCCTCCCCGGGGCTCCTCTAATGCTGTAGGTGGGGATGCTATGAGAACCTGCTCTTTGTCCATGAAAGCATAACCCATAAGTGCAGGATAATTAACACCCCATCAGGTCCACTTTGGATTTAGGAACATTTGAACTAATGGACAGATGCTATCCCTTTCTCTCCACTAGACCAATGCTTCTGAGGGCTCAAGCAATCATCTACCCATGGCAGTGACCGTCTTTGCTAACACCTCTGTCAACTGACTCCTCCTCCTGGTCTGCAATGTATTCGTCTTTTTTTTTTTTTTTTGAGACGGAGCTTCACTCTGTTGCCCAGGGTTGGAGTGCAGTGGTGTGATGTTAGTTGACTGCAACCTCTACCTCCCGGGTTCAAGCGATTCTCCTGTCTCAGCTTCCCAAGTAGCTGGGATTACAGGCATGCACCACCACACCCGGCTAATTTTTGTATTTTTAGTAGAGACAGGGTTTCACCATGTTGGCCAGGCTAATCTCGAACTCCTGACCTCAGGTGATCCACCCACCTCAGCCTCCCAAAGTGCTGGGATTACAGGCGTGAGCCACCACGCCCAGCTCTTCCTTGCTTTTCTCCATAGGATCACACTCCCCAACAGAAACTCATTCTCAAGACTTTGTCTCAGCCTCTGCTTTCTGGGATCCCTTAGGTAAGACACCCTAACGTCAGCTATACTTGATGTCCTCCAGCCTATGGCTTCCATGTGTGTGCTTCTCAAGCAAACTCATCCAAATGGACTGCATCCAGGTGAAACTGGCCTTCAGGATCACATGTGAGGCTGAGCCTTACACTGGGAACAGGCCTGTCTGCCAGAACCTCACTCAAGTCTTAATGCTCAGTAGAGGTTCTGAAAGACACGGACTGTCTCTTGTTCACTGTTGGATGCATAATGCCTCCTGATTCATTCTGATATCAGCTGAATGAATGAGTGAATCCATTTGCTAGGAAAAATGCTGGAAATGACCAAATGCTAATATAATGACCAAACGCGTTAGTCGTTGTTCCTCCCCTGGTTTATCTTGAGAGTGAATATTTCTGCCCAGGTCAATACTCTACTCATGCCATAATTTTCCTCATGGTAGATCAAAGAGGGCTTCTGTATCAGGCTGTTCTTGCATTGCTGTAAAGGAATACCTGAGACTGGGTAATTTATAAAGAAAAGAGGTTGAGGCCGGGCGCGGTGGCTCAAGCCTGTAATCCCAGCACTTTGGGAGGCCGAGGCGGGCGGATCACAAGGTCAGGAGATCGAGACCACAGTGAAACCCCGTCTCTACTAAAAATACAAAAAATTAGCCGGGCGCGGTGGCGGGCGCCTGTAGTCCCAGCTACTCAGGAGGCTGAGGCAGGAGAATGGCGGGAACCCGGGAGGCGGAGCTTGCAGTGAGCCGAGATCGCGCCACTGCACTCCAGCCTGGGCAACAGCGTGAGACTCCGTCTCAAAAAAAAAAAAAAAAAAAAAAGAAAAGAGGTTGAATTGGCTCACAGTTCTGCAGGCTGTACAAGCACGGTGCTGGCATTTCTGCTTGACTCATGGGGAGGCCTCAGGGAGCTTTCACTCATGGTAGCTTTTACTCATGACAAAAGGTGAAGTGAGAGCCGACACATCACATGGCAAGAGCCAGAGCAAGAGAGAGGGCGGGGGAGGTGCCACACACTTTTTTTTTTTCCCCAGATAGTTTTTCACTCTGTCTTCCAGGCTGGAGTGCAGTGGTATGATCTCAGCTCACTGCAACCTCCACCTCCTGGGTTCAAGCAATCCTCCAGCCTCAGCCTCCTGAGTAACTAGGATTATAGGTGCGCACCACCATGCCCAGCTAATTTTTGTATTTTTTGTAGAGATGGGGTTTCACCATGTTGCCCAGGTTGGTCTCGAACTCTTCAGCTCAAAGCGATCCGCCTGCCTTGGCCTCCCAGAGTGCTGGGATTAGGGTTGTGAGCCACTGCGCCTGGCTGCCACACAGTTTTAAACAATCAGATCTCATGTGAACTGAATGAGCACTCACTCATCACCAAGGGGATGGTGCTGAGCCATTCATGAGGGATTCATCCCCATGATCCAAACACCTCCCACCAGACCCCATCTCTAACACTGGGATGACATTTCAACAAGAGATTTGAGGGGAAACTGTATCGCATAGCTTTATCGCATCGGAACTGTATCGCATAGCTCCCCCGTGTCTGCTTGGATCTCTGGGGGCCAAAAAGAAGCCTATGCTTTTGGCCGGGCGCGGTGGCTCAAGCCTGTAATCCCAGCACTTTGGGAGGCCGAGACGGGCGGATCACGAGGTCGGGAGATCGAGACCATCCTGGCTAACACGGTGAAACCCCGTCTCTACTAAAAAAATACAAAAAACTAGCCGGGCGAGGTGGCGGGCGCCTGTAGTCCCAGCTACTCGGGAGGCTGAGGCAGGAGAATGGCCTGAACCCGGGAGGCGGAGCTTGCAGTGAGCTGAGATCCGGCCACTGCACTCCAGCCTGGGCGACAGAGCGAGACTCTGTCTCAAAAAAAAAAAAAAAAAAGAAGAAGCCTATGCTTTTTTCTTTTGTTAGCCATGTTGTCCTATGTGTACTAACAGCTGGGAAAACCAAAACGCCATTTGGACTGTTCCAAATTCCCATCAATACCAGGAGAGACTCTAAAACTGATAGATTGGGAACAAGAGGGTTCACAGCATGGATCTGGGATCCTGTATCACACCTGGGATCATCTCATCTCGATTAGTGGGAGGAAATTAAGATAGAGGCGAAGGGGCTATCCTCTTTCTACATTTTTTTTTTTTTAAACGCACTACACCAATCTAAGGGGCTACCTTCTTTAAGACATGCTGGGGTAAGAGCTGCAACACTTACTATGTTGCAGTGGGCTCTAGGTGAAAAACGATCATGCTGAAAGCCTATTTAGTTTTCCTTTCTCTGGGTTGCCCCATCTCCTTCCCTGGGCCTCCTCTCCTCGGCTTCTGCTCTTGACTATTACTTTTCGCACCCTCTTGCTCAGCTCTGGTGTTTCTTCATGGCCTCCCAGGATCAGTCTTGACTGAGAATCTGCCTCTTGGACCATGAATTCTCTCCTTTCCCATACTAACCGTGTAAGCCTCTGCTCTCAGCTTTAATCCGTCAGTCCTAGCATAGGGCCGGGAAAACAATGCTGACCTTTAACTGCTGCTCAGAGAAAACACAGTGTTCCCATTTCAGTGGTTGAAGGAGGGTCCTGTTTTCATTCTTTATCATCATCTCTCCCTTCACATTTTTCTTTGATCCAACTTCAAATAGAAATTTTCAACCTGAGAAAGATGATTGGGAAAAAAAAAGCAATAATATTATAAGCACAAGTTAAACTAAACTAAACAAAAACTTCAAGGCCACCCATGTTAGGGAAAAAAAATGATACCACTGATTTTTTGTAAAACAAAATACATGTGCAGTCCCTGTAAGACTGTGTAATAAGATCTGATCTATACTTGACAAATCAAATATTGGAACCAGAGTCAGACATTTAAGATCTAGGCTGTGCTCAAAAATCCATTTCAGATCAGGTGTGGTGGCTCATGCCTGTAATCCCAGCACTTTGTGAGGCTGAGGTGGGAGAATCGCTTGAGGTCACGAGTTTGAGACCAGCCTGGACAACAGAAGGAGACCCCCATCTCTACAAAAAATAAAAATAAAAATAAAAAATTAGTTGAGCATAATAGCACAAGCCTGTAGTCCCAGCTACTCAGGAGACTGAGTCAGGTGGATTGCTTGAGCCCAGGAGTTTGAGGCTGCAGTGAGCTATGATCATGTCACTGCACTCCAGCCTGGCTGACAGAGCAAGACCATGTCTCAAAAAATAAAAGATAAATACATTTCATATAGTCATTGTATCTGTTAAGTAAAGAGTTTTATAATATGTAAAGAGCATATCAGCAGACTTTTTAAAAAACACATAGCATTTAGATCTCATCCATTCCATCCATGGAAAATGTACTACTACTGCCATTACTTTGAGATTGGAATCCATTCCAATGCAAAGATGCATTCTAGTTACTATTACTCTGTAACGAATTCTCTCTAAACTTAGTGGTTTAAAGTAGGCATTTTATTTTGCTCCCAATTTTGTGAGTCAGGTATTGGGGAAGGGTTTTGCTGGGCAGTTCTCATTTGAGGCCTTTCATGTAGTTGCAGTCAGATGTCAGCTGTGCTGCTGTCATCCGAAGGCTCAACTGGGCTATGAATGTCTAAGATGAAGCACTCACATGGCTTGCAGGGGATACTGGCTGTTGGCTGGGAGCTCAGCCAGGCCTGTCTGCCAGAACAGGTATACATGGTCTTTCGGAGAGGGGAGTTAGACTTCTTACATGGTGGCTGTTTTCCCCACAGAAAGCATTGTAAGAGAACCAGGCAGAAGTTGCATGGTCTTTTCTGACCTGGCCTCCAATGTCACACAGCATCATTTGTGCTTTATTTTACAGGGTACAAAGTCACCAAAGCCAGCCCAGATTTAACAGGAGGGAGTAGAGACTCCACTTTTGATGGGAGAAATGTGAAAGAACTTGATAACAAGTTTTAAAATCACCTTAGATGATGTTAACCCATAGAGTTATAAGGAAAGAGATTGCATTTACAGCCAATAATACAAGATAAATTTCGGAGAGGTTGAGGTAGGGTGTAGATGAAAAGAATCAGTTCATCTCAATTCTTTATTAAATTAAAAAAAAAAATTTAGACACGAGGTCTCGCTCTGTTGCCCAGGCTGGAGTGCAGTGGCATGATCGTAGCTTGCTGAGTCTTGAACTCCTGGGCTAAAGTGACCCTCTTGCCTCAGCCTCTCAGTTCAGTCTGCTGAGCACTGGTACCACAGGCATGCACCACTACACCCGGCTACTTTTTTTTTTTTTTTGTAGAGACAGGGTTTCACCATGTTGGCCAGGCTAGTCTTGAACGACTGGATTCAAACAATCCTCCCATCTCAGCCTCCCAAAGTGTTGGGATCACAGGTGTAAGCCACCGTGCCCAGCTCCTTATCTCAATTCCTAACAGACCTCACAAAGATATTGGTCTGGTTTGGAGGATAACTGGGCTCCGCACGGAATGTTCTGCTTTCTTCTCGCTGATGCAGACATATTTGCCCACATTGGGAGTGGCAGTCGGGGGTCATGGTTATAGGCAGCCCTATACCTCACCCTTCTAAATTTAATGTTCAGGAGTTAAAAGCATTTCTCACCCCATGACAATCTGAAAAATACAGGCAGTATATTTGAATGACCTGGCTTTTCTCTAAGTACTACCCTAACCACTGTGGTTGGGGGGTAAGGTATAGAATGTTTGCATCATTTAAGGATAAGCATATTCTTCTCAAACACAAGAGTTAGAAAGATTATTTGAAATGACAAAAATTAAGTCACAATCATATACATTTGATTTGATTTTAAAATAGCTAAATACAAATTTTTAATATTTACATATTAATGCCATCATCCTTGGCTTCCTATTCTACCTGGATTGGTTTTCAAAGGTGGAAAAAGAAATTGAGAGTAATGAATGCATGAATGTGTTTGTACATTCAGAAAATACTTATAAGTTATTTCCTTTTTGCCAAAAGACAGATAGTCTGAAAAGATGATCTGCCACAAAGAACACCCTGAAAATAAGAAGCCCTTTGTGATCTGCATGTCAAAAATATTAATCTGGGTACATTTCGGGATTGGGGGGTGTGTAGGGTGCAACACATAAAAGAAAATGCAGATTTAACATGACCTAAAAGGGATCTGTTCTACTCAGATGAGAGCAGGGAAGATGCACACAAACTTTTGCTCCTGACAGCCTTTTCAAAACTTAGGCAGATACGAATTTTATTTTATTTTATTATTATTTTTTGAGACAGAGTCTCACTCCGTCGCCCAGGCTGGAGTGCAGTAATGCAATCTTGGCTCACTGCAACCTCTGCCTCCCGGGTTCAAGTGATTCTCCTGCCTCAGCCTCCTGAGTAGCTGGGACTACAGGCACATGTCATCACGCCCCGCTAATTTTTGTATTTTTAGTAGAGACAGGGTTTCACCACGTTGGCCAGGCAGGCTGGTCTCGAACTCCTGACCTCAGGTAATCCACCTGCCTAGGCTTCCCAAAGTGCTGGGATTACAGGTGTGAGCCATCACGCCTGGCCTTTATTTTAAAAGAGAAATCTCTATTTGTATTGCAAATTTTGATATTAGACACAACTCAGAGTTCTTAAGAAAAAATCTAAGAAAGAACAAAGTCACGGCTATGTTAGAAATGTTATTTTTCTCATTTTATAGAAGAGTCTCAGCAAACATCCAAATCAAAAGACACCAAGGGGCTGAATGTGGTGGCTCATGCTCTAATCACAACACTTTGGGAGGCCAAGGTGGGACAATCACTTGAGCCCAGGAGTTTGAGACCAGCCTGAGTAACATAGAGAGACATCATCTGTACAATTTTTTTTTTTAAAGACACTGAGAACATAAATGTCAACTCCCAGTGTCTAATTCGGCAGTCCTCAGCATAGCTGTAAGTGAATTTCAGTTTTCTGTTACTTACGGTTAATATCTTATGAACTAAATCAATACTTATATATTTTCTATTTAGAAGACTTACTGTGTCTAAGAGCTGAATTTAGCACTACCTTGTTGGGTTGGCCTGGGCCCTCCAAAATGCAGACATCAAGATGGAATGAAAGGGAAATGCTGGTGTGAAAGGACATAGGGAGAGAGCCAGGATGGCTGGGAGAGGCATCACTTAGTGATGCAAGTGTGACCTTGAGTGGAGGAAAGAGAGAGAGAAGGCTGAGCTCAGTCATCCTAGAGAGAATTGCAAGGAGGATTTGGCAAAGTTTTTTTTTTTTTTTTGAGATGGAGTCTCGCTGTGTCACCTATCAGGTGCGATCTCAGCTCACTGCAACCTCCGCCTCCTGGGTTCAAGTGATTCTCCTGCCTCAGCCTCTCAAGTAGCTGGGATTACAGGTGCAAGCCATCACGCCTGGCTAATTTTTGTATTTTTAGTAGAGACGGGATTTAGCCATGTTGCCCAGGCTGGTCTTGAACTCCTGGCCTCCAGTGATCTGCCCACCTCGGCCTCCCAAAGTGCTGGGATTACAGGTGCTAGCCACTGTGCTCGGCCTTGGCGAAGTTGATAAGGGAGTCCCTGAGTCAGCCTGCAAAGGAGGCCATGCCTCCCGGGATTGTGTCTGCCTTGGTGTCCTGCTGCATCCAGTCCCTAGCGGGAGCAGCCGATGAGCAGTAGCACTGTGCCCAAGCATACTGATGAATTTCAGAGCACAGCAGCTGGGGCCTTTGGTCAATTATGTTCCAAAAAAGAAGTCTATGAGGCATGTTCTCATGGCCACCATGTTTGCCATCATTGGAGTAGTACGCAGCACTAGAGCTATTCAGACACCCAGAAATAGGAAGCAGGAAGCAGGAAGGGGGGTGTCCAGTTGCAAGCACTCAGCCCTGAGGGAAATGTAGAAGACTGAAAAGGCATGTGTATGCTGCAATTCCCTGTGGATAATGCCAATGCCCAATCCGTCCTTCTCTTCTCATCCTTTTCGCATTGAATTTTGGGGCCCCTCAGGAGGCTTCCCTTACCTAAGCAGGCAGCTGTCAGAACCTTCTCTGCAGAACTTCTTTTTCTTTTTTTTTTTGAGAAAGAGCCTCACTCTGTAGCCCAGGCTGGAGTGCAGTGGTGGGATCTTGGCTCACTGTAACCTCCACCTCCCGGGTTCAAGCAGTTCTCACATCTCAGCCTCCTGAGTAGCTGAAACTCCAGGTGCTCACCATCACACCTGGCTAATTTTTTTTGGAATTTTTAGTAGAGATAGGGTTTCGCCATGTTGGCCAGGCTAGTCTTGAACTCCTGACCTCAGGTGGTCCACCCACCTCGGCCTCCCAAATTGTTGGGATCACAGGCATAAGCCATGGCACCCGACCCTCTGCAGAATCTGATCACAAAGGAAAACATATTTAAAGACACGAAATCATTGAGTTTCTTAGCAAAATGGTCAAGGCAAATCAATATTCACACAGTTTCCAAACACCTTTTCAGTACCCCATTCCTGAACATGAGTAGACACCTAAGGATCTTCAGACATTTGAGAAAAGTCCACGGCATGGAAACAGATGGGAAACACCACATAAGCAGGAAACGGCAGCCTAGAGGAAATGGAGACTATCCTTAGAAAAGAAAACTGCTACAAACCTATCGATATTCTTTGAGACAGAAGATGTGGCACCATGAAACCAAATGGAGTGTTTTAAGAAAGGAATATTCAGAGAACAAAAGAGAGGTCTTGGAAATTAGAAGTATAGTAACAAAAATGAAAAATTCAACAGATGGTATGAAACAGAAGCCGAGAATAGCTCCTGAAAGTAGAGCAAGACGATGTATATAGGAGGAAAATGATAAGAAAATTAGAGAAGTTTACAGGTAGAACAAAGCCAGAATATTGGGAGTTACAGGGAGAACAGAGACAGTGGAAGGAAGAAAATTATTAATCATATGATTCAAAAAGATTTCTCAGAATTGAGGGATGTGAGCTTGTAGACAGAAAGGTCCACCACGGTGTCCAGAGCGCATGACATGGATATAGAACAAAAACAAAGCCCACCAGGCCTGGTGCAGTGGCTCATGCTTGTAATCCCAGCGCTATGGGAGGCCGAGGTGTGTGGATTACTTGAGGTCAGGAGTTTGAGACCAGCATGGCCAACATGGTGAAACCTTGTCTCTACCAAAAATAGAAAAAAATTAGCGGGCACAGCGGCATATGCCTGTAGTTCCAGCTCCTCTGGAGGCTGAGGCAGGAGAATCACTTGAACTCAGGAGGCAGAGGTTGCACTGAACCAAGATCGCGCCACTGCACTCCAGCCTGGGTGACTGGAGTGAGACTCCGTCTCCAAAACAGACAAACAAAAACCCAAACCAAAACACAAAGCCCACCAGTATGAAATGTCGTAACACCAGGGACAATGGAAAGATATTTAAATCTTTTCTTACAAAATATCAGAGAAAATAATGGCATTGGACTTTTCAGTGCAACACTGCAAGCTAAGGAACAAGGGAGCAATGCGTTTGAAATTTTGAGGAGAAATGGTTTCAAGTAAAAGAATTATCTATGCAGCCAAACTATTACTCCAATGGGAAGTAAATAAAGACATTTTCATACATGAACAATCTCAAAACACTGGCCACCCATCTATTTTTTCTCTGAAAGTTACTGGAGGAAGAGTTCCACTAAAATGAGGTATTATACTAATAAAGTAGAATATACTAGAGCTGGGAAACAGAAGATCCAGTAGAGGGAGACAAAATAGTGAACAGTGTATAGAAAACTAAGTGAAAACAAGGACATGTATTAACACCAAGAACAAGAAAAGGTTATCAGGGAAGAAAAAGAAACGTGGCTGTGCTGTGAATGTGGCTAACATTTCCATAACAACACCAACAGTGCTTACTCAACTATTCTATTTTATTTTTTTGAGATGGAATCTCACTCTGTCACCCAGGCTGGAGTGCAGTGGTATAATCTCAACTCATTGCAACCTCTGCCTCCCGGGTTCAAATGATTCTCCTGCCTCAGCCTCCTGAGTAGCTGGTATTACAGGCGTGTGCCACCACCCCTGGCTAATTGTTTTTGTGTTTTTAGTAGACACAGGGTTTCACCATGTTGCTCAGGCTGATCTTGAACTCCTGGGCTCAAGTGATCTGCCTGCCTCAGCCTCCCAAAGTGCTGGGATTATAGGGATAAGCCACCATGCCTGGCTTAAGCTATTTTATGTTACTTTATTTTAATTTTTAGAGACCGAGTCTCACTCTGTTACCCAGGCTGGAGTACACTGGCATGATCATAGCTCACTGTAGTCTTGAACTCTTGGCTCAAACTCTTGCGTGAGATCCTCCCACCTCAAGCCTCCCATTGACTAAACTCTTCATAAAACTCTCATGTGGGAGGATGGGAAGAGTGAGTGTCTATGTATGGCGGTGATAGTAGGGCTTAGAAAAGACCTACATCCTTGTCTTTCATAATGGAATGTTAATAGGTTTCACTGGGTTTGTTTGTTTGTTTGTTTTACCTTTAAGTTCAGGGACATGTGCAGGTTTGCTACAAAGGAAAAGCTGGGGGTTTATTGTACAGATTGTTTTGACACCCAGGTGTTAAGCCTGGTACCCATTAGATATCTTTCCTGATCCCCTCCCTCTTCCCATCCTCCATCCTTTGACAGGCTGTTTTTCCCCTCTAGGCGTCCATGCGTTCTCATCATTTGGCTCCCACTTATAAGTGAGACCACGTGGTATGTGGTTTTCTGTTCCTGCTTTAGTTTGCTAAGGATAATGGCCTCCAGCTCCATCCATGTTGCTGTAAAAGACATGATCTCATTCATTTTTATGGCTGCATAGTATTCCATAGTGTATATGTACCACATTTTCTTTATCCAGTGTACCACTGATGGCTATTTAGGTCGATTCCATGTCTTTGCTAATGTGAATAGTGCTGCAATGAACATACACATACATGTGTCTTTATGATAGAACAATTTACTTATAACTTAAAAAAAATGGCAGTGTAAGTCCAGGCACCGTGGCTCATGCCTGTAATCCCAGCATTTTGGAAAGCTGTGGTGGGTGGACCACTTGAGCCCAGGAGTTTGAGACCAGCCTAGGTAATGTGGCAAGACCCGGCTCTATAAAAAACCCCAAAAAACCCAAAAAATTAGCCAGGCATGGTGGCATGTGCCTGTAGTCCTAGCTACTTGGGAAGCCCAGGAGATTGAGGCTGCAGTGAGCCAAGATCGCACCACTTCACTCCAGCCTGGGCAAGAGAGTGAGACCCTGTCTCAAAAGAAGAAGAAGAAGAAGAAAAAAAAAAAGCAGTGTAAGCAGGTTATTTAGAGATTCCAAGGCAAATGTCCATATAAACAGTTAAAACAATTTTATGTGGTTGCCTCCGAAGAAAGGGAAATGGAAGAGGGATATGTACAGGGAACTGTTAGATTTTATAGTAATTTAGGATTATTTGACTTTCTGAAGTATGTGCAGGGATACACTTAATGAAAATGACAGTAAAATGAGAAACTTAAAAACAGAAAGCTAGGACTACTTCAGGTTGATGAATGATTTTTAAAAACTTATAGACATCAGGAATTACCCAAAAAATTATTTACTAGATGTTTATTTGGTGGCTTGGTTATTCAGCGGGCATTAGTGTAAGAAATCTTGCTTTCAAGTTTATTGACAGCGTAAGTACTTCATCTTCACTTTTTAATATTTACTTAGCAGTATCCAAAGCATATGGTGCAAGTTGCTCAACTTATGGATTCTAGCAGCTATTGTGCAACATATAACTACATCAATAACAATGATATCTATTTGTTTAAAAACCTGTTGGGTAAGTACAAAAATCAGCTGGGCGTGGTGGCGTTCACCTGTAGTCCCAGCTACTCGGGAAGCCAAGGTGGGAGGATCACTTCTTCAACCCGGAAGTTTGAGGCTGCATTGAGCCAAGATCGCGCCACTGCACTCCAGCCTGGGTGACAGAGCAAGCCTCTGTCTTTTTTTTTTTGAGATGGAGTCTCACTCTGTCATCCGGGCTGGAGTACAATGGCATGGTCTCAGCTCACTGCAACCTCTGCTTCCCGGATTAAAGCAATCCTCCCGCCTCAGCCTCCTGAGTAGCTTGGAATACAGGCACGCGTCACCACGCCCAGCTAATTTTTGTATTTTTAGTAGAGATGGGCGTTCACTATGTTAGCCAGGCTGGTCTCGAACTCCTGACCTTGTGATCTGCCCACCTCGACCTCCCAAAGTGTTGAGATTACAGGCGTGAGCCACTGCGCCTGGCCAAGGCTCTGTCTTAATAAAACAAACAAACAACCCCCTACCCCACCACCAAAAAAAAAAAAAAAAAAAACCTGGGTAGATTTAAACTACTCTGCTAAAGATGAATTTTTTTCCCTGAAAATTATAAAAGAATTCACTATTATAAAAAAATGGCTATGATAAATGCATAAAAAGATGTTTTAATCAGTGAGAATGGTGGAGCACATATTTAACCATCTGTATCATACCAACCACATTTTGATTATGGGTATAATTATCTAATTCCTTTTTGAGCTAGGAAGAATTTTGAAACCATGGAGAGCAACATAATGGTTCTATCCATGGAATGAAAACAGAATTTTATGTAACGCATTTAATATTATTTGAGTTGAGACCTGGGATGTTTGATGAACTCTGTCAGAACATGTAATAATCTTGGAGGATAAGAATGGCATTTGGGGCCGGGTGCAGTGGCTCACGCCTGTAATCCCAGCACTTTGGGAGGCACCTGAGGTCGGGAGTTTGAGACCAGCCTGACCAACATGGTAAAACCTCGTCTCTACTAAAAATACCAAAAATTAGCTGGGCATAGTGGTGGGTGCCTGTAATCCCAGCTACTCAGGAGGCTGAGACAGGAGAATCGCTTGAACCCAGGAGTCAGAAGCTGCAGTGAGCTGAGATTGCACCATTACACTCCAGCCTGGGCAACAAGAGTGAAACTCTGTCTTAAAAAGAAAAGAAAAGAAAAGAAAAAGAATAGCATTTTGCAAGGTGAGACTTTGGTTCCTAACTGCTCTAGGACCTAGGTTGGCTTGAGGTTCAGTGTGCCGGTTAGTCTCGACTGTCCCTTCTTCTGCTGCAACATCCATTCTTTGCTCTTCTCTGCCCTATTCTGTGACCTGAAGTCACATCCCCATGGAGGGTTTCACCCAGGCTGTCTTACTCTCTGGCTTCTCACTTCTGTTAGAGCTCAGCCAGTAGGAGGAATGGCACAAGATGGGAGAGGAAGATGGGTGGAGAAAGTAGTTGCAGTCCAGTTGTTCTTTGTATCTGTGGGGCATTGGTTCCAGCAGCCCCCAACCACAGATGCTCAAGTCCCTTATACAGTTAAGTCCTCACCTAGCATCATCAATAGGTTCATGGAAACTGTGACTTTAAGTGAAAAAGTGAATAAAGGAACTCATTTACCGTGGGCTAATTGATAGAAACAAGAGTTAAGTTCCTATGGCATATTTCTGGTTATAAAAATATCACCAAACTTCTAAATAAAGACCCAAAACCTTTCTAATATTAAACACTGAAATGGACCGGGCACGGTGGCTCATGCCTGTAATCCCAGCACTTTGGGAGGCCGACGTTAGAGGATTACTTGAGGCCAGGAGTTCGAGACCAGCATGGTCAACATAGTGATACTTTGTCTCTACCAAATATTCAATAAATAAAAAAATTGAAATAGATGTGAGTGATACATATATTTAAGAAAGATTAATAAAATCAAGCAAGATAATTATTTACCCAATGATTCCATTTCAGGGTTGCAGGTGGCCAGAGCCTATCTTGGCAGCTCAGGGCACAGGTGGGAACTAACCCTAGGCAGGACAGTATTCCATTGCAAGGCGCTCTCTCTCTTTCTCTCACACACACACACACACACACACACTCTCACTCACTCACACTAGGACAATGTATTTATTTGTTGTAGAGATAGGGTCTTGCTCTGTTACTCAGGCTGGAGTTCAGTGGTGCAATCATGGCTCACTGCATCCTCAGACTCCTGGATTCAAGTGATCCTCCTACCTCAGCCTCCTGAGTAGCTGGGACTACAGGTGCATGCCATCATGCCCTGTTAATTTTTATTTTTTTTGTAGAGATGGAGTCTCACTTTGTTGCCCAGACTGGTCTTGAACCCCTGGACTCAAGTGATCCTCCTGCCTGGACCTCCCAAAGTGCTGAGATTACAAGTGTGAGCCACTGCACCTGGCAACACTGGGACAATTTGGACACACCAATTCCCCTAATGTGCACCGCTTTGGAATGTGGGAGAAAACTGGAGTCCCTAAGAAAATGCACGCAGATGTAGGGAGAATGTGCTAACACCACACAGACTACAGCTCTTGCCAGGAATCGATTTTTTCTCATCAATATTATACCAAAATGATGTCGAATGAAATGATGTTCTTCAAGGATCTACTGTATAAAATCAGTAGTATTTGTATATTACCTACACATATCTGCCCATATACTTTAAATCATCTCTAGATTACTTATAATTCCTAATACTACATAACTGCTATGTAGATAGTTATACTGTATTGTTTAGGGAATAATGACAGGAAAAAAAGGCTGTACATGTTTAGTAAAGATGCAGCCATCTATTTCTTTTCTTCTTTTTTTAAATATCTTCAATCTGTGGTTAGTTGAATCCATGGATGTAAACCCCATAAATATGGAGAGCTGACTGTATTTTTTGTCTCTCTTTGCTTCCAGGCCTCAGTGCTGTCAGGGACTGTCTTCCAGGACAAGTGGTTTGATACAGCTGATCTACAGGGTTCCCTAGTTGTATTTGTCTGTTCTCACACTGCTATAAAGGAATACCTGAGACTAGGTAATTTACAAAGAAAAGAGGTGTAATTGGCTCATAGTTCCACAGGCTGTACAGGAAGCATGATGCTGGCATCTGCTTGGCTTCTGCGCAGGCCTTGAGAAATTTACAATCATGGCAGACGGCAAAGGAGGAGCAGGCACATCTTACATGGCAGAGCAGTAGCAAGACAGAGCAAGAGAGGAGGTGCCATAAAACCAGATCTCGGGAGAACTCACTATTGAGAGAACAGCACCAAGAGGATGGTGCTAAACTATCATGAGGAACCAGCCCCCATGATCCAATTGCCTCCTACCAGGCCCCACTTCCAATACTGGGGATTGCAACTGGACATGGGATTTGGGTGGGGACACAGATCCCAACCATACCATTCTGCCCTCAGCCCCTCCCAAATCTCATGTCCTTCTCACATTGCAAAATACAATCATCCCTTCTCAACAGTCCCCCAGCATTAACTCAAAAGTCCAAAGTCCAAAGTCTTATGAGACAAGGCTAGTACCACTTGTGAGCCTGTAAAATAAAAAAACAAGTTAGTTACTCTTAAGATACAATGGGGGTATAGGCATTGGGTAAATACTCCCATTCCAAAAGGAAGAAATTAGCCAAAAGAAAGAGGCTACAGACCCCACACAAGTTCGAAACCCAGAAGGGCAGTCATTACATCTTAAAGCTCCCATATAATCTCCTTTGACTCCATGTCCCACATCCAGGCCACATTGATGCCTCTCTGCCTGTGTGACTTTGCAGTGTTCAGCCCCCAGTGATTGCTCTCACAGGCTGGTGTTGAATGTCTGCAGCTTTTCCAGGCACATGGTGTAAACTGTTGGTGGATCTACCATTCTGGGGTCTGGAGGAGGGTGGCCCTCTTCTCACAGCTCCACTAGGCAGTGCCCTAGTGAGGACTCTGTGTGGGAGCTCCAACCCCACATTTTACCTCTACACTGCCCTAGTACAGGGTCCCTGTGAGGGCTGTGCCCCTGAAGCAGGCTTCTGCCTGGACATCTAGGCTTTTCCATACATCCTCTGAAATCTAGGCAGAGACTCCCAAGCCTCAACTCTTTCATTTTGTGCACCTGCAGGCCTAACACCATGTGGAAACCACAAAGGCTTATGGCTTGCACCATCTGAAGCAGAAGCCTGAGTTCTGGGCCCCTTTGAGCCATGGCTGGAGCTGGAGAGGCCAGGATGCAGGGAGCAGTGTTCAGAGGCTGTGCAGGGCAGTAGAGCCCTGGGCTTGTCCTATAAAACCATTCTTCCCCTCTAGGACTCTGGGCCTGTAATGGGAGGGGCTGCTGTGAAGGTCTCTGAAATGCCTTCAAGGGCTTCTCCCCATTGTCTTGTCTATTAGCACTTGGCTCCTTTTTACTTATGCACACTTCTTCAGCCTGCTTGAATTTCTCCCTGGAAAAATGGGCCTTCTTTTCTACCACATGACCAGGCTGCAAATGTTTCCAAACTTTTATGCTTTGCTTCCCTTTTAAATACAAGTTCCAACTATAGGCCATTTCTTTGTTCATGTATATGTGATAGGTTGTTAGAAGCAGCCAGGCCACATCTTGAACATTTTGCTGCTTAGAAATTTCTTCTGCCAGATGCCCTAAATCATCACGCTCATGTTCAAAGCTCCACAGATCCCTAGGGCAGGAGCACAAGGCAGCCAAATTCTTTGCTAAGGCATAGCAAAAGTGATCTTTGCTCCAATTCCCAATAAGTTCCTCATTTCCATCTGAGATCTTCTCAGCCTGGCCTTCATTGTCCATATCATTATCAGTATTTTGGTCACAACCAAAGTAGGAAGTTCCAAACTTTCTCTCATCTTCCTATCTTCTTCTGGGCCCTCCAAACTATGCCAGTCTCTGCCCATTACCCAGTTCCAAAGTCACTTTCACATTTTTAGGTATCAGTTTAGCAATGCCCCACTCCCAGTACCAATTTTCTCTATTAGGCTGTTCTCATATTGCCATAAATACCTCAGGCAGGGCGCTGTGGTTCATGCCTCTAATCCCAGCAGTTTGGGAGGCTGAGGCGGGCGGATCATTTGAGGTCAGGAATTTGAGATCAGCTAGGCCAATGTAGTGAAGACCTGTCTCTACTAAAAATACAAAAATGAAAATTAGCTGGGTATGGGGGTATGCATCTGTAATTCAAGTTACTCAGGAGGCTGAGGCACAAGAATCACTGCACCAAGAAGATGGTGGTTGCAGTGAGCAACATTGCACCACTGCACTCCAGTCTGAGTGACAGAGTGAGATTCTGTCTCAAAAAAAAAAAAAAAAAAAAAAAAAGGAAATACCTGAGACTGGGTAATTTATAAAGAAAAGAGGTTTAATTGGCTCATGATTCTGCAGGTGGTACAGGAAGCATGACACTGGCATCTGCTTGGCTTTGGGGATGCCTCAGGAAACTTATAATCATGGCAGAAGGTGAAGAGGGAGCAGGCATGTCTTACATGGAAGAGCAGAAGAGAGAAGAAGCGAGGAGGTGCCACACATTTTCAAACAGCCAGCTCTTAGGAGGACTCACTTGCTATCATGAGAATAGCACCAAGTGGATGGTGGTGCTAAGCCATCAGGAGGAACCCACCCCCATGATCCAATCACCTCCCATCAGGCCCCACCTCCAGCAATGGGGATTACAACTGAACATGAGATTTGGGTGGGGACACAGATCCAAACCGTATCACTAGTGGAGTAAGATGTTGCTGGAAAAGTTGGCAGGGACCAAGTCCTGAAGGGCTCTCTTTGTTTTGGATTTTATTTTGGAGAGTGTAGAGATTCATAAAAGGATTTTAAGTAAGGGGATGTGATGACTGGGTTTATGTTTTGTAAAGATCACTCTGCAAGCATTGTGGAGGAAGGATGCGAGGAAGAAAATGTCAAAGTTGGGGAGTCCATTTACAAATGAACTGTTCCAGACCAGGCAGGAAATGACAAATATTGAGTTAAATCGGTTCCAGTGTATACAGAGAGAAAGGAATGGATTTCAAGCACGCTTGCCCTTCTCACACAGAAAGGTATCAGTGGAGGCCTAATGAGGTGCAGGAACTCTCACCCCCACACAGTAGAGATATGGTGCACCCTAGCTTGGTGTCAAAGGAGGCTGAGTGGGATTGACTCACATCTGGCAGTAACAAGGCAGAAGTGTTCCCTTCTCCTGCTGGAGTGGTGTCACGCACATACAAGAAAGTCAGCCAAAAAGAAGGTTAAGATCTAGAGTCTCATAACACAATACCCAAAGTCTCAGATTCAATTGAAAATGAGTACTGTGTCAAGAACTAGTAAATCTCAAACTGAATGAAAAAAAAAAATACAATCAATAGATGCAAACACCAAGATGACAGAGATGTTAGAACTATCTGACAAAGATAAAAATGCTTCAGTGAAAAATTATGAACATTCTTGAAGCAAGTGAAAACATTGAAAGTCTCAGCAAAGAAATAGAAGAACCAAATAGAAATTTTTAGAAATTAAAAATACAATAAGTAGGCTGGGCGTAGTGGCTCATGCCTGTAATCCCAGCACTTTGGGAGGCTGAGGTGGGCGGATCACGAGGTCAGGAGATTGAGACCATCCTGGCTAACACGGTGAAACCCCGTCTCTATTAAAAATACAAAAAATTAGCCGGGCATGGTGGCGGGTGCCTGTAGTCCCAGTTACTCTGGAGGCTGAGGCAGTAGAATGGCGTGAACCCAGGATGCGGAGGTTGCAGTGAGCCAAGATGGCGCCACTGCACTCCAGTCTGGGCGACAGAATGAGACTCCGTCTCAAAAAAAAAAAAAAAAAAAAAAGGAAAAGAAAACAATAAGTAAAATAAAATGTCCAGCAGATGAGCTCAATTTGCTGAAGTGACAGACGAATCAATCAGCGAATTTGAACGTAGAACAATAGAAATTACTCATTCTGAGCAATAGAGAAAAATAGACACACACACACACAAAAATTAACAGAGCTACAGGGACCTGCGGGTCTATAACAAAAGATCTACCATTCATGTAATTGAAGAGCCAAAGAAAAGGAGAAAGAAGGGACTTCCTTGTAAAAGTACTGAAAGAAATAATACCATAAAACTTCCCAAATATGGTAAAATACATAAACCCACAGATTTAAGATGCTGAGTATATTCCAAACTAGGATAAATCCAGAGAAATCTACAACATTAACGTAGTCAATCTTCTGAAAACAAAAGACAAAGAAAAAGTATTGAAAGTAGAGCAAGAGAAACGACACCTTAAGTATAAGGGATAAAAGTATAAATGTTAGCAAATTTCTCATCAGAAACCACAAAGGCCAGAGGAAATAGCAAAACAGTTTTCATGTGCTAGAAGACTGTCAACCAAGAATCTTATACCCAGAGAAAATATCCTTCACGAATAAAGAAGTCACAGCATTCTCAGATGAACAAAACTATGAGAATTTGTTGGCAGACCACTCTAAGAGAATGACTAAGTGAAGTCCTCTAAGCCCAAAAGGAAACAATAAAAGAAGGAATCTTGGACTATCAGAAAAGGAAAATATGGAAGTCAAAATACAGGTAAATACAGAACACCTTCCAAAACTCCTATTGAGTTTTCTAAATTATATTTAGTAGTTGAAGCAAAAGTTATAACACTGTTTGGTATTGTTCTAAATGTATAAGGAGGAAGTAGTTAACATAAATAAATCTGGGAGGATAAAGGGATGTAAAGAAAGGTAAAGCTTCTATACTTTACTTGAACTGGTAAAATGATGACACTGTAACTATGATAAAATTTTGTATATATACGTGTTTGTATACACACATAGAATTTTATATTTCATGTAATTGTATATCTATAACTTCATATATTATAAAATTATACAATAAAATATGTTATATTAGAAATCATTTATTATGTATCTAAATTATAATACCTTATTTAAATAATAAAATGTTACATATTTCTATAAAATGTAAAATTATATAAATATAAATATATAATTATATAAAATATATTTATATAATATACTATAGATTAAATATTTATAATTCAATATTTACAATTTAACTACAGACTAAATATTTTATAATATATTATAGATTAAATATTTTATGTTTCTAAAATAGTTTTTTTTTGAAACAAGGTCTCATTCTGTTGCCCAGGCTGGAGTGCAGTGGTATGATCTTGGCTCACTGCAACCTCCACCTCCCATACTCAAGCAATTGTCCTACCTTAGCCTCCCAAATAGCTGATATAGTTAAGATACAGAGCATTTCTATTACCACAAGGATCCCTCCTCTTGCTCCTTTATGGCTACATGCATTTCCCTCCAGCTCCACACCTCCCACCTCCTTAACCTGTGGTAACCACTAATCTGTTCTCCATTTTTAAACCTTCTTTTTGGCTGGCTGTGTGTGTGTCTGTGTGTGTGTGTGTGACATTACCCCAGCAGAAGGGGGCACTGCCTTGTTAGTACCAGATAGGGTAAAGGTCAGCCTCCTTTAACACCAAGGTGGGGTGCTCTGTGTCTCTACTGTGTGGGGGTGAGAGTTCCAGCACCCCACTAGGCCTCCACTGACACCACCATGCTCAGCTAAATTTTCAAATTTTTATAGAGATGGGGTTTTGTCATGTTACCCAGGCTGGCCTCAAACTCCAGGGCTCAAGTGATCTACCCACCTTGGCATCCCATAGTGCTGGGACTACAGGCATGAGCCACAGTATCAATATCCTGACTGTGATATTGTGCTATATATAGTTTTACAATATAATATTGTATTATTATATTATATTGCATCATATTATAAAATTGTATTATAATAATATAATGTAACATAATATTCATGCCCAGCCGAGAACCTAGAAATTTTTTTTTAACTTCATTTACATAGATGTATATTTTTTACAGAGACAGGGTCTCACTGTGTTGCCCAGACTGGTCATGAACTCATGGGCTCAAGGTGTCTTCTCATCTCAGCCTGCCAAAGTGCTAGAATTACAAGCTTGAGCCACTGCGTCTTGCTGAGAACCCAAAAATAGAGCCACACAAATATCCCCAACTCATATTTTACAAAAGTGCAGAAACAATTCAATGAAGGAAAGCTAGCCTTTTGAACAAATGGTGCTGGAGTATTTGAACACCCATAAGCACAAACACTAACAATAATGAACTTAGACCTAAATCTCACACCTTATAAAGAATTAACCTGGCCGGGTGCAGTGGCTCACGCCTGTAATCCCAGCACTTTGGGAGGCCGAGGTGGGTGGAGCACCTGAGGTCAGGAGTTTGAGACCAGCCTGACCAATATGATGAAACCTCCTCTCTACTAAAAATACAGAAATTAGCCAGGCATGGTGGCATGTGCCTGTAATCCCAGCTACTCGGGAGGCTGAGAGAGGAGAATCACTTGAACCCGGGAGGCAGAGGTTGCAGTGAGCCGAGATCACACCACTGCACTCCAGCCTGGGCAACAAGAGCAAAACTGCGTCGAAAAGAAAGAAAGAGAGAAAGAGAGGAAGAGAGGAAGGGAGGAAGGGAGGAAGGGAGGAAGGGAGGAAGGGAGGAAGGGAGGAAGGGAGGAAGGGAGGAAGGGAGGAAGGGAGGAAGGGAGGAAGGGAGGAAGGAAGGAAGAAAGGAAGAAAGGAAGAAAGGAAGAAAGAAAGAAAGAAAGAAAGAAAGAAAGAAAGAAAGAAAGAAAGAAAGAAAGAAAGAAAGAAAGAAAGAAAGAAAGAAAGGAAGGAAGGAAGGAAGGAAGGAAGGAAGAAAGGAAGGAAGGAAGGAAGGAAGGAAGGAAGGAAGGAAGGAAGAAAGGAAGAAAGGAAGAAGGAAGGAAGGAAGGAAGGAAGGAAGGAAGGAAGGAAGGAAGGAAGGGAAGGAAGGAAGGAAGGAAGGAAGGAAGGAAGGAAGGAAGGAAGGAAGAAAGAAAGAAAAGAAGGAAGGAAGGAAGGAAAGAAGGAAAGAAAGAAAGGAAGAAAGAAAATAAAGATTAACACAAATGGATAATAGATGTAAATGTAACTCATTAAACTATAAAATTTTAGCAAAAATTCTAGCAGAAATTCATTCTTTGGGACCTACGAGTAGGAAAATAATTCTTGGACTTGACATTAGATGGACAATTTGTCAAAGGAAAACCTGGCAAATTGGACTTTATCTAAATACTTTCTCTGTGACAGACACTGTTAATAGGATGAAAAGATGAGCTACATACTAGGTGAATATATTTGCAAACCATATACCTGACAAATAATTTATTTCTTTCTTTTTTCTGAGGTGGAGTCTCGCTCTGTTGCCCAGGCTGGAGTGCAGTGGCACCATCTAGGCTCACTGTACCCTCTCCCTCCTGGGTTCAAGCAATTCTCCAGCCTCAGCCTCCCAAGTAGCTGGGATTACCGGCACACACCACCATACCCATCTAATTTTTGTATTTTTAGTAGAGATGGGGTTTCACTGTGTTGGCCAGGCTGGTCTCGAACTCCTGACCTCAAGCAATCCACCTCACTTGGCCTCCCAAAGTGCTGGGATTACAGGCATAAGCCACTGTACCTGGCCAGTATTTCTTTTTCCTTTCTTTCCTTTTTTTCCCTTCCTTCCTCCCTCCCTCCCTCCCTCCCCCCCTCCTTTTTCTTTTCTTTTCCATCCCTCACTCTGTTCTTTCTTTTCTTTTCTTTCTCTTTCTTTCATTCTTTTTTCTCTCTCTCTCTCTCTCTCTCTCTCTTTCTTTTCTTTCTGTTTCAGACAGAGTTTTGCTCTGTTACCCAGGCTGGAGTGCAGTAGTGCCATCACAGCTTACTGCAGCCTCAACCCCCTCGGCTCAGGTGATTCTCCCACTTCAGCTTCCGAGGTAGCTGGAACTACAGGCACGCATCACCACACCCAGCTAACTAATTTTTTTTTTTGGTAGTGACAGGGTCTCCCTATGTTGCACAGGCTGGTCTCCAACTCTTGGGCTCAAGTGATCCTCACACCTTGGTTCCCCAAAGTGCTGGAATTAGAGGCATGAGCCACTGCTCCCAGGCCCGGATTTTTTTCTTAAATATATAAAGAAGGCTCAAAAATCAATAGTAAAAAAACCCCACACGCAATCCAGTTAGAAAATGGCCAAAGACATGAACAGACATTTCACCAAAGAGGATATACAGATGACAAATGCACACATGAAAAGATATTCAGCATCATTACCCATTAGGGAATGGGAAATGCAAATTCAATTCACAATGACATATCACTATGCACCTAACAATGGCTAAAATTAAAAACCTTGACAACACCACATAGTGTGGAGGATGCAGAGAAACAGATTTACTCATACATTACTGGGAGAAAACAGCTTGTCAGTTTCTTAAAAAAAACTGAATCTGAATATGACCCAGCAATTTTACTCCTGGGCATTTATCCTAGATAAATAAAAAGTTACGTTCACAAAAAAAACCTGTACATAAATGTTTATAACAGTTTATTAGTAATAGCCAAAACCTGCAAACAACCCTGATGTTCGGATGAGTGGTTGAACAATGTATATCCACACCATGGAATACAATCTGCTATGGCTTAAATGTTTGTGCCTCTCCAAAATTCATGTTGAAGCTTAATCCCCCATGCAATCGCTTTAAGAGGTGAAGCCTTTAGGAGGTGATTAGTCAAGAGAGCTTTGCCCTCATGAATAGGATTAGTGCCTTTGTAAAAGGGATTGAGGGAGTCTGATCCTTTTTGGCTTTTGCCCTTCTGCCATGTGAGGACACAAGCATTCAACCCTTCTGCCATGTGAGAATACAGCAGTGAGAAGGAGCCATATTGGAAGCAGAGAGAAGCCCTGACCAGACCCAAATCTGCTAGTGCCTTAATCTTGGACTTCCCAGTCTCGAGAACTGTGAGCAATACGTTTCTATTATTTATAAATTACCTAGGCTAAGGTATTGTGTTATAGCAGTAAGAATGGACGGAGAGAGTATTTAACAATCAAAAGGAATAAACTGCCGATGAACACAGCAGCCTGGATGGATAGCCAGAAATTTATGCTGAGTGAAAAAAGCCAGTCCCCAAAGGTTGCGTACTTTGTGATTTTAGATAAAACGTTCTTTTTTTTTTTTTTTTTGAGACAGAGTCTCGCTCTGTCGCCCAGGCTGGAGTGCAGTGGCCGGATCTCAGCTCACTGCAAGCTCCGCCTCCCGGGTTTACGCCATTATCCTGCCTCAGCCTCCCGGGTAGCTGGGACTACAGGCGCCCGCCACCTCGCCCAGCTAGTTTTTTGTATTTTTTAGTAGAGACGGGCTTTCACCGTGTTAGCCAGGATGGTCTCGATCTCCTGACATCGTGATCCACCCGTCTCGGCCTCCCAAAGTGCTGGGATTACAGGCTTGAGCCACCGCGCCCGGCCAGATAAAACGTTCTTGAAATAATAAAATTATATAAAGGAGCCCGGCTTGGTGGCTCACACCTATAATCCCAACACTTTGGGAGGGCGAGGGAGGCAGATTGCTTGAGCCTAGGAGTTCAAGACCAGGCTGGGCAACATGGCAAAACCCCATCTCCACCAAATATACAAAAAGTTAGCTGGGCATGCCTGTAGTCCTAGCTACTTGGAGGCTGAGGTGGGAGGATGGCTTGAGCCTGAGAGGTCAAGGCTGCAGTGAACCGAGATTGCGGCACCACACTCCAGCCTGGATGATAAAGACCCTCTCTCAAAAAAGAAAAAAAAATTATAGAAATGGAGAACAGATTACAGGTTACCAGAGGTTAAGGAGGTGAGAGTTACGGAGTGGCAGGGAAGTGAGTATGGCCATAAAGCAGCAAGAGGAGGGTAATGGAAATGCTCTGTATCTTGACTACACCAGTGTAAATATCCTGACTGTGATATAGAACTATACATAGTTTTACAATATAATACTGCATTATGATATAATATTGTATTATATTGTATCATCATATTATATTGCATTATATTATCAAATTGTATTGTAATATAATGTTCCTTCCTTGGAGGAAACTGGGTAAAAAGTACATGGGATCTCTTTATATTATTTCTTACAACTGCATGTACATCTATAATTATCTCAAAATAAAATTTTGGCCAGGTGTGGTGGTTGATGTCTGTGGGAGGATCAGTTGAAGCCAGGAGTTCGAGGCCAGCCTGGGCAACATAGCAAGACCCCATCTATAGAAAAGTAAATGAATAAACAAAATAATTTTAATGAAAATATTACAAAGCAAACAACTATGTAAACACTTCCCAATTAAGAAAAAAGAACTTGCCCAGGGCTGGTCGTGGTGGCTCATTCCTGTAATCCCAGCACTTTGGGAGGCCGAGGCAGGAGAATTGAAACCAGGAGTTTGAGACCAGCCTGGGCAACACAGTAAGACCCTGTCTCTACATAAAATAAACATAAAACAAAGTAAAATAAATAAACAAATAAAATAAAGTAAAATAAAAATAAAATAAAATAATAGCTAGGCTAGGTGTACACCTGTGGTCCCAGCTTCTCAGGAGGCTGAGGTAGGAGGACTGCATGAGCCCAGGAAGTCAAGGCAACAGTAAGCCATGATCACACCACTGCACCCCAGCTTGGGCGACAAAGCGAGACCCCGCCTCAAAAACAAAAACAAAACAAAACTTGGCCAGCACTTCAGAAAAAAAAAAAAAAAAACTTGGCCAGCACTTCAGAAGATGCTGCAAATCTCTTCCTATTCAAAATTACTTCCCCTAAATGTAACCATGTAACCACTACTCTGACTTTTTTTTTTTTTTTTGAAACAGGGTTTTACTCTGTCACCCAGGCTGGAGCCCAGTGGTGCAGTGGCAATCATGACTTACTGTGGCCTCAACTTTCCGGGCTCAAGCAGTCCTCCCATCTCAGCCTCCTGAGTAGCTGGGACTACAGGCGTGCACCACCACCCCTGGCTAATTTTATTGTTTTTCAGAGATGTGGTCTCACCCTGTTACCCAGGCTGGTCTGGAACTCCTGGACTCAAATGATCCACCTGCCTCAGACTCCCAAAGTGCTGGGATTACAGGCACGAGCCACTGTGCCCGGCCCTTTTCTGACTTTTTACGGCAATAATTTTCTTGCTTTTGTTGATAGTCTTATCATCTAAGTTTGCATCCGTCTCAAAAAAAAAAGAAAAAAAAGAACCTCTGTTCTATACACTTTTTGTTTGTTTGTTTGTTTTTGAGACGGAGTCTTGCTTTGTCATCCAGCTGGAGTGCAGTGGTGTGAACTCGGCTCACTGCAAGCTCCACCTCCTGGGTTCATGCCATTCTCCTGCCTCAGCCACCTGAGTAGCTGAGACTACAGGAGCCCGCCACCACGCCCGGCTAATGTTTTGTATTTTTAGTAGAGACAGAGTTTCATCATGTTAGCCAGGATGGTCTTGATCTTCTGACCTCGTGATCCGCCCGCCTCGGCCTCCCAAAGTGCTGGGATTACAGGCGTGAGCCACCGCGCCCAGCCTGTTCTATACACTTTTAAGATGAAATGCTTTCCTCTAAAACTGCTTTAGTTACACCCCAACCAGGTTTGATATGAAGTATTTTCCTTATCATTCTGTTAAGAATGTTCTATAAGATCACTATGATTTCATTTTTGACTCGCACACATAGGGAGTAGCTTTTATGTTGTTTGGTTATTGATTTTTAGTTTAACTGCAGTGCGGTGAGGGAACATAATCTAAATCATTACCATCCTTTGAGATTTGCTGAGACTATTTCACAGGCAGTATATGGTCAATTTTTAAGGAGTTGTCAGTGTGAAAACTCAGTGGCAGTGTGTTTGTCATATTAAAAATATAGAAGCTACAGTTGTTCAGATGACTAAATTGGAACTTTTCTCCTGCATGTGTCTATATGTCAAATTGTCAGCATGACAAAAGTGACCGATGTGGCTGGGTGCGGTAGCTCACACCTGTAATCCCAGCACTTTGGGAGGCCGAGGTGGGTGGATCACTTGAGGTTAGGAGTTCAAGACCAGTCTGTCAACATGGTGAAACCCCGTTTGTACTAAAAATAAAAAGATTAGCCAGGCATGGTAGTGCAAGCCTGTAATCCCAGCTACTTGGGACGCTGAGGCCAGAGAATCGCTTGAACCCAAGAGGCGGAGGTTACAGTGAGCTGAGATCGTGCCACTGCACTCCAGCCTGGGCAACAAAGCAAGACTCCATCTAAAAAAAAAAAAATGACCGGTGTTATTTTTGTATTTTTAAGAACCAATTTGTTGTATATAAAATTTCACAGATTGTGCAGATCACTTTTAAACTCACATAGGTAGGTGTCTTTAAACTCACATAGGTAGGTAAACTGAAATGTCAGCGTTCAGCCAGATGGTATGATGGAGCAGCAGAAGTCAGAATTCAGGGAGGGGACACTGAAGGAACAGATAATGCTCCTGCTTTGCCTTGAAAGTGTTATCAATTTGTTTTCAGGGTTAACTGCAGAAGTGTCTGTAAGTACATTTTGTGTTAAGGACAGACCAAAAACCAACACATCAAAGCTTCAAAAACTTTGGGAAAGGGTGAGATTAAGAACAAGCACATTTGGCTTATAGTAAATGAACTGATTTTTATTAACTACTTTTGTCCATATAAAATGCTGATATTTACTGGAAACCTAGCCACCTTCATAATTATGATAAAAGTGCCAGGTTATAATCCAGAAAATAATGTGCAGGCAATAGCAGATATCTCTGACAAAGTGTGACTCAAAAGTGATTTTGTATATATATATATATTTATTTTTTTGAGACAGGGTCTTGCTGTGTTGCCCAGGCTAGAGTGCAGTGGCATGATCTCAGCTCACTGCAACCTCTACCTCCTAGATTCAAGTGATTCTCATGCCTCAGCCTCCCGAGTAGCTGGGATTACAGGCATGTGCCACACGCCTAGCTAACTTGTGTTTTTAGTAGAGACAGGGTTTCACCATGTTGTCTGGGCTGGTCTCGAACTCCTGACCTCAAGTGATCCACCTACCTCAGCCTCCCAAAGTGCTGAGATTACAGGCATGAGCCACCGTGCCCCAGTGCATTTATTTTTTGAACATCAGAGGCAGGGTCTTGCTGTGTTGTCCAGGCTGATTTTAAACTCCTGGGCTCAAGCAATCTTCCTGTCTCAGTCTTCGAGGTAGCTGGGACTAGAGTACAAACTTAATTAATTGTATAGAGTCGAGGTCTGTGTTGCCCAGGCTGGTCTTGAACTCTTGGGCTCAAGGGACCCTCCTGCCTTGGTCTCCAAAAGTACTGGGATTACAGGCATGAGCCACTGTGCCAGCCTACAGTACAAATTTTAAATGGTTGTATCTTCCTGGTTAATTGACCTTTTATTATTATAAACTGACTGTCATTATCTCTGGTATTGGTTTTTGTGCTAAAGTCAATTTTATCTGATATCATTATGGTCAAACCAACTGTCCTATTGCTAATATTTACTTAGTACTGTGTATCTATTTAGAACTCTACAAGACATTCTTTTTCTTGTTTAATACATTTGGAGTTACCCACTTATTGTTACCTATTTTACCCTTTATTTTTTCTCCCAACTCAGACCTTTCATATGGGATCATTTTCCTTTTGCCAGAAATGCATCTTTTGTAATTTCCTGTAGTGAGATTTTGATGCTGGCAAATTCTCTTAGCTTTTATTTGTCTAAAAATATTTCTATTTTTCTCTTATTCTTAATAGACAATTTTTTAATGACATAGAATTCTAGGTTGATGGTTATTTTTAGAAAAATACATTAACAATATTTTCCCATTGTCTTCTGCCTTACATTGTTCTACTGAAGAAATCAATGTCAATGTAATGGTTGCTACTTTGAGGATAACATATTTTATTTAATCTGGCTTTTTAAAAACTGTTTTTGTTTATATTTGTTTTTCTTTGGCTTCACTATTTCACTTTTTATTTATATTGCTTAGGTTTTCTTCTTTTTCTTTTCTTTTTTTCTTTTCTTTTTTTTTTTTTTTTTTTTGTTTGTTTAGAGACAAGGTCTTACTCTGTTGCTTAGGCTGGAGTGCAGTGCCTCAATCATAGCTCATTGCAGTCTTGAGTTTCTGGACTCAGGCAATTCTTCTGCCTTAGCCTCCTGGGTAGTTAGGACAGCAGGTGTGTGCCATAATGCCTGACTAATATTTAAAAATATTTTATGTAGAGATGGGGCCTCACTATGTTGCCCAGGCTGGTCTTGAACTTTTGGCCTCAACAGGTCATCCCGCCTCAGCCTTCCAAAGTGTGATTACAGGCATGAGCCATCACACCCAGCCTATATAATCAATACATATTATTTACTTTAATCTTATTTCTTCCTAGTAGTGTTTTGATTATACTAAACCCATTAGAATCTTGGTGCACCCCACTATCCCCACAACTTAAGTTAATAGAATGTCTGGGAATGAAATGCAAGGTCTTAATTTTACTACAACTGCTTTTCATGTTTAAAACAATTGTTGATACAAAGCATTCAGGTGATGACATCCATGTAACCAAGGTGAGTGAAGTTGAACCCTGGGAAAGAGTCATAATTGAACTACATGTAATGGCAACTAAAGAGAAAATTCAATACAAAAAAATTGACTCTAAGGATATCTTTAGGTCTATTTATAATGAAAAAGATAAAGCCCTTCTGTTTTTAGGAAAGAGGGCTACTTAACATTGGAGTGCTAAACTACTATGATACCAAATAGAATATTGACTAAATATTATTTGAGTACCAATTGTTAACTTCTAAGATACAAAAGAATCCTGCTTTTATATATATCATTGTATAAATACCATTTGTTAAACAATATCAACATGTCATTTAGCAGTCTAAATTATATGGCAATATTACATAAGCATTAATCTATTGATTGACTTAAATGAGACACTCAGTAAATGTACAGTGAGCAAGTATTTTCAGTTGTCATCTTGCCCAGGCACAGTGGCTCACCCCTGTAATCTCAGCACTTTGGGAGGCCACAGCAGGAGGATCTCTTGAGCTCAAGAGTTCGAGACCAGCCTGGGCAACATAGGGAGACCTTGTCTCAACAAAAAATGTCTTAAAAAGTTGTCATCCTTTCAGTAGCCTGTCTATGAATGATAAGAATTTATATTCAGTAACTGTTTCAATATGTGACACAGCAAGAAGGCTGTCATCTGCAAGCCAGGAGGAGAGCACTCACCAGAAACCAAATCGGCTGGCATCTTGATTTTGGACTTCCCAGTCTCCAGAACGGTGAGCAATAAATGTTGATTGTTTAAGCCACCCAGTGTATGGTATTTTGTTATGGCAGCCCAAGGAAACAAATACGTGTGTGAAATTTTTCATATTTAACTAAAGATTTAACTTTTAACTTGAGAATATTTTACTTAAGGAAAAGAAAAAAGAAAAACAAAACAAAAACAAACAAAAACAACAACAACAACAAAACAACTCCCCAGAGAGACTCTCTGGAAATGTTGCAACTTCTAAAAAGGAGCTTAATTCACATGTACAACGTATGGGATTCTTTATAAGATTATCATATTTCAATTTCAATTTATCTGGGGATGTGATGGCTCATAGATTAGCCTGTGTTTAAAGGGCTTTTCATAATAAAACATATTTTCATTTTTATACCAACAAGAATGAGCTTGAATATAATTTCACATCCTATAGGTCTCCTGCTAAAAAATGATTGATATTTTCTTATATTACAATTTTTATCAATGAGTCTAACAATATGTAGGAAGCACTTCTAATAATAAAAATAAACACAATCATAGATGGTTAGAGTGGACGCAAACCCCAGAAGTCATGAAACCCAAGCCTCTAACTTTGCTGATGAGGAAAATTAAATTCAGAGAGGCTCAGGGCTTGTTTTTGGTTCTCATAGCTGGCAAGAGAAAAGATGAAGCTTAAAAGTGGGGCTCTGGGCCCCTAGTTCAATGTCCTTTCTACCACACTAAGCTGCCTCATCAACAAGGTTTACAGCTTTTCCTCTTCAAATGACCAAGACAATACTTTAAAAGAAGCCATTTTGTTAAGAGTACATTATAGTATATACATATTATAATACATTTAGGAAGGTTAAATATGTTCTCTGTTAATTTTTTAAAAACCATACTTCGTTACTGATTGTTAATATGGTAAATTAATAGAGCAGATGCCAAATATTTTAGAAGTTTACTTTTGTATCATCCACATGCAGTTTAGCAACAGATATACATTTTTAAGCAAATTATGGATACAATATGACAATTTTACCATGACCAAATGTTTGATATTGGGATTCTGCTTGTACTAGATAAGTCAGAAACTTCAAAAATATCCCAGGATATACAATATGTAATTGAAAATAAACTTACAGGACTCCAAGCATGGAATAGTACTTGGATAGCCTTTACTTTATCTTCTGTCTTTATAACAGAGACTGGAAACTAATGGAACATGTGCTTAAAAGACTCACAAGCCAGGTGCAGTGGCTCATGCCTGTAATCCCAGCACTTTGGGAGTCCAAGGCAGGTGGATCATGAGGTCAGGAGATCGAGACCATCCTGACTAACACGATGAAACCCCATGTCTACTAAAAATACAAAAAAAAAAAAAAAAAAAAAAAAAATTAGCCGGGTGTGGTGGCGGGCACCTGTAGTCCCAGGTGCTGAGGAGGCTGAGGCAGGAAAATGGCATGAACCCGGGAGGCGGAGCTTGCAGTGAGCCGAGATCGTGCCACTGCACTCCAGCCTAGGCAACAGAGCAAGACTCCACCTCAAACAAACGAACAAACAAAGACTCACAAGCTAACAATCTGCATGGCATGACCAGGGCTGTTGTAGGCCAAATTGTAAAGTGTCCAAGTTATTCTTCATCCCTTTCAAAGTTTCTCCGTCTTCCTTCTCAGTCTCTTTCTTAAATCTTGTCTTAAATATCTTATATATCCTTTGCTCACATCCAATTGCCAAACAAAGAGTGATTACATGTGCACTATATAAAAATATAAAAATAAGTAAGACTGCATGAAAATTGGGCATGTTATCTCTGAAATGTCAGCAACAATTTCTGTAGAGAGAATTGGGTAAACCATTCAGAATACATTGAGGACCCTTCTGTATTACAGATTGCCAGCTCAATGGAAATCTCTGCCTATCCTCCGAACTTTTTATGTGGGCAGCTAGTCAAAATGCATACCTGCTTTTGTCACTCACTCCATCCAGAGCTCAGGGTTAGGTCTTCACTGCCCTGTGTCCTCTGCTCCAGGAGTTCTAGGTGATTCTGCCACAGCCTCAGCCTCCACCGCTCTGTCAACTGCTGGTATTGGAAAATTCATAGCTAAGACTCCAGGGCACCTCTGAAGCCAAGAAATGGTGTCACTATCTCCAAGCCAGACCTGTTCACCTGTCTGTAGCAAGGGAAAGAGTCCTGCAATGTGAAGAGACACGAGACAGTAGCCAAATACCCAGCCAAGGACCAAGATGGCCGACTAGAAGCAGCTGTGGTTGGAGGCTCCCACTGAGATGAATGAAAACGGTGAATGAATCCTATACTGGCAACTAAGGTATCCAGGATCTCTCACTGGGACTGACTAGGCAGTTGGCATGATCCATAGAAAGTGAGGAAAGGCAGGGTGGAGTGACAGCCCACCCGGGAGCTACACGGAGCAAGGGCAGCTCCCACCCCCAGCCAAGGGAGGCGGTGAGTGATTGTGCTACCCTGCCTGGGAAACCACGCTTTTACCCCAGATCTGTGCAACCCACAGATCAGGAGATCCCCTCGTGAGCCCGCGCCACGAGATCCTTGGGTCACAAGTACAGAGCTGTGTAGGTTCTTGTCAGCTGCTAAGATTATGGAGTTCCCAGGGGAAGGGGCAGCCGGCATTACTGCAGCTCCAGTCTGCTGTTTTCCCCTGCTGGTGCTGGGGCGACTGGGGGGTTTGGACCCAGGAGCAGTTCCCCACAGCGCACGCAGCACAGTGGCTGTGGAAGATCGTGGCCAGACTGCCTCTTTAGGCCAGACCCAGACCCGTATCTTCTCACTAGGCAGGGCCTCCCTGTGGGAACTTCAGCAGTTCCAGCCAGGGTTTTATGGACAGAACTTTGACATCCCTGGGATGGAACCCCTGCGGGGGAGGGGCGGCCACAATCTCTGCAGTTCAGCAGACTTAGTCTTTCCCCCTGCTGGCTCTGTGGAATCTGGGCAGTCTGGGGAGTGGGACTCCCCCCAGCGCAGTGCACTCCCTCTGCTAAGTGGCAGCTAGAGTGCTTCGTTAAGCAAGTCCTTGATCTTCTGCTTTCTGACTGGGTGAGACCTGCCCCCCATGACAGCAGGGGTCATCAGACACTCTACAGGAGCATTTCTGTTAGCATCAGGTGAGTGCCCCTCTGGCACAGAGATCCCAGAGGAAGGAACAGGCATCCATCTTTGCTGTTCTGCAGCCTCCATTGCAGAACAGCTGTGACACCTCCAGGGGTGGGAAGAACCCAGGAAAATAAGGTTTAAAGTGGACCCCCAGCAAACTGCAGCAGCCCTGTGGAAGAGGGACCCGACTGTTAAAAGAAAAACAAACAGAAAGCAACAACAGCAACAATATCAACAAAAATGTCCCCACAAAAACCCCATTCAAAGGTCAGCAGCGCCAAAGACCAAAGTTCGATAAATTCAGGAAGATGAGAAAGAATCAACACAAAAATGCTGAAAATTCAAAAACCCAGAGTGCCTCTTCTCCTCCAAATGACTGCAACACCTCTCCAGCAATGGCACAGAACTGGCCTGAGGCTGAGATGGATGAATTGACAGAAGTAGGCTTCAGAAGGTAGGTAATAACAAACTTTGCTGAGCTAAAGGAGCATGTTCTAACCCAATACAAGAAGCTAAGAACTATGAGAAAATATTACAGGAGCCGTTAACCAGAATAACCAGTTTAGAGAGGAATGTAAATGACCATATGGAGCCAAAAACACAACCCAAGAACTGCACAATGCAACCGCAAATATCAATAGCCAAACAGACCAAGCAGAGGAAAGAATTTCAGAGCTTGAAGACTGTCTTGCTGAAATAAGACAAGCAGACAAGATTAGAGGGGAAAAAAATGAAAAGGAATGAACAAAACCTCCGAGAACTATGAGGTTATGTAGAAAGACTGAATCTATGACTGATTGGGCCACTTGAAAGAGATGGGAAGAACAGAACCAAGCTGGAAAACATACTTCAGGATATCATCCAGGGGCACTTCCCCAACCTAACAAGGCAGGCCAACATTGAAATTCAGGAAATCCAGAGAACCCCAGTAAGATACTCCATGAGAAGATCAGCCCAAGAAACCCAAGACACATAATTATCAGATTCTCCAAAGTCAAAATGCAAGAAGAAAGGCCAGGTCACCTACAAAGGGAACCTCATCAGAATAACAGTGGGCCTCTCAGCAGAAACCCTACAAGCCACAAGAAATTGGGGGCCAGTATTCAACACTCTTAAATAAAAAACATTTCCAATCCAGAATCTTATATCTGGCCAAACTAAACTTCATTAGTGAAGGAGAAATAAAATCCTTTTCAGACAAGCAAATGCTTAGGAAATTTTTCACTTCTAAAACTGCCTCGCAAGAGTTCCTGAAGGAAGCACTAAGTATGGAAAGGGAAAAAACGTTACCAGCCACTACAAAAACACACTGAAATACACAGACCAATGACACTATGAAGTAACTATCTCAACAAGGCTGGAAAATAACCAGCTAGCATCATGATGACAGGACCAAATTCACACATAACAATGTTAACCTTAAGTGGAAATTGGCTAACTGCCCCAATTAAAAGACACAGAATGGCAAGCTGGATAAAGAGTCAAGCCCCATCAGTGTGCTGTATTCAAGAGACCCATCTTACATGCAAAGACACACATAAGTTCAAAATAAAGTGGTGGAGGAAAATCTACCAAGCAAATGGAAAGCCGAAAAACATAGGGGTTACAATCCTAGTTTCTGACAAAACCAACTTTAAACCAACAAAGATTGAAAAAGACAAAGAAGGGCATTACATAATGGTAAAGGGCTCAATTCAGCAACAAGACCTAACTATTCTAAATATATATGCACCCAGTACAAGAGCACCCAGATTCATAAAACAAGTTCTTAGAGACCTACAAAGAGACTTAGACTCCCAAACAATAATAGTGGGAGACTTTAACACCCAACTGTCAATATTAGACAGATCATCAAGACAGAAAATTAACAAGGATATTCAGGACTTGAACTCAGCTCTGGCTTAAGTGGACCTGGTAGATATCTATAAAACTCTCCACCCCAAAACAATAGAATATAAATTCTTCTTGATGCCACATGGCAACTTACTCTAAAATCAATCACTTAACTGGAAGTAAAACACTCTTCAGCAAATGCAAAAGAACTGAAATCATACCAAAAAGTCTCTTAGACCATGGTGTCATTATATTAGAACTCAAGACTAAGAAACTCACTCAGAACCACACAACTACATGGAAATTGAACAACCTGCTCCTGAATGACTCTCAGGTAAATTATGAAATTAAAGCAGAAATCTAGAAGTTATTTGAAACCAATGAAAATGAAGAGACAATGTACCATAATTTCTGAGATGTAGCTAAAGCAGTGTTAGGAGGGAAATTTATAGCACTAAAGGCCCACATAAAAAAGCTGGAAAGATCTCACATCGACATCTTAATGTCACAACTAAAAGAACTAGAGAACCAAGAGCAAACAAACCCCAAATCTAGCAGAAGACAAGCAATAACCAAGATCAGAGCAGAACTGAAGGAGATAGAGACAGAAAGAACACTTTAAAAAAATCAACAACTCCAGGAGCTGGTTTTTTGAAAAAATTAATAAAATAGATAGACTACTAGCTAGACTTACAAAGAATAAAAGAGAGAAGAATCAAATAGACACAATAAAAAATGATAAAGGGAATATCACCACTGACCCCACAGAAATACAAATAATATTATACAAATACAAAAATACTATAAACAGCTCTATGCAAATAAACTAGAAAATCTAGAAGAAAAGGATAGATTCCCGAACACATACACCTTCCCAAGACTGAGCCAGGAAGAAGTTGAATCCCTGAATAGACCAATAACAAGTTCTGAAATTGAGGCAGTAATAAATAGCCTACAGACCCAAAAAAGCCCAGGATCAGACAGATTTATAGCTGAATTCTACCAGAGATCAAAGAGGAGCTGGGACCATTTCTTCTGAAACTATTTCAAACAATTGAAAAGGAGTAACTCCTCCCTAATTCATTTTATGAGGCCAGCATCATCCTGATACCAAAACCTGGCAGAGATACAATTAAAAAAAAGAAAACTTCAGGCCAATATCCATGATGAACATTGATCCAAAAACCCTCAATAAAATACTGGCAAACTGAATCCAGCAGCACATCAAAAAGCTTATCCACCACGATCAAGTTGGCTTTATCCCTGGGATGCAAGCCTGGTTCAACATATGCAAACCAATAAACATAATTTATCACATAAATAGAACTAAAGACAAAAACCACATGACTATCTCATTAGATGAAAAAAATGCCTTTGATAAAATTCAACATCCCTTCATGTTAGAAAGTCTCAATAAACTAGATATTGATGGAACATATGTAAAAATAATGAGAACCATTTATGAAAAACCCATAGCCAATATCATACTGAATGGGCAAAAGCTGGAAGTATTCCCCTTGAAAACTAGCACAAGACAAGGATGCCTCGTCTTACCACTCCTATTCAAGATAGTACTGGAAGCTCTGGCCAGGGCGATCAGGCAAGAGAAAGAAATAAAGGATATTATAACAGGAAGAAAGGAAGTCAAACTGTCTCTGTTTGCAGATTTTATATCTAGAAAACCCCATTGTTTCAGCCCCAAAAGTTTTTTTTTTTTTTTTTTTTTGAGACAGTCTTGCCCTGTCACCCAGGCTGGAGTGCAATGGCATGATCTTGGCTCCCTGCAACCTCTGCTTCCTGGGTTCCAGCAATTCTTGTTTCTCAGTCTCCTGAGTAGCTGGGACTGCAACTGCGTGCCACCACACCCAGCTAATTTTTGTATTTTTAGTAGAGACAGGGTTTTGCCATGTTGGCCAGGCTGATCTTGAACCCCTAACCTCAGATGACACGCCCACCTCAGCCTCCCCAAATGCTGGGATTATTGGCATGGGCCACCGCACCTGGCCACAAGATTATTAAGCAAATTCAGCAAAGTCTCAGGATACAAAATCAATGTGCAAAATTCACAAGCATTCCTATACACCAACAATAGATAAGCAGAGAGCCAAATCATGAATGAACTCCCATTTACAATTGGTACAAAGAGAATAAAATACCTAGTAATACAGCTAACAAGGGAAGATAAGGACCTCTTCAAGGAGAGTTACAAAATACTGCTCAAGGAAATCAGAGAGGATACAAACAAATGGAAAACCATTCCATGCTCAAGGATAGGAAGAATCAATATCATGAAAATGGCCTTACCGCCCAAAGTAATTTATAGATTCAATGCTAGTCCCATTAAGCTACCATTGACATTCTTCACAGAATTAGCAAAAACTACTTTCAAATTCGTATGGAACCAAGCAAGAGCCCGTATAGCCAAGACAATCCTAAGCAAAAAGAACAAAACTGGGAGCATCACACTAAAGATATCTAACCACACTACAAGGCTACAGTAACCAAAACAGCATGGTGCTGGTACAAAAACAGATACATAGATCAATGGAACAAAATACAGAACTCAGAAATAAGACTGCACATCTACAACCATCTGATCTTTGACAAACCTGACAAAAATAAGCAATGGGAAAAGGATTCTCTATTTAATAAATCGTGCTAGGAGAACTGGCTAGCCATATGCAGAAAATTGAAACTGGACCCCTTCCTTACACCTTATACAAAAATTAACTCAATATGGATTGAAGACTTAAATGTAAAACTCAAAACTGTAAAAACCCTAGAAGAAAATCTTGGCAATACCATTCAGGACATAAGCCTGGTCAAAGATTTCATGATGAAAATGTCAAAAGCAATTGCAACAAAAGCAAAAATTGACAAATGGGATCTAATTAAACTAAAGAGCTTCTGCAAAGCAAAATAAACTATCATCAGTGTGAGCAGACAGCCCACAGAATGGGAGAAAGTTTTTGCAATCTATCCATCTGACAAAGGTCTAATATCCAGAATCTACAAGGAACTTAAACAAATGTACAAGAACCAGAACAAACAACTCTATTAAAAAGTGGGCAAAGGATATGAACAGACACTTTTCAAAAGAAGACATTCATGTGGCCAAAAAACATATGAAAAAAGCTCAGCATCACTGATCATTAGAGAAATGCAAATTAAAACTACAATGAGTACCATCTCATGCCAGTCAGAATGGCGATTATTAAAAAGTCAAGAAACAACAGATGCTGGTGAGGCTGTGGAGAAATAGGAATGCTTTTACACTGTTGGTGGGAATGTAAGTTAGTTCAACCATTGTTGAAGACAGTGTGGTGATTCCTCAAAGATCTAGAATCAGAAATACCAGTTGACCCAGCAATCTCTTTACTGGGTATGTACCCAAAGGAATATAAATTATTCTCTTATAAAGATACATATACACATATGTTTATTGCATCACTATTCACAATAACAAGACATGGAATCAACCTAAATGCCCATCAGTGTTAGACTGGATAAAGAAAATGTGGTACATATACACCATGAAATACTACACAGTCATAAAAAGGAATGAGATCACGTCCTTTGCAGGGACATGGATGGAGCTGGAAGCCATTATCCTCAGCAAACTAATGCAGGAACAGAAAACCAAACACCACATGTTCTCTCTTATAAGTGGGAGCTGAACAGCGTTGCCATTGCTTTTGGTGTTTTAGTCATAAAGTCCTTGCCCATGTCTGCGTCCTGAATGGTATTGCCTAGGTTTTCTTCTACAGTTTGTATGGTTTTAGGTCTAACATTTAAGTCTTTAATCCATCTTGAATTAATTTTTGTATAAGCTGTAAGGAGGGGATCCAGTTTCAGCTTTCTACATATGGCTAGCCAGTTTTCCCAGCATCATTTATTAAATAGGGAATCCTTTCTCCATTTCTTGTTTTTGTCAGGTTTGTCAAAGATCAGATGGTTGTATATGTGTGGTGTTATTTCTGAGACCTCTGTTCTGTTCCATTGGTCTATATATCTGTTTTGGTACCAGTACCATGCTGTTTTGGTTACTGTAGCCTTGTAGTATAGTTTGAAGTCAGGTAGCATGATGCCTCCAGCTTCGTTCTTTTTGCTTAGGATTGTCTTGGCAGTGTGGGCTCTTTTTTGGTTCCATATGAACTTTAAAGTAGTTTTTTTCAATTCTGTCAAGAAACTCATTGGTAGCTTGATGGGAATGGCATTGAATCTATAAATTACCTTGGGCAGTATGGCCATCTTCACGATATTGATTCTTCCTATCCATGAGCATGGAATGTTCCTCTGTTTGTTTGTGTCCTCTTATTTCATTGAGCAGTGATTTGTAGTTCTCTTTGAAGAGGTCCTTCACATCCCTTGTAAGTTGGATTCCTAGGTATTTTATTCTCTTTGTAGCAATTGTGAATGGAAGTTCACTCACGATTTGGCCATTTTCATGAGCCAAACTCTCTGTCTGTTATTGGTGTATAGGAATGCTCATGATTTTTGTACATTGATTTTGTATCCTGAAACTTTGTTGAAGTTGCTTATCAGCTTAAGGAGAATTCTTTTTTTTTTTTTCAGACAGAGTCTCACTCTGTCGCCCAGGCTGGAGTGCAGTAGCATGATCTCAGCTCACTGCAAGCTCCACCTCCCGAGTTCACGCCATTTTCCTGCCTCAGCCTCCCAAGTAGCTGGGAGTACAGGCACCCGCCACCATGCCCGGCTAGTTTTTTTGTATTTTTAGTGGAGACGGGTTTTCACCGTGTTAGCCAGATGGTCTCGATCTCCTGACCTCATGATCCACCCACCTCGGCCTCCCCAAGTGCCGGGATTACAGGCATGAGCCACCGCACCCGGCCAGCTTAAGGAGATTTTAGGCTGAGACGATGGGGTTTTCTAAATATACAATCATGTCATCTGCAAACAGGGACATAGTCCCTGAATACCATAGAATACCCTTTATTTCTTTCTCTTGCCTGATTGCCCTGGCCAGAACTATGTTGAATAGGAGTGGTGAGAGAGGGCATCCTTGTCTTGTGCTGGTTTTCAAAGGGAATGCTTCCAGTTTTTGCCCATTCAGTATGATATTGGCTGTGGGTTTTTCATAAATAGCTTATTATTTTGAGATATGTTCCATCAATACCTAGTTTATTGAGAGTTTTTAGCATGAGGGCTGTTGAATTTTGTTGAAGGCCTTTTTTTCATCTATTTGTATAATCATGTGGTTTTTGTCATTGGTTCTGTTTATATGCTGGATTACGTGTATTGATTTGTGTATGTTGAACCAGCCTTGCATCCCAGGGATGAAGCCAACTTGATCGTGATGGATAAGCTTTTTGATGTGCTGCTGGATTCGGTTTGCCAGTATTTTATTGAGGATTTTTGCATCAATTTTCATCAGGGATATTGGCCTGAAATTTTCTTTATCCTTTTTTTTTTTTTTTTTTTTTTTTTTTTGAGATGGAGTCTTGCTCTGTCGCCCAGGCTGGAGTGCAGTGGCGCCATCTTGGCTCACTGCAAGCTCTGCCTCCTGGGTTCACGCCATTCTCCTGCCTCAGTCTTCTGAGTAGCTGGGACTACAGGTGCCCTCCACCATGCCTGGTTAATTTTTTTTTTTTTTTTTTTTGTATTTTTAGTAGAGAAGGGGTTTCACCATGTTAGCCAGGATGGTCTCGATCTCCTGACCTTGTGATCCACCCACTTCAGCCTCCCAGAGTGCTGGGATTATAGGCGTGAGCCACTGCACCCAGTTGAAATTTTCTTTTTTTGTTGTGTCTCTGCCAGGTTTTGGTATTAGGATAATGCTGGCCTCATAAAATGTGTTAGGGAGGATTCCCTCTTTTTCTATCGTTTCTACTGAGGGGCGGTTGCAGTGAAGTGAGATCAAACCACTGCACTCCAGCCTGGGTGGCAGAGTGAGACTCTGTCTCAAAAAAACAAAACAAAACATGAGTATCACGCATAATGAGAATGGACTGTATTTAGTGTACATTTTTAAAAAGATGAAATGAAGGGGAAATTACGTTTTCCGTGTTGAAATACTTGAGTGCATTATTAAGAGCTATATATTTATCTTATTCACAATAATCTTATGAATCTTAGTTTTTATTTTTCTCCAGCTTTATTGAGTTGTAATTGACAAATAAAGTTTAAGTTTAAGGTGTACAATATTTGTGAAATGATGACCACAATCAAGTAAGTTAACATATTTATCACTTCACCTAGTTACGGGAATTTCGAGTTTTGGTTTTCGTAGTGAGAACATTTAGCTGCTAAAATCTTAATTACGCCTTAATATATTATCAACACTTTCAAAATAATAGGGAAAAGGGGACTCTTTGTAATATTTCTGAACTAAAAAGAATGCCTTGGGAGTGCAAGTTACAAACTCAAATGCCTTCAAGGCCAAGCAGGTATTTAGCCCAGTCAGTCAAGTGTTTTGGGAAACACCCCCTTGTGGAAGCTTCATTGCCAGGCACTGCAATTTTCAGTGTTAGCAACTAAATTGGAATGGTTTGTTACAATGTGTGGGCCAGACAGAGTAGCAGGGCTATCAGTTTATGGCTTCTCTAGAATTTTGCCACTGCATATAACGTTGACTTTTTTCTTTATTTTTTTTTGAGACGGAGTCTCGCTCTGTTGCCCAAGCTGAAGTGCAGTGGTGCCATCTCGGCTCATTGCAACCTCTGCCTCCTGGGTTCAAGCAATTCTCGTGCCTCAGCCTCCCAAGTAGCTGGTAATACAGGCACACACCACCGCACCCAGCTAATTTTTGTATATTTTGTAGAGGCGGGGTTTCGTCATGTTGCCCAGGCTGGTCTCGAACTCCTAGGCTCAAGTGATCCTCCAGCCTCTGCCTCCTGAAGTGCTAGGATTACAGGTGTGAGCCACTACGCCCAGCCTTATGTTGACTTTTTAACACAGTTTTTCTATCTTTTTTTTTTTTTTTTGAGACAGAGTCTCGATCTGTCACCCAGGCTGGAGTGCAGTGGTGTGATCTCAGCTCAGTGCATCCCCTGCCTCCTGGGCTCAAGCGATTCTCCTGCCTCAGCCTTCTGAGTAGCTGGGATTACAGGCATGTGCCACCACCACGCCTGGCAAATTTTTGTATTTTTAGTAGAGATGGGGTTTCACTATGTTGACCAGGCTGGTCTCCAACTCCTAACCTCAGGTGATCTGCCCATCTCGGCCTCCCAAAGTGATGGGATCACAGGTGTGAGTCACCGTGCCCACCCAGTAGTCATGTTTCATAAGGTCACTGCAATCACTGAATTTGTTCACAGGAGAAATACACGGTTAGGATCCTGAAAGCCTCTGTCCCAATATTTTTGTAAACTGATCAATACGTAGCCTTGTTTTATGTGTGGTTCTGTTTAAAGACACTTTATTTAATATATGTTGTTCATTCATTAACTCTTGTTTTACATGTAGTTCTGTTTAAAGACATCTTGGTTAATACATAGTCATTCATGAACTCCTGGCCAACAGCACTCTGACACCCGAATGAAGCTTATCTCACGCACATATTTTCTCTGTAAGGCACATTGCAACTTTCTTGTACTTGAAACACTAGATCGCCCTTCAACCACCATGCTTGGGGGCCATTTCACAGGCAAAATCACCACCCAAACTCACAAAATAGGAACAATGTGGCGCTAGATTTTGTAAACAACATTTGCTTGCAGTGGGAGAGTTGAAACAAGAAGGCAGCGTGTCACCTTGTTTCAACTTAGCTGGGAATGTGCCAGGTGGGCAACTCAAATTTTTGCCACTCTAAGCATATGTTTGTCCATGAATGACCAGGAAAGTGACACAAGTTTTGTTTTGTTTTTGAGACAGGATCCTGCTGTGTTGTCCAGACTGGAGTGCTGAGGTGCGATCATTGCTGTGTTGTCTGGACTGGAGTGCTGAGGCTCACTGCAGCCTCGACCTCCTGGGCTCAGTGATCTTTCCACCTTAGTCTCCTGAGTAGGTATAGGTGTGTGCAACAACACCTGGCTAATTTTTTTAATTTTTATTTTTATTTATTTTTTTTGAGACGGAGTTTCACTCTGTCGCCCAGGCTGGATTGCAGTGGTGCGATCTCGGCTCATCGCAAGCTCCGCCTCCTGGGTTCATGCCATTCTCCTGCCTCAGCCTCCCAAGTAGCTGGGACTACAGGCGCCCGCGACCACGCCCGGCTAACTTTTTGTGTTTTTAGTAGAGACAGGGTTTCACCGTTTTAGCCAGGACGGTCTCAATCTCCTGACCTCGTGATCCACTCACCTTGGCCTCCCAAAGTGCTGGGATTACAGGCGTGAGCCACCACGCCCGGCCATTTTTTTGATTTTTAATAGAGAAGAGGTCTCCCTATATTGCCCAGGCTGGTCTTGAGCTCCTGGGCTCAAGTGATCCTTCCGCCCTGGCCCCCCACTGCTAAATTTGACCGGCTTAAAACAAACAAACACACAAAAAACACACACTTTTAGAAAGGATTCAACATTCTAGATGTCATTAAGAATATTCGTGATGCATGGGAAGAAGTCAAATATCAACATTACCAGGAGTCTGAAAGAAGTTGATTCCCACCCTCATGGATGACTTTGAGGAAGGGTTCAAGACTTCAGGGAAGGAAGGAACTGCAGATGTTGTGGAAATAGAGACTAGAGTTGGAAGTGGAGCCTGAAATGTGACTGAATTGCTGCAATCTCATGATAAAACTTATTATTATTATTTTTGAAATGGAGTCTCTCTCTGTCACCCAGGCTGGGGTGGAGTGGCATGATCTCAGCTCACTGCAACCTCCATCTCCTGGGTTCAAGTGATTTTCCTGCCTCAGCCTCCCGAGCAGCTGGGATTACAGGTGTGCGCCACCATGCCTGGCTAATTTTTGTACATTTAATAGAAACGGGGTTTCACCATACTGGCCAGGCTGGTCTCGAACTCCTGACCTCAGGTGATCTGCCTGCCTCGCCCTCCCAAAGTGCTGGGATTACAGGTGTGAGCCACCACATCCGACCTCATAACACTTGAATGGATAAGGAATTGCTTCCTATAGATGAGCAAAGAAAGTGGTTACTTTTTTCTTTTCTTTTTGAAACAGGGTCTTACTCTGTCACCCAGACTGGAGTGCAGTTGAGCCATCATAGCTTACTGCAACCCTGACCTCATGAGCTCCAATGATCCTCCTGTGTCCTGAATTTGTTCTTTCCAGTGGGTTCTTGGTCTCGCTGACTTCAAGAATGAAGCCGTGGACCCTCACTGTGAGTGTTACAGCTTTTAAAAATTGTGTGTCCAGAGTTTTTTTCTTCAGATGTTCAAAGGTGCCCAGAGTTTCTTCCTTTTGGTGGGTTCGTGGTCTCGTGGTCTCACTGACTTCAGGAGTGAAGCCGCAGACCTTCGTGGAGAGTGTCACAGCTCTTAATGGTAATGTGCACCCAAAGAGTGAGCAGCAGCAAGATTTATTGTGAAGAGCAAAAGAACAATGCTTCCACAGCATGGAAGGGAACCCCAGTGGGTTACCGCTGCTGGCTCGGGTGGCCAGCTTTTATTCCCTTATTTGGTCCCACCCACGTCCTGCTGATTGGTCCATTTTACAGAGCTCTGATTGGTCCATTTTACAGAGTGCTGATTGGTGCATTTACAAACCTTTAGCTAGACACAGAGCACTGATTGGTGCATTTTTACAGAGTGCTGATTGGTGCATTTACAATCCTCTAGCTAGGCAGAGAAGTTCTCCAAGTCCCCACTCCACCCAGGAAGTCCAGCTGGCTTCACCTCTCACTCCCACCTCAGTCTCTCGAGAAGCTGGGACTAGAGGTATGCATTACCATGCCTGGCTAATTTTTGTAGAGTTGGGGTTTTACAACATTGGCAATATTATAGTTATGCTTTGATGTATTCACACAATAGAATGTCAAGGATAGTTTTCTTTAAGTCAACAGAATAATAAATTTTGTCATTCTGTCTGCTCAGCCATACATAGTCACAATTTAGTTTATAGTCTTTACATAGACAAGACCCCCATATATGAAAAACTTAAAGATGGTGCCTTCCTCTGCTTGCTTACTGAGGATGCCCTACTCTGTAAAGAAGTAGCTTTCAATAAAATATCTCCTTCTCACCCTTCCTGTGCAAGATCCAAGAACCCTCTCTGGGGGTCTGGATGGAGACTGCCTTTTCCAGTAACATTTTCACCTTCTCTTTAATAGAGAGACTGAACACAGGTGTTCTTCCAGGTAGAATCACCTTTCCAGGATGTCTTGGGCCCTTTACGTGTAATTCAACATAAAATCAGATCTACGGGTGCTCAGGGGATATGGAGCCATGGAGGTGGCTACTCACAGCTCCACTAACAGAGCCTGCAGGAGACCTGGGGTTGGCTGATGGCCACTGTCTGCCCCCTCCAGCATTCGCTGGAGACAATGCCTCCCCCAGGCCATTCCCAACCAAGGACTGAACCCTGCAAGGGACTTAGACCCTGGCCATTCTTGCTGGACAGGAGACTCCTCTAATGTCAACTTGCTGGCTAAGACTTTCTTAGGAGTTTTTTAGGGTTCCCCTTCTGCTCTTGCTCCCTTTTGCCTCTATCCTCCCTCTTGTACATCTAATTCCATCTTGGCAGCTGCTTCTCAGATGACCCAGGCTACAACAGGACCGTAAATTCAGCTTTTAGATTTACAAAAACATCTATAAATTCCTACAGTAATTCCCTGGACCCCAGAACTTCAGGGCGATTAGCGTAGAGGAGTGCATGAGCAGATAGGCTTGGATGGTCTGCTAATTGTGGGCTATACGAGTCAAGACTCACCAGAAGTTACCAACTGGCTAAACAGAACTTCTTCACTGATAATAATTTCTATATTCATAACATTTTCTCCTTCTGGTGTCTTCCTAAATCCTTACCACAAAACCACTTACATGCTTTTACAGTGGTCTACGGGTCAAACGTTTTCCCTTACAGGAATTTACAAAAAATTCAACATCTTCCTTCCCTCCCTCCCTCCCTCCCTCCTTCCTTCCTTCCTTCTTTCCTTCCTTTTCTTCCTCCTCCTTCTCCTTTTCTTTCTTTCTCTCTTTCTTTCTTCTTTCTTCTCTTTCCTTTTTCCTTCTTTATTTTCATCTTCCTTCCTTTCTTTTTCTTTCTTTCATTCCCACAATACTTGTTGTCATATAGAATCCCCAACCTGGTATTTTTAATTTCATGATTGCATTAAAAAATTTAAAAAATTTTTCATCTTTCCTTGGCTCTTTGGTCAGAGGAAAGAATGAACAAGGTTGAATTTTGGACATCAAATTCTGTTTTTTTCTTGGTTGACTCTGTTGCACATAAATCAATTTGAGATATCTGTTCCTCATTCATGCAACAGTTGCTTAATAACTACTATAAGTAGGGAACTAGTTGCTGAAAGGAAGGACCAGATAGAAAAGAAATATATAGGAATTTCTGAGAAGGAAAGGGAGGATTATATTAAATACAATAGTTGTTAGTCTGTTCAAAATGCTCAAAATATCTTAGACTGGGTGACTTATAAACAACAGGAACTTATTTCTCTCAGTTCTGGAGGCTGGGAAGTCCAAGATCAAGTTGCCATCAGATGTGGAGTCTTGTGAGGGCCACTTCCTTCATTAGATGGATGTCTCATCTTTGTAGCCTCATTTGGTGGAATGGGCAAACAAGAGGTTAGTGACCTTCCTCAGGCCCCCTTTATAAGAGCACTAATCCCATTCTGGAGGGTGGGACCCTGTGACCTAATTACCTCCCAAAGGCTCCACCTCTTAATCCTATCACGGGGGATTAGGTTTTAACATATGAATGGTGCCGAGGGTGGGGGTGAGGGACACAGACATTCAGACCATAGCACTAACTTGCCTTGGTTATATTTAAACTCCTCATGAAACACCAGACCCTTCCAAAATTGAGGCTGTGGCATACAGAAGTGACAATTCCATCTCTGTAAACAAAAACAACTAATTTGTGAACCTGCTACTCACTCTAGATAGATCAATCTGTGTCAGTGGGGTAATATTTTTCTTCTAAATCCCAAAAGAAAAAAACGTACCCTTTATTGTAATATAATATAAAGCAAAACAGAATTCACCAGAAGGAATCAATATCATTAGATACTTCATTAGAACAGTAACCTCTGAGATTTATGTATGGCATGATGATAAATCAGAAAGTGAGGTCTGGCTCCCTCTCTTTTTAAAAGTACATTATTTTGATTTTTATTTATTTTTGAGACAGGATCTCACTCCGTCACGCAGGCTGGAGTGCAGTGGTGAGATCATGGCTCACTGCAGTCTTGACCTCCCAGGCTCAAGCAATCCTCCTGCCCTAGTTTCCCAAGTAGCTGGGACTGACTGCAGGTGCACATCACCATACCTGGCTAATTAAAAAAAATTTTTTTTAGAGACAGGATCTGGCTTTGTTGTCCAGGCTGTTCTTGAACTCCTGGCCTCAAAAGCTTCTCTTGCCTGGGCCTTGCAAAGTACTGGGATTACAGGTTTGAGCTACTGCAAACTCTGGCTCTCTTTTATTAAGTCCTAGGAAACTTTCATGAGATAGAGCTAATTACAATCACTTATGCAGAGACAGAATCTATCATGATAGATGCTTCTATAAATAGTTTTAAATTGAGGACCAAAGAGGGGAAAGGGCATTAAAAAGAGAAGGACCAACCACAGTCTGACTCAAAAATATTTTTCCAAGAGAAGAACCTAAACCATGGTCAGATAAGTTATCTGATTATTTTTCTCCATTGCAATACTTATAATATCATTTAAAACTATTATCAGTTTCTTTGCTACAAGCCTAACTGCAAAATTATTTATAATAGTTGAGTGATAAGCACATAGTATAGGAAGGGCTCATTAAATGTTTGTGGTGTCTTCTTTACCTTTAAAGATAAATGCTTGAATTAAAAGGATAAGCATGAATTTGGCCTTCTTTATTTTTATTGTAAATTTACAACATAGGAAAAACATGTGAGTATGCATGATACTAAAGTATTTATAATAAAGCTTATTAATTTTCTGTTCTTTAATCTACATATGATCATGCATAATAATGAATTTCTTTAGGTGTGGAGGGCAGAGAATGGAGAACTAACCTAGGAAATTTATAGAGGCTATTAAAGAAGACATCAACACAATTAATGCATAGATAATATTATTCAAATACATCATCAAAGGAAACTTGTCTGAGTTTCCAAAAAAAAAAAAAAAAATCTAAAGATACACAAAGTGCTCCCTTGATTCTAAGTGATACCTGCTAAAAATAATTTTAATTATAAGGGTAAAGGGAGGAAAAAAACCTATCAGTATCTGGCAAAAACATGAGTTATTCTCAAAGGAAAGAAATAATTTCTTTCCTACTTTCTCACTTTTTCTAGGACAAGAAAAATATCTTTTTAAAGCCATATTCTTAACAAAGCAGTTCAGATGAAATATCTTTTTATTTTTGTTGACCACTGTGAAAACAAGCAAATGAAGAGAAAACCTGAACTTGCTAATGGTGTAAACCTTTAACATGTAGGGACTCTGTGCAAAGATAATTTTAACTAAACAAATCAACATAAAGGCCATTACTGCCAGCTAACATGTTCAGTAATTGCAAGCATATTTAAGAAAATTCACATTGAACAAAACCAGGAGGGTTTTCTTTCAATTTTTGCTTTTTTTTTTTTTTTTTTTAATTAGAAAAGACCCACATATGGCCAGGCACACTGACTCATACCTGTAATCCCAGCACTTTGGGAGGCCAAGGCAGGTAGATCACCTGAGGTCAGGAGTTCAAGACCAGCCTAGCCAACATGGTGAAACCCTGTCTCTACAAAAATAGAAAAATTAGCTGGGCATGATAGTGGGTGCCTGTAATCCCAGCTGTTTGGGAGGCTGAGGCGGGAGAATTGCTTGAACCTGGGAAGTAGAGGTTGCACTGAGCTGAGATCGTGTCATTCCACTCCAACCTGGGCGACAGAGTGAGACTCCGTCTCAAAAAAACAAAACAAAACAAAACAAAACAAACAACTTATGTTGACGTACAAAGAGAGAGAGGGAAAGATTTTTAAAAGAAAAAAAAAGACTTACATATAATAAATTACGAATGTCATTTGGCAGCAAGCTCTTCATGTTACTTTCGATTTAGACCCAGTTAATGTATCTATATTACGTATGCTTAATGTATATGTACACACACACACCATAAAAGATTAAGAAATACACTTAAATTTTAAGTGATATGATTTAAAATTTTTTTCATACTTTTATTTTCTAAATTTTCCAGTTATTACTCTTAGAAAGTTAGAGACCAAAAAACCCCATTCCCTTATAATTTTATGTATATAATGATTCCCCAAAGCCTCTTATTTTGAGTTCTTTCTTTGTATTCATTTTCAACCAATATTTATTGAGTGTCTAGTTTGTGCCTGAAATGTGTTATTTTATATGAACTTCTCTTATAACAAGATGCTCTTATGCCTTATTTATATTCTCATAGTCTCCCCTGTACTTGATTATAAACAGCATTTTTCTTTTTCTTGTTTTTTTTCCCAATCATTTGTTGAATATCAGCCATGTGTTGGTCACTCTTTTAGGAAGACATTAAAAAGAAATGTGACATAAAATTAGCACTGTCCCCATTGCAGGGGAGAGATAAGCGTGTAAATGCCAAAACTGGGCCAAGAAGCATGATATAGAAATGTGCACCATGCTACCCTACTCAAAGGAGAGAAAGAACCAATTATCAGAGACAGCTGGGGAGAAACTTTTCTAAGGAGGTGACGTTTCAACTAGGCCTTGATTGACAGGTCAAATGATCTTGGATGAAAAGGGAGGAGGGGGCTGGTGAGGAGGAGGAGGCTGGCAGGAGAGGAGGAGGCTGGCAGGAGAGGAGGAGGCTGGCAGAAGAGGGGGAGACTGGCAGGGAGGAGAAGGGTGGCAGGAGAGGAGGAGGTTGGTAGGGAGAAAGATGCTGGCAGGAAGGAGGCTTGCAAGGAGGAGGAGGCTGGCAGGAGAGGAGGAGGCTGGCAGGGAGGAGGAGGAAGCTGGCAGAGAGAAAGAGGCTGGCAGGAAAGGAGGAGGCTGGCAGGAGAGGAGGAGGTTGGCGGGAGAAAGAGACTGGCAGGAGAGGAGGAGGTTGGCAGGGAGGAGGAGGCTGGCGGGAGAGGAGGAGGCCGGTGGGGGAGGAGGAGGCTGGCAGAGAGAAAGAGGCTGGGCAGGGAGGAGGAGGTTGGCAGGGAGGAGGAGGCTGGCAGGGGAGGAAGCTGGCAGGCAAGCGCAGTGGGCGACCGTGGGTGGTGGGCGGGTTTTCCCCTCAGGCAGGCGCAGGTCCTAAGGGCGCGGGCCCCGCTGGGTGCTCAGGACGCAGAGGTCCCTAGGATTTGCTCCTCACAGCACGAGTGCCCTCGGGAGGAACCGCGTCTGCGCCTCCCGAGACGGACCACTCGGGCGTCTCAGCCCCGCGCCCTGCCTTGGGGCCGCCTGGCGCGCTGAGCTCAGCGTGGAGGCGGCAGCGCGCTCGTTCTTCCGTGCCCTCCCAGCGCGGTCTCTCCTTGTCCGCGCGCCCCGCTCCCTAGGCGTTTCTGGGATGCTGGTTGGCCGGGCACTTACGTGTTCCAAAGCGGGTGACAGCCGCCGCGCGGGTGCACTGTTCGCTGTCTCCCGCCAGGATCCGCGTTCTTGTTCCCCGACAACTCGTGGGAGTGCCCGCTCCAGCGTGGTTTCTCCTTCTCCGAGAACGGCGCCAGTGAGCAGAAGGCTGGGACTGGATTGCATGGCTCTGTCTCCCAGCCATGGTTGACTAATTTAGGGACACCCATGGCTCTGGATTCCTGCAGCCAGCCAGACGCCTGCCTTTGGATTTTTGATCTGGATGAGCGTCCTGTAGCTGGAGGTTGTGGTTGAGAGGGGAGTTTAGTCACACAATGGCAGTGCCTAGAGAGATCTGGGCAGGAGGTTCTGCTGCTGTGGCCCTGGAGGGCCTAGGTGATGCTGTGCTCAGAGGCCCCTGAGGGTGATGTGAGATGGGGAGGGGGCCGAGGGAGGTAGGTAGTCAGTGACTGCTGAAACAAGAGGAGTGTTAGCATTTCTGGGTTAGATGGTTGCTTCCGATGGCACTGAGACACGCAAATCCCCAAATTACTGATCTAGATAAAATGGTCTCGGTCAGAACGATTTTGTTACTCTTCTGAACGAAGCTCTCATTGCCTGTGGCCAAACGCTGAGATGACAATGCAGTTCAGAACCGATTTTGTGGATTTCTGAGGTCGAATACCGGTTTAGCTCACAGCTCAAGTAGATTTCTTTGATGAACATCAAAGTGGCAGATTGTGTTTCCAAAGATGACTGCAACAATCCCCCCAAACAACAGGATCTTTTGCAATGTCCCCTTGCCAGTCAAAAAAGAGGGAGTCTACTTCTCCTTCCTTTGAACCTGGGCTGTCCCTGCCACCACCTTGATAGCAGAATGAGGCAGAGGTGACATTCCGGGGCAGCCAAGACCAGGCATTAAGGAGACTCTAGCAGCTCCCGTTTTTGTGTTCTGGTGGAAGCCCATTGCCATGTAAGAAGTCTCCCTACCGCTGAGGCAGGAGAATAGGGTCTGGAGGCAGGGAACTTAAGGCCAATTCATGCCGACTTCCTAAAGCTGAATCAAGGGAAAACACCAGGGTCTAGGGGCAGGACTCTCAGGCCAACTCCCGATAATCCCCCAAAGCTGGACCAAAAGGGGAGCACCTGTGTCTGGGCGGGGAACCGAAGGCCAATTAATGCCAACTTCCTAAAGCTAAATCAAAAGAGAAAACCCCAGCTTCCCACACCCAGTAACAAAGGATCAAAGGCCTCTCTCCCTGCAGCCCTCCCACTTCCACCAGGGCTCAGATGAAAAGGGAGAGTGCCCTGGATTGGCCTGGGCCGAACAGGGACCATCCCTTCATCTGCATAGGGCGCCAATTCACCCCAACCTTTAGCCACGGACCAAATCCTTCATCCAGATAAGGGGTAACCTATAGGAATCTCAAAAGGAGGGCTTAAAACCCAGAAAACGTTGTTACTGGGCCCTTAAGCTGTGTGCTTGGGCCCACTCCCACCCTGTGGAGTGCTTTCTTGCTTTAATAAATCTCTGCTTTCATTGCTTCCTTCCTGTGTTTTATTCCTTTGTTACTTTGTGTTTTGTTCAATGCAGTGTCTTACTCTGTTGCCCAGGCTGTAGTGCAGGGGCGTGATCACGGCTTACTGCAGCCTCAACTTCCTGGGCTCCAGTGATCCTCCCACCCCAGCCTCCCGATTAGCTGGAACTATGGGTGTACACCACCACCCCTGGCTAATTTTTTTTTTTTTTTGGTGGTTTATTTATTTTTTTTTGGTGGTGGTGGTAGGAGGGGGGTCTCACTACGTTGCCCAGGCTGCTCTCAAACACCTGCCTCAAGTGATCCTCCCACCTTGGCCTCCCAAAGTTTTGGGATTACGGGTGTTTGCCACCAAGCCTGGCTGGCCACACGATTTGATTTGGGTGACAGCAGATGTGTTGTACAGCTGCCCAAGTGGCCCCTGCTCTTTGGCCTGTGTCCTAGAATGAGAGACGTATGGAGCCACCACAGCCGATTGTCAGACCAGTGGGCAAGAAATGTTTATTGTTCTAAGCAACTAAGAGTGAGATCTGAGGGTTGTTACTGCTATAAAAACTGCCTAAGAAACCTGGCCAACCAAGTATCATCTCAATTCTTCCTACAGTGAAATCTTTGCCATTTCCTAATGTGCTTCCCTTGCAGCTGAAACCTCGAAATCCTTCCTGTGTTCCACTGTTTGTCAAGTGGTAGATTCTAACAAAAAATAAACTGAAAGGTGTTAGGCATCAGAATAGAAAAGAGTTACATTGTAGAATTGCAATTTATAGAAATGTGTTCATTGTATTGCCTAAAGCCTGGGGAAGTTTTTACAGGTCAGGCTTTTAAGAATTCCTGGAGCCCAGGAAGTTGAGGCTGCAGTAAGCTGTGATCATGTCCCTGCGCTCCAGCCTGGGTGACTGACAGAGTGAGACATCTCATTGAACAAAACACACAAAGTAACAAAGGAATGAAACACAGGAAGGAAGCAATGAAAGCAGATTTATTAAAGCAAGAAAGCACTCCACAGGGTGGGAGTGGGCCCAAGCACACAGCTTAAGGGCCCAGTAACAACGTTTTCTGGCTTTTACACAGAAACTCTCTACACCATCTTCACAACTTTTCTGTAAATCTTAAACTATTCTAACATTAAACAAAGTTTATTAAGAGAAAAAAAACCCAGGCTTTAGATTTTGGAGCCTATACTTTTAACCACTGTGCTATACTCTATCTCTAGACCCCTGGTCCAAGGGAAGCTCTGAGGAGTTGACAAACGCTCATTTCCTAGGTCCCCAGAATGGTCCTCATTCCTGCCCATGACAAAAACTGATTGTTTAGACTTTGCTTTGTGTCTCTGACATTCTGTAGTGTTTGTTCAGTGTATCTCCCTTGTTATTTTAATTAGACAAAAATCTCTGTATTACTTACGACCTAAACACATCAGCAGGGGCAGCAGCATCAATTACAGCCAACACTTATCACACACACTGTAAACGGGTCCTGTTCTAAATATTTTACACATATTCATTCATTTGATCCTCCTGAGAACCCTGTTAGTGATAGGGACAGGAGGCAGAGAAATTCTAGGCAGAAAAGGGCAGAGTCCCTGGAGAAGCCCCACCCTCAAGCTTGGAACCATGGCCCAAAGTGAGAACATGCATTCCTGTTTTCCTACTCAAATATTGCCTTTTCCAAAACCACACATGGCCTGCCCCACCCCCAATCCTGTACCCATTAAAAACCCATTACCCGACTGGCAGAGAGCAGAGAAGGGGAGAAGAAGAGAAGCAGCTGGACGTCGGAGACTGTGGTCTGACGTCAGAGACAAGCAGCTTGACTTCAGAGGGATGGTTTGACGGTGTTGCTTCAGAGAGGAGTCTGGCCAGGGATGACCAGACTCCAGCGCTCCAGGGGAAGATCACCTTCCTGCTCCAGCCCTCTTCCAACTCTCCTTCCTGTCAAGAGCCACTTCCATCAGCAATAAAATCCTCCACATTCACCACCCTTCAATTTGTTCATGCAAACTGATTTTTCCTAGACACTGAACAAGAGCTTGGGTACCATGGGTGTGGACACTAAAAGCTGTCACATTGACCCTCTGCCCTCGCTGCTAAAGAGCAACTGCCTCCCACAAAAAGGCAGAGAGCCCACTGAGCTGTTTAACACTTAAGCCATCCACGGACAGCAGAGTTAAAAGAGCACTGTAATATACGCCTTCTGCGACTTTGGGGATCATGACTCCTCCTCCCTAGATGCTGCCTTGGGGCCTACATGGAGTTTTGCTCCTGCTGGCACCCAAAAGTGCTCACTCTGGCTCCTACACCCGCTCACCTGCATGCTCCCCCTCCCATGAGGGGTTGAGAGCTGCAGGCTGAGTAAGTGAGGCATCCCTGTCACGAGGCCTGTGAAGGGGTCAAGGAAAATTTCCTGTTTCATTAGGTAGGTGTTAATGTCTTCCCATTTTATAGGTGAAGCAACTCATGCACAAATAAATTAACTTGCCCAAGGTTACATATCTGGTAAATGGCAAACCCAGGAGGTCTGGCTCTGGAGTCTGATTCTCTTGCCCACTTGCTGCACTGCCCTCTCTAAGGAATTTTAATGCTAGATGGTCTCAGACCTGGATTGGATGCTTCCTTGCCTTATGTTTCAAAACAGTGTGCTGCCCTCCTGAGCTTTTCCAGGGAGCATGAGGCTCTGATCTCTGAATGTTATGGTCATCTTCCGACTACCTGGGGACTGGTACTTTGAGAGCACACAGAGATACAGCTTTTGGAATTCTCCATGCTGCATGTAGGTTTGTTTTTTTTTGTTTTTGTTTTTTTTTTTGAGACGGAGTCTCGCTCTGTCGCCCAGGCTGGAGTGCAGTGGCCAGATCTCAGCTCACTGCAAGCTCTGCCTCCCGGGTTCCCGCCATTCTCCTGCCTCAGCCTCCCGAGCAGCTGGGACCACAGGCGCCGCCACCTCGCCCGGCTAATTTTTTGTGTTTTTAGTAGAGACGGGGTTTCACCGTGTTAGCCAGGATGGTCTCGATCTCCTGACCCTGTGATCCGCCCGTCTCGGCCTCCCAAAGTGCTGGGATTACAGGCTTGAGCCACCGCGCCCGGCCTGCATGTAGGTTTGTAAACCAATACCCTGCTCAGATACCGCATTCTTCTAACACCCTAATGATGGGGTCACATTTCCCTCTCTAGGTACGACAATCTGGTTTTGAAGTTGCCGGAAGAAACTTGAATGGCTTCCTCTTTCATTCCCACAAGGCTCTGAAAACACTTCTGCTGATCCGCCGTCTTCACTCCTACCTCACCTTGGCATAACTGCACTCTACTCAAACGCTATCTGGAAGGAGCAGAGCTCAGGGCTTCTGACCCCACAGAATGGGCTCCAGGCACTAAGAGGTGAACAACACAGAACACCTGTTCCATGTCGAGTTGGTTGTCATTTTATACTTTTCTAAAAACCTCAAGGAAAATCTTCAACATAAGCCCTGGCATAAGACATTTTCTATGTATTCAAAATAAGAAAAGGGAATGGTGAATATATTGACAAGTAGCAATTTGAATTATAATGACAATTCTGTAGGATTTTATGTAGCGTGCACATTTAACATTTAAGTATATTGTTCTTGGAATTGTATGATAAAACTAGAAAATAAAGAGAAATTATGATGACTATGTATTCACTCTTCAGACTTTCATCTACGAATCAGCTCACTGAGAGTGATACTTGAAAGCTTCGCTTGTTTTCTTCTAATCCAGTTTTGGAATGTCTTCCACGGATGGATGCCATGCAGTTGAAACATAAATGCCATAAAAATTAATCCCCCTAGCACTACCGCTGTTGCCACGGCAATAAGCGTGTGTCCTGGGAATGGCAGTGGTGCCTCATCAACATAAATCTGCAACAGAAAAAGCAAAGTCTTTAAGCTTTCTGAATTTAGCAATGCAAAACACTGAAAATTTTATGGTCCCCACAATTAATCGGAGAGCAAAACGCTGCCCAGAGTTACAAAGACATTCAGCATCCACAAAGCTTGGAAACAGTCTTTTGACAATTGAACAAGTAACAATTTGCCTACAATAAATAGGGGCTAAGAAGTACATGTATTATCCTATGCCTTTACCCTATCTTTAACGGTGGAAGGAGGCAGATAAAATGCTTACACAGCAGAACATTCTCTGTTCAGTCACAGAGGAATGGGCAAAGAGCTCTGGGAACGTGGAGGAGGGAATGCCTATCTGCCTAGGGCAGTCAGGGAATGCGCTTTCTGAGCTGGATCATGACGAATAAGTGGGTTCACAGAAGAGAAGGAGATAAAGGAACATTCCAGGTAGAGGCCTATGTCTGTGCTCTTTCAAGCTACCACCTCTTTAGGAAATCCTCTTTGTAGGTGCTGCCAGTATAGGAAACTTTTTATGTATTCAAAATGTTTCCTCTGCATGAATAGCTAATTAACAGAAGCAAGTAAATTTCTGGAGGAGAGGTAGGATGATTGACAGAGAGGGACAGTGATGCCTTTTTCTCTGAGATGTGAGGCAAGGGTGGGGTCATTGTATGTTAAATATAGAAGTGGGGCATAAAGAGAGTAGGGGGTTCAAGCCCAGGCTTATGTTTCCTTTGTGAAGCAGGAAGCCAGATCATCTTTTGTGGGAGAAGAACATGCTGATGAGTGGAACTAGGACAGTAGGGAATGTGGGAAAGTGCAAAGGACAAGAAAAAGGATGACGGGCTGCTTTAAGGCCTAGCTCAAGTTAAAGGTATGGCCATCCTCCCAGTGACCCAAGGAGGTAGCTGGTTTCTTAGAAACAGTCTCTCCATGCTACAAATTCTCTGAAATTCCCCTCACATTCATTCTTTCCATTCTTTCAGTACTGCTACTGTGATTATTGTGCCACTTTTCATAAATAGGCTACTCTAGTAGCCTCCTTCCCAGGCCACCAGTCCATGTTGACATCCTAACATTGCCAGATTTATCTTTGTATAAAACACCAGTCTGTGTATAAACACCTTTTTCCAAAAAATGTTTAATAGCTTTTCATTGTTGACAGGAATGTTGACAGGAATGCTCTAAAGCTTTCACTCTGACATTCAAAGCTTTCCACGACTGGTTTTCTTCTAAATAACCTTATATCCCAGCCAAATGGATTTGAGCTATTCAAAAAGCAAACTTTATGCTTTTGACAGTGATAGGAGGCAGTCAAATGCCTAGGCAGATAGGGCAGGTCCCTGGTGAAACCTGACCTTCAAGCTGAAGACAGTCCCAGGTAAATCCACATACCGAATTCAGAACCTGTGTTCCTGTTTGGCATGCTTTCCTCTGACTGATCCCACCCTTCACCTGTTTTACATATACCTATCCTTCCTAATTGGTTTTCTACACTGCTGTGCCCACCTTTGAGTGGTGACTTCGCTTTAGCCTTTCTTTGCATACTTATAAACCAATCAGCATGCTCTCCCCTATTCTGAGCCCATAAAGGCCCCAGACTCAGCCACACTGGCAAAGAAACCACCTGACTGCAGGGGTGAGGGACCACCCCCATGTCCCCTCTCTGCTGAGAGCTGTTCCATCACTCAATAAAATTATTCTCTGCCCTCCTCACTCTTCAGTTGTCAGTGTATCCTCATTATACTTGGATGCAGGACAAGAACATGGGTACAAGCTACAACACAGGTGGGACAAGTGGGCAGGGTGCCTCCGGCAGCAGGCTCAGGGCTGAGCAAGGGCCAGGTGGAGGGTGTCACCAGCTGTGGAGGTCCCTGGTTGGTAAAGTGGCCAAGAAAAATCCTGAATCACTTTCCCATCTCTGTACCTGGTCTCTCCATACAGAATGCCTTCCTTATCCATTTCTACCTAATGAAATTTCAGTCACTCCACCAGATGATGTAAAAATTTCACTTGTGGCTGGGTGCGGTGGCTCATGTCTGTAATCCCAGCACTTTGGGAGGCTGAGACAGGCAGATCATGAGGTCAGGAGATCAAGACCATCCTGGCAAACATGGTGAAACCCCGTCTCTACTAAAAATACAAAAAAATTAGCCAGGCATGGTGGTGGGTGCCTATAGTCCCAGCTACTCGGGAGGCTGAGGCAGGAGAAAGGCATGAACCCAGGAGGCAGAGCTTGCAGTGAGCCGAGATTGCACCACTGCACTCCAGCCTGGGCAACAGAGTGAGACTCTGTCTCAAAAAAAAAAAAAAAAAAAAATTTCACTTGCTTATTTAAGCCATTTATCATGTGTCTAAGATGAGAAACGTTTATCACCTCTGATTTCTGTATTCTTCATCTAAATTGCTACCTCTAAAGTTCTGAAATATACTTTTTCTTCAAATGTTTCCCTTCTAATCTTCTTCAACCATCCAAATATTCCACACCATTTCTAAAAAAGGTTAAACCTCAGAATTAGGAGTCTGTTTTAGATACAATGTCTATTTACTCCTAAAGTAATTTGTATTTTTAAGCACAAAAATTCACTTAAATAACCAGAGTACAATGATCAAAGTCAAGAAATTAACATTAAGACAATACTATAATGTAATTGCAGATCTTACTCCTTTTTTTTCTTTTTTTCCAGTTACCCCCATAATGTATTTTGGGTGAAAGAAAATCCAAGCTTATGGGTTGCATTTCATTGTTTCAGGATTCTCCTTTCTCCTCCCCTTTCTTTCCTTGACGGAGCTTTGCTATGTTACCAACCTGGAGTGCAGTGGTTATTCACTGACACATTCATACTGGACTGAGGCCTCAAACCCCTGGCCTCAGAGGATCCTCCCTTGGCCTCCCAAATAGCTGGGGTTGCAGTCATGTGTCACCAGGTCTGGCTATTTCAGGGTACTTTCTTTTTTCTTTTTTTTTTTGAGACAGAGTCTCACTTCTGTCACCCAGGCTGGATGAAGTACAGTGGTGCGATCTTGGCTCACTGCAATCTCTGTCTCCTGGGTTCAAGCAATTCTCTTGCCTCAGCCTCCCGAGTAACTGGGATTATAGGCATGCACTACCACACCTGGCTAATTTTTGTATTTTTAGTAGAGATGGGGTTTCACCATGTTGTCCAGGCTGGTCTTGAACTCCTGAGCTCAAGTGATCCACCTGCGTCGACCTCCCAAAGTGTTGGGATTACAGGCGTGAGCCACCACACCCAGCCTATTTCAGGGTACTTTCAAAAGCAGGTTCCAACAGTCCCAAGAACCTTTATATTCTTTCTCTATATTTTCTTAACAATTCTTTTCCTTTATTAATGGTGCAGTCACTGCCTATCTTTCTTTTATCCATTTTTGTTCTTCCTCCATTCCTGAAGCTTCAGGTTTCCTGCTGTTATCACTTTTCTTCTGCTTGAAGAACTTCTTTAAGCATTTTCAAAAGAGAAGTTCTCCTGACAATGGATTCTCTTAGTTTTCTTTCATTTGAGAAAGTCTTGATTGTTTATTCCTGAAGGATATGTTCAGTAGGTAGAGAATTCTGGATTGACAATCCTTCCTTCCCACCCAACCCTCACCCCCAACACTTTAAAGATGTTGTATAACTTTCTTTTGCCTCTGTGGTTTCTGTTGAGAAATCAGCAGTCAGTCAAACTGTACCCTTGTATACAGTGTGATTTTTCTCTGACCACTTTCAATATTTTATCATCTTGATTTTTGGTAGTTGATTATGATGTGTTTGGGCATGGTTTTCTCTATCTTTATCTTGTTTAGGGCTCATTAAGCTTCTTGAATATGTAAATTTGTGTCTTCACCAAACTTGAGGCTTTTCAGTCTTTATTTCTTTCCTTTCTTCTTCTTTTTTTTTTGAGACAGGGTCTAATTCTGTCACCCAGACTGGAGTGCAGTGGCATGATCTCAGCTCACTGCAGCCTTGACCTCCCAGGCTGAAGCAATCCTCCCACTTTGGCCTCTAGAGTAGCTGGAACTACAGGTGTGTGCCTCCATGCCTGGCTAATTTTTTTGTATTTGTAGACAGGGCCTTGCCATGTTGCTCAGTTGGTCTTAAATTCCTGAGCTCAAGCGATCCACCCACCTTGGCCTCCCAAAGTGCTGGGATTTTTTTCCCCATACCAATCTCTTTCTCCTCTTTTTCATGGACTCTGATGACATAAATGTTAGACCTCCTGGTACTGTCACACAGATCCCTGAGGCAAGATCTTCTTCTTCTTAAAATACTTTTTCTTCAGGTTGGGTTTCCACTGACCTGCTTTCAAGTTCACTGATTTTTTTCTTGTTCCATATCCATTCAGCAATTGATTCCTTTTGATAGTTTTAAAATTTAGATACTATAGTTTTTAGTTCTAAAATTTCCATTTTGTCCTTTTTAAGTAGCTTCTAGATCTCTGCTGATAATCTATCACTTTCTACTTATTTCGAAAGTGTTTACCTGTACCATATTGGAGCATGGTTATAATAGCTAGTTTAGAATATTTGATAATTGCATTTGTGGTCCTTTGTTGATGCCTTTTCAGAATTGATTATATTGTCTTGGTTCTTGACATGGTGAATAATATCAGATTGTATCCTGGTGAATAATGGTGAGTAACATCAGATTGTATCCTGGTAAATATGGTGAATAGCATTAGATTGTATCCTGGACATTTTTGATGTTATGTTGGGAGACTCTGGTTCTTGTTTAAAAGTTATCTGGAAAATGCTGATTATCTATTGTTCGTTTTTAGCAGTCAATCACACTGTTTGAGTGCAGATCACAAGTTATGCCTCACCTTCTGTGGGTGGTGGTTTCAGTGTCAGTTCAGTTTTCCAAGCTGTTGCTATGCTATTTGTGTCTTCCTGCTTGGTACCTGTGCCACTCAGGAGCTGCTCAGAAACTAGAGGATGTTTACTTTGTAGTTTTATTTCAAAGCCTTTGCTATTTTCTTTAGGTGTGCCCTGCTCATATGCAGCTTCTTCCTGGTGCTAGTTTCTATAAAGAATCAGGACTCCCTTTCTCCAGCCCTCTTCTCATAGAGATGTCCCCCCCATGCTTTCCACTCTTAGAGGTCCTTTTCCTCGTTCTCTGGAAAGAAAGCTGAGCTTCTACGAGAATTTTAGCCCTCTGTGCTATTGTGCTGTTCCCCACAACCAGGGCTGCTCTTGAGCCAAAGAGATGAGAAAAGAGAGAAAAAAATAACAGGGATTTTCCTTCACACTCCTTATGTGACAGATGCTTCTTTTCCTAGTTTCTTTACCTAGTGGGTTGAATTTTTCTCTCAGGGTTTTAGAGGTTTACACTGCTGCAATGGCCACCCACCACTGTAGTAGTGCAGAGCCATTATTGGGGCTGACCTTAGAGCTGGGTCAGAACAGGAGAGAGAGAGAGAGAGACAAAGAGAGAGAGAGAACGTTAATGTAACATCAGCATTTGACAATGACTCATTAATTGATTTTTATCAAATCCTTATTCCTTCCCATGCCTCACAGGCAACAGATGTCATTATGTGAATAAGCAAAAATGAGTTGTCGCTTTCATGGGATGATTTGGGAAAGACTGATTCTAGTTTCCAATTTCTTTGGATCTTGAAAGCCTTTGAAATATTTAAGACAATGATTACAGTTCAGACAGCCATAAGGAGGATAATCAGACTAGAAACTAAAAGTTACAGAAATATGTTCTTTGGAGTAGGGGTGAGAGGAAGAGCATTAAAAGTCAGAAAACTGGGCTCAACAAGGAAGGTGGAGAAGGAACAAAAACAAAAACAACCACGTATTATTATATGTATTATTAAAATTCTGCCAGCATCAGTCAGTCCTGGCACCCATCACGCACCCTGGCTTCATCACTACTGACAGTGTCACTGCTACCCTTCAGGATCCCCTGTCTTTAAGCCTCGTCCATCACAACAATTCTGCCAATTTTTTCTCTTCAATGTCTCTTGAATTGGTTTTGTCACGTTTTTTCCCCAGCCATCACCCCTTCATTTTACCTGAAATTCTTCAATTAAGTTACAAAAAGTGACTCCTGAAATGACGGTCACTCTAAAGTGGAAAAGTTCAGAGCCCTGTGGAAAAAAGCACACCCAGTTGTTAGCAGCATCAACATGTACATTCCTTTAAATATTAATAAAAATATACCCTGGGGCCACTGTTCCTATAGATGCTGCATGAAAAGATTCCCATCCTCTTCCTAAGGCTCTCAGACATACACATCATGTATCAAAATAAAAAAATAAAAAGATGGATTGAAGTGGAGGGATTCAATAGTTGATACGGTTTTTTTTTTGTTTTTTTTTAGAATGAGGAGATTAAAACTAAATCTGGCCTTGATAAATACTTTGGACTAATCTCGTATGTGCGGTTTCAGTATGTTCCCTAATTCTGACTGGTTTTCACAATTATCTGTATTATACCAACTTCATGTATTTTTATGGGCAGCTGGAACCAGAAGACACGTTCCCCGTGCATATCCAGGTGAATAATACTGAGCGCATTTCTTCCCTCTCACCTTCGGAAACACTCTTTCTTCTCCACTTTGCTAAATAATATGTCTTGCCTATCTGCCCAAAACTTTGGAAATAATAACACCAGGGGAAATGGAGAAAAAATAAACCCTCTTCATATACTTTAAAGGTGTATACTTTAAAGGTGTTATTCCCACCATTCCTGGTTACCTATACTTTCTAATTAAAACCAATCTTAGTTTAGACATACATGTTTTATCTAAACTCAACACAGTAAAAACAACAATGCCATCATTACCTTTATGCTTAAGTTGAGACCTGAAGGATTATACACTGCAGCACCAACAATTGGTTCTACAAATTTTTTCATTTTTTTAATCTTTTCTGGCACAGTGTGTTCTAAAAATACATAAAACATATTTTAAGCACACTTATTTTCTCATTTTGTATTAGGTTGGTGCAAAAGTAATTGCTGTTTTTGCCATTACTTTTAATTTACTATTACTATTTCATTTGCAATTACTAATATAAAATTTGTTAGGCACATTAAGGTGCAATGAAAGCTTTCACTCCATAACATGACCAAGTTATCCCATACTTTTAGTTCTGCTTGACTTTGTAGGCGATGTATTTAGGGGAGTGAGGCCCAATATCTCACATTGCCTTCGAGGGCATCCTCAAGAAGTTCAAGACTTCTGATCACCTTCACGCTGACCTTTTCCTTCCAGCCCCATGCTCAGGATCAGTCCTGACCTGCATGTGCTTCGTGTTTTTGGCAGTAAGGTCATCTCAGGACCTCCTTACTGGTAGGTAAACGATTTATAATAAGGTGGCAGTAAAGTTTTACAATGGGATTACTTGACAATTTTCCTGCCTTTCTTGTCATCCTTTCTAAAACTAGACAGGTAGTGTAGGGGTTAGACGTTGCAGAGGTATAAAGGTACACAGAATCTAAAGGAAAAGAAACAGCTGTGATTGTAATTTCCAATTTCCATAGTGTAAATATTCTCACCCTGGCTAATTTCAAGCTACCAATGGTTTAACATCCAGCTTGTAAAATGTTTTAATATTTAATGATCAGGACTCCAAAACTGGTAAGAACAGTTTCCAGCACACCACAGAAAATGGGGATGTCCGTTAATGCAAAATATTTAGTAACTTTATTTTGCTGGTTTTTCATTTCAAAAATGCATTATGTTGGCCAGAGTAAGACTCACTGAATACCAAATGCCCAGATATTTAGTAACATATTAATGGCTGACCAAAATTTGTTTAGTTAATTATTTCTACCTACCTACCTATCTCGTTAGAGTATTCAAACGTGAACACAAAATGTGTAACAAAAAGTTACATATTTGAGGTAAAGTGAATAGGGGTAAACATCTTATCTAAAATATATCTGCATCTTTTCAATTATTTTACCATAAAACCTTTAAGAATTAGAAGATAGATCCTAAAGATTATCTGGCCACACCTTTCACAACCCCCTCTGTCACACTGAATCAGCAGGGAAAGGAGACACCAGACCAGCATGCAGCACAAATTTAATCAGTCACTGTTGCTATTTTTTTTTTTTTTTTTTTTTTTTTGAGACAGAGTCTTGCTCTGTCGCCCAGGCTGGAGTGCAGTGGCACGTTCTCAGCTCACTGGAAGCTCTGCCTCCTGGGTTCACGCCATTCTCCTGCCTCAGCCTCCCGAGTAGCTGGGACTACAGGTACCCGCCACCACACCTGGCTAATTTTTTGTATTTTTAGTAGAGACGGGGTTTCACCGTGTTAGCCAGGATGGTCTCGATCTCCTGACCTCGTGATCCGCCTGCCTCGGCCTCCCAAAGTGCTGGGATTACAGGCGTGAGCCACTGCGCCCGGCTCCACTGTTGCTATTAATCCACAAAATGACTTTCCTTTTTTTTTGCAGTATAAATTATTCAAAAATGCTTTTACCATAGAATCCAGGCCTCTGGAAGTGATGATGAAATCAGTGGGAAACAGAAGTAAACAGCAATATGCCAACTGATCCAAATCCATTTGCAAGAACTCCTGGCTCTCTTTTGTGTGAACAAGCTTTGAAAACCATTGATCTTTGTAAACCAGTAACAATATTACTTATAAGATAAAATAATTACAGATGAAAGCAAACCCTACTCAGTTTCCAGTTTTGCCTCATGTTCACTTCAGTCACAGTAACCAGATAAGGAGATTCCAATGGGACACGTCCATCCTCGTTGATAATTTCCAAAGAAACTGGATATTGTGTAATTGGAAACTTAAAGCGAGGAACCTAAAATACAAATTCCAAGAATGAATGTAAACTTGGAAAAGTCAATAGTCACTTCATTTCCTGGTAAAAAACAAAAAGATACATTGCCAATAGTTTGGCTGTTCAATGAAATGTGCTTGTGAGGGGTTTCTGCCTTTTCAGTCATGAAAATGTCTTAGAGCAGAATCAGTGTGAACTCCAAAGGCAGTCTATACATTGTGGTAACAAAACTCATCATTCTATAGGCCCTTTTCACAGGAATTTACTATGATGTCATTCAAACTTTTTTTTGGCTAAATCATATCCCAGAAAGCCATGCATAGATCGCTCACCCTCCTTTTGCCACTTTTCCAGCCAGTCAGTCTTTCAGGCACAATCTGTAAACTTGGCTCTGGCATCAGAGCTTAAATCCAGCCCCAAAGCATGTTAATAATGTGATCTTTGGCAAATTGCCTGACTTCTCTGTGGCTCGAATTAAATGAGACAAATCTCGGAGAAGGCTTAGAGTAGCATTTAGTAGATAGTAAGTGCTCACAAAACATTATTCTAGTTCAGCAAGGGGGTATATAAAAACAGCCCTCATCATTTACAGAATGCTGGCCAGACACAATGGCTCACGCTTGTAATCCCAACACTTTGGGAGGCTGAGGCAGGCAGATCACTTGAGGCCAGGAGTTTGAGAACAGTCTGGCCAACATGGTGAAACCCCATCTCTACTAAAAAATACAAAAATTAGCTGGGCATAGTGGTGGGCGCCTGTAGTCCCAGCTACTTGAGAGGCTGAGGCAGGAGAATCACTTAAACCTGGGAGGCGGAGGTTGTAGTGAGCTGAGATCGCACCATTGCACTCTGGCCTGGGCGACAGAGCGAGACTCGGTCTCAAAAAAAGTAAAAACAAAAATAAAATAATGAAAATTTACAGAATGCTGACTCTATGCCAACATATTGTGTGTGTGTATATATATATAAAATATGTATCATATATAGTCTCTAGATGTCTTATATGTAATTTTACATATATGTAGTCTGTGAAATAACAGCTTCTCAATATACAGTCTTACAAGGCCTTTGAAATTGATCTGTTTGAAAGATATACCAACTGCATATTTGTTTTTTTCTTTTGTTTTGAAATGGAATCTTGCTCTGTCACCCAGGCTGGAGTGCAGTGGTGCGATCTCTGCTTACTGCAACCTCTGCCTCCCAGGTTCAAGCAATTCTCCTGTCTTAGCCTCCTGAGTAGCTGGTACTACAGGTGCACGCCACCATGCCCGGCTAATTTTTGTATTTTTAGTAGAGATTGGGTTTCACCATATTGGTCAGACTGGTTTCGAACTCCTGACCTCAGGTGATCCACCTGCCTCGGCCTCCCAAAGTGCTGGGATTACAGGTGTGAGCCACTGCACCTGGCCCCAACTGCGTATTTTACTCTTCTAATGCAAACTTTGATACTAAGAGAATAAAATATTATTTGACACAGAAGCCTTCTCTTAACCAACATATTATACCGTCTTTCATTTGTGACTGTCAGCAGGCTGAGCTTGATTACAATGACTTTGCCTTCTATGTTCCAAGAACCTGATACAAGATACTCAAAGTTGTTTTAAATGAATCAATATTTACTATAACCTGGCATAGTGTTTTACAGACTACAAGTTGCTTTCGTATACATAGGGGTGTGTGTGGGTGTGGGCGAGTGTGTGTCTTTATACGAATGCTGTGGAATGGACAAGGTAGTGCAGGTATTACTGTTTTATTTTACCAATGAGGTTCATTAACTTGCAGGGTACATTTAAATCTGGATCTTTCTAGCTCAGTGTCACATTTAGCTCTGCATCATAGTAAGACATTATTTATATGTCTTAGTTTTCATGTTTAACCCAAAGGCACACTTCAAAATCTTGTTGATAAGAAAGTATCCTATCTTCAGGTAATTAAAAATGATCTTACTTTTTCCCTGCAATCTGAGAAAGCAACAGCGTGTGAAAACTTCTGATCCTGTGTGCAGTTGCATTCCTCCCGAGTGGAAACATTAGCACACTGTTTGAATTTACCAGTTTTCTGCAAATAGAAGTAACAGATGTTGACTTGTTTTTCTGTGTTGCAGGATTTCTGCAAACTGCTAAGTATCTAATAAATATTTATTCCCTGAGTAAGTGAAATTCCTGAGAAGTTAAAAGGGGAAAGCAAGTCATTAATAATAAAGTAAGAATAGAAGTACAGTGTTTCTGAATTTTAATTGCCCCCTCGTGTGGTAATTTGAACCTGAGTATGACTCAGCCACTTGCCGGTTTACCTCGTGCAGTTGCATGGGACCTAGAAAGGCTGTGTCGTTCTGAATTCTGCATCCCAGGACTACCAAACTAACTACTCTTGGCCCCTGCCATTGCAGGGATCCAGATGGTGACCTAAAATGAGTGGCCTTGATGACGTGGGGCTGCACACTCTCCAAACCTACTATTTCATACTTGTCTTTCTTCATAGCATACGTTGATATTTTAAATCTCCACTCTATCTGCCCATTTGTCCTTCATTTATACTTGATCTCTCTTGCCATTACTTTATTTTATTATCATCATCATTATTATTATTATTATTATTTTTTTTTTTTAGAGATAGTGTCTTGCTCTGTTGCCCAGGCTTTACTGGAGGGGCTCAATCATAGCTCACTGCAGTCTTGAACTCCTAGACTCAAGCAATCCTCCCATCTCATCCTCCCTAGTATTATAGTTGGGACTACAGGCACACACCACCACACTTGGCTGATTGAAACAAAATTTTTTTGGTAGATAGTCTATCCTGACTATGTGATAGAAAAGAAAAACCCATTTTCTGGGGAGAAATTCAAGCCAGTTGCAGAAATTTGCAAGTAGTAAGGAGCCTACTGTTAATCCTCAAGACTTTGGGGAAAATGTCTCCAGAGACCTTCATGGCAGCCCCTTCCATCACAGGCCCAGAGGCCCAGGAGGAAAAAGTGGTTTTGTGGGCCAGGCACAGGGTCCCCATGCTGTGTGTAGCCTAGGCGCTTGGTGCCCTGTGTCCCAGCTGCTCCAGCTATGGCAGAAAGGGGCCAATGTACAGCTCAGGCTGTGGCTTCAGAGGGTGGAAGCCCCAAACCTTGGCAGCTTTCACATGGTATTGAGGCTGTGTGGGTGCACAGAAGTCAAGAATTGAGGTTTGGAAACCTCTGCCTAGATTTCAGATGTATGGAAACACCTGGATGCCCAGGCAAAAGTTTTCTGCAGGTGTGGGGCCCTCATGGAGAACCTCTACTAGGGCAGTGCAGAAGGGAAATGTGGGGTGGGAGCCCCCACACAGAGTCCCTACTGGGGTACTGCCTAGTGGAGCTGTGAGAATAGGGCCAACATCCTCCAGACCCCAGAATGGTAAATCCACTGACACCTTGCGCACCGTGTGCCTGGAAAAGCCGCAGACACTCAACATCAGCCCATGAAAGCAGCCAGGAGGGAGGCTGTACCCTGCAAAGCCACAGGGGTGGAGCTGCCCAAGACCATGGGAACCAACCTCTTGCATCAACATGACCTGGAGTCAAAGGAGATCATTTTAGATCTTTAAAATTTGACTGCTCTGCTGGATTTTGGACTTGCATGGGTCCTATAACCCCTTGGTTTTGGCAAATTTCTCCCATTTGGAATGGCTGTATTTACCCAATATGTGTAACACCATTGTATCTAGGAAGTAACTAGTTTGTTTTGATTTTACAGGCTCATATGTGGAAGGGACTTGCCTTGTCTCACATGAGACTTTGTAACGTGGACTTTCGGGTTAATGCTGAAATGAGTTAAGACTTTAGGGGACTTAAGTCTTTAGGGGGATGATTCGTTTTGAAATGTGAGGACATGAGATTTGGAGGGGTCAGGGGCAGAGTGATATGGTTGGCTGTGTTCCCACCCAAATCTCAACTTGAATTGCATCTCCCAGAATTCCTATGTGTTGTGGGAGGGACCCAGGGGGATGTCACTGAATCACAGGGGCTGGTCTTTCCCATGCTATTCTCATGATAGTGAATAACTCTTACAAGATCTGATGGGTTTATCAGGAGTTTCCACTTTTGCTTCCTCCTCATTTTCTCTTGCTGCTACCATGTAAGAAGTGCCTTTTGAACTCTGCCATGAGTCTGAGGCCTCCCCAGCCATGTGGAACTGTAAGTCCAATTAAACCTCTTTATTTTGTAAATTGCCCAGTCTTGGGTATGTGTTTATTAGCAGCATGAAAATGAACTAATACAATGGTGAGGTCCCAAAAGCTCATTTTTAGCAGATGGTGAAGTCTCATGTCTTGTGAAGAGAAAATAGGGGGAAGGAAGGGAGAAAAAAACAACAGTAAAAAAAAAAGAACAGTCCTGGAAAAATCAATATGGGCCACATTACTCTGAAGTCCATACATTAGTAGGCAGGTATGAAAGTGGCTTATGTATGTAAATAGGTTGTAGTTATTTTCTTCTGAAGTTTAAGTTGTCTGGCTTCAGTTTGCAGGGTTTTAAGAAAGCACAGCTTCGTTTTCAGTGACTCCAAATTAAGAAAAATGGGGAAAAAAAGAAGGAAAAAAATTGAAAACATTATTTTGAAGACTTGTAGTCAAGAAAAATTCGAATTCGATCCAAAATATGGAAAATAATAAAAATTGAAAAAAACATTAGGCAAGACTAGGATCTAACAACAGATCTACTATAGTTTAGAAACATAATTTTTCTCTCTCCAGTTTCTCAGTTTTACTAAAGACAAATCATGGTATGACTGGTATGCTTTATCACACTTGGCCTAATTATTTATATATAGTACAGCAAGAATAATTATTTTTTACATAGGCTTTTAACTTGGCTTTGATGGAACTTTGTTCTATAGGAGGAATCAGATAAGACTTATTTATTTATTTATGTTTAATTTATTTATTTTTATTTTTATTTTTTAGTAGAGACAGGGTTTCACCGTGTTAGCCAGGATGGTCTCGATCTCCTGACCTCGTGATCCACTCGCCTCAGCCTCCCAAAGTGCTGGGATTACAGGCATGAGCCACCACACCTGGTCCAGATAAGACTTTTTTAAAGCCGAGCCCAGCCATGGATTTGTGCCGTCAAATATTTATGAGTTTGGTGAATTTCCTCTCCTCTTGAGGATCCAAGATAAACCTGGGGCCTCTGTGCCTGTCAGAAAGTGACATTCTTTACTAAGGACAGGTCAGAAACTCTGTACAGGGACTGTGTACACAAACTATGAGGCCAATTTCCCAAGGGCTTTATTGGCTCCATAAGTCAAGTTTGATTCCTTAAAGAAAAGCACATCGTTCCAGTCAAAACCTTGGTAAAATAACCAGTTTCTCCAGTTGTGTCCTATTGCAAAAGAAAACTGATTCTTACTGCACTTATGCAAATAACTATATTGCCATAGATTAAGAATACTCACAAATAGTTTCCAAATTCTAGAGAAATCAGGTAGAGGGAAACAATTAGGTTCCAAATTTTGTTCACAAAGTATACTTTACTCAATTGTTAAAAGCTGTAAATAGCTTAAAAGAAATGTTTTCTTAACTCTGAAAAACAAAAAAAGTATCAGCAACATTTTAAGCAAAAAGTCAAAAAGATTACTTCTGTTTTCTATTGGTTCCGTTAATTCGGTTAACTCCTATTCTGTTTGATAGTCATGAACATTTCAGCTCTCCATCAGAGTTCTGAAAGTTCCTTTATTCCAATGTCACAATTTCCAAAGTCATCAGTTGCATTTAAGTGCAACTGTTAGAGTACTATAGCTAAGTATAAATTCATCTGTTTTTTTTTTTTTTTTTTTTTTTTTTGAGATGGAGTCTTACTCTGTCACCCAGGCTGGAGTACAGTGGCATGATCTCAGCTCACTGCAACCTCCATCTCCCGGGTTCACACCATTCTTCTGCTTCAGCCTCCCGAGTGGCTGGGACTACAGGCACCTGCCACCACGCCCAGCTAATTTTTTGTATTTTTAGTAGAGACAGCATTTCACCATTTTAGCCAGGATGGTCTCAATCTCCTGACCTTGTGATCTGCCCGCCTCGGCCTCCCAAAGTGCTGGGATTACAGGCATGAGCCACCACACCTGGCATATAAATCCACCTTTTAAAGAGCGTTTAAAAGAAGGCAAAACAAGACAATTGTCTATGGATGAAAAAAAGTTTTAAGGCAGCCATAGTTAAAAGACACAATTGACAAGGAAATTTATTACCTCTGTGGCACACAATAATTTTAACATAACAATTATGAATATTACTATAATGTACACTAAGGTATATCAGAATTACAGGAATTTCCTATAAATTTGGAACACAACTAGATATGTATACAAATACAGCCCAAAGAAAACCAAACACCATTTCATATTTGACAATGCTTCCTGTATAATTTTTATACCAAAATAAGCCAAGTTATGTCATTTTTGGACTTAAGGAAACTAATGTCTTAAAGGACTAATTAGGTTAGATAAAGACATAATTTTTTTTTATTTTTTTGAGATGGAGTCTCTCTCTGTCGCCAAGGCTGGGGTGCTATGGCGCCATCTCAGCTCACTGCAAGCTCCGCCTCCCAGGTTCATGCCATTCTCCTGCCTTGGCCTCCCAAGTAGCTGGGACTACAGGCGCCTGCCATCACGCCCAGCTAATTTTTTCTTGTATTTTTAGTAGAGACAGGGTTTCACTGTGTTAGCCAGGATGGTCTTGATCTCCTGACCTCGTGATCTGCCCGCCTCAGCCTCCCGAAGTGCTGGGATCACAGGCATGAGCCACTGTACCCAGCCAAAAAGATATAATTTATAATTTGCTTTTGAAAAGTTTGTCAAATATAAAAGGTTTAAAATACTTGATATTACAAAATAGGATTACAGGTCGTTGTAAAGTCATTTATTTAACCAAAGTGATAATTCCAGCATTCCAAAAAAAGTGAAAACCTTCATTATTTGAGTTGAGACTTAATTTTTTAAACAAGAAACCCTAATAAAAACAGCATGAAGCCAATTACATTTGTTTTTCAAAATTTTATAAACAATCTATAAAATTTAATCTTGATTATAAAATATAACTTCCATAAGCCTTTTATAACCGTTATTAAGAAGTTCTTTAATGCTTCAAGAAAACCTTGTTAATCTGACATAGGTGTCCATTTACTGGTTTTGCAGCAGTGTGCCTTTGACATTAATAATTAATTTATAGAGAAACTGAACTTATTTTATCTTTCACAATTGGCCCTTACAATCTTATGTGCCCACCTCTTCTGCGATAGTCCCTGGGCCTTGAGGAGTTGAATGGCTTTAATATCCTGCCCTGTGTCTCAGGAATGCAGTTTGTTTTAATTTGTATCTTCTATGGGGCCTGAAGATAAGGCTTGAATTGCTGTCAGTGTTTAAGATTTAGCAGGACTTGGTGTCCTTTTTAGACTCAGGAGTTAAAGCCCTGTAACTCAATGTTACAAGGACTTTAAAAGCACATACAGGAAGACACATGGATGTAATAACATTAATTTAAAAATTTGTTGGCCGGGCACGGTGGCTCAAGCCTGTAATCCCAGCACTTTGGGAGGCCGAGACAGGCGGATCACGAGGTCAGGAGATCAAGACCATCCTGGCTAACACGGTGAAACCCCGTCTCTACTAAAAAATACAAAAAACTAGCCGGGCGAGGTGGCAGGCGCCTGTAGTCCCAGCTACTCGGGAGGCTGAGGCAGGAGAATGGCGGGAACCTGGGAGGCAGAGCTTGCAGTGAGCCGAGATCCGGCCACTGCACTCCAGCCTTGGCGACAGAGCAAGACTCTGTCTCAAAAAAAAAAAAAAAAAAAGGAGAGGAGATTAGGATATAGACAACACAGAAACTGAGGGGCAAAAATTTGTCTCAGTTCTTTTTCCTAAGCAAACCAAAAATAATAATATGACAACTTGATTCTATAAAAGTTTTTTTTTTTTTAATGTATAAATCCTCTTGTTGTGACTTATACTGACTATTCATGACATGGTTGTACTTTCTGATTTGTTCTGAAACTCCCTCCTTTTTAAACAACCAGTTATTTTATTTTAGGACTAAATTTACCACACAAGATTCTTTCTTATATAAAATTATTTCTCTTTAAGCTTTTTTACCTAAAAAAAAACCTCTTTATTTTTATAACTTTCTTTACATCTTTTTTTATTCCTGGCTCCTTTCACATTGTTTTGTATATAAGCTTTAACTAAGCTTTGAATTAGACAAAACTTGTTCACTTTTTTTAAAAGGACACTCTTTTTCTTTAGTAAGAATGTTTTCTTACAATATATATTTATTGGAAAATACCCAAATAATGAAATAGCTATTATTTAGTTTAACTTTATATTCTAAATTGTGATCAGTTTGTCTATAAGTATTTATCCCATTACATTTACCTAATTGTTTTAATTATTTACCTAGATTATTTATGAAAACTGTGACAGTCATGATTTAAAGTTATGAAACTGCCATTGCAAAATTATAACTGAGACAGTGAGAAAAGATTTGACTGGCTGGGTGTGGTGGCTCACGCCTGTAATCCCAGTACCTTGGGAGGCCGAGGTGGGCAGATCACAAGGTCACAAGGTCAGGAAATCGAGACCATTGTGGCTAACATGGTGAAGCCCCGTCTCTACTAAAAATACAAAAAATTAGCCAGGTGTGGTGGCGGGCACCTGTAGTCCCAGCTACTTGGGAGGCTGAGGCAGGAGAATGGCATGAACCTGGGAGGTAGAGCTTGCAGTGAGCCAAGATTGTGCCACTGGCACTCCAGCCTGGGTAACAGAGCAAGACTGTCTCAAAAAAAAAAAAAAAAAAAAAAAGATTTGACCTAACTGATTCCACACTGCTCTTAACCTGCAAGCTGTACTTGTTCATTCCTGGGCATAGGATGAACTAACTTTGGAATGAACTTAGTTTATAGTTTAGCTTTGAAACAAAGATGATAACAGTCCTTTCCCAAAACAAACCTCCTTATTGTCTGTGGATCAGACTGCCTAAAGCCACAGGATTAGAAGTTATGGTAATCTTACTAAATTCAAGATGCACCTATTTTCATTAAACCCATATCAATGTTTTATTTATTTAAAATTATACAAGCAAAGGTCATTCTATTTTGGGCTAGGTTTATAGTTTTGTAACCCCTATGCCAAATTTTGACATCTTTTAGTATTTGGCAGGGATAAGTATGAAATTGCTTGATTAATAAATGCAAACAAAAATGTATGCTGGGCAATTCTTAAGACATTTCTAATATTACTTTACCAATAATTTTAAAGCTAGCTATTTATTATAGATTTTACTTAAGTTATATAAACTTGAAAAAGCATTTGACTAGTCTTTGCTTTTTCAGTGTCTTATTTAAGTGCTTTTATTTTTGTAAGCCAATTAATTAGAGCTTTTATATATTTTAGTAGTGAAACATTCTGTACACAACACCTAAATACAATACATATAAAAATGTATTAGGCATGCCGATGCAAGTACGTTTTATAAATTTACAAAATCCCCCTTACCTTTTTTTCCTATCTTAGACTTTCAGATTCTTGTTAACATGTTTCACAACCCTAGGCAGTTGTCAGCTAAATAGCCTTAAGTTTGCACATTAAAGGAAACAACTCAGGTGAAAACCAAGTAGCAAAATTTACATCATAAAGTACAGAGAGAAAACATCTGGTGGTGCTAGAGGGAGACACTTTTATTTTTCTTTGAGCCAAATTAAACTTACTCTTTCTTAAAAACCCAAAAGTAGGCTGGGCGTGGTGGCTCACGCCTGTAATCCCAGCACTTTGGGAGGCTGAGGTGGGCGGATCATGAGGTCAGAAGATCAAGACCATCCTGGTTAACATGGTGAAACCCTGTCTCTACTAAAAAAATACAAAAAATTAGCCGGGCGTGGTTGCGGGCACCTGTAGTCCCAGCTACTCGGGAGGCTGAGGCAGGAGAATGGCGTGAACCTGGGAGGCGGAGGTTGCAGTGAGCAGAGATCGTGCCACTGCACTCCAGCCTGAGTGACAGAGGGAGACTCTGTCTCAAAAAACAAACAAACAAACAAAAAACACCCAAGAGTAGCCTCTGTTGCAAACTATTTTAGTAAAAAAAAAAAAAAAAATTTCAGGTGAAAATGGAATTCAGTCGACTGAGAAGAAAAAGAAAAACTTTTGCTCAAAAAAAGGAGAAGGTCTTAGGAGAGAAAAACAAACAAAAAACCCCAAAACACGAAGGCCTTTCAAATACAAACATGCACTCATATACACATAAACGCACACATCTTGGATGTTAGCCCTTTAATTAAGCTAACTTTTAACCATTGAGCTCCTTTAAAAAATTTTGTTGAAAATCTTATTACTATATTTCAGCTAGGACAAAATGCTGCTAAACTAACAATTATCACACAAATTATATGATTTCTGTATAAAGCTGAAATTACATGATTTATACAGAAATTATACGATTTCTGTCTAAGTATCAGAGCACTCTAAATGTAAGCAGAAATGAACACCAGCTGTTGTTAAATGCTAACTTTAGTCATTTAAAAGGAAACTGCAAGACAGAATCCTAAACCAGTTTCTGACCTACTGACGGGTCTCAGGCTGTAGACTACTCTCTACCATCCTAGAAGCAGGGGGAAAAAAACCTCATCTTCCCTGTTGAAAGTAAGCTCAAACTCCATAAAGGAGTTACCTGCCTTCCATTGTCATCGAAGCAGGAAAAACTTGCCTTCCGTAGGAAGCAAGTAAAACTCCAAAAAAAGAGGAGTTGTACAGCAAAATAAACTTTAGATCTTGACCAAGTTTTGGGATATCAGGGATTCACTAGAGGGCGTGCTCTCAGACCTCAGCAAATTGTCCTATTGGTTTGAGTCATAAACTTAGCTCAAGCTGGTACCAAGCACCGATAGGAGATTTGTCAAAGGTCAGGGGCATCTCCACTCAGAATCCCTTCGTGGTTACCAAAATGTGAACCTAGAAAATCTAAGAAAGGTCTCAGTTAATTTAGAAAGTTTATTTTGCCAAAGTTGAGGATGTGCCCGTGACACAGCCTCAGAAAGTCCTGACGACATGTGCCCAAGGTGGTCAGGGTGAAGCTTGGTTTTATACGGTTAGGGAGACATGAGACGTCAATCAATATATGTAAGAAGTACATTGGTTCAGTCTGGAAGGGGAGGACAACTTAAAGCAAAGGCACAAAACTCAAGTGGGGAGGGAGCTTCCAGGTCACAGAATGGTGATACACAAATGGTTACATTCTTTTGAGTTTCTGATTAGCCTTTCCAAAGGAGGCAAATCAGATATGAATCTATCTCAGTGAGCAGAGGAGTGACTTTGAATAGAAAAGGAGGCAGGTTTGCCCTAAGCAGTTCCCAACTTGAGTTTTCCTTAGTGATTCTGGGGGCCCAAGATATTTTCCTTTGACACCAGTGAATGGATATAGCACATTTTGTTTATCCATTCATCAGTTAATGTGCATCTGATTGTTTCCACTTTCTGGCTATTATGAATAATGCTGCTATGAAGTTTTTGTTTGAACATATGTTTTCAATTCTTTTGGATATATCTAGGAGTAAAATGGCTGGGTCATACAGTAATTCTGTTTTGACTTTTTGAAGAAGCACCAAACTGATATCCATAACAGCTGCACCATTTTGCATTCCTGCCATAAATACATGAGAGTTTCAGATTCTCCACATTCTCGCCAACAATTATTTTCATTAAAAAAGCAATTATTATAGCTATTCTAATGACTGTGAAGGGATAGCTCAAGTGATTTTGATTTGTATATTTCTAATGACTAAGATGTTGAGTATCCTTTCATGGGCTTGTTGGCTGTTTATATATCTTCTGTATTAGTCCATTCTCATACTGCTATAAAGAAATACCTGAGACTGGGTAATTTATAAAGAAAATTTTTGTTTGTTTGTTTGTTTTTGTTTTGTAAGAATTTAATGTGTAAACAAATACAGAAAAATAAGCATTTTTAGCAACCAAACAGTTTTGCTCAGGATAGCAATTTTAAAGACACTTCAACAAACACTTTTATGTAAGACGCTAATTCTGCAAAATAACATTCACTTTCCTATGGAATAATTTCACAGTCTCAGATTTTAAGCCAGAAAAATGAGATTCATGCTGGTAAAGCAACCTGCAAATCCTGCCTGTTCTCACAACTAGTATACTTTAACATTGTAAAAAGATCTTCCAAAGTGGGGAAAGAAGGCTCTCAAAGGGGATGACTGATGCCTCCCAGAGTAAATCCTTGCCCCAAGGGGCTGCCCTGCTATCTGCAAGACTAAAACGGTCATGAAAAATTCACAGCTAAAAAAAGATATAAACTTTGCCTTTGGTGTATTTGCCTGATTCAAGTGGTTATTAGCAGATTTATAATAAGTAGGTAAACAGAACAATATTGATAAGATTTCTGAGAACTAAATGGTATTTGGCTCTGGTACTAAGGAGTTGAGAGAATAAAACACCTATGTTAATTATCAACTGCAAATGACAACTTTATGTGAGGCTTCTATTCTAAGGCTTACTTGATTCATGTATTCCATTTAGAATCTTAAAATTTTTTGATACTTCCTTTAAACAAGAAGTAATTCACAAATGATTAACAAGCACTAAACTAATAAGATAGGTCCTCACACCATCTTGAATTATTTAAGAAAGTATTGCCTTTGAAAGTGATCTTTTTCCTGAGAAAGTCATGTTGCAAAATGGCACAAGACAATACACATTTTCTCTAATTTTCTGCAGGAATACAAGATAGGAAAATCACATTACAATATATTTTGTGAGGAAAACATGTTTCTTAAAATCGTGTTTTCAGTTACTCTCCAAACCACAAATTTTTAGAGGGTGAGAGCCAAATGTAAATGAAGAAGTGATCTTTATGGCAAGAGAATGAATACATATGGTAAATTTTGGTTGGTGTTTACACAATTTTTGTAGGAAATTGTTTATGAGTAGAGACACTAAGGCACAGAAACAACCAAGCTCAGGTTCAAGGTTAAGTTTAATAGTACAGGTAGAAATAGAATCTAGGGATCTGATTCTCACATTAGAGGATAATAATATCTTCCTAAAGGGGAAAAATAAATTTTTTTGGTAGATCACATTGATAAATCATTTTTGAAATATACAATATGAATTTCCTTGAAAATCTTTGGCATTTGTGAGAGTCTTTATAGGCTGAGGTTTTTAGGTATTTTTTTCCCCCCAAAATATATAAAGTTAGGGGAACTAGCTTTAAAGTTAAACAAAAAAATTAATCTTAATTTCAAAATGACCTGAGTTCCTTTTGCATTTTTATATCAATCAATTGTGCAGCTTGAGTACACAAAAGGCCACTACACTTCCCTTCGTAGAGTTCACACACACATTAGTCTCTACTAAAAATACAAAAATTAGCTGGGTGTGGTGGTGGGTGCCTGTAATCCCAGCTGCTTGGGAGGCTGAGGCAGGAGAATTGCTTGAATCCGGGATGCGGAGGTTGCAGTGAGCCAAGATTGCGCCACTGCACTCCAGCCTGGGAGACAGAGCAAGACTCCATCACAAACAAACAAACAAAATGCAGATTTCAGGACGGTACCTCATAGTTTCTGATGCAGTAGCTATGAGATTCAGAAAGTTGCATTGTAGAAATATTTTTGGGGTGGGTGCAGTGGCTCATGTCTGTAATCCCAGCACTTTGAGAAACCGAGGCAAATGGATCACATGAGGTCAGGAGTTTGAGACCAGCCTGGTCAACATGGCAAAACCCCGTCTCTACTAAAATGCAAACATTGGCTGTGCTTGGTGGCACACGCCTGTAATCCCAGCTACTCAGGAGGCTGAGGCAGGAGAATCACTTGAACCCAGGAGGCGGAGGTTGCAGTGAGCTGAGATCGTGCCACTGCACTCCAGCCTGGGCGACAGAGCTAGATTCCATCTCAAAACTAAACAAAACAAAAAATATTTTTGAATAATTCTGGTTCAGGATATGCAGGGCTGTACTGTTCAGAAGCCCTGCACTCGATGACGCTATTTAATTTGCATGTCTTTTTGCTTAAGATATACAAATTCTCACCTAGTAGAGTCCATGAAGCTACCATGCTTATCTTGTGCATTGCTGTATCTTCAGAAAATGTCTGGATAGTGCCTGATAACACTGGAAATGCTGAAATTAACACTTGTTGGATGCATAAAAGAGGGGGTAGTAATCATTAGGTGTACATACATTCCCTATTTAACTCACAAGAAAATCCTGGGGAAAAAACCTGGGAAATGAAGGATTTCCATGTAAATATAGTACAGTCATATTTCAGTAGAGGAGGTGGTTCTAGTGACACATCAAGGTTTGTCTTTGGGAGAAACTGGACGTGGAGAAGAACTCAGTATCATAGTTAATCACTGCCTGGAGCAGAGCTTCTTAACCTGAAACCCAAGATTTCACTAGAAGTCTGTTCACTTCCTAACTGCGTGTGTGTGCATGGTGGTGAATGTGCATTAGTATATTTCACAATTTTAAAGCATTCTCCCAGTCTGTCACTGTTCTGGGCACTGGGGATATAGTAGAGAAGAAATAGATAAAAACCTCTGCCTTATCAGCTTACCTTCTCAAGGGGTCAGAAAGACGAGAAGTAAAATAAGTGAGTAAACTATGTAAAACCGTAGTAAGTGATATGGAGAAAAATAAGGCAGGGAAGGAGGGGAGACAGTGGAGATGGGGGTTATGATTCTAAATAGAGTGGTCAGAGAAAGGCTTACTATGATGGTGACTTCAGGAAAAGCACCTGAAGAGTCAGCCATGTGGTATCAGGCAGAAGAGCATTCCACACAGAGGGATTTTCTGCAACTGTGAAGGCCATGGGGTGGAAATATGCGCAGCATATTGGAGAAATAGCAATGAGGCCAGCATGGCTAGAGCAGATCAAGCTGGGAAAATCAGGTCAGATGTAACGCCAAGGCCAAAGTCCAAGGAGGACTTTATAAACCATTGCAAGAATTTAGTTTTCACTCTGAATGAGATGGGAAGACAGTGGAGAGTTTTGAGCTAAAGAAACACCAATTTTATGTATTCACGTACGTGCACATGTGTATGAATGAATATGACTGTCTGTGCATGTGTATGGGCAGGTGGGTGCATTTTTCTGGAGAGATTCCACAGGCATCCATGTGGTCTCCTTGAGAAGCTGCCCCACGCTGCACTTTTCCTCTGAACCTAAAGGCTCCTCCCTTGTCTCCCTCCCTCCCTCCCCCATTCCATCTTTAGAGAGGCAGGGTGCTGCTGGGAGTTGGTTATTTTCTAGGCAGAATCTTAGCAGGAGTTTAAATGTGCCTGCATTGGAGCAGGCAGTTTTCTTCCCTCCTGGACATCATTCCGTTCACAGAGCTGAAGAGCTGGGGGCTCCTTTCATTTGAGAAAAGATGCTCTAACCCCATCAATGAAATCCAAAGGGGAGTCAGGGAGAGTCAAGGGGGAAAGAGTCCATTTAGACTCCTTGACTCCAAAACTGTATTCAGAAATAGCTGTAAGAGGAGGGGCTAAAGTAGAAGGAGGAGGAACAGAGTAGTAATCATGATAATAACAGCTGCACCTTCTCATTTAACACTCACAGCTATATATATAATTTTACTGAATGATTTCCTGAATTCAAATAAATGCTAGTTTATTTGTAAAAATGTTATTTACCTTTGACAAGTGAAACAGGTTTCTTGGTATGGGTTTGCTAGGATCTGCATGATAAAAATTATCTGTGAGTGGAATAGCAATTCCCATATTAGATGGAGGCCTATAGTTTATCTGCAAGTGATTAAACAAAGAAAATATATAATTCATTATTATGAAGTCTTTAATTTATAGATCTTGATTTTCTAGAAAACAAATCAATGCAAAAATTCCATTTTTAGCTACAGGTATTAAAGTAAATTTCTCCCCCAACTTTTCTACCCCTCATTTTCTGGAATTTCAACAATTTTAACCCATGGTAATATAACTTGTAAATAAGTGAAAAAGCTGCCATAAAGTCAATGCAATAAAGTTTAAACACTTTATCAAAGAGTCTCAGTGATGTATCATAGTTAGTAAATAATTCTTCAAGTTTGGTTATTTGCTTTTTGTCACAAAGAAAATTATAAGTAATAAGTTAGTTGACAAAGAGCAACATTTTATGTTTAAAAAGAGTCATAAATTCTGATAAGGCAAAAGTTAAAATTATTACAATGAAATGGGTAGATATATAGTTGAACAACACAGGGGTTAGGGGTACAGACCTCCTGCATGGTCAAAAATTCACATATAACTTTTGACTACCCCAAAACTTAACCATTAATAGCCTACTGTTGACCTGAAGCCTTACTGGTAATATAAAGTCAATTAATATATATTTTGTATGTAATATGTATTATATACTGTATTCTTACAATAAAGTGAGCTAGAGAAAAAAATGAAAATGCATTTATAGTACTATTCTGTATTTACGGATAGTATAACTTTACATCATCTGTTTATAAGGTGAATTGTCTGTCTGAAATCCAGGGAAACTGCAGCTGAAGAACCTCAATCTACAGTGTACTTCAAGAAATTCAGCTTTTTTTTTCTTTTTTTTTATGTCATGACTTTTCTCTGCCTCTTGGGAGTACCTTCAGCATCACTGGTGGCACTTCATATGGGACCCATGGTGTTATTTAAGGTTTACGGTGTTACCCGATGAAAAGTACATTAGAGACACGAGAGGTCACTTTTTATTGTGATTTGCAATTTACTGGCTAGGTGAACTGCTCACGTGCAGATGAATAGCCTCTCAGGGCATTTTAAAGGAATACTGGCAACATTTGAGTTCACCCAAGTAGCACCAGGAAGTGGCCACAAAATTATTACAGTAGTACAGTGTGTACTACAGCTGATTGTATGCAGTTATGATTTCATACTGTATCTTTACGTTTGCTTACATTTCTCCGGCTCCATGTAGGATCTGTGTTTGTGTGTGTAAGTTTTGATAAATTTTAACTTTTTGTGCATAGTATATGATAGTAAGTGATAAAATAGACTAGTATCTATATATAATTTATGCATTCATGACATATCCAACTTTTTATTCATTTTTTAGATGTTTCTTTTTAAAATGTATGTATTTATTTTTGAGACAGAGTCATGCTCTGTGCTCTGTTGCCCAGGCTGGAGTGCAGTGGCACCATCTCCGCTCACTGCAACCCCTGTCTCCAGGGCTCAACCTCCCGAGTAGCTGGGATTACAGGCGCATGCCGCCATGCTGGGCTAATTTTTGTAGTTTTTGTAGAGATGGGGTTTCTCCATGTTGGTCAGGCTGGTCTCGATCTCCTGACCTCAAGTGATCTGCCCGCCTTGGCCTCCCAAAGTGCTGGAATTACAGGCGTGAGCCACCGTGCCTGGCCAATTTTTTCTACATTTTTAAGCTATGAGGTTTGTCTGTGAATTTTTTCAATTGTCACAAAATTCCAAAAAAAGTCCAATATATTTCTTGAAAAAAATCCGCATGTAAGTGGACCTATGCAGTTCAAACCTATTGTTCAAAGGCTGATTGTATCAGCTTAGGACAAGTCAATGTAAGGGAAAATAGTTGAATATATCACAAAAGCCAAAGGTCACACCAACATATAAAGTGTAAAATGATAATAATAATGACACTAAGTTACCAGGAAAAATAATTGTTTCAGAAAGCTTTTACAGTTTGGAAATCATCATCACATCCTCAAAATGACATGAGGATTAAAAAATAACTGTGAAGTGTTTTGAGCCACTCACAAAAGAAATGCTGAAACTGAATGGGTAGGCAATCACACAAAAGTCACACAGCATTGCTTCTTAAACCAATATACTTAGATTTTTTTTACCGGCAAAGTTTTGATGAGGTTAAAACCTTGACTGTCTTTATGAACTCCACTAATCCAGTCTTCAGACGGGATAAATTTGCTAGGAATGTGATGCATAGATCTGAGATAACTACAGCTGCTTTTCAGTGTTGGCACCATGGTCGTAACAAAGCACTCAGCAGAGGCTGACCACATAATAAATGCCACTGAAGTTGAACCCTGGAAATAACCAAATAAATGAAGGTTATTTAAAGTAACTGTTACGGACCGAACTGTGTCCAACCAAAAACCACACGTTGAAACCCCAACCTCCAGGATCTCAGAATGTGGCTGTATTTGGAGATAGGGCCTTTAAGGAGGTAATTAAGGTAAAATGAGGTCATTTGGGTGGGCCCCAATCCAATGTCACTGGTGTCATCTTATAAGAAGAGGAGATTGGCCAGGCGCGGTGGCTCAAGCCTGTAATCCCAGCACGTTGGGAGGCCGAGATGGGCGGATCACGAGGTCAGGAGATCGAGACCATCCTGGCTAACCCGGTGAAACCCTGTCTCTACTAAAAAATACAAAAAATTATCCAGGCGCGGTGGTGGGCGCCTGTAGTCCCAGCTACTCGGGAGGCTGAGGCAGGAGAATAGCCTGAACCCAGGAGACGGAGCTTGCAGTGAGCCAAGATCGCGCCACTGCACTCCAGCCTGGGGGACAGAGCGAGATTCCGTCTCAAAAAAAAAAAAAAAAAAAAGAAAAAGAAAAAAAAAGGAGAGGAGATTAGGATATAGACAACACAGAAACTGAGGGGCAACCATATGAGGACACAAGAAGATGGCCACACACAAGCCAAGTAGAGGGGCTGCAGAGGAAACCAACCCTGCTGATATCTTGATTTTGAACTTGTAACCACTAGAACTGTAAGAAAATAAATTTCCATTGTTTGAGTCACCAAGCCACCAAGTCAGTGGTATTTTGTTGTGGCAGCTATAGCAAACTAATATAGTGAAGAATATAGAAAACTAAAAAATATAGAAAAAGAAGAAATAGAAAAAGACATGACAGAAGTAGAAAAATATTTGACCATAAAGATCTGTTTGAGAATAAATCACAATAGAAGACATATTCTTTTCCAGGAAGAAATATATTACAATCTAATTGGTTTTGGGAAGCATTTGGAAATAAGCTAGGAACCTGAGGACCAGCTGGGCACAGTGGCTCACGCCTGTAATCCCAGCACTTTGGGAAGCCGAGGTGGGCGGATCACCTGAGGTCAGGAGTTCAAGACCGGTCTGGACAACACGGTGAAACCCCACCTCTACTAAAAGTACAAAAATCAGACGGACATGGTAGCATATGCCTGTATTCCCAGCTGCTTGGGCGGCTGAGGCAGGAGAACTGCTTGAGCCTGAGAGGTGAAGGTTGCAGTGAGCCGAGATAACACCACTGCACTCCAGACTCGGTGACAAAGCTAGCCCTCTCAAAAAAAAAAAAAAAAAAAAAAAAAAAAAAAAAAAAAGGAACATGAGGACTATAGTTAATAATAGTGTATTATATTCAGTACTTAAGTATTTTTGCTGAATCAGCAGATTATAGCTGCTTTTACCACATTGGGGAAAAATAGGTGCCCATGTGAGGTATTTATTCCACAATGGTAATCGTTTTACTACATATATGTGTCTTATAACAACACATTGTATTCCTTAAATATACACAACAAAATTTATTTTAAAATATTTTAAAAAGACTTATTAAATAAATGCCATTATTACATCCAACTCATCTCGTTGAGGCTTCCTCATTCACTGATGAGCCCCTGAATATTTGGTTTGATGATATGAATAAAACAACTTTGATTGTTTTCTGTTTACTCTTCCTTCCTTTCTTTCTTTCTTTCTTTCTTTCTTTCTTTCTTTCTTTCTTTCTTTCTTTCTTTCTTTCTTTCTTTCTTTCTTTCTTTCTCTCGTTCTTTCTTTTTCTTTAGAGACAAGATCTTGCTCTGTCACCCAGACTGGAGTACAGTGGCACTATTATAGCTTACTTCAGGCTTGAACTCCTGGGCTCAAGCGATCCTCTCACCTCAGCTTCTTGAGTAGCTAGGACTACAGATGTGTGCCACCACACATAGCTTTTGAAATCTGAAATTTACTCTTAGCAATTTTGAAATGTACAATACTCTATTATTAACTATATTCACCATGCTGTTCAAATAATTAAAAAAACTTTTTCTAAATTTTTTGTAGAGACGGGGTCTCGCTGTGTTGCCTAGGCTGGTCTTGAACTCCTGGCCTCAAGTGATCCACCTGCTTTGGCCTTCCAAAGTGTTGGGAACACAGATATGAGCCACCACACTTAGCCTGATTGGTGTACATTTTGAAAATGAAATTCACTTAGTAATCACTGTATTTCATAAAGATAGATTTTTATCTAGATTTTTGCTAGATTTTAAAAATACATGCACAGTAAATGTACTTGATCTTTGAACAATATTAAACAGCAATACAATTCAATAAATTCTATTTACAATTCTGAAGTATTTTTGGAACTTTAAAAATGTAGAAATACTAATAACCGTAGTGATATAGTAGGTTCTGGTAGCAGTCATTTTGTCCTGTCCCCATACTCTGTAGCCCTTAAGAATAGCGTATTTTTATTACTTTTGTCAAACACATTGACCCTGAATCTAAGCAGAGTTCCACTACTAAAGGAAATACAGAGGTCTAATGGCAAAGGTTAAGATACAAGGAAGCAAACAGAAAAATCTGGAATGTTGGAAATTCTATAGTACAACTGACCCAATTTCTATAATTCAATGGCAGGGGAAGAAAATGGAGTAGTAGCTGCCTTCAAATAAAAGACTTAAAAGATAAACAACCACATACTGTGTGAATCTTGTTTTTATCTCAGTTCAAACAAACTGACTATATATATATATATTTTTGAAGAAAATTAGGGAAATTTGAGTATGAACTACATTTTATACAATATTAAAAAGTATTTTTAAAAAATTTTAGGGATGATAATGGCCATTGTCATTATGTGGGAAATAATATACATTTTTTTAGAGGTGTGTATTGAAATATGTAGGCATGAAATCACATGCCTGATGTTTGTTTTAAAATATGTCAAAAACAAAACAAATTAAATAGGGATGATAAAACAAAAGTAGCACAATCTTGACTATTACTTAGTCTGGGTAATGGATGTATGGAAGTTCTACTTTTGTCTATATCTTAAAGTTTTCATGATAAAAAAATTTTAGAATATGTAAGAAAAATATTGACTTGAAAGGATTAAAGCATACAGGTAAATGGAATGAGCATGTGTCTAAAAGTCTATATACCATGTGTCCTAATTTTAGGGAAAAAATAAGAAAATATTGTAAGTTAATAGTTACGGAGCATTTTCTGGGTGCCAGGCATTGTTTTAGATATGCTATTTGTAGTATTGTTAGAGTAGGCAGAAGTGAGCAGGAAGAAGAGCCCCTGGGGAAAAAATCCTTGGAGAGGCTGCCCACTGATTGTAGGCGCTGCCCACTGATTGTCAGCACTGCCAGCTGACAGCAAAGAAAAAAAAACAATGGCTACAATGGCAACTTCTGGCCTCTTGGACTGGGCTTATCAGGTTTATCAGGCCCTAGCTGGAGATAACTGTGGTAGGGACTCTATCTGATGACAAGCACCGCACTCCTCCAAAATCTTGCCCTGGAGTAGCCTTTTGCTCATTATAATACTAAAAAGCACACCCTGGGTGGAGAATTTAAATGCTAATGAGACATACGATGCGATGTGTGTACTAGCACGTGCAACCACAGCGCATGCGTCCAAGGGACCACTCGAAATATGCTTGCAAGTAACACCCCCTCATGGCCCTTCATGAATAATCATGTAAGATTCTCACGAAGAAGGTTTCACCAATGCTAGCGGGAGCTGGATCGTTCTCTCGAGCAGCCAGCTCTGAGCGTATTGTCGCTTTAAATAAATTCTCTTGCTGCACATCTCTTGGCTGAATTTTTTCCTCCAAGAAGACAAGAACTGAGGACCCCACACTCCTCCTGGTAACATTATCATATTTAATTCTCAAAACAACCATATGAAGTAGCTATAATTATTGTCACCTCCATTTTATAGATGAGGAATCTTAGCCACAATAAAGTAACTTTCCCAAGGTCACTCACAATACCAGAAGTGAGAGCCAATCCAGGTAGTCTTCTCTAGGGCTCACACTTTTATCCTCTGTTCTGAACCTCTACACTGCCTTTTTAAATACCCAAAATGTTAAAAGTGCTTAGTCATCCTTGAAAGATATGGCTAGGTGCAGTGACTCATGCTTGTAGTCCTAGCACTTTGGAAGGCCTAGGTGGGTGGATCGCTTGAGCCCAGGGCTTTGAGACCAGTCTGGGCAACATGGTAAAACCCCATCTCTACTAAAAACACAAAAATTAGCCAGGCATGGTGGGCCTGTAGTCCCAGCTACCAGGGAGACTGAGGTGGGAGGACTGCTTGAGTCCAGGAGCCCAGTACTTTGAGAACAGCCTGGGCAACATGGTAAAACCCCATATTTACTGAAAACACAAAAATTAGTCAGGTGTGGTGGGCCTGTAGTCCCAGCTACTAGGGAGACTGAGGTGGGAGGACTGCTTGAGCCCAGGAAGTCAAGGCTGCAGTGAGCTGTGATCACACCACTGCACTTCAGCCTGGGCATCAGAGAGAGACCCTATCTCAAAAATAACCAAAACAAAACAAAAGAAAGATAGAATTAAGCATATTTTTCCTTCTCTTTCATAACTTATATTCTAAATTTGCTATACTTATGAATATAATGTGGAATAATTAAATCAATCTGGTTAACATAGCCATCACCTCGAATACTTAATCATTTTGTGGTGAGAACATTTAGAATTTACTCTCTTAGGAATTTTGAAACATACAATACTCTATTATTAACTATATTCACCATACTGTGCAATAGAACTAAGAAAAACCCATATTCTTTCTGTCTGAGATCTTGTACCCCAGGGGTCCCCAACCCCTGGGCTGAGGACCAGTACCAGTCTGTGGCCTGTTAGGAACCTGGCCTTACAGCAGGAGATGAGTGGCAGACAAGCAAGTATTAGTGCCTGAGCTCCACCTTCTGTCACATCAGCAGCAGCGTTAGATTCTCATAGGAGCTTGACCCTTATTGTGAACTGCACATGCGAGGGATCCAGGTTGCACATTCCTTATGATAATCTAATGCCTGATGATCTGAAGTGGAACAGTTTAATCCTGAAACCATGCCCCCACATCCCAGTCCATGGACAAACTGTCCTCCATGAAACTGGTTCCTGGTGCCAAAAAGGGTGGAGACCACCATTGTAACCCTTGACCATCCTTCTTACCTCCACCTCTGTAACCACCATTTTGTTCTCTGCTTCTGTGAGTTCAATTTTTTAGATTTCACATACAAGTGAGGATGTGTGGTATTTATCTTTCTGTGCCTGGCTTATTTCCTTTAGCATACTGTTCCAATTCCATCATTTTGTTGCAAATCACAGACTTCTTTTAAAAGGCTGAGCAGTATTACATTATGTATATATTCCTGTACCACATTTTCTTTATCCATTCATCTCTTAATGAACTTTTAGGTTGACCCAGTAACTTGGCTGTTGTGAATAGTGCTGCAATAAACACTGATACACAGACATCTTTTTGACAAACGGATTTGAAATATTTTGGGTAAATACCTAGATGTGAAATTGCTAGATCATACAATAATTCTATTTTTAGTTTTTTGAGGATCATCCATACTGTTTTCCTTTTTTTTTGTTTTTTTTTTTGAGATGGAGTCTCTCTCTCTGTTGCCCAGGCTGGAGTGCAGTGGTGTGATCTTGGCTCACTGCAACCACTGCCTCCCGGGGTCAAGTTATTTTCCTGCCTCAGCCTCCCGAGTAGCTGGGACTACAGATGCCCGCCACCACGCCTGGCTAATCTTTTGTATTGTTAGTAGAGATGGGGCTTCACCGTGTTAGCCAGGATGGTCTCGATCTCCCAACCTCAGGTGATCCGCCCACCTTGGCCTCCCAAAGTGCTGGGATTGCAGGCATGAGCCACCGCGCCCAGCCACATCCCGTTTTCCATAGTGACTCTACTAATTTGCATTCCCAGAAACTTTGTACAAGCGTTCCCTTTTCTCCACATTATCACCAAAACTTATCTTTCATCTTTCATCACTTTGTACCTCATAAACTGTTAATTTACAGTTTATGTAAATTAAAAGTTTATTTTATGTAAAATAAAAAGGAAAAATGCCGAAGAGCACATTTATTCCGTATCTGTATCTAGTCCTTTCCAGCGATTTTTTGTGGTTCTCATTTACTGAATAAAGTAATGCTAATGAAGGGTTTATGCCCTGGTAATTGTCCACTGTTAAAAAAAAATGACTTGTAAATTTATAATTTGAAAAATGTTTGCTTTTCCTGAAGAATTGAGATATTTCTTCCTCTTAGATACTAGTAGTAAGCTACATGTGTTTTATTTTTCACCATTTAGTTTTCATTTAGTAGCTCATCTTTATTCTATCACAATTTCAATAAATCAATCATATTAAGTACATATTAAGAACATGATATGAATAATAAGCCTTTATTTCAACTAGGGAATTTCTTATTATTTAAAGTGTTCCCTTTTTTTTTGAGACAGTTTCACTCTTGTTGCCCAGGCTGGAGTGCAATGGCACGATCTCAGTTCACTGGAACCTCTGCCTCCCAGGTTTAAGCGATTCTCCTGCCTCAGCCTCTCGAGTAGCTGGGATTACAGGTATGGCCACCAAGCCCGGCTAATTTTTTTGTATTTTTAGTAGAGACGAGGTTTCTCCATGTTGGTCAGGCTGGTCTTGAACTGCTGACCTCAGGTGATCCACCCGCCTTGGCCTCCCAAAATACTGGGATTACAGGCGTGAGCCACCATGCCCAGCCTGTGTTCCCTATTTTTAAGCAGGTGAAGGAAGAAATGTAATTAACCTGTATATACGTATAAAGTGATAAAAAGAAGTTCAAGTTAAACAACAACAAAAAAAGAAATGGCCTCAATTGCTACTGTTTCTTGTTAGTTTTTTCTTTAATTTTTAATGGGATATTTGCAAAATTTATAAATTGAACATATTAAATTGCCAAGATTTCACTGTGTTTTGGTCTGCAAAAGAGTAATTTCATATAGCTCAACTTAATATTTTTGTGGTGAAAAAATATGATTCTGAAATGTGCAGTTACCTTTAGTTGCATCTCAATTTTTCTTTTGTTAAGTTTGATAAATCTATAAGTAATTACTAAAAATATTATGTAGGACATAAATCTATTTTTATAAAATTATTACAATGTTTTCTTCAATATATTTATCCTTGTAACCCTATACTCTTATGTGTGTACTTATAAACAGAGATGTCTAAAATGATGCTCATTAAATATTAATAATAATTGCTTTAGAAAATTTTTTCATTAGTAAGAATGTTTTGTAAATGAAGAAAATCCTACCCATTGTAAAACTTTGCTAGCTGCAGAAATTGCTATTAGGTAACTGTCAGTATCATCAAAAGCAGCTTCAGCTTTAACTTCCAACAAATTAGGGTTTCCAACAAACACAGTCAGTAGTGGTATTTCAAGCATTCGAAAACCTATGGAAACAAGGTTAACAGTTAATCTTATATAATGAAATCTGTAAACTCAATTTAATGATTGGCTAATCAGATTTTAGAACAAAAACAGAATCTATTCTGAAGGTTGCACGATGGCTGCACATAATTAGCAATTTATATAGAGTCAACTTTAAGAGTTCTGTTACAGGAATGGGTCCTGATCCAGACCCCAAGAGAGGGTTCTTGGATCTCGCACAAGAAAGAATTCAGGGTGAGTCCATAAAGTAAAGTGAAAGCAGGTTTATTAAGAAAGTAGAGGAATGAAAGAATGGCTACTCCATAGACAGAGTTGCTGGTTGACCATTTTTATGGTTATTTCTTGATGATATTTTAAATAAGGGGTGGATTATTCATGCCTCCCCCTTTTAGACCATATAGGGTAATTTCCTGATGTTGCCATGGCATTTGTAAACTGTCATGGTGCTGGTGGGACTGTAGCAGTGAGGACGACCAGAGGTCACTCTGATTGCCATCTTGGTTTTGGTGGGTTTTGGCTGATTTCTTTACCGCAACTGTTTTATCAGCAAGATGTTTATGACCTGTATCTTGTGCTAACCTCGCATCTCATCCTGTGGCTTAGAATGCCTTAACTGTCTGGGAATGCAGCCCAGTAGGTCTCAGCCTCATTTTACCCAATTCCTATTCAAGATGAAGTTGCTCTGGTTCAAATGCCTCTACAGTTCTCAGAAAAATTCTTTACAGATATTTTCTCAGAGAAATGTTTCCCTTGTTCCTCAGCCTGGTTCTCAAATGCTAATCAAGGTCTCCGATAATATTGGCTACACTGAGCTGGTTGACTGAGTATAAAAACTGAAGGGTACATGGTCAATTGAAAGGGCTGCCAGTCAACTGTTGCCAAGAAAAAATTCTTATGCATTTCAAACAAAATATTTCACCAGACCAATTTCTGCCTGCAGGCCACCTGTTTGCAACTTTGCCATACTGAGGACTTCAATGAAAAAACAGATTTGAAATACTATGTAGTCTAACTGGCATCTTTACCAATCAATAAACCAGAGTTCATAAACACCTACAGTTGTTTCCCTTAAACCAAAGTGACCTAGCCTGTGCTTCCTAGCCTTTACCTGGAGATTTTGTTGAAATACAGATTGAGCAGGTCTGGAGTGAGGCCTGAAGTTCTGCATTTCTAACAAGTGCCCTGGTGATGCTAACACAGGTTCAGGGACCACACCATCAGTAGACTGGACTAGATTTTTCCGCAGAAACAGGCAACTTGGTTGATTTGTTGATTACTATTTGCTTCCATCAAACTGAACATGTATAACTGACTGAGCCCTTTAATAAGCAATTCAGTATATTTTAAAGGGAAAATAATTAGAACGTTGTGGCGCTGGTGACAGAATGTAGAGAGATTACAATGGAACAAATCTCAAAAATTCAGAAATGGTCAGAATAATAGGTAAATTGTATATTAAGATAAAGTTATATTTTGAAATCAGTAGAGAAAGGATGCATTAGTCAATAAATAATATTGGAACAACTAGCTAACCATATATAATATCCAAAATACAATAGAGGTAACCTAAAAATTAAATGGAAAGTTAAAACCATAAAATTAAAACTCTAAAATTACTTGAAGGAAATAGGGACAATTAGTCATACAATCAACAAGAAAGGATTTCTAAGGGTTTCAGATAGAAGAAAGGTTTTCAGGACATTTAATCCACGATACTGAGGGAAATAGATGTTCTCAATTTTTTTCAAAACTTCTAATTTTCACTTATATAAATTACTTGGTTCTGTTTTTTCAAATAAGCTTTTTTTTTTTTTTAAAAAATAGCATTTTGTCCTTTCGTTATGGTTCCTATATCTTCTTTTACTCTGAGAGTTTTACGCATACTTATTTGATAGTGTCTTTCTGATTTTTCTGTTATCTCAAGTTCTTGAAGTCTAAAATTTTCCTATGTCTGTTGACTCTCAGTTAGGGTGGGTCATTTCCTTACGTAGTTTTAAAGTTCTTTTCCTCAATTTGTGATCAATGGAGATTGATTTTTCCCTGGAAGTCCATACTTCCTGGGTTATGAAAGTATTCCTACAGAGAGTTAATTAAAAACATATTTTAATGTAATAAAATTGTGTGTGTGTGTGTGTGTGTGTGTGTGTATGTGTTTTAATAGAGACAGGGTCTCGCTATGTTGCCCAAGCTGGTCTCAAACTCCTGGGCTCAAGCTATCCTCCTGCCTTGGCCTCCCAGAGTGCTGGGATTAGAGGCATGAGCCACCATGCCTGACCCCTACAGAGAGTTTTGTGCTTCCTTGCGTTGGGGCCCAGGTGTTATTATTTCTCAGCTTGGAATTCTGCATCTGAATGCAGAATTCAGTCTCTGAATGTGATACAGTTTTGAAGTTTCGCTTTTTTATGGGAAATTCCTTTTCCCCATTCTAAGCCCATGCTGTTACGTGGACAGTGTTTTCCTAATTCTCTCTTCATGATTAGACGGTCCCAGCTTTCTTTAATGGTCTCCATTCCAACTTCCTTCCACAAAGTAGTAAGGCCCAAAGTCAAACTTTCTGTCAACACTTGGGCATTAAAACCCATCTCACTGCCTTATGATCAGTATCTGGGTTTCACATCCTTCAGGGAGTCATACATTAGCTAATCTCTTGGTTTTAAGTTCCCTCTTCATTTCTGGTGACACAATTTTCTTCTTTTTCTTGCCCTTTCTCCCCTACTCCCTCCCTTCCATCTTTCCTTCTTCTCTTCCTATCTCAGTTATTTACTAAAATTTTTTGTTTTATTTTTTCCATTGTGCTATTTCTCTAGCATCTTCAACAATTTTTGTATTACTTTTGTAATAAACAAATAGCTTGAAAAATGGAGGAAAGTATAGAATTCTATTTCAAAGCCATTTTTTTTTGGCTTAAAATAAATACAGTCATCCCGTGGTATATACAAAAGGTTGGTTCAAGGAGCCCTGTATATACCAAAATCCACATATACTCAAGTCCCCCAGTTGGGCCTGTGGAACCCACATATAGGAAAAGTCAGTGCCTGTGTATATGTGGGTTTCACATCCCGCAGAAACTGTGTTTTCTGTCCGTGTTTGGCTGAAAAATATCTGCACATAAGAGGACCTGCACAGTTCAAACTGGTGTTGTTCAAGGGTCAACTGTAGCTGAAATAAATATAACAATACCAAAGTAATTAAAAAGTTTTCATTTCAGAGGGCAACAAAAATCTATACTAAAATTCTGTGTCAACTTGGGCTGGTAGCAATCTCATTTTCCTCATTTGTAAAATGAGGATTATAATCTATATTTTTAGGGTTGTTGTAAACATTAAATAAAATAATGTATAAAAATATGGCCAAGTGAGGTGGCTCACGCTTGTAATCCCAGCATTTTGGGAGGCTGAGGCAGGTGGATCACTTGAGGTCAGGAGTTTGAGAGCAGCCTGACCAACACGGCAAAACCCCTTCTCTACTAAAAATACAAAAACTAGCTGGGTGTGGTGGTGTACACTTGTAATCCCAGCTACTTGGAAGGCTGAGGCAGGAGAATCGCTTGAACCTAGGAGGCGGAGGCTGCAGTGATCCGAGATTGTGCCACTGCACTCCAGCCTGGGCGATGGAGAGGGAGTCTGTCTCATAAATAAATAAAATAATAGTTTAATATAGAGCCCAGTACATAGTAAGTGCTCAATAATTAGGCACTAATACTGTTAGTAGTAGAATGCCAACAAGTATGGGAACCAAAGATAAAGTCAGTCAGTATCAAAGAGTATATTTCACATTCAAGAAAAGAAATAACATTTCCTTTTGATATTTTCCGATTCAAAACAAACTTACCTTTTGAATTCCGTATGACCTTAACTTTTAAAACATGAGAGTTTCCCAGATCAATGTATTTCACAATGTTGAGGGATGGTGAATCATCATGTTGAAACCAATAATTACATGGTTTTGAATGTATTTTCCATGTTCGTCCATTCCTTTGCCCAAAGTTGTATAAGAACCATGTGTTCTTTAGAAAGGTCATATTGTTGGGTGCATTTTCAGGCATGGTAGCAATGGCTAATGCATTCTTATTATCTAAAATGCTTGTGATGAGGAAGCTGCTGTACCCAGGAAGCACTACAGTCTTCTCTATATCTGTATTTTCAAACAAGGCCTGAACAACTGGAGATTAAACAGAAGAGACTTGGTGTTAAATCAAACATCTGATGTTTGCCAAACAAACTGATTTACATAGCTAACAAATACACTGTTTGAGTTTTTAAACTATCTCTTAATCAGAGAACACATTTGCCAAATTTTAGTCATAATTCAAATTATTTTATAGAAAGTTTATCATGAATAGACCATGTACCTATGCTTTAATGTTTGCTGTGAAACTACTGTATACAATTTTTGGCAGAGAAAAACAATGTAGAGCTAAGTAAAGCTGATTTTTTTTTCCCACTATGGAACTACTAAAAGCCTTAATAACCTAAAATCTTTATTGTGATTCTACAAGAGAAGGATAATGTAGCCAGTTTCCTCAGTACCTAAAGATGTGCTTATTACACAGAAGATACTCAATAAATATTTGTTGAATGGATGAGTAATTGAGTATTTAAGGAGAATGTGAAGATTTAGAAGAAAAGAGGTTCTTGGGCAGGACCTTAAGGAACATCATCATTTAAGGAATGGGAAGGGAAAAAGATCCTCTCAAGGAGACGAAGAAGAAATGAGTGGAGAAAATCAGAGAAGACATCAACGAAGCCAAGGAAGGCTGTTGAAATGAGAGGGTAGTAATCATTATCAAACTATTTTTGATAGGTCATGAAACATGTCATCCATACTCTCCTCACTCTAAAAAATATATAGAAACAGTCAGAAGAGGGCCTCATCATTCCCTTAATTATGCACACATGCTCCATTTTCTCCCAGTTCAAACCAACCAACAAAAATCCTTTCCAATATTCCCTCCAACCGCCACGTAATTTCTCTTTTCCCCTTTGTAGTGAAACTTCCTGAAAGTTACCTTTATTCACTGTCTCTACTCTCCTCTCATAATTTTTTGAACCCATTCCAATCAGACTTTTGTCTACATGACTCCAGCCAACAGCTTTTTGTCAAGGTTCTCAAGGACTTTTTTTTTTTTTTTTTTTTTTGATACAGAGTTTCGCTCTTGTCACCCAGGCTAGAGTGCAATGGCGCAATCTTGGCTCACTGCAACCTCCGCCTTCTGGGTTCAAACAATTCTCCTGCCTCAGCCTCTCAAGTAGCTGGAATTACAGGCACCTGCCACCAGGCCCAGATAATTTTTGTATTTTTATTAGAGACGGGGTTTCACCATGTTGGCCAGACTGGTCTCAAATTCCTGACCTCAGGTGATCCACCTGCCTCGGCCTCCCAAAGTGCTAGGATTACAGGTGTGAGCCACCGTGCCTGGCCAAGGTTCCCAAGGACTTTCACACAGATCCACTGGCCAGTTTTCATTCTTTATCTTACCAGACCTACTGGTGTTATGCAACATGGGAGAGGAGCCTCTCCTTCTTGAAACACCTTCCTCACCTGGTTTGACACACTCTCTCTTAGTTCTACTCTGACCAGACCGCCCAATCTCCTTTCCTGATTCTCCTCCATCTCCCTGAACACTAGATATTGCCCTGGATTAGACCTCAAGCCTCTTCCCTTCTATAAGTCCACTCATTTTCCAGGTGTTCTCATTTGGTCTTATAGCATTAACTATCATACATATGCTGACAGTCCTCAAATCTGTGTCTCTAGTCCAGACATCTTCTCTGAACTCCAGACTTGTATTTCTAAATGCCTGTCTTATTTCTCTGCTTGGATGAGTAACAGGCACCTTTAAGTTTAATATGATCTCACATGATTATTGTAATGGCCTCCTAGCTGACTTCTCTGCTTTCCTCCTTGCCTTCTCTTCATCACCTGCCCTGTCTACTCTCATCACAGCAGCCAAAGTGATCTTGTTGAGAGCTAAGTCAGATCATGTCACTTTCTGCTTAAACCCTCCAGTGGCTTCCCATTTAGTCAGAGTAAAACCTAAACCCTTAGAATAAACTGTACTAACTTTTGCTGTGAATCAATAATCCTTTGAGATAGAAACATCCTATAGAACAGTGACTCAAAATTATTTTGTTAATGTAAGGCAAAATCTGTATGAACTTCCCATTTTCTTTCATTTCTTCTGATCACTCTAAGACAAAATAACCTCATAGGAATAAATAATAAGCACTACTATTGATGAAATATCAATGAAGTTATAACTATATTTTATTATATTAGAAAAAAAAATATTGGGCAGGGTGTGGTGGCTAATGCCTGTAATCCCAGCACTTTGGGAAGCTGAAGCGGGCGGATCACTTGAGGTCAGGAGTTTGAGACCAGCCTGGCCAACAAGGTGAAACCCCATCTCTCCTAAAAATACAAAAATTAGGCCGGGTGCAGTGGCTCACACCTGTAATCCTAGCACTTTGAGAGGCCAAGGTGGGCGGATTGCCTGAGCTCAGGAGTTCGAGAGGGCAACACGGTGAAACCCCATCTCTACTAAAATACAAAAGAGATTAGCTGGGAGTGGCGGCATGCTCCTGTAATCCCAGCTACTCGGGAGGCTGAGGCAAGAGAACTGCTTGAAGCCAGGAGGCGGAGGTTGCAGTGAGCTGAGATTGCGCCACAGCGCTCCAGGCTGGGTGACAGAGTGAGACTCTGTCTCTACAAATAAAAAAGCAAAAATTAGCTGGGTATGGTGGCACATGCCTATAATCCCAGCTACTCGGGAGGCTGAAGCAGGAGAATCATTTGAACCTGGGAGGCGGAGGTTGCAGTGAGTCGAGATTGCGTCACTACACTCCAGCCTGGGTGATAGAGCAAGACTCCATTGCCAAAAAAATAAAAATAAAAATAAATAAATCTTTCAGGAACCTAAATATATGTAAACTGTGGTAGGTTGCCAGTTAGACTAAAATTTGAAATCTATTGCTCTATAAATAAGCATTAAAAAGCCTTCACAAAAGATAATTTTTCATTTTTTTCTAGCCATCAAAGATGTACGATATTATTATGCCTACCTTGTGAATCAAGAGTGAGTTTATAGACATTTCCAGCTTTATTAATCAAAAGGGAACTAGACAAACAAGAGCTCTCATTCACTTCTTCTAATCCAAAAGGCTCTTTCATTTCTGCAATAACTGAGGACAAAAATCCTTTCGGAATGGTATGTTGCAATACCTTTCTTATGTGAGCTCTTCCAGTTTTCCTGAAAACAAATAAAACCATTAAGCAATTTGGATAAAACAGTGAATTAAATGAACCAATTTATGAACAAATAATTTACAAAAAAAGTATACCACAAATAGCTTACAAATATTTGATTAACATTTGTTCAACCTCATTAGGAATCAATGAAATGGCAATTATAACAATGGGATACAATTTTTAACCTCTAAAATTAGCGAAGATCTTTAAATGACAGGGTTCAGTAGTGGTGGGAATTGAGTGAAGATAGGCACTTATCCACTACTGATGGGATTGTAAATTAGAACTAGCTTCCTGGAGAGCAATTTGACATTATGCATTAGGAGCCTGCTAACCTTTTCCCCAGTCTGATTCCATGTCTATTATTATGGCTCTATCCTAAGGAAAGACCTTGAAACAGAGGGGTGGGGGAGAAAGCTTTCCACACAAAGATATTCATTATGGTAAAATTTAGAAATGAGAAATGTCAATAAAAAAACTAAGTGAATGATATTACATGATTTACTTAGAGAAAATGCAATGATTAAAAGGATGTTTAGAAATAGTTTTTAACAGTGTAGGGAAAATGATCGTATTATAATGTCCAAATGAAGAAAGCAAGTTAAAAAATGTTAAAATGCATATAAAAAGGACTAATTGGTAGTTCATCAAAGTATTAACAGTCATACTTTCAATTATCTTAATATTTTTCTGTCTTTTAGGAAATTTCTATACTGACCATGTATTAACTTTATAAACAAGAAAACAATCTGTTTCTAAAATGTTAGCCTTGCATATCCAAGTGCAAAAAATTCAATCTAGACACAGATCTTACAATCATCACAAAAATTAACTCTAGGCCAGGCACAGTGGCTCACTCCTATATCCCAGCACTTTGGGAGCTGAGGCAGGCAGATTGGTTGAGCCTAGGAGTTCAAGACCAGCCTAGGCAACACGGTGAAACCCTATCTTTACTAAAAAATACAAAAATTAACCAGGTGTGGTGGCATGTGCCTGTAATCCCAGCTACTCAGGAGGCTGAGGCAGTGGGATCACTTGAGCCTGTGAGGTGGAGGTTGCAGTGAGCTGAGATAGTGCCACTGCATTCCAGCCTGGGTGACAGAGCCAGACCCTGTCTCAAAAAAGAAAATAAAGAACTCTAAATGAACCACAGACTTAAATATAAAATGCAAAACTATAAAACTCCTAAGAAGATAATATAGGAGAAAATCTAGATGACCATGGGTATGGCAATTACTTTTTTCTCTCAATTAAAAAAATTATGTTAAAATATATGCTATGGTTTGAATGTATTCCTCAAAGTTCATGTGTTGAAAACATAATTTCCAATGCAAGAGTGTTGAGAGGTGGGACTTTTTTTCTTTTCTTTTCTTTCTTTTTTTTTTTTTTGAGACGGAGTCTCACTCTGCTGCCAGCCTGGAGTGCAGGGGTGCCATCTCCACTCACTGCAACCCGAGAGGTGGGACTTTTAAGGGGTGATTAGACCATGAGGCTCTGCCTTCATGAATGGATGAATGTCATTTATTGCAGGAGTGGGTTAATTATTGTGGGGGTGGGTTCCTGATAAAAGAATGAATTCAGTCCCTTCCTTCCCCCGTCTTCCTCTCTCTCTTTTGCACATGAGTGCTTGTGTACATGTGTGCTCACATGTGCTCACCCTTCTGCCTTCCACCATGGGATGATGCAGCATGAGGCCCTCACCAGATGCAGGCCCCCCAGCCTCAGATTTCCCAGCCTCCAGAACTGTAAGAAATAAATTTCTTTTCTTTATACATTACCCAGTCTGTGATATTCTATTATAGTAACATGAAACAGACTAAGAAGATACACCTAACAAAATTTGCCATCTTAATGCAATGACTGTTGAATACAACACCAAAGATATAATCCATGAAAGAGAGAATTGATAAATTTCTCTCCAGTTTTCCAAAACACAAATAAAACCATTAAATAATTTGGATAAAACAGTGGATTAAATGAACCAATTTATGAACAAATAGTTTACAAACAAAATATACCACAAATAGCTAACAAACATTTGGTTAACATTTGGTCAACCTCATTTGTAATCAAAGAGATCCAATTACAACAATGGGATACAATTTTTAACCAATTAGTAAAGATTTTTAAATGACAGTGTTAAGCAGTGAACACTGAATTTGTGTTAAAAATACATGCTATGGTTTGCATGTAGCTCTCATTAGTAATTGGTACCCTACTAAAATTACAAACTTATGCTCTGTGAAATGTCCTGTCAAGAGAATTAGAAGACAAGCCACATACTAGGAGAAGATATTTTCAAAAGACATGTAAAGGACTGTTATCCAAAATAAACTGTAGGGGAGGGGAGAAGAAACCTCTTTTTCCTCTATTCTCTTTGGTTCTGTAACTGAAACCTGACAATTATCCTGACAAATACAGAGTAACAAAAGAAAAACAGGGGGAATTTATTAACGTGTGCATTGTACTTACATGCAGGAAAAACAGCAGCGATGAGTAACTAAAAGAGGTAGTTAGAATATGGGGCTTCATAACAAATAACAATACATTTTTAGAGAAGTGCCAAGACAAAGAAAAATGGGTTTAGGTTTTTAGGGTGAGCAAACTGTGGAAGGTAAATAAATGGAGGGAACTAATGGAAGATAAGGGTTGTTTTGACAAGGTTTCTTCTGTGAATTCTTTGTGTCTCTGGGTTTATTAATAGTCTAGAATTGCTTGTGCCTGTAATCCCAGCTACTCTGGAGGGAAGACTGAGGCAGGAGGATTGCTTGAGGCCAGAAGTTGGAGACCAGCCTGGGCGCAACATAGTGAGATCTTGCCTCTAAAAAAATTTAAAAATTAAAAAAAAAAAAACACAAAAAACTAGCTGGGTGTCGTGGCCCATGCCTGTAGTCTCAGCTACATGGGAGGCTGAGGCAGGAGGACTGCTTGAGCCCAGGAGTTTGAAGCTGTAGTGAGCTATGATTGCACCACTGTACTCCAGCCTGGGTAACAGAGTGAGAATCTATCTCTAAAAAGAAAAAAAAAATTATATAGTCTAGAGTTATCTCCAGTGATTAAGAATTATTCTGCCCTTCCTGGTGGGAGGGGGCAAAGAGTTCCTCTTGTGTCTGTTTTTCCTTAATTGCCTTCAGCATAAATTATCTTAATGCCAAAGTGGCATACTCTTTGTTTTTGTTTTGTTTTGTTTTGTTTTGTTTGGAAATTGGAGGTCTCACTATGTTGCCCAGGCTAGGCTTGAACTGAGATCCTCCTGCCTCAGACTCTCTAGTAGCTGCAACTACAGGCACACACCACTGCATGGTTCTGGGGTGTTATAATCTGATCTCCTACAATACAAAAAACTCTAATAATACAACAATAAGAAAGCAGACAACCTGATTTTAAAAATGGGCCAAAGACCTTAACAGATACCTCACCAAAGAAGATATGCATATGGCAGGTAAGCATATCAAAAAATGTTCTACATCACATATTGATATGGTTTGGCCAATGTCGCTACCCAAATCTCATCTTTAATTGTAATCCCCACGTGTCAAGGGAGGGACCTGGTGGGAGGTGGTTGGATCATGGGGGCGGTTTTCCCCATGCTGTTCTTATAACAGTGAGGGAGTTCTCATGAGATCTGATGGTTTTAAAAATGACAGTTTCCCCTGCACTGCCTCTTTCTCCTGCCACCATGTGATGTGCCTTGCTTCCCCTTTGTGTTCCACCATGGCCTCCCAAGCCATGCAGAACTGTGAGTCAATTAAACCTCTTTCCTTTATAAATTAACCAGTTTCAGGTATGTATAGCAGTGTGAAAACAGACTAATGCATATGTCATCAGGTAAATGCAAATTAACAATGAGATACCACCACACGCCTATTAGAATGGCAGAAATCCAAAACACTGACAACTTAAATACTGGTGAGTATGTGAATAATAGGAACTCTCATTCATTGCTGATAGAAATGAAAATGAAAAAGTCTGGAGGACAGTTCTATCATTTTTTACAAAACTAAACATACTCTTAGCGTATGATCAAGCAAAATGCCTTGGTATTTATCCAAATGAGTTGAAAACTTATATCTATACAAAAACCTGTAAATAGGTGTTTACAGAAGCTTATTTATAATTGCTAAAACTTGAAAGCAACCAAGATGTTCTTCAGTAGGTAAATGAATAAATAAACTGTGGGATATTCAGATGATGGAATATTATATGATTCAGCACTAAAAAAGAAATGAGCTATCAAGCCATGAAAAGACATGGAGGAAATTTAGATGCATATTACTAAGTAAAAGAAGCCTCTGAAAAGGCTATATACTGTATGATTCAAACTATATGACATTCTGGAAAAGGCAAAATTATGGAGACAGCAAAAAGATCGGTGGTTGCCAGGGATGAGGGGGAGAGAGGGATGAATAGGCAAAGCATAGAGAATTTTTAGGGCAGTGAAACTCTTCTGTATGATATTATGATGATGAATACTTGTCATTATACATTTGTTCAAACCCATTGAATTTGCAACACTAAGGGTAAGCCCTAATGTAGATACGGACTCTGGGTGATAAATGATGTGTCAATGTAGGTTCATGAGCTGTAACAAATGTACCACTTTGGTGTGGGATGTGGATAGTGGGGAAGGTTTTGTGTGTGTATGGGACAGAGGTGTATAGGAACTCTATTTTCTGCTCAATTTTGCTGTAAAACTGTAATTAATTTTAAAAGTTTATTAATTAATGTTGAAAAGTTAACCTCTTTGTATCTGAAGTCAATGGCCAGTGGTCAGGCAGCTACCTTAATTATGAAAGCTGTCTCCCCACTTCTTCCTAGGATTGCACTTGGGGGTGATTAAGCACTGCTGTTCCAGAAGAGGAAAGAAAGCAGCCTTTAAAGGAGAAGGAAAGGGGATTTGGGCAATGGAGAATTAATCAGTGAGTTTTAGAGGTGGAAAGGAACAACTGTTGAGTGGAGAAAATATTGCAAAAAGACAAATATCACCAAACTAAGCTACCTATGCATTCTAAGCTCCCATTCCAATGCCTGTGCCATTTCCCCAGCCCAGCCGATCCCTTCCACTCCATGCCAATGAAACTGTTTTCATCAAGGTTACTACAGCCTAGAATGGTGCCAAATTCAAAAGTCACATCTTTAATCTTATTTTACTCAAGTCTCTTTGCAGCATGCATCATTGATCACTCCATACTTTCTGAAACACCCTCTTCTCTTGGTTTATGTGGCCCCACATTTTCCTGCGTATTTTCTACCTTACTGGCTGCTCCTTTTCATCCTTCTTTGCTAGGGTCTTCTTCTTAGCCCAGTCTCTCTTCCTGGAGTGCCCCAGGGCTTTTCTTCTCTACATACATCCTCCTCTGCAGGTAGAATCACCCATCTGTATCTGAACAATTGCCAAATGCCAAGTTTCTGCTCTGTCTCTTCTGAGCTATGAATTCATACGTCTAACTGCCAACTTCACATCTTCACTTAGACACCAAACACACATTTCAAACTGAACATTTCGAATGTGGAACTCTCAGTTACCCTGCCTGATACCTGCACTTTTCATCTCAGAAAATGGTGGTATTGTCCTTCTAGCTACAAACCACAAACCTAGACAATTTTTGATCACTCTCTTGCTCATATCCCTAACAGGCAAATGCATCATCAGATCCTGTCTTCACTCAACTGCACCTGCTCCAGCACCATCATCTCTCACATGTATTACTTCAATAACTTTCTAAGGGGCTTAGCAGCTTCTACTCACACCCTGTCCCACACTTTTCACAGCAGTCAGAGTGATCCTTTCAAAAATGTAAATTTGATTATTTTAAAATAATCCAATAAAATTCTCCAATGGTTTCTGCTGACACCAAGAAGAAAATTTACACTTTTCCTGCAGCCTATAATGCTGACTATGATCTGGCACTTGCCGACCTCCTTGCTGGCCTTTCCACCACATCATCACTGTGCATCATCTGTACTGGCTTTCTTCATGCTTACTAAAAACACATCCCAATTTTTCTTGCCTTACTGTATGCAACTTCTTTAGCCTGGAAAGCTCTTTCATTGGCTCTTTGCTCTCTGTTCTTGGGTCTTTGCTTACCCTTCTCACTCCCTCTGTCACCATATTTACTTTCTTCAAAGCACATATTAGATATGAATTTGTTTTGGTTTACCTGTTTATCACCTGTATCTGTTTTTAGAATGTCATCTCCATGCAGGGAAGAGCCTTGTCTATCTTGTTTACCACTATATTCCCAGTGTCTAGCACAAGACTTGATATGTAATAGGCACTAAAATATTCACTGAATGAACAGCTTTACTGAAACCTTTGTGTGTTGATGATACATTCCTTCTGAGCGATTTAATAAAAACATGGACATTAAGTCATCACTTTTAAGATTTTGTGAAGATTCAGGGCCAGGCGTGGTGGCTCACACCTGTAATCCCAGAACTTTGGGAGGCTGAAGTGGGTGGATCACCTGAAGTCCGAAGTTCAAGACCAGCCTGGTCAACATGGTGAAACCCCGTCTCTACTAACTATACAAAAAAATTAGTCGGGCGTGGTGGCAGGCGCCTGTAATCCCAGCTACTTGGGAAGTTGAGGCAGGAGAATCGCTTGAACCTAGGAGGCGGAGGTTGCAGTGAGCTGAGACCATGCCATTGCACTCCAGCCTGGGCAACAAGAGCGAAACTTTGTCTCAAAAAAAAAAAAAAAATAAATAAATAAATAAAAGATTTTGTGAAGATTCTTAAGAAAACTGACCTTGTTATAAGATGACAGAATTTCCTTCTCAAATAGTTCACCATTTGTGCAATGACTATACTTCCCTTGTTATCAATCAGATAGTGTCGTTTATCTGTGTATATTTAATTAACTCCTACTGTGAAAGGATTTTGATTCAGTACCTAACATCTCATTGTAGGTGGTAGCCCATACCTTTGTTGAGATTTTGCAAGCCTTTTGGCCTCCATGATTCAGATTCATTGATAATGTTCAGAATCCCTTCTTTTCCATCATCTAACTTTAGTTCTTGATTCTTATTCTTCAGACTCTCTTCTGAATTCCAAATCTACCATTTGCCATTCCCATACTGCCTGATTCCTCATTCATAGTCTGTCTACCTCAAGTACCTGACCTCTTAAGCACAGTGTAAGAATCTCAGACAGCATCACCATAATAAGATCACATGTAGCTGGATTCAGTAAATAGAAGGCAAGAACAGCTGTGTTTTTTTTAAGGCACAGAGACAGACAATGAAGTAAAGTAATGAAAATTGCTCTACTTCATTGTCCTGGTGAGTCTGTTCCCATGTATCGCTCAGTCCATTCATTCCCCTCAATTTCTACCATCAATATCTTAGACTAAAACATCGAAAATTTTAGCCTAGGCTACTGCAAAAGCCTTCTAAATGACCTAAGTGCATCCATAATTGTTACCCTCCAACTCATTCTCTATATCACAGCCAGAGTGACATTCTAAACAAAAGTTAGATTATTTAAGATAAATGAGATGTGAAGAATTTAAAGAAGAAAGTAGTAATGGTGTGTTGTGCATCTCACCTCTCATCTCCATGCAACCCTACATGTAGAAAGATAAGTGCCTCTCTCACAAAAAAGCCAAGAGGCAGCCGGGTGCGGTGGCTTAAACCTGTAATCCCAGCACTTTGGGAGGCCGAGGAGGGCAGATCACCTGAGGTCAGAAGTTTGAGACCAGCCTGACCAACATAGAGAAATCCCATCTCTACTAAAAATACAAAATTAGCCGGGAGTGCTGGCGCATGCCTGTAATCCCAGTTACTCAGGAGGCTGAGGCAGGAGAATCGCTTGAACCCAGGAGGTGGAGGTTGCTGAGCCGAGATCGTGCCATTGCATTCCAGCCTGGGCAACAAGAGCAAAATTCCATCTCAAAAAAAAAGCCAAGAGGGATTTCTTCAAGGGGACCACCTTAGAAACTGTAATACATCTTCTGAGGTTTGAGGAACAGAGGGACCAGAATTGGACTCATTCCTGAGAAATATAAAGGGTAGATACTGCCTAGACACCCAGAGTTTAATGATTACAGATGGAGTGGGAAAGAGATAAAGTTATTAATTAACTTTAGACTTTTAAGTTAACATACATGTAAAAATCTTGGGTAACACTAAAAAGCAAAATAAAAGAGTGTAGAAGTCCTAATCAAGTAGAAGAAGAAAAGAATGGAAAGAGGAGAAAAAAGAACCTTAAAATAAGGTAAGCAAGAAGAGAAGACAAAAATGAAACATAGAAAAAGTGGGACAAATAGAAAGTACAAAAGAAGATAGTAGGAATGAAGACAAATATATTAGTAAAAATAATAAATGTAGTTAAACGAAACTCTTCAGCTAAAGGACAGAAATTGTTAAATTGGCTAAAACCACAAAATCCACTTATGTCTTTTATGACAGATATACAAAGCAGGTGAAAGTTAAAGGATTGAAATAGTATACCACAAAAATATTATTCAAAGAAGGCTGGTGCCATGTATCAATAACAAAAAAAGCTACAAACAAAAACAAAACATTGAAACTCATAACAAAAAACCCGATTTAAAAATGAGCGAAGGATTTGAATAGACATTTCTACAAAGAAGACACATGAATGGCCAATAAGCACATGAAAAGACGAGCCACATCATGAATAATTAAGGAAATGGAAGTCAAAACCACAGTGAGATACCATCTCATACCCATTAAGATGGCTATGATAAAAAACAGAGAAAACAACAAGCATTGGCCAGGATATGGAGAAATCTGAACACGTGTACATTACTGGTGGGAATGTAAAATGGTACAGCTGTGGAATGTGGTATAATGGTTCCTCAAAATATTAAACATAGAATTATATGATGCAGCAATTCTACTTCTGGGTATATGCTAAAAAGACTAGAAAGCAGGGACTCGAAAAAATATTTGTATACCCAGGTACATAGCATCATTATTTAAACTACCCAACAGGTGGTAGCATCCCAAGTGTTCATCAATAGACGAATGGAAAAACAAAATGTGGAATATATATATGCATATCACTCAGCTTTCAAAAGAAAGGAGATCCTGTCACATGCAACAACATGCATAAACCTTGCAGACATTATGCTAAGTGAAATAAATCTGTCACTAAAGGACAAATACTATATGATTCCACTTACAGAAGGTACCTAGAGTAGTCAAATTCATAGAGACAAAAAGTAGAATGGTGGTTGCCAGTGGGAGATGAAAATGAAGAATTATTATTTAACGGGTACAAAGTTTCAGTTGGGGAAGACGAGAAATTCTAGAGATGGATGGTGATAATGGTTGTACAACAATGTGAATGAATTTAATGCTACAGAATGGTACGCTTTAAAATGGTTTAAAAAAAAAGCATAATAAAAAGCCACAGTCATGCAAAAAAGTATTATAATGATAAAAATAGTCACTAAATACCAACAAAATGTTCAACCGATCATGAAGATGTAACAATTCTAAACTTATATGTACCTAATAACAATCTCAAAATATACAAGGTAAATTGACACAACTATAATTAAAAAATGGACAAACCCAGTATACACATTAGGAAAGGTTAATACAACTCTCTCAATAATTGACAGATCAAGCAGAAAAAAAAATCACTAAGGATACAGAAAATTGCAATATCACAAGGAACAGGATTAATCTAACAAATAAATATTAATACTGCATGCAATAGGAAAGCATTCAGAACACAACACCCCAAAACATCTGCTCTAGCCCGCTGATTGAGTTAAAGTCACTTAAAACACACACACACACACACACACACACACACACACACACACACACACACACACACCAGCAAACACAGGAAGGACACTCTGACCTACCTAAAGGCAGGAGATAAAACTCCCATGGGGAAGGTGTCCTCCTTGCACCTGGAGAAGGACATTGTTTTTATTAGTAGAGATGGGGAGTCAAAGCCAAGAGAAATCTGTACAAATAGACCTTGTTAAACCAACCCTTATCTTCCTAGCCACTTCTCCACAGTTAATTACCCTAGCCCGAGCCCCCTTGCCTTGTCACATTTTCACAATTTACTGCTTTTTGTTCAACCTAGTATATACATGTTCAACTCTAACTGCTTCTTCAGGGGTCTTCATTTCTTTAGGAGGACTCCTATGTCACAAAAAACTTACATTAAATAAATGTGTATGCTTTTCTCCTGTTAATCTGTCTTATGTCAGTTTAATTCTCAGGCCCAGCCAAAACACCCTAAGAGGATAGATGTAAAATTTTGCCTCCCATACAAAATATTTACTGAAATTGACCATAATGAATGGCCTAGTCCTAGGCCATAAAGTAAGTTTCAAACAATTTCAAAAAACAAATTTTCAAGGAACAAAATATTCCAGTCTTAAACTCTTCCAGAAAATAATAATAATAATAATAAAACAATTGTCCATGAAGCTAGTATAATCTTGTTAACAGAACCACAGAAGGACAATATGAGAAAGAAAAATTACAGGCAAACTTTCCACAAGAACATAGATGTTTAAATCCTAAAGATTAGCAAACAGAGTTCAGAAATGTATGTAAATAGATAATACACAATGTCAAAGATAGGTGTATTCCAGGACTTTAAGGTTGGTTCAACATTAAATCCACAATAGAATTTACAACATTAAATAAAAAGTTAAAGGGAAAAATTCTATAGATAAGCTCAATAGATACAGGAGAAATAATAATTAAAATCCCAAAGTCTAAATCTCTTAAACTAGAAAAATAGATAAATTTATTTAAATGATAAAGAGTTTAAGAAAACTATGAAATGCTTTATATATATATAAAGATATATATATCTATATATATAGATATGGATATATATATATAGAGAGAGAGAGAGTCAGAAACAACAATAATTCCATTATCTTGTATTTAACAAAGTATTGGAGGTCCCAGACACTATAACAGGAAAAAGCTATAATATGCTAAGAAATGTTAAGGAAAAAACAAAAAAAAATTATAGTTGACCCTTGAACAATGCAGAGGTTAGGGATGCCAGCCTCCTGTGCAGATGAAAATTCACATATTACTTTTAATTCCCCCCAAATTTAACTACAAGTAGGCTGTTGTTGACTGGAAGTCTTACCAATAACATAAACAGTTGATTAACACATACTTTGTATGTTATATGTCTTACATGCTGTATTCTTACAATAAAGTAAGCTATGGGAAAAAAATGTTATTAAGAAAATCATAAGAAAGGGAAAATATATTTATTATTTCTTAAGTGGAATGGATCATCATAAAGATTTTCATTCTAGTCATCTTCTTGAGTAGGCTGAGGAGGCCTTACTGACTCAGGGGTGGCAGAGGCAGAAAAAATTCCATATATAAGTGGACCTGCACAGTTCAAAGCCATGTTGTTCAAGGATCAATTGTACTGGCAGGTAATATGATTATCTATTTAAAAATATTTATACAGTATGGAAATTTCTCAAAGAACTAAAAATAGATTTACCATTCAATCCAGCAATCCCACTACTGGTTATCTACCCAAAGGAAAATAAGTCATTATATAAAAACAGACACCTGAACACATATGCTTATTGCAACATAATTCACATTTGCAAAGATATGGAGTCAACCCAAGTGCCATAAACTGATGAGTGGATTTAAAAAATGTGGTATATATATACCATGGAATACTACTCAGCCATACAAAATAATGAAATAATGCCTTTTGCAGCAACTTGGATGGAACTGAAGGCCATTAACCTCAGTGAAGTAACTTAGGAACAGAAAATCCAAACACTGCATGTTCTCACTTATAAGTAGGAGCTAAGCCATGGGTATGCAAAGGCATACAGAGTAGAATAGTGGATATTGGAGGCTCAGAAGAAGGGAGGGTGGGAGGGGTGAGAGAGGAAAAACTACTTATTGGTACAATGTACACTACTTGGGTGATGGGTACACCAAAAATCCAGACTTCACCATTACACAATTCACCCATGTAACCAAAATTCACTTGTACCCTTAAAGCTATTGAAACTTAAAAAAAAATTAAAAATTTACCTCTACTGCAAAACCCAAGATAATATGTAGGAAAAGTACTAGAATTATTAAAAGAATTTAGCAAATTTGAAAAATGTAAGATTACTCTACAAAAGGCAACCACAAGACTTCTGCTTTTGCTTTAAATGCAGAAAGATGCTCTCGAACAAGAAAACAAAACAAAAAGCAGATAAAGTACAAAGTCATGACTTTTGTCTAGCTTGTCAGCGAACTAAGGTCACAAGATAACCAACTAACCTGAAACCCAGAGCAATAAGCCATTCCAGGGAGAGATTGAACACCAGGACAGTGTCACCTGTGGAAGAACATGGGAAGGAGAAACAGTGCTGACCTCAACACAAGCAAGTAAGAGTTAGCTGAAGTTGTGAAAAAGGGCCAAAGGTCAGGTATGTGCTAGCACGTGAGTCTGGAAGTGCTTGGGCACCTGACAAATGGGAGTCTGTACTCACTTGCAGACTCCACTGGCTTCCCTTGAAGGCTCTACCCAAAGGAAAGGACTGGGGCAGGACCATAGACCAGAGACAGCCACCACTAGTGGTACAGGTAGTTTGTGAGGATCAGAGGTTGGGAGGAAACAGACCTGAAGCATCACCTACTTCCCTGAACCTTCTCTCATAGGAAGTAAAAGCCTTAAACCACAGAAGGTTAGGCATTAGATACTTTTGCACACAGGCCTCAAAAGAGCTGATCAGTGGCTGAGGGTTAGGGGGTGTCAGGAGGGTGCTGGTACAGAAGTCCTGCCTCCCTCCCTCATCCTTTTTCTTACAAAGCAAACACTTTTACCTACTGTCAGAGAAGAAGTAAGGGTCCACTCACCCACAGGGCCCAAGGAAAGATATGTGGCAGAGGAGGGAAGGAGGAAATAATAACTTCTATCCCTTACGAAGAATCAGGAAACTGTCTTGGTCCTAAAATTCTACAAGAACTAATAATTATCTTACTGCTAGAGGAAGAGCACGAAATTCCCACCCAAGATCTATCTAACAGTAATATAAGGCAGAGTTTGGTTGCAAGAGGTAATTTCCATTACCAGGTTTTGGGGTTTTTATTTTCCTTAATGGAACTTGACAAGCTGAGTCTAACACATAAATGCAAGACCAAAAGCCAAGAAAAGGCAGAGGGAGGGGGTTATTCACATATGTTTCATAATTAGAGTCATTTAGTCAGTGTGTCACGGAGAAGACAAATATACCAGTGAAATAGGAGAGAGGACAGGAGCAGACCTATGCATATATGGGACCAGGATATATCACAGGGCAGTGCTGCAGATCAGTGGGGGAAAGGAGGGGCTTGTATGGATAATAGATTACCCACATGAAAAAAAAAAAGGAAAAACTGGATTCCCACTTCACCCTAGACACATCAATTCTACATAGGTAAAATTGAAAAGCCGGGCGGGGTCGCTCACACCTGTAATCCTAGCACTTTGGACAGCCAAGGTGGGCAGATGACTTGAGCCCAGGAGTTCAAGGCCAGCCTGGGCAACATGGCAAAACCCCATCTCTACAAAAAAAAAAAAAAAAAGAAAGAAAATAAAACAAAAAACCCAAAAAACTGGCTGGGCATGGTGGCATGTGCGTGCCTGTAGTCCCAGATACTCAGGAGGCTGATGTAGGAAGATCACTTGAGCCAGGGAGGTCAAAGCTGCAGTGAGTCATTATTGCACCACTGCACTCCAGCATGGGTGACAGAGGGAGACCCTGTTGAAAGAAGGAAAGAGAAAGAAAGAAAGAAAGAAAGGAAGGAAGGAAGGAAAAGTTTGACATGATTCCAAAACAATATAGGAGAATAGCTACATAAATTGTAGCATATTCATGTGAGTGAATTACAGACCACATACCAATATGGAGTAATTTCAAAAGCATAATGTTATATGAAAAAGGCAAGTCACACATTTCATAAAACTGGTGTTAACGCTCTAAAGCAAAACTTTAAAAGATGTTAACATAAAATCCAAGACAATGCTTGTCTCTGCGGGAGAAGGGTCATGTGGGGGTGGAGGGGAGGCAGGAAAGAAAAAAAAATGCTGCCCAGAAGAACTGCTGAAAGGGTGAAGGGACCCCAACACAGTGATAGAATTCCAAGGGCTGGCAGGGCAGGGGTAGTTGTCACTAGTGGCAAGGGTAGCATTGCCTATAACCAAAGACTCTGGAAGTCTCCAACAGAAGGACTTCTTGTCCCTTTACCTCACCTCTCTTCTTTCACCCAAACTCTGAAGCCTAAGAAAAGACCAGAAGAACAAGGATGAAGGAAGAAAGTGGTGGTTGGGGGAAGATTCCAAGTAAGAGGAACAGCATGCTCAAAGGCCTGTAGGCCAAAAGGAGCAGGATGTGTTACAGAAACCAAAGGAAAACCAGAGTGACTTCACTGCAGTGAACAAAGCAAAGAGGTCACTCAAGAGAGTGGAGCCCGGTCAGTGGGGCTTTTTGAGTTCCAGTAAGGAACTTGGGTGTTATTCCAGGAGAAATCTAGGATTCTCCAAACAAGGGCTCAAGCCCCAGGAAAAAACTCTCTAAATGCTGTATACTCCCCTTTTGTAGACTTAGTCAACTGTAATTACATACTTGTCTGCTTCTGGGGCTAGAATACAAGCTCACGGACTGAGATGCTTGAATGTCATGCTCACCACTCTGTTGCAGCACCCGCCACAGTGCCTTGCTGGTAGTCAGTGTTAAATGTTGATTGGTGGAGTGAGTGAATGGTTCACTCTGCCTTATGTCCTGACTAGCTAGATAACTGCCTTTGGCCTCCTGCGGACCTGAGAACAGTGGGTTCCCAAATTCCTCACCTCCCTAGTTGAAGTTCCACTTGCTATCCAGGTCTCTGACCCTGGCTTTGCTCATATTTCCTGCCTTGAAGATACCCATTCCCTAGTTTCTGTGCAAACAGAGCAAAGTTACTGAGTCTTATCACAGATTGTGCTGTTCTGGTTTTTAAATATTCTGATTCTTAAGAGAATGACCATATGCTTTTAAAAATAATTAGAATATAACAAATTAAGATTAACATTGGTATAATATTAATCATATTAATATGAAAAGATTGAAAAGTGATTCTGTAGGTTTTCTATAGAAAAACACCTACATAAACACAAACTAGCTGATTTGGAACATCACACATACAAGATCCACCTAGAGCAAAAAACAATTCTAGAGATTACTGACACTTTTGTTAGAGACAAAATTTATACAATCCTCATAAGAAAAAATATTGCTGATGTTTGTTATAGTAGGTCTAATTCCCATGTTCACTTCCACTTCTGAGTGAGCTGCCTCACAGTGCAAGGTATTGTTAGCTGTGGGACAAGATATATATTGACAGCCCCAAACACATGTAATATACAGATTCCAACCTGGTGTAAGAATAGAGCCCACCACTTTGAGACAAGGTGAATATCTTAGTCTATCTGGGCTGCTATAACAAAGGTAGGCTATAAACAGCAGAAATTTATTTCTGACAGCCCTAGAGGCTGGAAAGTCTGAGATCAAGGTGCCAGCAGATTTGGTATCCGGTGAGGGTTCACTTTCTGGTTTATAGATGGTGTCTTCTATGTGTGTCCTTCCACGGTGGAAGGGCCTAGCTGGCTCTGTCCTTCAGTCCTTCCAGTGGTGGAAGGGCCTAGCTAGCTCTCTGGGGTCTCTTTCATAAGGGCACTAATTACATTCATGAGGGCAGAGTCTTCATGACCTAGATACCTACCAAGGGCCCTACCTCCTAATACTACCACCTTGAGGGTTAGGATTTCCATATGAATTTTTGGGGAAAACAGATATTTAGACTATAGCAGTGAGTTTCTGGTAATCTGAAATTGTTGAAATTGTTTCTTTTTTAGTTGGTAGATTTGGGGGTTATATAATTCATATTCTTTTTTTGAGACAGAGTCTCACTCTCTCACTCAGGCTGGAGTGCAGTAGCGCATCCTTGGCTTGCTGCAACTTCGGCCTCCTGGGTTCAAGCAACTATTGTGCCTCAGTCTTCCCAGTAGCTAGCATCACATATGTGAGCCACCACACCTGGCTAATTTTTTTATTTTTAGTAGAGATGGGGTTCACCATGTTGGTCAGGCTGGTCTCCAACTCCTGGCGTCAACTGATCTGCTGGCTTTGGCCTCCCAAAGTGCTGGGATTACAGGTGTGAGCCATGGCACCTAGCCAGAATTCATATTCTGAATAAGAGTTATTAGGCCTTGAAGGGTTATTGACTTTTACTGATACCTTAGAAGTAAGCATTTCTGAGAATTCTGTGTATTGTTCCATGCAATATTTCATAAAAGATAGTCTCCACTACATCAAATGTGTTAGTCTCTAGGATATACAAGAATTGTCATGTGAGTAAACTCAGTGGATAGGAAGTATCCAGTGTAGTCCAGAATATTTCTGATACTCAAGAAACACATTTTATAGCTTGGCCTGATGGCGCTGATATAAATGGTCCTAGGTTTCTAAAATTGGGGCACCATGCAAGGCATCTTGGAGTCTATAAATGTATTTGGCCTTGTGGGGTGTCAAAAAAAGACTTACTCTATTTGACCAAGAAAATCATTCAAAAAAGTAGGTCCAAAATTTAGATTCTGTTGGCCAGGTGAAGTGGCTCACACTTGTAACCTCAGCAGTTTGGGAAGCTGAGGTGGGTGAATCCCTTGAGCTCAGGAGTTTGAGACCAGCCCGGGCAACATGGTGAAACCCCATCTCTACAAAAAGTACAAAACTTAGCCGGGTGTGGTGGTGTGTGCCTGCAGTCCCAGCTATTCTGGAGGCTGGGGCCAGAGCATTGCTTGAGTCTGGGAGGTTGAGGCTGCAGTGAGCTGTCATCGCACTACTGTACTCCAGCCTGGATGACAGAGCAAGACCTTATTTCAAAAAATTTAAAAAGTAGATTCTAGAAACCCATATGCCATATAAATAAATGCAAATCACTACCCAGAGTGTATCACTTTTCCGTAGTGTATATTGTTGAACTTCTTGCTGTAGATCGTTTCCTGTGGTTCGTTCTCAGGTACGTATGCAAAAAAGATAATTTCATCTAAAGAGGTGTGCTGTGGGGCAAGCGCAGTCTCAAAGCCTATATCTGGAGGCTGGAAACAGAGAAAAGAAAATATTATATTTAAACTACTTTATACTTCAATTATGAAAAAATTCAAGTCACAGATTTATTTCCAGTTCACATTAAAACAATACTGGTATACTTATCAATTGGAGAACTATGTCAACATGTTTTGTTGGAACATCTACATGTGTGCAAGGGAAGATGTATTTTCCTGTTAAGGAGGAATGGAAGTTCTGATGACTAAGATTTGGTGTAAGATTCCTATGCCCTTCGTGGATGGTTGGAGTAAAAGGGTACATGGAAACTTGACTTACATTGCAGGTGTGTGAGGAGCCCGGAGATGCAGATTTTAGAACTGGGTTCTCATTTGAAGTTTTATTTAGGAAAGAGCTCGTGAAATCCCTGTCCTCACTTGCTGCTCCTGATCTCATGCTAGAGACTCTGGACAGCTGCCGTCTGAGTCTCCCAACTGGCAGCATAAGCCGTTCTCCTTTCTTGACTCACAGATCTCCCCTTGCAGTCTACTCAGGCACTTCTGGCCTAGATTTCTGATCTATAGGTCTTTCTTTTCAACACACCTTTCTCTAATCCTGACCCTGTCCTGCTTGGAGAACTTTCAGGGGAGAGAAGAGAGGTAAGGACCATCCCCAAAGGGGCTGTTGGGGTTGACTTTGTTGCTATGAGACAAGGTGTGGGTGGTAGATTATGCAGACTGGTTGGGGACGCATCCGTCCCATAGTGCCTCCAAGACTCATCTTCTGTCATGCCTTTTTCCCTAGTTACTGAATTTTGGGAATGCACTGAGGAGAAAGGGGAAATAGATGCCAGGAAAATAAATGTGGGACTGAGCCAAATGGCTTGAGGACTCTTGAAAATCACTGAAATGGCTAAACATCTTTAGAATTCTGTATGACACTGTAACCTGGGAGTGGCAAGTGTATCCTAGGGAAAGTGTATGTAAATCCAATGAAAGGCAGCAGGGTGGCTAAGAGCACAGACCCCGGAGCCAGTTGCCTAGGATAGATGTCTAATCCCAATAACTAACCAGTCTGTCTGTCCCTCACTTTCTTCATAAGTGAAATACAAATAAATAGTTGTTATAAAGATTAAGAGCTCCAACACTGTAATAAGAGGCAATGATTATTTTTATCCAGAGAGAATGCATGCATAGTTTGTGGAGAGGGAAGTGATATTGTTGAGTATGGCTTCATCAAACTTGTCCTAAGTATACAAATACCTGTAGGTTTTTTTTTTTTTTTCTTTTAATAATTTAAACTTTCACATAAGGGAACTAAGACCCTTTCTACAAATTGTGAAGTTGGTGAAAAATGGAGGTAAATGCTTTTTTTGGGTTAGTTCTACGCTCCTGTCCACATCATTTGCTTTGTATAAATGCAGAATCCACGCCCCAGACGTGGGCAAAGACACAGGGCGTCACATGTGGCATCTTCACTCTCCCATGGAAGTTCCCGCCCTCTTTCTCTATGCAGCGCAGGGAGAGGGGAAGCTAAACACCATCCTCTCAACTGCAGCTGTGGCCTGGCAATTGGAATGATCTATTAAAACCAGATTCATCTTTTGTTCCATCTCCTTGAAGTCAAAGGGCAGGTTTTACTAAGCCCAGTCAAAAATATTTGATAATTTGCTGATGGTTTGAGAGTGTCCAGTTTTGTAACTGGTGCCCAAGGATGAGCTACCTTCACAAGTAGCATATTACACATTAAACTATTAGAAAAACCTGTATCAAGTGTCATCTGTAAAGAAGATAACTCCTTTTAATGTTGTCACTAGAAAAAGAAACCAGGGGGCAGGGTTAATAGGAAAGAAGAAAAGTAGACCACAGCTCATGTTCTCTTCTTTTTTTTGAGGCAGGGTCTTGCCCTTTTGCCCAGGCTGGAGTTCAGTGGCACGATCACAGCTCACTTCAGTGGCACGATCGCAGTTCACTTCAGCCTCCACTTCCCAGGTTCAAGTGATCCTCCTGCCTCAGCCTCCCAAGAAGCTGGAACTACAGAAGAATGCCACCACGCCAGGCTAATTTTTGAATTCTTTTGTAGAGCTGGGGTTTCACCTTGTTGCCCAGGCTAGTCTCCAACTCCTGGGCTGAAGCAATCTATCCACCTCAGCCTCCCACAATGCTAGGATTACAGGCATGAACCACGGTGCCTGGCCTCACAATCCATGATTTTCCAGGGCCAACCTTAGGAGGTAGAGAATCATCCCTACCTTGGCTTGGGTTGGGAGTAATGGTTCTAGCTTAGAACGTCTAGTGGTATTCTGTTGTGAAGATATTTGCATGAAGATATTCTAGGTGGAATTGAAGCTATATAACCCCATATGGGACTTGGAAGAAGATTTGGAGATGTTTGTGGCACATGGAGGTTCTTCTTTTAGTTAAATAGAGCAAACTGTGTTAATGGGTTTGTCCCAAGGAAAATGCTTTCCCATTTTCCCATTATTCTGTGTATCGAATGTGGCATCTATTCTTAAAATAAGGCAAACTGTTTCAATGCATTATATACTGACCTGTCCAAAAAGATTTCTAGAATTTCCAAAGGCTGTGGGTGGTCCACTAGCTTCAAAGTGACCCGGAGTCAGCTTATGTAGGAATCCCAAGTGATCATAGAATAATGTGAAAATTCTCTCAGTAACATTTCCAACTGCACCGTGTCTTCCCATTCCTATTAGGAAATAAAGAGAAGTGTCTTGATACTGATACAATAGAAGTCGAAAAACATTAATATCATACCTTGTAAAGACACCTTCATTTAAACTAAGAGGTGGAAGTAGGGCCCTGAGACTCCTGAATTAGGAAAATGCATGTTAGTTTTTGTTAAGTCCCTGGGAAGTCATTTCCAGACTCCGTGTCACTACAGAATCTGTTCATTGAAGTAGGGGAAGAAACAAACAGAGGGGATGTTTAATTAAGAGATCTAGAGGAAAAGAAGTTAGGTCTCTCTAGCAGTGGTTTCTCTTCCTATTACCAGCAAATCAGATTCCTGAAGAGGTAAAAGGCAGTGAGAAAATGCCTTAGGAAGGCAAGGGCAATCGTCAGTAGACATTGGTCGTTAAGTTATACTGGGATTAATATGTTGAACCAAACTGGGCATGCTGTGGTTCTCTCATCCTTAGGGCGCCACATTGAGAGGCACTGTCAGTAATCAGATGATGCCGCAGCATTCACTTAGCCAAGCAGACACTGGTCCTGAGACAGGGTCCCCTCCCTTGGAAGGAGCTAGAGTGAAAGATCATAGCTCAGGATGAAAAAGGCTAATTTCTGCACACTGCGTCTCACTCAAACCCACCCAGTTAGCTCAGGCTCTCCTAGTTCATTCTACACATTGGAGTGTCCAGGACTCAGTTTTTAGATTTCTTCTCTCACTATCTTTGGAGATCTCATACAGTTTCAGGATTTTAAATCCATCTTTAGATGGATAATTCCCAAATTTAAGTCTACCATCTAGTGCTCTTCCCTGAAGTCTAGGCTTATGTAGCTAACTGCCTTCCAACAGCTTCGTTCGATGTTGGTTGGGCCTCTCAAAGTGAACTCATTCCAGACTGAGCTCCTGATCCTCATGCAAACCTCCTCCAGCCCCAGCCTTCCTCACCTTCATTAATGGCAGCTACATTATTGCTGCTGCTCAGCCCAAAAACCTCAGTGTCATTCTTAATTCCTCTGTCTCTCATACCCTGTATCGAATCCATCAGAAATCCTATTTACTCAAGCCTCATAATATATATAGACTCTAGCCACTTCTCACCTCTGTCACCACTATCACCCTGTACAAGCCACTGTCATCTCTCTTGTGCCTCCTAATTGATCTCCGTGATTCTGCCCATAGCTCCCTTCAGTCTATTCTCAAAAAAGCATCCAAAGTAACACTTTCAAAATGTTAAGTCACTTCATCCACTCCCCTTATCAAAACTCTCCATGGCTTCAACCTCTTTCTCAGTAAGAGTCAAAGTCCTTGCAATGCCCTCCAAGGGCCACTGTGGTCTGAATTCTAGTACCTCTCTGACCTTATCTTCTATGACTTTCTGCAATGCTTACTCTGCTCCAGCTACACGAGCCTGAGGTTGTCTATCTCCACAATTAGATAATCTGTTACAGGAATAGCTGGGCTCCTTACTCTCCAACCTTACACTTTTAATATATTGTTCTTGCTTGTCTAGACTAATTCAGCCCTCCAATACAATGATGAATAGAGGTAGTGGTAGATGACATAGCAAAAGCTTTTGGTGTGTTACTAGAAAATCTGATTGGATATTTGCTATAGCTTCTTTCCCCCCTAGATACTCTTAATCAAGAAGTTACATTCTATTCACGCTTTAATAAGTGTTTGTTTAAAAAATCATAAATGGCTGGGAGCAGTGGCTGACGCCTGCAATCCCAACACTTTGGGAGGCGGAGGTGGGCAGATCACCTAAGGTCAGGAGGTCAACACCAGCCCGGCCAACACGGTGAAACCTCGTCTCTACTAAAAATACAAAAATTAGCTGGGTGTGGTGGTGGGCACCTGTAATCCCAGACAATGCAAATCAGGGCTGCAAATCTTACAGAGGCCTTCCAATGGCCATAACCTCTCAGACGGAGTTTTCTCTCTTTTTCTTTTCCTACCCACTTAACAAGACGACTTTGTTGTATTCCTTGGGGATATGTGTGAGTGTGTATGGATTTACCTCTGATTCATCTTTGTCCTAAGGGTAGAGCCCTTAGGGGTTCTGGTGTATGGTGGGGCACACCATCTATTATTCTCACTACCTGGGTAGACTCAGGGCCATAACTCTTCATTAGTCTGCCAAATTCAAAGTCTAAGTTTGCAGGAATTTGTAAATCTCTTCAGGTCAAAAGGACTTTGGTACTGTGTGCCCTGTTTACCTCTCCAAGTGTATTAGCCTGTTTTCATGCTGCTAATAAAGACATACCTGAGACTGGGTAATTTATAAAAGAAAGAGATTTAATTGACTCACAGTTTCACATGGGTTGGGGAGGCCTCACAATCATGGCTGAAGGCAAATGAGGAGCAAAGTCACATCTTACATGGTGGCAGGCAAGAGAGCTTATGCAGGGGATAAGCTTTATAAAACCATTAGATCTTGTGAACTCCCTTTATAAAACCATTAGATCTTGTGAGACTTATTCACTGTCACCAGAACAGCACGGGAAAGGCCTGCCCCCATGATTAAATTACCTCCCACCAGGTCCCTCCCACAACATGTGGGGATTATGGGAGCTACAATTCAAGGTGAGCTTTGGTTGGGGACACAGCCAAACCATATCACCAAGGTTTTGTTTTCCCTTAGAGTTTGGCCTGGTTGTTTCTATTAGCTTTTCAGGTTATCAATTTAGAAAATAATTTTTCTAAGTATTTTGTTAAATTATTCTCAGCAGCAAAGTGATGCCACAACTGGAAATAGATACTGTGTTCTGTGGATGATGTTCATTGTATCATTACTTATCCAGCTGCCCTATGTGTAACTCTTGACTATACCCACTTCCTCCTATTTCACAGCCAATCCTTCACAAACTCCCACTGGTTTCATTCATAATTTGCCATTGTTTTCTTCATACTTGGGGCCACTTTTCTAATCCAGACCCTCATCATCACACTGAAACTTTTAAAATAGCCACTTATCAACATATCACTTGGCCTAAAATCTTACCTCTTCAGGAATCTGATTTGCTGGTAATAGGAAGAGAAACCACTACTAGAGAAACCTAACTTCTTTTCCTCTAGATCTCTTAATTAAACATCCCCTCTGTTTGTTTCTTCCCCTACTTCAGTGAATAGATTCTGTAGTGACACAGAGTCTGGAAACGACTTCCCTTGGATTTAACAAAATCTTACATTTTCCAGTATATTCCCCTATATGATCTTTCTAAAATACAACTATGATTATATTAATAATCTTTTAATGGCATGATGAAATTCTTTAGCTTGACTCAAATGGAAAACTGGGTTCAGTTTACCTCCCTGCTCTCATCATCAATGAGTCATCCCTAGGAAATTTAGCTGTAGTATACTACATGTGCCCTATATTTCAACACTTAATTCCTCTACATGGAATGTTCCCTTATAGTCTTGTCTTGATCTTCATATATTAAAGATTTAACACTGTCAATTTCAAATGTATTCTACTTTGGCACTTCAGTTGATTTCTTCTTATGTTCCTTATAGTTCATTTTTGTATATTTACATATCTTGTATTATTTTAGAGCATTGATTCAATATGATATAATTTTACTATTTATATTTTATCACAGAAAGAACTTTGTTTATTGAATACTTTCAGCCTAAAACTCTTGCTCTGTGTGTGAATATGAACATTACTGCCTCTGCTTTCTCTCCCAGTGTGTTTGGCACAGTTGTTCAAATTTTTATTCATATTTTTTTTCTCTCCACTTTAGCTTTAAGTTTTTCACTCCTGGCAATATATTTTAAGATTTTAAAATCCAAAATAAGACTCTGTCTTTAATTGAGAAATGTAGATTACCTCCGATATCTGCTCATTCCCTCATCTGCTTCAGGGCTGCTCACCAAGACTACAATACATGCTACACCACACAACACAACAAATGCTTCACCTGGCACTTCCTATTCACCTATCTCGCCTTTTTTTTTTTTTTTTTTCCTGTGTAGCATTTATCTTACATACAGCCTATTTTGGTTTATTTGTTAATTATCAGTCTTTTCTGACAAGTGTGTAAGTTCCACAGGAAAAGAGACTGCTGTACCCTTAGTGACTGGAACAATACCTGGCATATACGAGGTACTCAATCAATGCTGTTGAGTAAATGAATCTGTAAAATTTATGGTGATAACTGCAGACCAGCTCTACTTTTGGTTATTCTATTTTATACTTTGTACATTTTCTGGTATGTCTTCTTTTCTCTTTTTCATGTCTATTTTTATGGGTTATTCTGTCTCCCTTGCTTTAATACATATACACAAACTTAAATGTATATATATGTGTGTGTGTGTAGACATTGTTGCCCGGCTGCTCTTGACCTCCTGCGCTCAAGCGATGCTCCTGCCTTGGCCTCCCAAAGTTCTGGAATTACAAGTATGAGTCACACATCTAGTCTTCTTTTGTTTTTTAAGACTTGTATTGTACACACTTCTTTTTTTTTTTTTTTTTTTTTTTTGAGACAGAGTCTTGCTTGTCACCCAGGCTGGAGTGCAGTGGCACGAACTTGGCTCACTATAACCTCTGCCTCCCGGGTTCAAGTGGTTCTCCTGCTTCAGCCTCCCAAATAGCTGGGATTACAGACACCCGCCAGCATGCACATTTTTAAAAATTCTGTGAATGATCACAATAAAGGATTCCAAAAAAATTCCTAATTCCATGTAAAGTTATACTCAGATAAACAGATAGGATTTTGGATTGCCTTTTAGGGATGGCAAAACTTTGGCTTTTTGGTTTTAACTTTTTGTTATTCCTCTTGTATTTTAAATTATTGATTATTTTATCATGCAGTTCTGAAAGTCTCCAACTGTGTTTTTATTTTTTGGTCAATAATATTCATAATTATTTCCTCTGAATCACATGTAGTCAGGTTTTTTCTTATGCTCCCGTGAGCTTTTCAGTAGCAAAACTTTGCTGATGTAATTGCTAAGGTTCAATATGCCATATTTTGTGGATAAATATAGCAAGAAATGCTTGTTTCACATGTTAACAGCTTAGGAATTGAGACACATCTTATAATTGATGTGTCTTACAATCATTGTCAGCCAGAGGGCACTCAAACCATAGTGGTGTGGTCAATTGCCTACTTTGTCTCAGTTATTTATACTGTCATCACTTTAATTGAGCTTCCTAGATCATTGGTGCAATACATGTTGAGTTTTATCGCTGCTTAAAATGCTTTCAAACAAAGTTATTGTGGGTGCAGAGAATAAAACAAAGCAATAGGACCTATATTTATCAGTAAAGCCAGTGTCACGGAAGGAATCACCATAATTTGTTGTAGAAGAATTTTACATTCTCTTTTAGAAAATGAATATGAATATGAATAATGAGTTAAGTTGGTTCCAAATTCTTACGTGAAACTAATTTTTTTGGAGGTTCTATATTAGAATATGCAAACAGTTGCAGCAGAAGAATCTAAGGCTGGCTTGATTTTTGTTTCTTTAAAATTGATTTACATTTTCCATTTCAAATAATTCAGAAGAGTGTTTCTGCTTTTAGTATTGGTTTGTTTTGCTTTTAGTTCAAAAAATTAATGTCATTATTGATTTTGGTTTCCTTTGTTCTTTCTATTTTTTGTATTTATCCATCCATCCATCCATCCACCCACCCATTTCTATCAGAGGGCTATACTATGCCAGGAACTGTAGATAAAAGAGAGAAACATACAGCCACAGTTTTTGTCCATCACTAGAAATTCCTACAATTTTGCAGTTTCTGAATCCTTAGCATCCATATTTATTATTTTAGATTTTCTCCACTTATTTGTTCATTTTATATCTGGGTATGTTTCTATAGTTTATATTTATAATTTTAAATATTTTATAATTTTTATTGACAATTTAGTTTTCTTAGGTGTTATTTTTGCTGTTTCCAACATCTTCCTAGGTCTATTTTGGTTTTTATTTCACAAAATGCACTTTTTATTCTCTATTTGGCCATTTCTCCAGATCCACTCTCAGACTTTCTCCTTCCTGTTTGGTGCAATGGAAGACTGATTTCTATGAATTGCAATCTTTGTGCTGTTTCCAGTTGACTCCTGATTGGGCTTGGCAAATGAAATGCAGCAGCAGGAGTTAAGAAAGGGGAAGGAAACAGAAGTTAAGGTAGTTTTCACCCTCTTTCTTCTTGCTTTGGTGGTGTGGTTCTGTGGTGGCTGTGAGCTTCCTAGACTACACCTCTTAAAGGGTGGTCCCTACTCCATTCCAGCTTTGACTGGGCTTTGGTAATGCCATCTAACTATCTTATCCCTCTAAGCAAAGAGACTGTAACATCTTTCTTCCATTGCAAGTCTCTAGATATTTTAATATCACTGTTGCTCCCTTTAACCATGTCTGCCCTCTGCAAATAGTCTCCTTATAAAGCTTCTTCCGGTAAAACACCTGAGTGGAATTATGTTTCCTGCATAGTCCAAAACTGATAAGGTGTTTTTACTTACAATGTCCCTAGGGCATAGAATATAGAGGTGGAATTCTGGGACTGAGCTGCTTACATACTTAATGAGTGAACAGATGACCACTTATGCCTGGCAAACCATAGCAAGCAAGGGCTTCACAATTACTCAAATTATCTCTGTGGCGAGTGTGGGATGCAGTGTCTGTGGAGGGCAAGACTTGAGGTGGTCCAGTGGAGTAGCTACAGTTGATTACAATGACAACCATGGTTTTTACAAAGATTGTGGGGTAGCATGACTTTCATGGATATATTGGAGGGCTTACAAGAGCAAAAAGAAAAGCTTAAGATGAATATTCAATTCAAGGCCAGAGTAGAGGCTCTGGTAGTCATACGGGAAAAAAATGAACTTCACTTCATAACATATACAAAATTAGAGATTTTACATTTGATCTATATATGAAATTTAAAACAATCAATTTCCAGATGAAAACAGGAGAATATCTTCATAGCTTTGGGATAGGCAAAGAATTCTTAAATAGAATACAAGAAGTAAAAAGTGCTAACCATAAAAGGAAAGATTGATCAATTGAGCTTTCAAAAATTAATAATTTTTGTTCAAAAGATACCATGAAGAAGGTAAATAAGACAAGCCACTAATTACAAGAAGATATTTCCAAGTCATATTTCTAACAAAAAATCATACCCATAATACATTAAAATCTCATAGAAGCAGCAAGAAAAGTAACTCAAATCAAAACTTCATTCAAAAAAGACTTGAAAAGAATTTGCAAAAAAGGATATAAAAATGAACACATGAAAATGTGCTTAACATTATTACTCATGCAAACTAAATTTTCAGTGAAATACCATTAGGCTGGGCGCAGTGGCTCATGCCTGTAATCCCAACAGTTTGGGAGGCCTACATGGGCAGATCACTTGAGGTCAGGAGTTTGAGACCAGCCTGGGTACCTGTAATCCCAGCTACTTGGGAGGCTGAGGGAGGAGAATCACTTGAACTCGGGAGGCGGAGGTTGCAGTGAGCTGAGATCATGCCACTGCACCCCAGTCTGGGCAACAGAGCAAGACTCTGTCTCAGGAAAAAAAAAAAAATATATGGCAAGAGGCAAGAGGGAGCTTTCTGGAATACTGGAAATGTTCCACATTGTGCTCCTAACAATATTCACGATTACTTTCATTTATTTCACAATCATATGATGCGTGATCACCAGAATCTTAGGTTGACACAGCTGCTGTCTCAACACACGATTCAGACATATAGACCACAAGGATTAATCCTGATACTAACATAAGTTAAACAAAAGCTTTATTGACAGAATAGAGAATAAATAAACTGAGTGGTGAAGATCTGGAGAAATAGAATCAGGATTTTGTGGTCTCTCTTTATCCTCAAACAAGGAAGGACCAATAGAGGAGATTCTATAACTGTAAAACTGCTTCTGCTGGTGAACATCAAGGACAAAATATTGAGGCCTACAAAACCATGCTTTTTGAAGTTATGTCAGAAACCTTCAGAAATTTGTCATTTAAAATCATATCAGAGACTGAAGATCAGAAGAAACTGGTTTTAAACTGTACAATAAAAACTGCTGTGTGTTAAAAACAAACAAACACAGCCTCTGTCTTGTCTTGGTGACAGTGTTTTTCTAATTCCTGTTAGACCTAATAAGATATTTCCAAGTCTACCTCAATCTCAAAACTTACCCAATAATCTATAACAGTTCATTGTTGAGGCAACATTGAGAGAAGGAAGGTAAATCAACAAAATCCTAAAGACTCTCGGTAATACCCTCCTAACAGGTAAGAAGGCACATTGGTCCCTTTTCATGCTGCTGATGAAGACATGCCTGAGACTGGGCAATTTACAAAAGAAAGACATTTAATTAGACTTACAATTCCGCATGGCTGGGGAAGGTCTCACAATCATGACAGACGGTGAAAGGCACTTCTTACATGGTTGCAGCAAGAGAGAAATGAGGAAGAAGCAAAAGCGGAAACCCCTTATAAACCCATCAGATTTCGTGAGACTTATTCACTATCATGAGAATAGTGCAGGAAAAACCAGCCCGCATGATTTGATTACCTCCCCCTGGGTCCCTCCCATAACATGTGGGAATTCTGGGAGATACAATTCAAGTTGAGATTTGGGTGAGGACACAGCCAAACCATATAAGAAGGTGACAGTGGATGAGAAGATATCAAAAGGAAAAGTAAAGGGAAAAATCAAACCCTCATGAGTGAAACCAGGTTTACCACTTTCCAAGGCACTTCACTGAGTTGAGAAAATGGGTCCAAGTCCTATCTAAATGAGGTGAAGCAGATGGGTCTCAAGAATAATTCACTTACACTATGTTAGAGCAAATAGAAGATCTGACCAGTGCTGCATCTTTAATGATGAACTTGATGGAAATAGGAAGAGTGGGAGGAATAGAAGAAGAAGGAAGGAAAAGGGATAAAGAAGGAGGTGGGTGAGTAGAGGAGGGGAGTAGGGAAGATTAGAAAGGGAGGGATTATAGAAAGGAGGCAGAGCAAGATGGCTGAATAGAGCCTCCAATGATTATCCATCCCTGCAGAACATCAAATTGAACAATGATGAACACAAGAAAGCACCTTTATAAGAACCAGAAATCAGCTTGGGTACCAGCTTGGCCACAGTGGACAATGCATGAAGTGGGCTCCTGGGGTCTCTGATTCCAGTACTTGGCTCTTGGGTGGCATTTCTAAACCTGCCCTGGGCCAGAGTGTGGCCACTGCCCTGAAAGGAGAAACCCAGGACTGGCAGCATTCACCAGAAGCTGACTGAAGAGTCCTTGGACCTTGAGTGAATAGCGGTGGTAGCCGGGAGGTAATTGCCATGGGCTTGGGGTGGTGGTGGCCATGAAGAGAGACTGTTCTGCTTCAGGATAAAGGAGGGAAGAGTGAGAAAGACTTTGTCTTGCAGCTTGGATGCCAGCTTAGCCACAGTAGAATAGAATACCACATAGACTCTAAGGGTCTCAACTTCCTTGGCTCCCAGATGGCATCTCTGGACCTAGCTGGGGCTGGGGGCAACTCACTGCCCTGAAGCGAAGATCATAACCATGGCTGGACATCACCTGATGACTATAGAGCTCTTGGGCCTAGAGTAAACATAGGTAGTAGCCAGGCAGTGGGCACTGTGGGCCTTGGGCAAGACCCAGTGCTGTGCTGGCTTTGGGTTTGACCCAGTGCAGTCCTAGTGGTGGTGGCTACAGGGGTGCTTGCATCACCCCTGCCCTAGCTCCAGGCAGCTTAGCATAGAGAAAGAGACACTATTTGTTTGGTGGAAAGTAAGGTAAGATAACAAAAGTCTCTTCTTGGTAATACAGGGAGTTCTCCTGGATCTTACACAAGACCACCAAGGCAGTACTTCTACAAGTTGGCAATAGCCAAAGCATTACTGGGCTTGAGGTACCTCCTAATGCAGATTCAGCTACAGTGAGCAAAGACTTAGATCACAACACTCAAGTCCCTTTGAATACTTGGAAAGCTTTCCCAAGAAGGATAGGTATGAACAAGCCCAGACTGTGAAGATTACAATAAATACCAAACTCTTTAATCCCCAGACACCAATCAATGTCCAGAAGCATCAAGATCATCCAGGAGAACATGACCTCACCAAAGGAACAAAATAAGGCACCAGAGACCAATCTTGGAGAGACAGAGCTATGTGACCTTTCAGACAGAGAATTCAAAATAGCTGTTTTGAGAAAACTCAAGGAAATTAAAGATAATACAGAGAAGGAATCCAGCCTATCAGATAAATATAACAAAGAGATTGAAAAAATTAAAAAGAATCAAGCAGAATTCTGGAGCTGAAAAACGTAATTGACATACTGAAGAATTATCAGAGTCTCTTAAGAGCAGAACTGATAAAGCGGAATAAAGAATTAATGAGTTTGAAGACAGCCCAGTTAAAAATGCACAATTAGAGGAGATGAAAGAAAAAAGAATAAAAAGGAATGAAGCATGCTTGTAAAATCTAGAAAATCGCCTTAAAAGGGCAAATCTAAGAGTTATTGGCCCCAAAGAGGAGATAGAGAAAGAGATAGGGATTGAACATTTATTCAAAGGAGTAATAACAGAGAACTTCCCAAACTTAGAGAAAGATATCAATATTCAAGTACAAGAAGGTAACAGAACACCAAACAGATTTAAGCCAAAGAAGATTACCTCAAGGTAATTCATTTAATAATGAAACTCCCAAAGGTCAAGGATAAAAAAAGGATCCTAAAAGCAGCAAGAGAAAAGAAACAATAACATACAAAGGAGCCCCAACACATCTGGCAGCAGACTTTTCAGTGGAAACCTTACAGGCCAGGAGAGAGTGGCATGACATATGTTTTTTAAAACTTTTATCCTAGAATGGTATATCTGGCAAAAATATCCTTCAAACATGAAAAAGAAACACTTTCCCAGATAAAAAAAGAAACCTGAGGTATTTCATCAACACCAGACCTGCCATATAAGAAATGCTAAAGGGAATACTTCAAGCATAAATAAAAAGATATTAATGAGCAATAAGAAATCATCTGAAGGTACAAAACTCACTGGTCATAGTAAGTACACAGAAACATACAGAATATTATAACATGTTAATTATGGTATGTAAACTCATATCTTGAGTAGAAAAACTAAAAGACACACTGATCAAATATAATAACTACAACAACTTTTCAAGATATGTCAGTTTAAAATAATGGGTTATAAGATATTATGGTAACCTAGAATTTAAAAACATACAACAGTTATACAAAAAATAAAAGCAAGAAATTAATAGAAGAATTGATCAAGTGGAATAAAAAATCAGTGAGCTTGAAGACAGAAATTAAAACATGCTACCAGAGAAAATTGTCTTCACTAAAAGGAAGATAGGAAGGAAAGAGAGAAGGAAGGGAAGACCACAAAACAACCAGAAAAAAATTAACTAAATGTCAGGAGTAAGTTCTTACTTATCAATAACAACATTTAATGTAAATGGACTAAACTCTCCAATCAAAAGACATAGAGTGCCTGAATAGATTTTTTTTTTTTTAAGTCCCAGTGATCTGTTGCCTACAAGAAACACACTTCACCTATAAAGACACACATAGACTGAAAATAAAGAGATGGAAAAATATATTCCATGCAAGTGGAAACCAAAAAAGAGCAGAAGTCGCTATACTTATATCAGACAAAATAGATTTCAGACAAAAACTATAGAAAGAGACAAAGAAGGTCATTACATAATGATAAAGGGGTCAATTCAGCAAGAGGAAATAAAAATTATAAATACATATACACCCAATGCTGGAGCACTCAGATACAGAAAGTAAATATTATTAGAGCTAAGGAGAGAAACAGATCCCAATACAATAACTGTTGGAGATTTCAACAACCCATGTTCACCTTTGGACGTGATTTTCTCTCTGGACAGGTCATCCAGACAGAAAATCAAATAAGAAACATTGGACTTAATCTGCACTGTAGACTATATGGACCTAATAGATATTTACAGAACATTTCAACCAATGGCAGCAGAATGCATGCTCTTCTCCTCAGCACGCAGATCATTCTGAAATAAATAGAATATATGTTAGGCCATCCATATCCATATGCAGAAGATATCCATGTGCAGAAGAATGAAACTAGACCTCTTTCTCCACACACAAAAATCAAATCAAAATGGATTAAAGACTTAAATCTAAAAACCATAAAATGACTAAAAGAAAACTTTGAGGAAACTATCCAGGACATTAATCTAGGCAAAGATTTCTTGAGTAATATCCCACAAACACAGGCAACCAAAGCAAAAACGGACAAATGGAATCACATCAAGTTAAAGAGCTTCTGCACAGCAAAAGAAACAATCAACAAAGTGAAGAGACAATCCACAGAACAGGAGAAAATATTTGCAAACTACTCATCTGACAAGGAATTAGTAACTAGAATATATAAAAAGCTCAAACAACTCAATAGGAAAAAACTAACAATCTGATTTTAAAATGGACAAAAAATCTGAATAGACATTTCTCAAAAGATGACATACAAATGGCAAACAGGCGTATGAAAAGGTGCTCAATATCACTGACCATCAGAGAAATACAAATCAAAACTACAATGAGATTATCATCTCATCCCAGTTAAAAGAGCTTTTATCGAAAAGACAGGCAATAATGAATGCTGGTGAGGATATGGAGATTGTACACTGTTGGTGGGAGTATAAATTAGTACAATAGAGAGTACATTAGTAGTATGAAGAAAAATTTGGAGGTTCCTCAGAAAACTAAAAATAGAGCTACCATATGATCCAGCAACCCCATTGCTAGGATATACCCCCCAAAAAGAGATCAGTATATTGAAGAGATAGCTACACTCCCATGTTTATTGTAGCACTATTCACAATAGTGAAGCTTTGGAAGCAGCCTAAATGTCCATCAACAGATCAATGAATAAAGAAAATATGGTACATATACACAATGGAGTACTACTATTCAGCCATAAAAAAGAATGAGATCCTGTCATTTGCAACAACATGATTGGAACTGGAGGACATTATGTTAAGTAAAATATGCCAGGGACAGAAAGACAGAGTTTGCATGTTCTCACTTATTTGAGGGAACTAAATATTTTAAAAATTGAACTCACAGATATAGAGAGTAGAATAATGGTTACCAGAGGCTGGGAAGGGTAGTGGAGCATTATGTAGGGGGAGAATGGCGATGGTTAATGGGTACAAAAATATCATCACATAGAACAAATAAGATCTAGTATTTGACAGCACAACAGAGTGACTACAGTCAATAATAATTTATTGTACATTTTAAAATAACTGGAAGAATATAATTTGAATGTTTGTAACACAAAGAAAGGATAAATTCTTAATGTGATGGATACCCCATTTACCCTGATATTGCACAGTGTATGCCTGTATCAAAATATCTAATGTATCCCATAAATTTATACACCTACTATGTACCCACAAAAATTAAGAATAAAATTTTTTTAAAAAAGGAAGGGAAGAGAAGGAAGAAACTAACAGCATGTAAAAGATAAAAAGAATCAAGTTGAGACAAAGCATATCCCAAGAGAAGAGGTAAATTTACTTCCATATTCTGCTCAAAAAATATTAATAAACTAAATTCAACAAAACAAGATCTCAAAGACTCAATAATAGAATGACAAAATAAAATGAAAATGCAAGTCACGAAGATATAGAAATAAATTGAGAATCATGTCCCTTTATCACTCTAGGGTCCTAGGCTGGTTAGCAAAATTCAACTGAGTTGGAAAGGAGTGGGCAACTGTCATTAAGGTCAATCAATATTAACTGTTTTGAGATTTGCTAAAGGGTTCAGAATTACAGCCAGATAGGAAGAATAAATTTTAGTGTTCTATACCACTGGAGGATGGCATAGTTAACACTAATATGTTATATAGTTTCAAATAGCTAGGAAGAGGATATTGAACATTCCCAATACAAAGAAATGATAAATATTTGAGATGACAGAAATGCTAGTTACCCTGATCTGATCACTCTACATTATATGTATCAAAATAGTGCTTTGTACTCCATGAATATGTAAAATCAGTATTTGTTAGTTAAGAAGTACAATTATACTTAAAAATTAGCTACTTCTTTTGCTATGCAAACACTGATAGGAACCATATAGAGTTGATCAATGAAAGCACAAGATTGCCAAATGAAAGCTATGAGAGCAGTGTATCATTCACACAACTTCACCATTACTAGTTGTGTGTCAGTTGTATCAGTGTAATCAGCAAAAGTAAGCTAACATTACGTACTTCAGCAAGGTTGTTGTGAATATCAAATGAGACGATATTTGTAACATGTTGAGCACAATTGTAGCTTGACAAGTGGCAACTGTTATTATTTGGCTTTTGGGACAGTAAAATGTTTCTGAAATGGTAAATGAGAACATAGCATGGTGACCTAGTGTTGCCTTTCTTTAGGGCTATCCATAGGATACTACTTCTATAGATCCTACAAATCCATCACCCCTAATAGTTTTGAGATCTTAGGATTAGTTAATTAATATGGCAGATTTTTCATATATCTTCTAATCCTGGGCCACATGTAATGCTTACACCAGTGAAAGCAAATTTCTTACCTGCCTTTGTCAAGTAAACCTTTCCACGTTGAGAAACAAAAGTAATAGCTGATGTATAAAAACTATGAAAAGTCTTCTTTATGATATCATTATGAAAGTCAGCTACTAATTGAAAGGTGCTGCCGCCATCGACTGAAAGCCATACCTAAAGGAATAAAGAGATAATACCTCACTAAATAGCTGCCATGCAACAGTTGGCAATTACCTATCAGCCTACATGAGAATAGCCATGTGGCATGATCTTTTCCATATGCCTACATTCATCACACACACACACACACACACACACACACACACTCGTATGCAGACTCATCTACTTTGTCTACCTTCTATTTCCACCCTAGAGTGTGTATGAAGGTGTCTGTTGCAGAGTAGCAGGTCTACACAATATGCATAGTGATTGTATAAAACAACAAAGTTATTCCTATGATCTCCCAAATAATTCCGTGTTCATAAAAGAATGGAGTGCTGGGTGCATTTGGATCTGGGGAGGGGTTTGCGCCATATTGACATAATACTTCATGTTCTAGGTGTCTGGCAAATATATATGCAGACATAGTTTGCATGGAAAAGCCCTTGTCATTTGCAAGGGATGTGTCCTGGTACCTTCGTAGATCCTCAAATCACTTATCTCACTGTACAGTTATATTAGTTTATTACTATAGCATCTTAGTTTCTGTATTTCCTCATCTTTAGGTAAGAGTTGTTTGAGGATAAAGCAGATCGATTATGTATTAATGATTCCCACTTGCTACCTCTTTTAATAGCCTGAGACTCATTCACATGAAGATTTCTGTTGTTTGGATTTTTAAAAATTAATTTTAATAACAAGTTATACAAGAAAATAGGCTTTTCTTGCATTTCCAACTTTATAAATATGGCTGAAGAGTCTGAGACCACCATCCAAATAATTCTTCTTTTATACCTCATCTGATATAATCAATCCTAGTCTCCTCTATCTCTTCCCAGAGGTAACCAGTTATTCAGTTTGCAAATTCTAAGCATTTACATTCATATGTATGCAGATACCAATAAAATATGTACAGTACTGATTTCATTTTTATGGTGGGGAGGAGAGAAAGGCTTTTAGACTTGGACAGGAAGTACCTTTGACCTGGACTGCTTGCTTACTGGGCCTGAATATTACAAACACACACAGGAAACGTACTGAATACACATAGGTGCTTCTGTTACTCAGGATGCAGCACTCATTGCTGGCATAATACAATCTATGAGCCGAAACATATGGTATGTGGACCTCAATTTTCACTCTTGCTTTGGGCCCTGCAAACATTACCGGTGAGCAGGGAGGTAGTTAGGGTGTCTAAGGAAGGGCACTTTGAACAGTAGGTTCGAACTTGTATCATACTGTACCTGTTGTTCTATAAGTTACATTTGTCATGCAACCCTATGTCTCGGGTCTTTTTATGTTAGCTCATGTGGATCAGCACATTCTTCTACATTGTCCCATAATCTCCAACTTATGGATATATCATACTTGAGATAGTCTACTTTTCCACTAATGAACATTTAAAAGTTGTACCCAAATTTTCAGTGTTGTGAATAGTACTGCAGTGAACATTCATTTATCTGCCTATCTGTACTAATGTCACAGTGTTATCTTTAAAGGAAATACTGAAAAATTGAGTTGCTGAGTCAGATGCTATGCATACATATAAGACAGGGTCTCTGTCACCCAGGCTGCAGTGCAGTGGCATGATCTTGGCTCACTGCCACCTCTACTTTCCCAGCTCAAGTGATCTTTTCACCTCCGCCTCCCAAGTAGCTGGGACTACTGGTGTATGCCACCATGCCTGGCTAATTTTTGTACTTTTTGGTAGAGATGGGTTTTTGCCATGTTGCCCAGGCTGGTCTCAAGCTCCCGGGCTTGGCCTCCCGAAGTGCTGGTATCACAGGCGTGAGCCACTGCATCTAGCCACATTTCTACAATTTTAATAGAGACTACCCAAGTGCTCTTCAGTTTTGCTGAACCAGATTATAGTCCCACCAGTAGTGTATGAGAGTATCTGTTTTTCCAAACCTCACCAATACTTGATATGACCAAAAATTTATTTTTAATTTTTACTTATGATCTGAATGAAAAATGACATCTCATTGCATTTTTTCCCTAAATATTTTAAATTATTTGTCTATACATGGCTTATTTATATTTTTCCTTATATTATTTAATAATATTATGAACTGTGTGAACTGAAAACCTATGAATCAGCATATTGCTAGTAATTTACATCTTCCTGTTTCTCCCCATTCCTATCCCTCTACCTTTCCTGTTACATATCCAATATCTTGAATTTTGTGTTTTCTCATTCCCTTGGTATTTAAATTATTTTTAGCACATATGTTCAAATAACATATTGCTTAATTTTACTTATTTTTGCTCTTTGTAAAAAGGGCTATCCATACCATATATTGTCTTCTATAACTTACTTCTCCTCAACATTATGTGCTTAAATTCATACATGTTGCATACAGCTCAGTTCATTTGCTTTTTCATTTCCATATAAAAGTTCATTAGGTGAATAAGATGTAATTTACTTATTCATTTTCCTATTCACAGACATCTGGATTACTTTTAGTAATTTGATCTTATTACTAGCAGTACCCATGACAAACATTTTAAAATGTCTCTGGATATATGTATTTCCCTTGCTGAAAAGTGAAATTGGTGGGACACAGGATATGCAAATATTCACATTCACAAGATAATAATAATAATGGCAAATTGCTTTCCAGAATAGTTGTAATAATTTACTCTCCCAGCAGCAATATATAAGAAATCTTGTTGATCTACACTTTCTTCAACATTTTGTAACGTCAGAATTAATTTTGCCAATTAAGTATCTGGAAATGGTATCATTGTTCATTCCTGATTTGTATTTCCCTGATTGCTTGTAAACTCCATCATCTCTTCACATATTCATTCCACTTGTTTCCTTTTCTGTGATATGCTCATTTGTGTGTTTTTTCCTTTTTGTTATTAGGTTGTCTTTTTCATATTGCTTTGCAGAAATTCTTTATATATTCTTACTTCTATCATTCTTTCTTAGTTAAATGTGTTGCAAATATCATCTCCCAGTTTGCAGATTGTTGTTTTTCACTTCTTAGGATATCCTTCATGAAAAAGTCTCTTCGTTTTTCTCTCCTTCTTCTTCCTTTCTCCTCCCTCCTCCCTCCTCCACCTCCTTCTCCTCTTCTGCTTCCCCCTCCTCCTTTTTTTAAAAAGAGGATGCAGAGAACTTTCATTGGATAAAAAGTGAAGTTAAGAGACTCTATGATCTGATTTGGGGGCCTAACCAAATGGGAAAACTGACCACTAAATGGCTGACTTACAAGTGAGCTTTTGGCCATATCACCAGTGTAACTTAAGATCAGTCTTCATTTCCTTTATTATTTTTCATTTTGGATGTTTAACTGGATCCAAATTATAAGTCATTGCCAAATTACTTTGGAAATATCCTTTGTCTTGATTATGTTACTGCATATGGATGGTGCTCAAAATTATTAAAAATTAATTCAGATGTTTTCAATTTTGTGAAGAGATGGCAGATATTTTCTAGGTCAAAATACAAAAGTGATTTGTGATCTAACTATTGGTTATCTTATATTTTTTTCTTTTTTATTGAGGTAAAAAACACATATCATAAACTTTATCATGTTATCCATTATTAAGCATACAGTTCAGTAGTGTTACATATATTTACACTGCAGTGGAAGAGTTCCCCCACACATGCATAGTCTCCCCCATTACTAGCATTCCCCAACAACTGATGAACCTACATTGATACATCATTACCACGCAGAGTCCATAGTTTACATTAGGGACCTTTCTTAGTCTTGTACATCCTATGGACTTAGACAAATGTATAAGGCATGTATCCACCATTATAGTATGAGACAGAAGAGTTTCACTGCCCTAAAAGTCCTCTGTTCTCGGCCTATCCAACCTCTCTGCCTTCTAATCCCTGGCAGCCACGGATCTTTTTGCTCTCTCCATAGTTTTGCCTTTTCCAGAATGTTATACATTGGAATCATAAAGTTTGCAGCATTTTCAGATTAGTTTCTATCCCTTAGTAATATGCATTTAAGTTTCTTCCTTTTTTTTTTTTTTTTTTTTGAGACAGAGTCTCACTCTATCGCCCAGGCTGGAGTGCAGTGGTGTAATCTCGGCTCACTGTAACCTCTGCCTCCCCAGTTCAAGCGATACTCCTGTCTCAGCCTCCTGAGTAGCTGGGATTACAGGTGTCCACCGCCACACCCAGCTAATTTTTGTATTTTTTGTAGAGACAGGGTTTCACCATGTTAGCCAGGCTGGTCTCGAATTCCTGACCTCAGGTGATCCTCCCACCTCGGCCTCCCAAAGTGCTGGGATTACAGTCTTCCACGTCTTTTACATGGCTTGATATCTCATTTCTGCTTAGCACTGAATAATAATCCATTATCTGGATATATCAAGTATATTTGTCCATTCTCCTAGTGAAGGACATGTTGATTGCTGTACAACCCTCACATCCAACTGGACCATTTTGTAAGCTCTATTAGATTTACATCAGTTTTAGCTATTGTTCTTCTGTTTCCACAAGAATTGTTCCAATTCCTTGGCCTTTCTAAATTTTTGTTCAACTGTTAGTTCTGTTTCTTAGCTCCATTTCAGAGGACACCATATAAACGCTTTATCTTTAATTCTGACTATTTATTGTCCACAATCAAAACACACATAAATGGATTTTGTGTGTGTGTGAGATCAGGTCTCACTCTGTCATCCAGGTTGGAGTGCAATGGCACAGTCTTGGCTAACTGCAACCTCTACCTCCCAGGTTCAAGGAATCCTCCCACTTCAGCCTCCTGAGTAGCTGGGACCACAGGCACATGCCACCACAGCTGGATAATTTTTTTTGTATTTTTTGGTGGAGACAGGGTTTTGCCATGTTGCCCAGGCTGGTCTCGAACTCCTGAGCTCAGGTGATCCATCCACCTCGGCATCCCAAAGTGCTGGGATTACAGGTGTGAGCCACTGCACTCAGCCTGAATTTTTGAGATGTATAACATACTGGCAAAAAATTTGATCTACATGCTTTTAAACCATTAAGTTCAAGTATGACAACTTCTTACATCACTGTTAGTTTCCAATCCATGGGCCCTAGGAATTCTAGAACAAAAGACAATGAAGCAACCACTTTTTCAAAAAATGACAGAAAATGAGTAAATAAAGTCATAGGATTCTACACAGTTGGAGAAATATACAGAAAAAAAAAAACACAAGATGGATACTGGAGGAACTTCGTGCCCAAGAAGTCTATTTAGATGATCACCTGTTATATATGTGGAGAAACCTGAACACGATCGAATGCAAATTGTATTCCTCTTATAAGGGGAACAAACGTTCAAGGGTCAAAGAAGAAATTAGGGGTTTTAAACTGATATTGGCTGGGTGCAGAGGTTCATGCCTGTAATCCCAGCACTTAGGGAGGCCAAAGTGGGCAGATCACTTGAGGTCAGGAGATCGAGACCAGCCTGGCTAACATGGTCATGGAACGCCCTCTTTACTAAAAATACAAAAATTAGCTAGGTGTGGTGGCAGGTGCCTGTAATCCCAGCTACTTGGGAGGCTGAGGCAGGAGAATCACTTGAATCCAGGAGGTGGTGGTCACAGTGAGCCGAAATGGTGCCACTGCACTCCAGCCTGGGTGACAGAACAAGACTCCATCTCAAAAACAAACAAACAAAAAAACAAACAAAAAAACCAAAACTGATGTGGTTAGGCTTTGTGTCCCTACCCAGATCTCATCTTGAATTATAATCCCCATAATCCCCAGGTGTTGAGGAAGGAACCAGGTGGAGGTGATTGGATCATGGGGGCAGTTCCCCCATGCTGTTCTCATGATAGTGAGTGAGTTCTCATGAGATCTAATGGTTTTATAAGAGGCTGTTGCCTCTTCACTCTGCCACTCTTCTCTCTCCTGTTGCCATGTGAAGATGTGCCTTCTGTCATGAGAGGTGAAGCCAGCTGGACTTCCTGGGTCGAGTGGGGACTTGGAGAACTTTTCTGTCTAGCTAGAGGATTGTAAACACACCAATCAGTATTCTGTTTCTAGCAAAAGGTTTGTAAATGCACCAATCAGCACACTGTGTCTAGCTAAAGGATTGTAAATGCACCAATCAGCACTCTGTAAAATGGACCAATCAGTGCTCTATAAAATGGATCAATCAGCAGGACGTGGGCGGGACTAAATAAGGAAATAAAAGCTGGTCACCCAAGCCAGCAGTGGCAACCCACTTGGGTCCCCTTCCACGCTGTGGAAGTTTTGTTTTTTCGCTCTTCACAATAAATCTTGCTGCTGCTCACTCTTTGGGTCCCCACTACCTTTATGAGCTGTAACACTCACCGCGAGGGTCTGCAGCTTCATTCCTGAAGTCAGTGAGACCATGAACCCACCAGGAGGAACAAACAACTCTGGACACACCCCCTTTAAGAGCTGTAACACTCACTGTGAAGGTCTGTGGCTTCACTCTTGAAGTCAGCGAGACCATGTATCCACCGGAAGGAAGAAACTCTGGACACATCTGAACATCTGAAGGGACATACTCTGGACACACCATCTTTAAGAGCTGTAACACTCACCGCAAGGGTCCGTGGCTTCATTCTTGAAGTCAGCGAGACCAAGAACCCACAAGAAGGAACCAATTCTGGACACATTTTGGTGACCACAAAGGGACAATCACCAAGTGGTGAGTACCATCGGACCCCTTTTGCTTGCTATTCTGTCCTGTTTTTCCTCAGAATTCAGGGGCTAAATACCGGGCATCTGTTGGCCAGTTAAAAGTGACTAGCATGACTGCAGGATTAAAGACACGGGTGTCAGGCTTTCTGGGAAGGGGCTCTCTAACAACCCCCGACTCTTTGGAGCTGGGAGCTTGGTTTGCCAGGAACCAGCTTCTGCTTTTCCTGTACTTCTGGGCTGAGCTGAGTGAGGGTCAACAGAGAGGAAAGCCATTCAGCTTTGGGGTCCCAACAACAAGTTGGTTGACCCTGCAGCCATGAGTGGAACTCTCAAAGTCACGTCGCCCAAGCAAGACTCGCCCATCTATCCTATCTATCCTGACCCTTGCCTCCTGGGTCCTAATGCCTGTCAGACAAACTTCCTCCCGCCTCTCTTCTCCAAGGCTAGTCACGCTTCTAAAAACAACTCCCTGTCTCTGGTGCTTTTCTAGTTTCTCCTATAAGGATGATTTCTAGTATAAACTTTAGGACTCTATTCCCTTCTTCAGACATCCAGGCTCACTAATCAGAAACACATAATTTTTGCCCAAAGTCCCATTGTAGGGGGCACTACCTGGAATTTTAGGATCCCTCCTCAGACAAGCAGGCCTAATAAAAGCTATTCCCAAAGCTAGGATATGGGGAGCCTCAGAAATTGTATCCTTCCTATTCACATAAGTGAGGACAAAAGGCATCACCCTTTCAACTCTGGAGATCCCTTCCCTCCCTCAGGGTATGGCCCTCTGCTTCATTTTGGGGCATAACATCTTTATAGGACATGGGTAAAGTCCCATTACTAACAGGAGAATGCTTAGGACTCTAACAGGTTTTCAAGAATGCATCGGTAAGGGCCATTAAATCCGATTTTTCTCGGTCTTCTTTGTGGTCTAGGAGGACAGGCAAGGGTGCATGTATTCGAGAATGCATTGGTAAGGGCCACTAAATCCAACCTTCCTCGGTCCTCCTTGTGTTCTAGGAGGAAAACTAGTGTTTGTGCTGCTGCGTCAGTGAGTGCAACTATTCCAATCAGCAGGATCCAGGGACCGTTGCAGGTTCTTGAGCAAGAGGTGTTTCCGCTGCTGTGTTGGTGAGCACAACTATTTTGATCAGCAGGGTCTAGGCACCATTGTGGGTTCTTGGGCAAGAGGTGTTTCTGCTGCTGCATCAGCGAGTGCAACTACTCTGATAAGCAGGGTCCAGGGACTGTTGTGGGTTCTTGGGCGGGGAGAGACACAAACAAACCAAAACCACAGATGGTTTTGTCTTTCAGATGGGAAACACTCAGGCATCAACAGGCTCACCCTTGAAATGCATTCTAAGCTATTGGGACTAATTTGACCCATAAACCCTGAAAAAGAGGCGGCTCATTTTTTTCTGCACGATGGCTTGGCCCTGATATTCTCTCTCTGATGGGGAAAAATGGCCACCTGAGGGAAGTATAAATTACAATACTATCCTGCGGCTTGACCTTTCCTGTAAGAGGGAAGGCAAATGGAGTGAAATACCTTATGTCCAGGTTTTCTTTTCATTGAAGGAGAATACACAATTATGCCAAGTTTGCAATTTACATCCCACAGGAGGACCTCTCAGCTTACCCCCATATCCTAGCCTCCCTATAGCTCCCCTTCCTATCAATAGGCCTCCTCCAATCTCCCCAACCCAGAAGGAAGCAAGCAAAGAAATCTCCAAGGGATCACAAAAACCCCCAGGCTATTGGTTATGTCCCCTTCAAGCTGTAGAGGGAGGGGAATTTGGCCCAACCTGGATACATGTCCCCTTCTCCCTCTCTGATTTAAAGTAGATCAAGGCAGACCTGGGGAAGTTTTTGGATGATCTTGATAGGTACATAGATGTCCTACAGGGTCTAGGGCAAACTTTCTATCTCACTTGGAGAGATGTCATGTTATTGTTAGATCAAAATCTGGCCTTTAATGAAAAGAATGCGGATTTAGCAGCAGCCCGAGAGTTTGGAGATATCTGGTATCTTAGTCAAGTAAATGATAGAATGACAGCCGAAGAAAGGGATGAATTCCCTGCTGGTCAGCAAGCCATCCCCAGTATGGATCCCTACTGGGACCTTGACTCAGATCATGGGGACTGGAGTCGTAAACATCTGTTGACCTGTGCTCTAGAAGGACTAAGAAGAATTAGCGAAAAGCCCATAAATTACTCAGTGATGTCCACCATAACTCAGGGAAGGAAGAAAATCCTTCTGCCTTCCTCGAGTGGCTATGGGAGGCCTTAAGAAAATATGCTCCCATGTCAGCCGACTCACTAGAAGGTCAACTGATGCTAAAAGATAAGTTTATTATCCAATCAGCCGCAGATATCAGGAGAAAGCTCCAAAAGAAGCCCTGGCCCCTGAACAAAATCTGGAGGTATTATTAAACCTGGCAACCTCAGTGTTCTGTAACAGGGACCAAGAGGAACAGGCCCAAAAGCAAAAACGAGATCAGAGAAAGGCCCCAGCCTTAGTCATGGTCCTCAGACAAACAAATCTTGGTGGTTCAGAGGAGACAGAAAATGGAGCATGAATCACCCAGCAGGGCTTGTTATCAGTGTGGTTTACAATGACACTTTAAAAAAGATTGTCCAATGAGAAACAAGCTGCCCCCTCGTCCATGTCCGCTATGCCGAGGCAATCACTGGAAAGTGCACTGCCCCAGAGTGCAATGGTTCTCTGGGCCAGAAGCCCCCAACCAGATGATCCAACAACAGGACTGAGGGTGCCCAGGGCAAGTGCCAGCTCATGTCATCACCCTCACTGAGCCCCGGGTATGTTTAACCATTGAGGGCCAAGAAATTGACTTCCTCCTGGACACTGGCATGGCCTTTTCAGTGTTAATCTCCTGTCCCAGACGACTGTCCTCAAGGTCCATTACCATCTGAGGAATCCTGGGACAGCCTGTAACCAGGTATTTCTCCCACCTCCTCAGTTGTAATTGGGAGACTTTGCTCTCTTCACATGGCTTTCTTGTGATGCCTGAAAGTCACACACCTTATTAGGGAGGGATATATTAGCGAAAGCTGGAGCTATTATCTACATGAATATGGGGAACAAGTTACCCATTTGTTGTCCCCTACTTGAGGAGGGAATCAACCCTGAAGTCTGGGCATTGGAAGAACAATTTGGAAGGGTAAAAAATGCCCGCCCAGTCCAAATCAGGCTAAAAGATCCTACCACTTTTCCTTATCAAAGGCAATATCCCTTAAAGCCTGAAGCTCATAAAGGATTACAGGCTATTGTTAAACATTTAAAAGCTGAAGGCTTAGTAAGGAAATGCAGCAGTCTCTGCAACACCCCAATTCTAAGAGTACAAAAACTGAACAGTCAGTGGAGACTAGTGCAAGATCTTAGACTCATCTAATGAGGCAGTAATTCCTCTATATCCAGTTGTACCCAACCCCTATACCCTGCTCTCTCAAATACCAGAGGAAGCAGAATGGTTCACTGTTCTGGACCTCAAGGATGCCTTCTTCTGTATTCTCCTGCACTCTGACTCCCAGTTTCTCTTTGCCTTTGAGGATCCCACAGACCACACATCCCAACTTATGTGGATGGTCTTTCCCCAGTGGTTTAGGGATAACCCTCATCTGTTTGGTCAGGCACTGGCCCAAGATCTAGGCCATTTCTAAAGTCCAGGCACTCTGGTCCTTCAGTATGTGGATGATTTACTTTTGGCTACCAGTTCGGAAACCTCATGCCAGCAGGCTACTCTAGATTTCTTGAACTTTCTAGCTAATCAAGGGTACAAGACATCTAGGTTGAAGGCCCAGCTTTGCCTACAGCAGGTCAAATATCTAGGCCTAATCTTAGCCAGAGGAACCAGGGTCCTCAGTAAGGAACGAATATAGCCAATACTGGCTTATCCTTGCCCTAAGACACTAAAACAGCTGCGGGGGTTCCTTGGAATCACCAGCTTTTGCCAACTATGGACCCCCAGATACAGCAAGATAGCCAGGCCCCTCTATACTCTAATCAAGGAGACCCAGAGGGCAAATATTTATCTAGTAGAATGGGAACCAGAGGCAGAAACAGCCTTCAAAACCTTAAAGCAGGCCCTAGTACAAGCTCCAGCTTTAAGCCTTCCCACAGGACAAAACTTCTCTTTATACATCACAGAGAGAGCAGGGATAGTTCTTGGAGTCCTTACTCAGACTCGTGGGACAACCCCACAACCAGTGGCATACCTAAGTAAGGACATTGATGTAGTAGCAAAAGGCTGGCCTCACTGTTTATGGGTAGTTGCAGCAGTGGCCATCTTAGTGTCAGAGGCTATCAAAATAATACAAAGAAAGGATCTCACTGTCTGGACTACTCATGATGTAAATGGCATTCTAGGTGCCAAAGGAAGTTTATGGCTATCAGACAGCTGCCTACTTAGATACCAGGTGCTACTCCTTGAGGGACTGGTGCTTCAAATATGTATGTGCGTGGCCCTCAACTCTGCCACTTTTCTCCCAGAGGATGGGGAACCAATCGAGCATGACTGTCAACAAATTAGAGTCCAGACTTATGCCGCCCAAGATGATCTTTTAGAAGTCCCCTTAGCTAATCCTGACCTTAACCTATATACTGATGGAAGTTCATTTGTGGAGAATGGGATAAGAAGGGCAGATTATGCCATAGTTAGTGATGTAACCATACTTGAAAGTAAGCCTCTTCCCCCAGGGACCAGTGCCCAGTTAGCAGAACTAGTGGCACTTACCCAAGCCTTAGAACTGGGAAAGGGAAAAAGACTAAATGTGTATACAGATAGCAAGTATGCTTATCTAATCCTACATGCCCATGCTGCAATAAGGAAAGAAAGGGAGCTCCTAACCTCTGGGGGAATGCCCGTTAAATACCACAAGGAAATTATGGAGTTACTGCATGCAGTGCAAAAACCCAAGGAGGTGGCAGTCTTACACTGCTGAAGCCATCAAAAAGGGAAAGGAGAGAGGAGAACAGCAGCATAAGTGTCTGGCAGAGGCAGGGAAAGACCAGCAGAAAGGAAAGAGATAAAGAGACAGAAATTCAGAGAGAAAGAAAGAGAAAGAGAGAAACAAAGTCAAAGACAGAAGGAAAGAGAGAGATAGAAGTAGTCAAGAAAAAACAGTGTACCCTATTCCTTTAAAAGCCAGGGTAAATTTCTGTCTACCCAGCCAAGGCATATTCTTCTTATGTGGAACTTCAATCTATATCTTCCTCTCAGACAGTCTGCAAGAAATAACAAAATCTATCTTTACTCTACAATCCCAAATAGACTCTTTGGCAGCAGTGACTCTCCAAAACCGCCAAGGCCTAGACCCCCTCACTGCTGAGAAAGGAGGACTCTGCACCTTCTCAGGGAAAGAGTGTTGTTTTTAGACTAGCCAGTCAGGGATAGTAAGAGATGCTGCCTGGTGTTTACAGGAAAAGCTTCTGAAATCAGACAACGCCTTTCATTTTTTTTTTTTTTTTTTTGAGACGGAGTCTCGCTGTGTCTCCCAGGCTGGAGTGCAGTGGCGTGATCTTGGCTCACTGCAAGCTCCGCCTCCCGGGTTCACGCCATTCTCCCGCCTCAGCCTCCCGAGTAGCTGAGACTACAGGCGCCCGCCACCACGCCCGGCTAGTTTTTTGTATTTTTAGTAGAGACGGGGTTTCACCATGTTAGCCAGGATAGTCTCGATCTCCTGACCTCGTGATCCACCCGCCTCGGCCTCCCAAAGTGCTGGGATTACAGGCTTGAGCCACCGCGCCCAGCCAGACAACGCCTTTCAAACTCTTATACCAACCTCTGGAGCTGGGCAACATGACTTCTCCCCTTTCTAGGTCCTGTGACAGCCATTTTGCTGTTACTTGCCTTTGGGCCCTGTATTTTTAACCTCCTTGTCAAATTTGTTTCCTCTAGGATTGAGGCCATCAAGCTACAGATGGTCTTACAAATGGAACCCCAAATGAGCTCAACTAACAACTTCTACCAAGGACCCCTGGACTGACCCACTGGCCCTTTCACTGGCGTAAAGAATTCCCCTCTGGAGGACACTACAACTGCAGGGCCCCTTCTTCACCTCTATCCAGCAGGAAGTAGCTAGAGCTGTCATTGGCCAATTCCCAACAGCAGTTGGGGTGTCCTGTTTAGAGGGGGGATTGAGAGGTGAAGCCAGCTGGACTTCCTGGGTTGAGTGGGGACTTGGAGAACTTTTCTGTCTAGCTAGAGGATTGTAAACACACCAATCAGTGCTCTATGTCTAGCTAAAGGTTTGTAAATGCACCAATCAGCACTCTGTAAAAATGTACCAATCAGTGCTCTGTGTCTAGCTAAAGGTTTATAAATGCACCAATCAGCACTCTGTGTCTAACTAAAGGATTGTAAACGTACCAACCAGCACTCTGTAAAATGGACCAATCAGCACTCTGTAAAATGGACCAATCAGCACTCTGTAAAATGGACCAATCAGCAGGACATGGGTGGGGTCAAATAAGGGAATAAAAGCTGGCTACCTGAGCCAGCAGTGGCAACCCACTCGGGTCCCCTTCCATGCTGTGGAAGCTTTGTTCTTTTGCTGTTCACAATAAATCTTGCTGCTGCTCATTCTTTGGGTCCACACTGTCTTTACAAGCTGTAACACTGTGAGGGTCTGTGGCTTCATTCCTGAAGTCAGCAAGACCAGAAACTCAAGGGGAGGAACAACCAACTCTGGATATGCCACCTTTAAGAGCTGTAACACTCACTGTGAAGGTCTGCGGCTTCACTCCTGAAGTCAGCAAGACCACGCACCTACTGGAAGGAACTCTGGACACATCTGAACATCTGAAGGGACAAACTCCGGACACACCATCTTTAAGAGCTGTGACACTCACCACAAGGGTCTGTGGCTTCATTCTTGAAGTCAGCGAGACCAAGCACCCACCGGAAGGAACCAATTCCAGATACAATGATTATAAGTTTTCCGAGGCCTTCCCAGCCATGCAGAACTGTGAGTCAATTAAACCTCTTTTCTTTATAAATTACCCATACTCGGACAGTTCTTTATAGCAGTGTGAGAATGGACTAATACATAACCATTTAGTGTGAAAAACTAAAATATGGAAGAGAGTTTTAAGAAGACCTGGAAACAGGGTATCATCTTTACAAATCTCTAAATTTTGCACATAATATAGATAGTTGAGAAACTGAATTAGTTCCTTCTTTGGAAGTCATTGCAGTACTTTCTTAGTTCCAAAGTTTTGCTTAATGTTTCATAATCTGTGGCCCTTACTTTTTTAAACTGTCAGATGCTCCATAGATGGTATAACTACTCCTTTACCAAGCTTTCAGTGTACTGATACAGAACTGACTGAAGGAGCAGCCAGAGGGTGGAAAAAGCTACCAGAAGGAACTTAAAGAACAAAGCCAGAAAGTCAAGCTCAGACAAAATCAAACAGAAAAAGGCAAACATTAAATGCTGGAAACACTAGTTAGAAATACACTTTTGATGAGGTTAGTGGCAAAATCTAAGTAATTCAGAGCTGGAAAGACATGTATAGTAATTGGCAACATTCAAGGTAACTCTGATGTACCCATGGCTCATTTTCATCAGCCAATGAACTACCTGAAAGGTAAAAACTGATAATAGACACCAAGGTTAGTATACAATAAATAGTCAATAAATATTGTCTTCCCTCCCACTGCCATCTCTAGGTCATCAGAGAAGCTCTGTTCTTAATGTACAACCATGCAGCATCCAGTAGGTGGGTGATTTAACTCTAACACAGACTGAAGTTTCACGTGTACGCACCTGATTGCCATAAACATATAAAAAGTGGCTTCGGGGATGAAATACCATTCCAACGGGAGAAGAGAATGATGGAGGAAACCGAAAAATTGGAAATTTTGCTTGTGCACTTGGTTCATTATTTCTCAGGATGCTCACAGAGACAACGGCAGTTTTCTTAACCTAGGTAAACAAAGAATGAGTAAGTCATGAGAATTTTGCCATTATTATTAGTCTGTGTTACAATTTTTAGAATTTCCTGTTACTTGCATTTTTATTAAGAGAGAGATACACTCACTAACACAACATAGAACTAGAAGGATTAACAGTAATTGTTACCTCTTTACTCCACTACTCTGGCCCCTGCCACACACCCATTTTATAGTTGTTGAAAATGAAGTTTAGGAGATTAAATAATTTGTTGAAAGTTCTATAATTAACAGCAAAGAGAGGTTTATTATAGAATCACTGCTGAACTTGGCAGACAGACTCCAAAGCCCATGCTTATGACTATCATGCCAATAGTATGGATGCCTAAGCCACACCCCAGTTCTATTCAACCATGATTTTAAAGGGGATCAGAATATGACAGCTCAGGTTAGGCACAGTCTTCAGCTTAAAATTATCTTTATATAAAAGTGGTTTGTAATCTCAGCGCTTTGGGAGGCCTACGCGAGAGGATTGCTTGAGCCTAGGAATTTGAGAACAGCCTGGTCAACAAAGTGAGACCCAACTGCATAAAAAAAATTAAAAATTAGCCAGGCACGGTGGCATGCACCTGTAGTCCCAGCTACTAATCAGGCCAAGGCAGAGGATCGCTTGAGCCAGGAGTTAGAGTCTACGGTGAGCTATGATCACACCACTGTACTCCAGCCTGAGTGACAGAGTGAGACCGTCTCAAAAGAAAAAAAAGAGATATGAAACCTCAAAATATGCTACTTTTGGCCAGGCACAGTGGCTTACGCCTATAATCCCAGCACTTTGGGAGGCCGAGCTGAGTGGATCACTTGAGGCCAGGAGTTCGAGGTCAGCCTGGACAAAATGGCAAAAACCTGTCTCTACTAAAAATACAAAAATTAGCCGGCGTGGTGGCACACACCTGTAATTTCTGTTACTTGGGACGCTGAGGTGGGAGAATCTCTTGAACCTGGGAGGCAGAGGTTGTAGTGAGCCAAGATTGCTCCACTGCACTCCAGCCTGGGTGACAGGGACTCTGTCTCAAAACAAAAAAATGCCACTTTTATATAAAGATAATTTTAAGCTGAAGACTGTTGAGATTCAACAGATGCAGAGAAAAAACTTTGGAGCCTCTGGTGTCTGACTAAAAGCAGGAACTGCTAGGAAATGAGGCTGACAGAAATTCCTCTTTGGGGCAGATCTACTCCCAGAAGGAAGAATGCAAATAAAACCTGTCCCAAATCCCTTCTCCAGAGGAGTTTTATAGCCCTGAAGGAGAAGGAAAGACCACTCATACCTAGATTTTCAAACATTATCGAAATCATTCATATCTCCTGGCCAGGTGCTGTGGCTCATGCTTGCAATTCCAGCACTTTGGAAGGCCAACGTGGGTGGATCACCTGAGGTCAGGAGTTCAAGACTAGCCTGGCCAACATGACAAAACCCCATCTCTACTAAAAAATACAAAAATTGACCAGGTGAGGTGGCGGGCACCTGTAATCCCAGCTACTTGGAAGGCTATGGTAGGAGAATTGCTTGAGCCTGGGAGGCAGAGGTTGTAGTGAGCTGAGGTTGCAGTGAGCTGAGATTGCACCACTGAACTCCAGCCTGGGCAGCAGAGTGAGACACCATCTCAAAAAAGCCCCAAAGAACAAACAAACAAATAAAAAATCGTATCTCCTGTTTGCTGTCCTGAAAACCCATTTATCTTTTTTTTTTTTTTAAAAAGCAATTTGTGTTTCCATAAATGATTTTCTCCCTCTCCCCTTCACCTATTAAGACGGTACCTAACCTCCAAATTTTAACCTCATCACTGAGTTTCCCATGTGTGCACACTGCACATATAAATAAACTGTTTTCTCCTATTAATCTTTTTTTTTTTTCCGGTTTAATTTGCAAGGCTCCAGTCATTGAACATAAGAAGGTGGAGGAAAGAGTTTTTTCCTTCCCTACAATCTTGATGATAGGGGCTGAACTTATGGTTTTATTTGTTTGTTTGTTTGTTTTCTCAGACTGGGTTTTGCTCTGTCACCTCGCCTGGAGTGCTAGAGTGCAGTAGTGCCTCACTGTGGTCTTGAAGTCCTGGCCTCAAGCCTCCTGCCTCAGCCTCCCGAATTGCTGGGATTACAGGCATGAACCATCACAACTGTCAGTTTATGTGTTTTTTAATGGCTCCAAGAAGAATTCTAATTCACAGGTAAGGTTAAGGACGTTTGGAAGAAAAAAATATAGATCTGTGGCAATTAATTCCATTTTTTTTTCTGTTTAATTAAGCATTTTATGGAATCTTAAATTTATATAGAAAAATCCCAGCTTATATTCTTTAGAGAATTAGCAAGGGAGAATCACTATGCACACAGCATCATGTTTTCCATTTTCATCAAAATGAATGGCAATCAGGCAAGACATCTCTAAAGTGTCAAGCTATATTATTGATCTTAAATAATTTTGCTGTAGCCAATTTTATTAGGTTCTATTGCCAGACATAACAAGAACTTGAAAATAACTTTCGCTAAGGTAAATTTTTATTGTTGTCATGTCAAGATAAATTCCCTCTGGGATATAAGGCCTACCTTGTTATGGAAGAGGAAAACTCCCGTACCATGCTCTTGGTCAACAAGAAATGTTAGCACTCTTGGAATACTTTTCATTCCTTTAAAAACGTAAGGTAAGCAGGGTACCCATTCAAGAAGTGGTTCCTGACTATAAAAACAAGAGCTTGACTATAAAAAAAAAGAAGGGAAAAATTAATGCTGTTTTTGAAACATAAGTTCTAATTCTCTTAGTGAAACTAGCCCAATTGTTCATAGAACTAATGTTTACAGTTTTTTTTAACAAACAGAAATTAACCCTCCCTCCTTGGTCTTAAAACCCACTGGTCTTTAAACTCCTGGTCTTAAAACCTACATTTGTCTCATCTGAATTCCTTCTTTAGGAAATTGACCCTCAGGCAAGAAACTTGACCCTTAGGCAAGGAACTGAAACTCAACAGATCACCACATCCAGATAATGAGAAGTCAGACTCCTCATCCATCATGATTGCTTCCTTACCCATCTCTAATTCCTGTTTTCCTACCTTCCTTTCTGTGTAAATACCCCAATTTTACTCAGAGAGACAGGCTTGAGATTTTTATCTCCCATTCTCCTTGGCTGCAGCACCCGATTAAAGCCTTCTTCCCTGGCAATACTTGTTGACTCAGTGATTGGCAGTCTATACAGCAAGCAGCAGGACCTAGACTGAATCCCTGGTGTTTTAGTAACAGTAGGAAAATAAATTAATAACCATTGTGTTGCTCTGACTGATCACAATTGTTTTTTTTTTTTTAAATCCTTAATGTGACTGGGTTTGGTGGCTTACGCCTGTAACCCCAGCACTTTGGGAGGCCAAGAGGGGTGGATCATGAGGTCAAGAGATCAAGACCATCCTGGCCAACATGGTGAAACCCCGTCTCTACTAAAAATACAAAAATTAGCTGGATGTGGTGGAGTGCGCCTGTAGTCCCAGCTACTTGGGATGCTGAGGCAGGAGAATTGCTTGAACCTGGGAGACAGAGGTTGCAGACAGAGTGAGACTCTGTCTCAAAAAAAAAAAAATCCTTCATGTCTGTGCCTCTCTTCTGAGGGATATGAGCCCAGAAAACATTGCAATGCATCTCTTTCTGGTACAAATTGTTTTTCTAAAATCATTGCTTAGGTCCTGATTAACATAATTAGGTAAGTACTACTAAACCCAAGTAGAAACACCCCTGGGAGCAAAGAGTGATTGTGAAGCCTTTCAGTCTGTAGGATTTTTTAGATTAATCACAATCCATGAAGTCATGTATAACAAAATTTCTTAACTTATAAAATATTCGATATCATACCTCACTTAGGGTTCTGTTTCTCTCAAAGGTGACTGTAACATAATCAACTATAAAATAAATACAAGGGTACAGGAATTATAAGCACATCTGTATTTCTAAAACTGGAAGGGTTAGTCTTAATAGTCATCATGAAAATTGTAGAAGTTATTTTTGCAAGTAAACTTTATGGTAAATGAAAATAATAATAATAATAATAAAAGTTATGTATCATCAAGTAATGTATACTTGAATCTAATTTTCTTATCCCTATTGCAAGTGTACCTATTGTCTCAGATTTAAGTTAGAATTTTTTTTTTGTTTTAGGTCATTAACTTATATAAAGCAAACTTACCTTCATATTTTGGTCTAGTTTTATTTTATGTCATTTTATTAAATCTAGTTGTAACTGAGTAGCTTAGATTCAAAATGCATTTTAAAACTTTTTTTATTCCTTTCTTGATTTTTGCCTTTAAAACATACTTTGGAACTTTGTTTCCCTCCCTTCCCATCTGACACTCCCTTGCACTGCTGACTTATCTAATTATGTGCTTGCTTAGAAGTTCCAGGGGCTAATTTTGAAACAAATCAGACATGGAGAGTCAGTTGTAAAATTCCAGAGATTACCTCAAGGAGGTTAGTCTACAACCTGGCCATCATGAAGATGACACCAGCCTATGCTCCAAGTGGACCATGATTCAAGACAGCCACTGGGACAAAACACACAGACCTTGTACCCAGCATCATTCCTGCATGCCTTCCACCCCAAGTTCCCCCTTCTAAACTCCTCTCCCCAGCCTAAAGTTTGGAATGGTCTTTTAAAGGCATGAGCCTGGCTCTCCCAACTGCTGGCTTTTGGAATAAAAGTGACTTTCCTTTCACTGCATCTCGTCCTTGTTCATTTGGCTTTATATGTGGCAAGCAGCCAAGCTTGCATTCATTACAAATTTGGTAGTCCCTTTAGGGAGTCTGCATTTTGAGTGGTCTAGTCTGTCAACCTAGTTTGCAGCGAGTGGGGGAATTGGCTGCAGCAGTGTGCCAGGGCTTTCCTCTTCATGCTACCGGATGGGAAAAGAGTTGCTCATGAATACTAGCTGCTGCTGGCAAGCTGACCCTGCAGCTGGGGCTCTGGGCATTTTCCTGGCAGCTGCTGAGATACTTTTGTCTCAGGCAATCTTCCTTCTCTCCCTGTCATGGTGTTAGCTGCCTACTACACTTTGCTGGTGTAGGGTAAGTGACATGTGAAGAAGTTGACGGACTTCAGAACTGGATAAGTCAACTGGAATGTACCCAGTTCTCCTCTGTCTCTTCTGTGGTAACACTTGAGCTCTGCTCCATTTGGACATAGCTGCTTGTGACATTGTCTGGGCAGGAACACCATCTTTATCTGTGGCATCACTTGAGCTTTGTTCTGTTTTGACCTAGCTGCTCATGGGGCCATCTGAAGTTGAGACAAGGTTTCAGGACTTTTATCCAGTCCCCTTGACGGGGAATCAGCCTGGGAGTGTACCATCTGAATCTGTAACTGTGTATGTATGTGATCTACATTTGGGCCCTTATCTACTTGCAACTTTCTTTCCTTCTTTCTCTACCCTTTAAGGTAGCGTGTATAAGCCCCCCCACTCAATCTAGGGATCCAACCCTGAAGTAGAACAATTTCTGTCACCCTGGCTCTTGGCTGAGTTGCTCTGTATTGGACCCCAAAGTACTTCTCAGAGCTGTGCCAAATCTTACGGGGGAAAGAAGCATATGAATTCTTCTGTAGGTTATCTAAATGGGCCTGTATCCCACTTATGGTTTTCAATGCTATTTGTCGGAAATACCTGGGATAAACGTTGAAACAGTCCCAACTCCAATTCTTTTGCCCTTTACCCTTTCTGTCCACTTGTTTTGCCATCTCATTTGTTGCCCTTCCATTACGGCTTACTGGGATTGCAGCAGGACCTGGACTTAGATTAAGGTGGATATGCTAAAAAAAAAAAAAGGCTATACTGGTCATTGCCAGTCATTAGCCTGTTGGGGAAATTAATTCTTTGACACATTTGGCTCTCCTAACTGTGTGGCAAATTTTACACAGGCATGCCTATTGGGATAATGAATGGTACCATCAACACCGGTTGTGTAAAGTAAGGAGAATTCGCCCAATTCCTGGCAATCTAGTTGCAGGGAATTATTGATAGAGGCAAAAGCAAGGCACCAATAGAGGCTGCTCCTCTGCTCACTAGAGGCCCCTGATTTTGGGACTCCAGCTGGTTACATATTATGGTCCATTTCTGTGCACATTTTAAACTGATGGGCAAATTATAGCAAAAAAAAAAAAAAAAAAAAAAAAAAAAAAAAGTCAGAGCTCACATGGTTAATTTGCAACTGTAAAGTTAATCAGAGTTCTAAAGCTACCTTCTCTTTTTTTCCTGCCTGCCTTGAATATGCTTTGAATCTGCTTTTACTAAGATGTGGTGCTAAGATAGGACTCATTATTTATGTTCTAACTGAAATGTAAACATTGGAAACTCATTTGGAATGGAAGAAAAACAGGACAAAAGAGACTTTTAAAAACTGAACTGCCACATGAAATTTAAAGTAGTTTCTTCTAATTCTGTAAGGAATGTCAATGGTATGGAACCAAAAAAGAGCCCGTATAGCCAAGACAATCCTAAGCAAAAAGAACAAAGCTGGAGGCATCATGCTACCTGACTTCAAACTATACTTCAAGTCTACAGTAATCAATATAGCATAGTACTTGTACCAAAACAGACATCTAGACCAATGGAACATAACAAAGATCTCAGAAATAACATCACACATCTACAACCATCTCATGTTTGAAAAACCTGAGAAAAACAAGCAATGGGGAAAAGAATTCCCTATTTAATAAATGGTGCTGGGAAAACTGGCTAGCCATATGCAGAAAACTGAAACTGAACCCCTTCCCCACATCTTATAGAAAAATTAACTCAAGATGGATTAAAGGCTTAAATGTAAAACCCAAAGCCATAAAAATCCTAGAAGAAAACCTAGGCAATACCATTCAGGACATAGGCATGGGCAAAGACTTCTTGATGAAAACACCAAAATCAATTGTAACAAAAGCCAAAATTGACAAACAGGAGCTAATTACACTAAAGAGCTTCTGCACAGCAAAAGAAACTATCATTAGAGTGAACAGGCAACCTACAGAACGGAAGAATATTTTTGTAATCTACCCATCTGACAAAGGGCTAATATCCAGAATCTACAAGGAACTTAAACAAATTTGCAAGAAAAAAAACAAACAACCCCATCAAAAAGTGGGCAAAGGATATGAACAGACACTTCTCAAAATAAGACATTTACACAGCCAACAAACATATGAAAAAAGAGTGCAACATCACTAATTGTTAAAGAAATGCAAATCAAAATCACAATGAAATACCATCTTACACCAGTCAGAATGGCGATTATTAAAAAGCCAAGAAACAATAGATGCTGGCAAGGCTGTGGAGAAATAGGAACGCTTTTATACCGTTGGTGGGAATGTAAATTAGTTCAGCCATTGTGGAGACAGTGTGGCAATTCCTCAAGGATCTAGAACCAGAAATGCCATTTGACCCAGCAATCCCATTACTGGGTATATACTCAAATGAAAATAAATCATTCTACTATAAAGACACATGCACATTTGGGCCCTTATCTACTTGCTACTTTATTGCAGCACTAGTTACAATAGCAAAGACATGCAACCAAGCCAAATACCCATCAATGATAGATGGGATAAAGAAAATGGGTACATGTACACCATGGAATACTATGCAGCCCTAAAAATGAATGAGATCATGTCCTTTGCAGGGACATGGATGAAGCTGGAAGCCATAATCCTCAGCAAACTAGCACAGGAACAGAAGAAAACCAAACACCACATGTTCTTACTTGTAAGTGGGAGCTGAACAATGAGAACACATGGACACAGGGAAAGGAACAACACACAACAGAGCCAGTTGGTGGGTGGGGGGCAAGGGAAGAGAGAGCATTAGGACAAATAGCTGATGCATGTGGGGCTTAAGACTTAGATGACAGTTGATAGATGCAGCAAACCACCATGGCACATATATATCTATGTAACAAGCCTACACGTTCTGCATTTGTATCCTGAAACTTAAAGTAGGCCGGGCGCGGTGGCTCAAGCCTGTAATCCCAGCACTTTGGGAGGCCGAGACGGGCGGATCATGAGGTCAGGAGATCGAGACCATCCTGGCTAATACGGTGAAACCCCGTCTCTACTAAAAAATACAAAAAACTAGCCGGGTGAAGTGGCGGGTGCCTGTAGTCCCAGCTACTCGGGAGGCTGAGGCAGGAGAATGGCGTGAACCCGAGAGGAGGAGCTTGCAGTGAGCTGAGATCCGGCCACTGCACTCCAGTCTGGGTGACAGAGCAAGACTCCGTCTCAAAAAAAAAAAAAAAAAAAGAAACTTAAAGTAAAATAGAAATAAAAATAAAAAACAAAACTGAACTGCCATAGAGACTGCTTTACCCAAATTTTGGTCCATCGCTTTTCTTGGATTACCTACTAAGGCAAACAAAGTTCAGCCATGTGAACAGATTCCAATTTTGTCACAAAAATAATTCAGATCCAGCTATCTTTTATAAAATGATGAGATTATATTGCTATCTTATGGCTAGAATTTGAAGGTAAAAGCTATTGGATATTTGTGTGTGCATATACATGTTTAGATATGTTTATGTGATGTTGATGTATTATGTGATGTGTCATATCTGGCACACTACCAAGCTGGCTTATAAGTAAATGAGTACTCATAAATGAAATCCAAAAGCTCTTCAAATTCACATGAATCTTTGATAAATAAAACTGGTTTTAAATATGATTAATAAAATTAACATAGAAATGTCTTCAGAAGTGTCAGTATACATTTTTGTCTGAGTTTACTGATTAGATATGTTTTGTATTTGCCTCTGCTAGATATATTAAGCTGTCTGGATTTGGCATAAAAGTTATAAGGCTATAAACCCAGCCAAAAGCAGAATGATCTTTGTTTGTATGATTTTTTTGATACATAAGACTAATTTAATATTGGTGGTTCAATGAAAACAGCCAAATCTTCTAAGTTGTCAGCAAAATGCCCATGTGTTTAACTTTAAGGTTCTTAGGTGAACCCCTGATGTTTATGAGCTTTAAAAATGGTTAACAGGAAAATAACTTTAAATAATGACTAGTGCTAATATCTCAGTTTTCAAAAGTAATCTAGATTAATGATTAAAAATGAAAAAATCAAATACATGTAAATGGGGTAAATGCTTGCAGGTAAACTTTTTATGAAATTTAAAATCTTAAAATTATTTTGGATGCTCATTTTGATGTCTGGGTCATTTCCAACTAAAAAAGGGTTATGATGTGGGAAAACATGTTTATGAAACTTGTAGAATTATTTCATCTATAAAATGTTAACATCTGATAAACAGTTCAGGATTTCTTGCTTCCTAAGCTTTCACTAAAGTTTAAAGTTATTAAAAATAAAAATACTAGTTAATATATAATTCTGTAAGTTGTGTTCTTATTAAAATACTTTTTGTATGAGAAAATATCTTATATGGTAAATTTCTGTCCTAAAGTAAAATGGTTGTTTAGGAAAGAGGTAATATAGGACAAGATACAAAGTCTAAGCATGCTATAGATGGCCTGTGTCATAAGCCATATCCATAGATGGCCTATGTCAGATGTAAGATTTTACATCTTATCAAGATAATTTCTATGTTGTCTTTATTAGATTTTTGAAAGCTTAAAAAACCTGAGATTTAAAAGGGTTAAGGTTTTTACAGCCACATAACCTTCTACATTGCCCTTAAAGTCTTTTGATTATCACTTTGATTAAATGAATAACTATTATTTTACAATGACCTATTCTTCTATTTTGACCAAATGTTTTGAGCCTTTTAGCATCTTTCACAAACGTCCTCAAAATCAAATCCTAAATTAAGTCTCTGACTTATTTCTTGGGCTCATCAAAGCTATAAAAATTAATCAATGCAAGTATGTAAATCTTTTTATGGCTTCCAGTCAGGTCATAGACTCCAGTATCACCATCTCCAGCTTCTTGAAAAGGTCCTTAACAGGTGCTATTAACGAATCCATGTGCTGTTAAGTTACAGGGCTTTAACTACTAGATGGACATATCTCATCTAAAGAAGATGCTGCCTCTGCCAGTATCTGATACCAATCTCAAGTCAACCAAAGCCTCATCTTTAGACCCAGACAAAGGTGACAATCAACGTATACTGCCTTAATAGGACACAAGACAAGCCTGTATTAAAAAACATTAAGATTCATTTACTAATTTTGCCCCATCTGAATTAATATAATTTATTCTGTGCCTTAATTCTAAATAATTTAAATGTTTAGCTACCTGTGAGCTTCCTTTCCTGTCATTCTCAGAATGAGGCAAGGCTTATAACCATTTTGTTTGAAATGTTGCTAATTATGTTTTACTTTACCTCCAAAATTGAAACTATCCAGTCCTTCCAGGCCCAGGGACTATTGCAGAAGAGGTGGTCATGTGATATTATAAGGGCTGGTTTTGAGGCATAAACTTAGTTCAGAACTTCCAAATCAAGGACAGGCACACAGATGCCTAAACAGCTAAACAAAATGCTTGTGTTTTGTATAACTAATTGCTACAAGCTAAGATTATAGTAGCCCAATGCATAAAATATATACATAAGTCAATTTTATAACTTTGTTTTTGGCTTTTGGATTTTAGCTCTTATGCTGCTTACAAGGAATTTTAAGGGTTAATGAGTGCCTGCCCACCTCCATTATAATCTGGCCTGAAATGTTTAATTGGCTATAAGTCTTTTGACTCTAAGTTCCTTGGCTATAGGTGTCCCACTGGAGGGCATGATGGACCTGGGACAGGTAGTCACACCACCCCAGCATTAGTATGGGACAAAGTAAAACTTGGCCATTGATACTGCCTCTGGCATATCTTTACCAAAAAAGAGGAAATATAAACCAAAAAATAAAATACTGAGTCCCCTACCAATAAACAAATCCTCCCCCTTGGCGAAAGGAACCCCAAGAAAAACCCTTAAAAACTTAATTCCCAGCCATGATGGGATGGAAAGTCAGGCATGCCTCATTATATTCCCTCTGTTTTATGATTTAGACACTACAATTGATCACTATTAATTATCATAAGACTGACAGAACAGGTCTTTATGGCAATAAGCTATCAAATGATAAACAGGACCTAAGATCATACCAGACAAGGATTAAGTTTCCCCCCAAGGTAAATGGAGTCATATGTTACATGCATGTTCATTCAATATGCATGTGTCAGGACCACTTTCATAAATATTCATAGGTCCTCCTATAACTTGTTCAATTCATACATTTAGCCAATCTTTCATCATGTCCCCACAGGACCCCTGAGTATGATGGACAATGGAGAACAAACTTACTTTCTTATTGATATGGCGGGCTATATATTCTATAGTTAACATCTGCCTATCCTCTGATTCAAAAAAGAATGTGATGGTTGCAGGAATGTCAGGGCAAATTGTGACTCACTCCTTCCTACAACTTGTAGATTGTCATCTTGGAGACCACAATGACAGGAGAAACTAAAGAGATGAACCACACTCTAAAAAAATTGCATTGCCAAAATATGTCAAGAAAGTAATTTGACTTGGGATTAATTTCTCCCATTGCCTTACTCTGAGTCAAGGTAACACCCCAAAGTGGGAGCAGGTTGAGCCCTTTTGAGATTGTTTATGGGAGACCCTCCCTGGGAGTCCCACCTTTAGACCTAATAAATAAATTAAGAATTAAACAATACATACACCAGTTAGGGCAGACACTACTAACCATGCATCAGTTTGCTGCTTCCAGGTCCTCATACCCTAGGGGCGAGCCCCTTCACCCTTTCCACCAAGAGTTAAGGTACTGCTAAAAAGTCTTGGGAAAAAACAAGGACCTGACTGGCAGCTACCCAAAAATGGATGGGCCTTATGATGCACTGCTGACCATGCATTCACCTGTCAAATTGGCTGGAATTAAACCCTGGATATATCACACTCAGGTGAAGGCTCATCCTCAACCTGATACTTCAGACAACCAGCCTGCCTGTTCATGTGTGCCAAGAAAAGACCTAAAACTGTATTAAAGGAAAAAAATCACACAGATAAGTACTACCTTTTTCTTAACATGAACTTCTTAACAAGTTTTGTAGTCATGAGTACATTATTTATCTCTGCTGAAACTAACCTTTTTGCTGAATGGGCACAAATGGTAGCTTCCCTCCAGAATAGAACAGACTGCTGGGTCTGTGGGGAATTGCCCTTTCTTCCACTGCAGGCTTGCCATGGTGCATGCAAGCCACCAACCTAAGTACTTGGAGTAACTTCTATACCTGGTATGGGGCACTTCACCCATTTCCCTTTCATGGCCATAACTCATCTCATCATAAGCCTCATGAATTTCCTACTTGCCAGGAAATCAGGAAACATGTTTTTCAACTAAGTCGCAAGTAGGTCAATGTCATCTCCACCTTGGGATATGCTGTACACAATCGTGTCAGATGGCTGACAGAGGTACAAATACAGGTAATAGGTCAAGCATCACTATGCACTGAACACCACAACCACAGCACACCTCAAACTAACACCTGTAACATGGGATGATTACCTCCCCAGCAATGTAATCAGACTCTTCAACTGACTAGCAATTATATGGCTGGGGTAGCAAAACAGCTCCTTCTCACATGGAGCCAACCCTTCCCTCTGGGACTGGCTGTGGGCCTGTGGCACTCACAGTTGGCCCTTCCTACCCTTTGATTGGACTGGCAGATGCATCTGGGAGTACCCTTACCTACCAGGATGAATCCTGTTCCATGTAGACTCTGCCTGCCAACTGGAAAAGCACAGACGCCAGATACCACTGTCAAAAATGGGCATCCTGGTGGTTTTACCCACTAGCCATCTTTCTCCCCCAGGCAGTGACCATAGATGTAGAATTACAAGTAGAGGCCCTGACTAAGCATATGGCTACTGCCTTTAATAACACCCACCATGCCATCTCTCTTCTTACTGAAGAAACTTTCAGATTAGGCAAGTGACCTTACAAAACTATATGGCTGTAGATATCCTGACTGCAGCCTAAAGCGGCACTAATGCATTAAGACTGTTGTCTATATATACTACATTATTCTCACAACATAACCTAAGCCATGCATGCACTGGATACTCATATTCTGCTATAGATGCCTTCTCCCAATAACAGATTGGTTTAGTCAGCCCCTTAGTGCATGGAAGACTTTCATACATAGCACAATTTTGCTCATTGTCCTCTTCAGCTGCTGTGGATTTTATTGCTGTTGTATACTCCGCACAAGGATGCAGGAAAGATGTTCTCAGAAACTCCTATGTCCCTGCACCATAACGCTCCCGCAAATTCCTACTGCAAGTCTAGGAACTTGAGAATATTTCCAACTCCAGGTGGACAAATTCCATTCTGGTACCTCCTACCTACAGCCCTCCTCAGCAGGAAGTAGCCAGATCAACTATGCCACCCATTTTCCATAGAAATGGAATGGAATTTCACAATGGAAATTTGCAACTGAGTGGCTTAGGTTAAAAATGCATTTTTGAAACTGTTTTTTCCTTTCTTGTTTTTGCCTTGAAACATAGTTTGAAATTCTTGGTTTCCACCCGACACTCCCTTGCACTGCTGGCTTATCTAATTATGTGATTGCTTAGAAGTTCCAGGGTCTAAATTTGAGACAAATCAGACATGGAGACTCAGCTGTGAAATTCCAGAGATTACCTCAAGGAGGTTGGTCTACAACCTGGCCATCTTAAAAGACCATTCCAAAGGCTGAGCTTGCATTCTGTTACTCGTATATGTAAAAGTCTTTTAATACAGTATATCTTTAACCAAAATTTACCTTCAAAGTGCTCTCTGTTAGCAAAACATCTTTCACTATACCACAATTTTCCTTTCACATAGTCAACCTACATGAATAAATAAAAATATCACTTAGCCAATATGTAGACTTAAGATATCTTAAGATATAAGATAGAAAAAACTAAAAAATTTCAAAGTTTGATAGTTCAGGAATGTGAGGCAAATAAAGAGACAAAAATTGTATGCAAATAAAATGAAAGATTGTAGAATGAGGACAAGAAATAGGAATATACATTTTGAACAATGCACAAAAAAGGCATAAAAAGAAAAGAAATCACACATGAATTAGCGTATGTTAATGGAGGATGCCTTTGTCTATGAACTGTCTTTCAGAAGCTACCAGAAGTCATTAGTCTTTCAGCACAGTTACAATGGGCCACATGTTTATCTTTTATCCTCATTAGTGGCAGCTGGGTTTAAGGAGCATTCCCAGAAGCCTGACAGCAGCAAGGAGCAACAGGAAAAAGGTTTTCAAAATTGGTCATGAGAGAGAAGCTTCAAATATATTGAATATGTTGGATATAAATGTTGGATATTAATTAAATGCAACAATTTGAGATTATTTTATTATAGGAAGATTCTGACCTTCAAATTTCTGTTGGGACGTAAGCAGGACTTTCTTACATTTTTATAGATCAATAATATAATCTGTATGATTTGTGTGCAGAAGCCTTTGCTGATTTCTAATGATAAAACTTGAACACATGAGGAGACACTTGTTTTTTTGTTTTTTGTTTTTTTTTAATTGAGAAGGAGTCTTACTCTGTTGCCCAGGCTGGAGTGCAGTAGCACGATCTTGGCTCACTACAACCTCCGCCTCTCAGGTTCAAGTGATTCTCCTTGCCTTAGCCTCCTGAGTAGCTGGGATTATTAGCCACCATGCCTGGCTAATTTTTTTTTTTTTTTTGTATTTTAGTAGAGACAGGGTTTCACTATGTTGGCCAGGCTGGTCTTGAACTCCTGACCTCAAGTGATCCACCCACCTCAGCCTCCTAAAGTGCTGGCATTATGGGTATGAGCCACCACACTGACAGAGGAGTCACTTTATTGATTGATTGATTGATATGGGGTCCTGGCTCTGTCACCCAAGCTAGAGTGCAGTGGCATGATCATAGCTCACTCCAGCCTCAAACTCTTCAGCTTAACCAATCCTCCCACCTCAGCCTCCCAAATAGCTGGGACCACAGGTGTGCATCACCATGCCTGGGTAATTTTTAAATTTTTTGAGGGAAAGGAGTCTCACTATATTGCCCAGGCTGGTCTAGAACTCCTGAACTTAAGCAATTCTCCTGCTTTGGCTTTGTAAAGCACTGGGGCTATAGGCATGAGCCACTGCGCCTGGCTCCCAATGAATTTTTTTAAGTATCTACATTGTGCCATGTACGGTGCTGAAATTTTTCATATGTAATGTTATTTGATCACCTCATTTCTAAGAGGTAGATATTGTTAGACTCATTTTAAAATGACAAAATTGAGGTCCAGAGAGTTATACAACTTGTTCAAAGTTTTATGTTACATGGCTGGTAAGTTAGTCCAAAATCTGAATCCAGTCTGTCTTCATTTATTCACCCATTGACTCAATAAATTCATCGAGACTGCCTATGTGCAAGGCCATGTGGTAACTTACCAGGATACAATAGTAAATAAGATAGACCTTGACCGGAACCTAAAATCTTGTGAGGCTAGTCTGGGGGCTCAACAGACAAAATAGGGTGATAATGATAGGAATCTGTGCTGAGAACTTGGACTGTGCACAGGAGCACCTTGGTGGTCAGGGAGGGATTTCTGAAGAATGAGTTGAAATTCTCTAAGTGAAATAGGAGGAAGGAGTACATGCTAAGAAGACAAAACATGTTATGCAAAGGAGTTGAGGTGTGAGAAATGTTAGCGCATTCAGGGAAGGTGAGTGGGTTAGCATGGCCAGGCAGATGGCTGCAGGTAGGGGCAGGATGGCTGCCGGTAGAGGCAGGTACGCTCAGGCTGAAGCATTAAGCATTTTGTGTGTCACAAGAATTTTAATTTTATCCTGAAAGAAGTGATCCATATTCCTTGCTGTTGCCACTAAACAGATTTTGGTGGATAACTACCAGATTTTATCTCATGCCAAACCCCCAATTTAGGGATCTTATACTTCCTATTACTTTTGCCTGGAAATGCTCTGTCAAAATAATTACTCCAAGTCACTCAAGTTTCTGCTTAAATTTCATCTCTTTGAAAAGGCTTGCTTTAATCACTCTATTTAAAACAGAATATTATCTTCCCCTCACTCTTTCTCTTACTCTGCTTTAATTTCAACAAGCACTTATTACTATCTAAAATCACATTATGTATTTGTTTGTGTATTTTTTAATGGTCTAACCCCCTCAGTAGAATGTTAAGCTACATGAAAGTAGGGACTTTGTCTTGTTCACTATGGAATCCTCCTTGTCTGAATAAGCATTGAATATAGGAAGTGCTCAACAAATATTTGTTGAATGGATGAGATTTACTGAATGAATAAATCATTAAGTATTCACTCGTTCAATTACCTGCCTAAACACCCACATATATCTCATTCTGAACACCTTTGCTTCAATCATTAGTAAAAGAGGTCTTATTTAAAGATAGATCCTTATACCCTTAAAAATAATTTCACTTGGCCAGGCGCGGTGGCTCACGCCTGTAATCCCAGCACTTTGGGAGGCCGAGGCGGGTGGATCACGAGGTCAGCAGATGGAGACCATCCTGGCTAACACGGTGAAACCCTGTCTCTACTAAAAATAAAAAAAAAATTAAAAATTAAAAAAAAATAAAATTAGCCAGGCGTGGCGGCAGGTGCCTGTGTCCCAGCTACTCAGGAGATTGAGGCAAGAGAATGGCGTGAACCTGGGAGGCGGAGCTTGCAGTGAGCCGAGATCGCACCACTGCACTCCAGCCTGGGCGGCAGAGCGAGACTCCGTCTCAAAAAAAATAAAAAAATAAAAAATAATTTCACTTTTCCCCTTTCCTCCACTCCCCAATCCCAGCACCTCTCTACCTTCGGAACACTGTATTTCCCCTCTCCCTCATCACTATCAACCATCCCTGAGTTTTACTAAGATATTTTAGTTTAATAGGACTTATTATAATATCCTTGCTAATTGTAAAAACTTCCATGAAGGGCAATTCGTGATTTTAAAAAAATATTGCATAAGCAGTTATCCCTTGATCTTCCAGTCAAGTTCTAGGATGTATTGTATCTACATGTCTGGACACATAAAATTTCTAGGTACAAAATTATTCATGGCAGCATTATTTGTAATAGCAAAATATTGGGAAATTACCCAAGCATCCAGCAATGGATGATAATTTAAATAAACTGTGGTTAGTTCATACAATGGAATACTTGTAGCTGTAAAAAAGAAACAAAAAAAGAAAAGAAAAAGAGGCTATTCTCCATTTACTAATACGGATTTTTTCCTATGATAATTATTGATAAGTGAAGAAAATAATTCAGCATAAATACATATATTTATAGTATAATAAAAGGAAGAAAAGTATATATATATTCCTAATTATTTGAATTTCCATTAGAAAACACTGAAAAGATATAAAATAAAAAAAGATTACCTGTAAGGGACAAGGAAAAATCAGGGTGAATATACAGAGAGGTGGGATAGAGACTTTTCAGTCTATATCTTTTTGTAACTTTTTTAGTTTTTAACTATGTGAATGTATTACCTATTTGAACATCATAATTTTTAGGTGTTGAAAATTCTCATTTCCCTTGCTACATGTCCTTTCTTGCTATAGGCTTTATGGGAGGGAGGTGGGGCCTTTGGGAGGTGATAAGGTGAATGGAATTAGTACCCTTATTTGATGTGGGGGTGATTCAGTGAATCGAATTAGTGCTCTTATAAAAGAGAACGCAGGGAGTCTCTTGCCCCCTGCCATGTGAGGACACAGTGAACACATGGCTGTCTACGAACCAGGAAGGCAGCCCCCACCAGACACTGAATCTGCCTGCACCTTTATCTTACTGTCCAGGCTCCAGAACTGTGAGAAATAAATTTCTGTTGTGTATAAGCCACCCAGTCTATGGTAATTGTGTTATAGCAGCTCACATTGGCTAAGATGTCTCTGTTCAAAAATCCTTATCTAGGCTGGGCACGGTGACTCATGCCTGTAATCCCAGCACTCTGGGAGGCCAAGGCAGGTGGATCACTCAAGGTCAGGAGTTTGAGACCAGCCTGGCTAACATGGTGAAACCCTATCTTTACTGAAAATACAAAAATTAGCTGGGCATGGTAGCACACACCTGTAATCCCAGCTATTCAAGAGACTGAGGCAGGAGAATCACTTGAACCCAGGAGGTGGAGGTTGCACTGAGCCGAGATTGCCACTGCACTCCAGCTTGGGCAACAGAGGGAGACTGTCTCAAAAAAAAAAAAAAAAAAAAAAACCTTATCTAGTACTCCATTTTTATTTATATGGATAGACAGAAAACACACGAATAAATATGAGATAAAATGAGAGAAACAGTCAAGCATTTCTCATCACTAGTCCTCTCCTTGTTTTCTTCCCCTTTATTGAAATGTCTGTTCTTTTTCATTTGTTTTATTAAAGTTCTTTCTTATTTTCTTTAGTTGGGATAACCAGGTCGTATACTTTCTTAATCTGAAAGGTGAATAATCTCTTGGCTGGAAATAGAAATTCTGGACTTTGGTTCTTCTGTGTTAAATAGACTGTAGATGTTGATTTCATGGTCTTCAAGCTTCTACTGTTGTATAAATAAAATCTAATACCAGTGAGGTATATTTTGCTTTTGCTCTTTCTGTTTGGATACTTGTAATATTTCCCCCTTAACCTTAAAATTGAGGAATATTCCTTGGATATGCCTACATTTTTTCAGTGCTCCCTGGAATTTAGTGGATTATAATATATAGCTTTGGAACTTTCTTAATCTGAGTTAATGTTCTTCTTTTTTTTGTTATTATTGCCTGTCTTATATCTGTTCCTTTTTAAATTTGTCTGAAAACTCTTTTGCTCACCTGTTAGCGCTTCTGGATCTCTCCTCAAAGGCTCACTTTTGCCCTCGTGATTTCTAGTGATGTTCCTTAGATGGTTTGAGAAGTTTCTTCATCTTGATTTTCCATGCCACTACTCTGCATTTAAACAGTGGTCATTCTATCCTTCAATTTATTCCATTTTTAATGGAAATTTTGGTATTCAGTCCCAGGAAGTATTTTTATGCTGCGCTTGAAGCTCTTTATTGGTATTGACTGTGTTCTTGCTAATATCTCAGTGCTAATGATGGTAATCACAGAGTAGGTGCTCATTGGGTATTTGTGAAATGATTTTATTTAAAAATGTTATTCTTGTTCAATTGTTGCCTTATCCACCAGCAACTCTAGTTTTATTCTAATGATCTTTGCTCGCAGAATGCCAGGCTACTTAAGTGTGCCTTGAAGTATGGGCTCAGGTATGGTTTGTGGAGCACCTCGAAGTTTGACAACTGGAATAATAGATGGCAAAGTGGTCTGTAGCCCTCTGGGCTGCCATGCCACCACCTTGGAAACAGAAGGGGCTCCCTTCTTTCCAGGTCTCCTTCAGCCTGCCTACCGCAGGCACAGGGAGAATGCAGCCCTCCAGGTAGGCCTATCTCCAGCCTCACCCTCAGCCACACTCCCAAAACTGAGAGAACCCTTCCCTAGGAGTTCGTGGAGCTCTGCCAGTCAGACTCCCTCCAGAATCCTTCACCTTCCAGTCCTCTACTCCCCGCTCCGTGTTGCCAAGCACTTTGTTCTTAGGTAACTCATGAGTGAGGTAATGGCATGCCAGATCTCCTCAGTGAGATTCCTCAAAGCAGGCTTCCAGTGAGCCCAGCTGTCCAGTGACCCCAGCAGCCTTTTGACTTAGCGGGGCAGGTAGGCTGAAGATGAAAGCTAAACAGAGTTAAAGGTCACAGTCTCCTCCGTCCATTTATTTTACTTTTTGTGTGATTCTTCTTTAGGTGTAACTTTTAAAAATATTTATTAGCTTTTCTTCAGTTTCCTATAATGTTCCTTTCCACTTACTGTAATTGCTGAGATATTTGCATTTATTTCTACTGTTTTACCTCATAGTTTTTCTATTCTTTAACCTTTATCTCTCCTCTCCTTTCTTCCTTTTTGTAGAATAGATGGATTGTTCTTTAATCTTGTTTTCCTTCCTCTGGAGGTTTGGAAGCTTTAGGTTATATTCTTTTTGTTTTATTTTAGTTTTTTGGTAATTATCCTTCAATTCTTAACATATATGCTGAATTACATATTTTTCTAACAAATTCTTAACTTATTCCCCATATTGGTTCTCCTTACAAAGGTCTTAAATGCTTTATTATCCACTGAAAACTACTGCCATTTCTCCTTGTTATATTGTCTAGAGTTTTGGTTCCATCCAATTATTAAACACAAAATGTATAACTTATTTTTTATTTATTTAATTTTTATTTTTATTTTGAGACAGAGTCCAGCTCAGTCACCCAGACTGGAGTGCAGTGGCATGATCTCGACTCTCTGCAATCTCTGCCTTCTGGGTTCAAGCAATTCTCATGCCTCAGCCTCCCGAGTAGCTGGGATTACAGGCGTGAACCAACACATCTGTCTAATTTTTGTATTTTCTGCAGAGATGGGATTTTGTCATATTGGCCAGACTAGTCTATAACTCCTGACCTCAGGTGATCTACCTGCCTCAGCCTCCCAAGGTGCTGGGATTACAGGCGTGGGCTACCGCACCTGGCCATAACTTACTTTTTATACCAATTCCATTATTTGAACACATATTTACTAAGTACATACCTTGTGTCAGGTGCCATTCTAGACACTGGGATCTAGTAGCGAACAGCATAGACAGGGCTCCTGCTCTCCTAGGTCTTAGAACTTACATTCTAGTTTTCTTCATTGCTTCTGGCATCCTACTCCTTCATGGGGATTTCTGGATGGTAAACCCTCCCAATGTCTTTAGGTGTGAACATTTTCTTTTCACTCTCATTCTTGAGTTATTTAGTTTAGCTAGGTATGGAATTCTATTTTGACAGTTATTTTCCTCTGTTCTTTATAATACAAATCATTTTTGCCCATCTGGCTCTCTTAGTTCTCTGCTTTGCTTGTCCTCTGATTAGTATGACAATTAGTCAGTTCTATGTGTTTCCTGAGAAATAAATGCTCCTTTCTCACAGACAGTGTGAATGTGGGTGTATGTGCACATGCACATGTGCACACAGACTGGAGCCTGCACAATACAAGATAAAGTGCAGGCAGATTCAGTGCCTGGTGAGGGCCAACTTCCTGGTTCATAGCCATCTGCTCACTCTATGAGGACAGAATAGGGAGGGCATATGGCAAATGGCTAGGAACACTCATGATTTCATTTGTGGTTTTCCAACCGAAGCATGCTTATATTCTGATGGGAATGACCTAGTCCATTAATCACAAAACTTGACTTTTTAACATACAGAGGAGATAACTGATGGAACAAAATCCCCCAAAAGGCCAGAAGCAGACCAGTGACTAGATTATGTGACATTTTTGTGTAAGTTAGAAAAGATACTCCTCTCTCCAAGTAGGATAGACTTACGCCTGGGTAGATGGATTGGGGAGTAAAATGTTAGCCAGACCCCAGCACCTACTGTCTTCAATCAAGTGCCCTTGTGCAGAATCTGAACTGAACAACCACAGCTAGCCTGGACATAGCATAGGAGACGAGGTGAGGGTGGCCTCTGAAACAGGGAGGAGCACTTCTTCCTTTGAAGCAGAGGAGGCGAGCACTGCTTAATGATTGCTACAAATATATATAAAAATAATATATGCTATAAATTCATATATATTTATATATTTTGTTTAAACTATAAATAATATAGTAACTGGAATAACATATATTGTGAATTATTGACTTGCATCTCATCTCAAGTCACCAAGTAAACACATATCTTCTAACCAGCCCTGGGAAATGTAAAGCTTCTTACCCTTTCAAAACCACAAAAGTCTGCTCTGGAAAACTAGAAGAAAAGAAAAAACGTTAATATTTGCTTGCATATCAGAAGGCCTAACAAAACATAGCAATTTAAATTATACCAAAGGAAATAAACCATATACATTCCTTGAAAAAAATTATACCAAAATTATATGTTTTTTCTATCCTAGCAGTTAGGATAGCCAAACATTAAAAGCAGACTCTGATATAGTTTATACAATATCCTGGGAATTTCCCCATCAGTCTTTGCCTTATTTCATTATTTTATTAATTTACTTATACCTTAGTGTGATTCCAGAAGAAAACCATGCCTTTTAATGATTTAAATGGAAGAATTAAGAAGTATGCAGGTGGGCCGGGTGCGTTGGCTCACACCTGTAATTCTAGCACTTTGGGAGGCTGAGGCAGGTGGATCACGAGGTCAGGAGTTCGAGACCAGCCTGGCCAACATGGTGAAACTCCATCTCTCCTAAAAATACAAAAATTAACTGGGTGTGGTGGTGCATGCCTGTAATCCCAGCTACTCGGGAGGCTGAGGCAGGAGAATTGTTTGAACTCAGGAGGAGGAGATTGCAGGGAGCTGAGATCACGCCACTGTACTCCCTGCTGAGATCACGCCACTGTACTCCAGCCTGGCGACAGAGCGATATTCAGTCTCAAAAAAAAAAAAAAAAAAAAAAAAAAAAAAAAAAAAAAAGGAAGTGTGCTGGCATATGCAAGTCTGCTGCCCACTTGGGTTTAGGAAGGCACACCCTCAACCTATTATTTTCTCCTTTGCCACTCTGTTTCTTCTGCCCAGCCCAGAGTAGTCTGGAGATCAGGACTTATAATATACAATCCCTGTCTACTTCTCTGCACTTTGAATTTAAGCCATTGTAGCATTCCTGGTTTCAGCTCTCTGTTTTAGCAATTATATAATAAGCACGTAAAAAAAAAAAAAACACCCAGATCCACTAGTCATCTGAGCAACAAATGGTACTTTCTTAGAGATGATGAAGAAGGTTCAAGTATATGTGAATATTCTTATACCTGAAGAAAGATAATAATTACCACGTATAAAAAATATCTGCCTCTCAATCAATACCATTTCCCCTTCTTTACTTCCCTCTATCTTTTCTCCTGCAGATCCCAAGTCTTTATTGCTGGTCTCATCTCTGTTGTGGTAATTTTTGAGAGGTATTTGTTAACATGTTTAAGAATTTTATGATATATGCATATTAACAATCTTCACCTAAATGTGTATTTCCCTTTGCTCAATCCCAATACTTACTTTTCACTTATGTTACTTTGTAATACTATATGTGGCTTTATAAATTACCTTAAAGCATTTGGGTAACATACATAGCTATAAATAAATGGATCAATCAATAGGTAGGTAGACAGATCTTTTCTACATGTATATATTTAAAACTTACTATAAATTCATACAGCAATAAAACTAGCACCATTTCCAAATTACATATTCAACACCACGAGGCAAAGGAAAAAGTTGCTGTATTATGCCTTTGTTTTTCCAAAGAAAGAAGCATTTCAATTTTAAGATACACCACACATAACTCAAGTATTAAATATTTCTTTTTGTGTCACAGAAGATATTTAAGGTTAGCTACTAGTTACAAAGCAGTTTACATACCGATAAAATGCGGTGTGATGGATAACGAAGATCTTCACTTATAAAAAGGCCCAAAGAGGTGAGGACGACTAAAAAATGATTTGTTAAAACCATATCCACCAATGAAAGGTCTTCATGTTCTAAACCAAGAAATCATACCATAGATTAAAAATTAAGAAAAAAGTGAGCTCCTTAGTGAAGCAAAGACAATTTATAGATATTAATCAAATATTGATATAAGTAAAATGCTCAAGATGAAGGCAATGTTAGAGGAGTTACCTCCTTCAAGTAGGGAATACATAGCCTCTGTCATGTTAAACCATGTGGTATCAGAATAATGCCAGAATCCACAAAAGGTTACGCCTACGTAAACACCTGCCATGAAAGAAAAGGAAAATTAAAGCCAGGCAACTTTACAAGGTGAGTCACTCAATTGTATGGTGTTAGGCCTTCAGGGGCAAGAGCCCAGAGTCAGTTCCATCTTCCAACTTGTTGTCCTCTCTTGCCTCAACTCCCTCTCAGCACTTTGACTCTCACTTCCCCAAGTGTTGGAAAGATGAAGTAACTTAAAGTTACATCACATAATATTAGCCAACCATCTGATTGACTCCTAGAATGATTACTGCTGGGAATAATATGCCCTTAAAATCAATCCTCTTAAGGTATTGGTTCATTCTCTTAAAGTATCTTCCAAATTGTACTGTATCTTTTTTTACATAGAAGGGCATCAGAATATGCCACACCAAAATATGCCACTTTGGTTCAAGGATTTTTTTTTTACCTGAAGGCAATTGAGAATCAATAAACGCAGTCTCTACCCTCCCTTTATCTGCTTAAAAGCAAGCATAAATTGCCCCTTGTACCAGAAAAAAAAAAAAAAAAGAGCATTTTTATCACTGGAGATAGGGAGCCCTTATCTGCCATTAGTTCCCCTATATATTTTCTAGTCACAACTTCCTTACAGCTAATTGTTCCTTGATTCCTAAATCCACTTCCTTTGTGAAAATGGTACATAATTTCCTGATTTAACCACTTGAGCTTCATTTCTTTTTTGTGGACTGCCATGCACATAAATAATAAAAAAAAAAAATTTGTGCCTTTTATCCTGTTAATCTGTTATTTGGGCTGGGCATGGTGGCTCACACCTATAATCTCAGCACTTGGAGAGGCCGAGGCAGGAGGATCACTTGAGCCCAGTAGTTTGAGACCAGCCTGGGCAACATGGTATAACCCTGTCTCTACAAAAAATGCAAAATTAGCCTGGTAGTGCATGCCTGTAGTCCCAGCTACTCAGAAGGCTGAGGTGAGAGGATCGCTTGAGCTTGGGAGGTCAAGGCTGTAGTGAACTATGATCATGCGACTCCAGGCTGGGAGACAAAGAGAGACCCTATCTCAAAAAAAAAAAAAAAAATCTGTTATTTGTTGATTTAATTTATAGAGCCCTATTCACTAAGCATAAGAGAACAGAGGAAAATTTTTCCTCCCTAACAGTACCCTTCTAAGCATAAAGATGCTCCTATTTCAGGAATACAATTTTAGTTAATAATAATTTTTTAAAACTCCAAAGAAGAAAATTAAAATGTAAACTCCAAGAGAGGAAAAACTATGATTTACTTTTTTATTTGTGATTTTAAAAATAGAAAAAACTTTTGCTAAAGTTTCATTAAAACCTTGTAAATGAAGAAGATTGAACACATCACAAATCCTAAAAGTACTTTGTTCCCCGACCCCATCTTTTCTTGGTCTTAGGTAGGAATGTCTGGAGTCTTTTGTGTTTTAAATGTGAGGTGCTGATCTGAAGTTTTGTCAAAGGACATAACTACTGGGCTGGGGAGGAGGGGAGGCTAAGGACCCTTGGCAATCTAACGCATATACTTTATTTCCAAAAGAGGACATTTGTAGAACGAGTCATATTGTGAAGTGTGAGTTTTAACTGCTAGCTCTTTTCTGTTTAAGGAAAGCTGTAGAAGGAAGTGTTATTTATTATTGTATACTTTTTCCAGGAAGAGGAAAACTAAAGATAAACTTTGCCTTTCTGAGAGTTAAGTCTAGTTTTACAGATAATGGTGGAATTTTTTTTTTTAATTTGACAGAGTCTCACTCCACCACCTAGGCTGGAGTGCAGTGGTGCAATCTCCACTCACTGCAACCTCTGCCTCCCAGGTTCAAGCGATTCTCATGCCTCATCCTCCTGAGTAGCTGGGATTACAGGTGTGCACCACCATGTCTGGTCAAATTTTAGTAGTTTTGGTAGAGACAGGGTTTCTCCATGTTGGCTAGGCTGGTCTCGAACTCCTGACCTCAAGTGGTCTGACCGCCTCAGCCTCCCAAAGTGCCGAAATTACAGGTGTGAGCCACCACCCAGCCTAACAGTGGAATATTTTAAGTGGGAATAATTATAGATGTCCAGCATGCTATCACATGACCAGATTCTTGCAAAAAATGACTATTTAATGCAGAAATAATAAAATAAACACTTTATGCTGGTTAATATTTACAGACTAAAATTAAGTTACAGGCTACTCTCTGTGACAAACTATCCCAGGGCTTCCAGAAGCTGATGCAGACCGTTGTGAAAAGTTTAGCTTTTATTCTTTTTTTTTTTTGAGACGGAGTCTCGATCTGTCGCCCAGGCTGGAGTGCAGTGGCCGGATCTCAGCTCACTGCAAGCTCCGCCTCCCGGGTTTACACCATTCTCCTGCCTCAGCCTCCCGCGTAGCTGGGACTACAGGCACCCGCCACCTCGCCCGGCTAATTTTTTGTATTTTTTTTTTGTATTTTTTTTTTTTTTTAGTAGAGACGGGGTTTCACCGTGTTAGCCAGGATGGTCTCGATCTCCTGACCTCGTGATCCACCCGTCTCGGCCTCCCAAAGTGCTGGGATTACAGGCTTGAGCCACCGCGCCCGGCCAAGTTTAGCTTTTATTCTAATGGCAAAGGGAAGCCACAGGAGTGTTGGAAGCAGGGAAGTGATGTGATCTGGTTTATACTTGAGAACATCATTCTGGTAGGTGTTTGGAGGCTGGTTTGTATTGGCACAAGAATGGAAATAGAGAGATCACTTAAAAGGCTGTTAATTAGTCTAATAAAAAAAAAAGTTGACTTGACCTAAGATTTTAGCAGAGAAGTGAAGTGGTCACATTGGGGATGGACCCTGGAGACAGCACAGTCGGGGAATGTTGTGAGGGTAAGAGCAGTCAAGAATGTGTCCTAGATTTCAATTCTGACCAATTTAATACTAATTGGGATGAGAAATACTGGAGAGAAACAGATTTTTCGAGGGAGATGAATCAAGAGTTCTGGATTAGACTTGCTGTATTTGAGATGCTCATTAGCCATCAAGAAGAAATGCATAATAGACAGCTGAAGAGAGGAGTAGTTTTGTTTCAAAGGGGTGGTCAGCAGCAGCAATACAGATTTGGGAATCATCAGCCTGAAGATGACATTACTACCATCAGACTGGCAAGTCTTCCAGAGGGAGAATGTGGTAACTTAAGGAAGGAGAGCCAAAAACAAAGCCCTAGGTTCATCAGCATTTAGGGGTCACACCAAAAAGGAGCCCTCCTAGAAAACTAAAGAGTGACCAATGAGAAAAGATAAAGAACTTGAAAGTATTATCAAAAAAGCTAAAAGAAGAAAGTGTTTTGAGCAGAGACTGGTCGACTGTGTTAAATGCTGCTGGAAAGGAAAGTAGAATGGGCATAAAAGACTGGCTGTTGGAATTGGCAATATGGAAATTGTGAGTGGCCTTGAGAAGAAATGTTTTAGAAGAGTGATGGAAACCAGAGTCTGATTTGTAGTGGAAAGAAGATAAAACGGGAGGTGGAAAAACAGCATCATCTACACTAAATTCTGGCCTTAAATATTTTTTTTTGAAGGGGAACAGAGAAGGGGAGATGGAAGTAAAGCGAGATAAATGAAGGCTTTGTTTAATTAAGATGGGGGATATTAGGGTATGTCTCTATCCTAATGGAGACAATCCAGTGAGGAGGAAGAGTGTGATGATGTTGGAGAGAAAAATGAGAATTGCACAACAGATGCAAGAGCAAGGTTGTTCAGATGACTGCAAGGAATGGAATCCAGAACACAAGCGCTGAGGGGTAGCCTTTGATTGCAGTAGAGACATTTCTTACAGTGCAAGAGGCAGAAAAGGGAAAGCATACAAATGCAGGTATGATGGCACATTTCCAGTTGCAACAATGTGGTTTCTATAATCAATCTTTATTTTCTCTTAAGTATTATATAAATGAACAGCCAAGAGTAAGAGGGGAAGAGTATTTGAGGAGTGGAAAGAAGTGTGATAAATTTATTTTGCAGAGTGGGAAAATAAATATACGAGGGAAGAGTGATAGGATTTATAGGCAGTAGGCTTTATAGGCAGTGCTGAGTGCCCACTTAAGATTCATGATCATGAATTTAGAGTGAGACTGGTCAGTGAAATGTCAAAATGAGACTAGCATGCAGTTTTTCCCCAGCAATATTCTGCTCTTCCAGGACAGGAGCAGAGGTGGTTTTAGAGTTGGGGTTGGGCAGGCAAGGAAGAAAAAGAAGGGCAAGGGAGTTACAAAAGTATTTAAAAAGATGGACTCTGAGAATTATGGTGAGAACAGAGGAAAATAAGGATGTTGGGTAGTGAAAAAAAGTGGTAGTGACAATGGATTAAGATCTCAATGAGATCAAAGAAATGTTGAAGTGTGAGTACTAGAACAGACTGAAAGAATAAGAGGCAGTGGACAGAGTGTAAGATGCAGGTACTACAGATTTCAGGGACACTGACATTAGAGATGACAAGGTGAGGAGCATAATCATTTAAATCTTTACTCCATCTTGAGTTAACTTTTGTATATGGAGAAAGGCAAGGATACAGTTTCATTTTTCTTTTGCATATGGCTAGCCAGCCAACTCAGCACCATTTATTGAATAGGGTCTTTTCCCCAATGCTTATTTTTGTTAACTTTGTTGAAGATCAGATGGTAGTAGGGGTGTGGCTTTATTTCTGGATCCTCTATTCTGTTCCATTGCTGTGTGTCTAGTTTTGTACCAGTACCATGCTGTTTTGGTTACTGCAGCCTTGCAGTATAGTTTGAAGTTGGGTAATGTGATACCTCAGGCTTTGTTCTTTTTGCTTAGGATTGCTGTGGTTATTTGGGCTCTTTTTTGTTCCGTATGAATTTTAGAATAGTTTTTTCTAATTCTGTGAAAAATAACATTGGTAGCTTGATAGGAATAGCATTGAATCTGTAGACTGCTTGGGTAGTATGGCCATTTTGATGATAATGATTCTTCCAATCCATGAGCATGAACTGTTTTTCCATTTGTGTGTACCATCTATGATTTCTTTCAGTAGTGTTTTTTACTCCTCCTTGTAGAGATCTTTCACCTCCTTGGTTAGATGTATTCCTAGGGAGGTGTGTGTGTGGGAGTGGGGTATTGTAAATGGGATTGTGCTCTTGATTTGGCTCTCAGCTTGAATGCTATTGGTGTATAGGAATGCTACTGATTTTTCTACATTGATTTTTGTATCTTGAAACTTTACTGAAATTGTTTACCAGTTCTAGGAGCTTTTTGGTAGTCTTTAGGGGTTTCTAGGTATAAAATCATACTGTCAGCAAAGAGAGAGAGTTTGACTTCTTCTATTGGATGCCTTCCTCTCCTATTTGGATGCATTTTATTTCTTCCTGTTGCCTGATTGCTCTGGCTAGGACTTCCAGTACTGTGTTGAATAGAAGAGGTGAGAATGAGCATCCTTGTCTTGTTCTGGTTCTCAAGGGGAATGCTTCCAGCTTTGGCCCATTCAGTATAATGTTGTCTGTGTGTTTGTCATAGATGTCTCCTATTATTTTGAGGTCTGTTCCTTCAATGTCTTGTTGGTTGAGAGTTTTTAACATGAAAGGATGTTAGGTTTTATCAAAGGTTTTCTCCACATCTATTGAGATCATTATATAGCTTTTGTTTTTAGTTCTATTTATATGGTAAATCACATTTTTATGTTATTTTAAAAATGTCAATAGCTTTTTGGGTACAAGTAGTTTTTTGTTACATGGATGAATTATGTAGCTGTGAATTCTGAGATTTTAGTGCAACCATCACCCAAGTAGTGTACATTGTACCTAATGTGTGGTTTTTTATCCCTACCTCCCTCCCAACCTCCCCATTCTGGGTCTCCAAAGTCCGTTATATCACTCTGTATGCCTTTGCTTGCTCATAGCTTAGCTCCCACTTATAAGTGAGAACATATGGTTTTTGGTTTTCTACTCCTGTGTTGCTTCACTTAGAATAATGGCCTCCAGCACCATCTAAGTTGCTTCAAAAGACATTGTTTCATTCCCTTTTATGGCTTAGTAGTATTCTATGGTGTATGTATACCACACTTTCTTTATCTGTTTATTAGTTGATGGACACTTTGGTTTGTTCCACATCTTTGCAATTGTGAATTGTGCTGCTATAAACATATGTGTGCAAGTGTCTTTTTCATATAATGACTTTTCCTTTGGGTAGCTACCCAGTGGTGGGATTGCTGGATCAAATGGTAGATCTACCTGTAGTTCTTTAAGGAATCTCCACACTGTTTTTCATAGAGGTTGTACTAATTTACATTCCCACCAGCAGTGTATAAGCATTCCCTTTCTCCCACATCCATACTGCCCAAAACAATCTATAGATTCAATGCAATTCCCATCAAAATACCAACACCATTTTTCACAGAATTAGAAAAAAAATCCTAAAATTCATACAAAACCAAAAAAGAGCGCAAATAGCTAAAGTATTCCTAAGCAAAAAGAATAACATTTCTTGATTTGCATAGGTTGAACCAATTTTGCATCCCAGGAATGAAGCCTACTTGATTGTGATGAATTAACTTTTTTTTTTTTTTTTTTTTAGATGGAGTTTTGCTCGTCACCCAGGCTGGAGTGCAATGGCGCGGTCTCAGCTCACTGCACCCTCCACCTCCCGGGTTTAAGAGGTTCTCCTGCCTCAGCCTCCCAAGTAGTTGGGATTGCAGGCACTTGCTACCACGCCTTACTAATTTTTATATTTTAGTAGAGATGGGATTTCACCATGTTGACCAGGCTGGTCTCAAACTCCTGACCTCAGGTGATTTGCCCACCTCAGCCTCCCCAAAGTGCTGGGATTACAGGTTTGAGTCACTGTGCCCAGCTTTGAATTAACTTTTTATTTTTTATTTTTATTTTTAAAATTTTATTTATTTATTTATTTTAATAATATTTATTTATTTATTTTATTATACTTTAAGTCCTGGTATACATGTGCAGAACGTGCAGGTTTGTTACATAGGTGTATATGTGCCATGGTGGTTTGCTGCACCTATCAACCCGTCATCTACATTAGATATTTCTCCTAATGCTATCCCTCCTCTTGCCCCCATCCCCCGACAGGCCCTGATGTGTGATGTTCCCCTCACTATGCCCATAGGTTCTCATTGTTCAACTCCCACTTATGAGTGAGAACTAGTGGTGTTTGGTTTTCTGTTCCTGTGTTAGTCTGCTGAGAATGATGGTTTCCAGCTTTATCCATGTCCCTGCAAAAGACATGAACTCACTCTTTTTTTACGGCTGCATAGTAATATGCTGCTGGATTCTATTTGCTACTATTTTGTCAAGAATTTTTCTGTCTATGTTCATCAAAATATTGGCTTCTAGTTTTCTTTTTTTGTTGTGTCTTTGCCAGGTTTTGGTATCAGGGTGATGTACTTCCCCTCGAATCTAAAATAAAAGTTAAAATTATTAAATAAAAAATTTTAAGAAGAATACTACCATAGGAGTAAGATAGGGGAAAGATCATTGTACGAAAAGAAGCCTTGAAGCTGGGTACTTTTTACTGTGTGGATCATCCATATGGATGGTGAAGTCACCAAAAATAGTCATGAAAGTCAAGTGGAGAGGAAGGCAGGGACCCAGAGGTTAAACTTGTAAATGAATGACTGTGAGTGGTGAGGAGGTCACCAAATGCTGGCAACCAAGAAGAGTTAGAGGGAGGTAAAGTCTGAGTTCAAAAAAGTTCCATGTTTCAAACAAGATGAAAGGAGTAATGATTAAGCAGTAATCCTAAGGAGCAAAGACAACAACCCCCACCTGGGTTTTGAGATATGTGATATGTGGGAGGGCTGAGGGGAAAGAATGTCATCTGGGGATGACCAGGCACTCTATGGAAAGAAAGTTAAGGGACCATTCAGAAAAAAAGTGAGTGATATGGGGGAGTTTGTTAATGACAGGCCACAAATTCTAATGAAAGGATTTGGGTGGATAGAGAGGGATAAAAGTTTGAATCAAATTAGAGGATGATCAGAATAGTATGTGGGATAGGATAACCAGAAACGATCTAGGGAGGTTTATGTTTCTGGTAACTGATGGGAGACCTGATGTTTATATCTGAAGAATATCCTAGAGGAGGAAAGGGGGTAATAAGTCCAAACTGGAGTACATGGGGCTACTGCATAGCTGTTCCCACCATTAACTCCATGCAGTATGAAGGCCAGGAGGACAAACAAGGCCTCACAAAGGAATTGCTAGTTGGGTGTGGTGGTGTGCACCTGTAATCCCAGCTACGTGGGAGGCTGAGGTGGGAGGATTGCTTGAGCCTAGGAGGTTGAGGCTTGAGCCTAGGAGGTTGAGCCGTGATTGTGCCTCTGCATTCCAGCCTGGGCAACAGAGAGAGACCCTGTCTCAAAAAAAAAAAAAAAAAAAAAAAAAAGAAAAAGAAAAAGAAAAAAAGGATTGCTGGTTTAGGCAGTCACAGCTTGATACTGTGAGAACTTCCTTTTTTGCTTCAGCACAGTGGTGACCAGTTGGGGAAAAGGTGGTTTCACCTAAAGAACCTGTTGCTGACGTTGTTTGTTTTCTTGAGTGGTTGAGGTGGCCTCATGAGTGTGATCCCAAGGAATTAAGACTGCTGCTTCTCTCCCATGACTTTCATTTGTAAGGCAGAATCAAGCATGAGGAGTTGAGAATGACCCCTCTCCTGTGGCTCACGGAAGTAAGGTAGGTATTGGTGTTTGGATAAAGAGGAGGAGGAGGAGGTCCTGGCTAGGACCTCCTATTCACAGAACAAGATAAGAAAAGGAGCCAAGTTTCTATCTGGATTGACATAGTGTAGCATATGACAGCAGAGAGTGGAAAAAGACACATTTATTAGGTTGGTGCAAAAGTAATCATGGTTGTTGCCATTAAAAGTAATTGCAAAAACCTCAATTACTTTTGCACCAACCTAGTAAAACTAAAGGAATTCAGCAGAAGCAGACTGTAAGCCATTAGGAAGTCAAAGATTTGGGCAAGATTATTTGTCTATCCCTATACTGATGCATACTGTTTTAATCTGTTACTTTATAATAAGTCATGCTAGGACAAATTTTTGTTCTTTTTATTTTCTCTAAAATTATGTTTGCTATTCATGGTGCATCATTCTCCCATATGAATTTTGTGTTTGGCTTGCCAATTTTTACATACATACACACACACACACACAAACCAAAAACATTGTTATAATTTTTCTTGGAATCATATTGAATTGATTGATAAATTTGTAATAAATTTTATTTGTAGTAAATTTATTTATAAAATAAATCTTTATAATACCAGAAGTTCCTGCTTATAAACATGAAATCTCTTATTTATTTTGGTCTTTTTTATTGACCTTCATTAGTTTTATAGTTTCTACACAATAGGCCTTGCAACTCCTTTTTTTATTCCTGGGTACTTTTTGGGATTTCTTACCTTAATAGGATTTTTAAAATTGCAATCTTTAATTAGTCCTTGGTGGAGTGATTTTTATACATTGTTATTCTATCTCACAACCTTCCAGCATGCCCATATTTGTTCTGAGTTTTTCTATAGATCTTTTTGGATTTTTATGTAGGTATACATATTATCTACAAGTAATAACATTTTGTTTCTTATTGTTTAATTTTTATATGTATTTATTTTTCTTTATATTCACTGAATTTGGGGTCTAGGAGGTCATCAATTAGCTAGGAACAATAATTAGAATAATACTATTAGTAGTTGAAATGTGTAATGACATTATAATATTGTGATATAATGAGAAATATATATTTGGTTTTCCTTAGCTCCTGATAGAGAACTCCTAAACCCCCACAATTTCCTGCATGATGGAGTGCTAGGAACATCCTTTGTTCAAATATTTGGTCTCCGGCCCCAGTTCCTGATACAGAACCCCTAAACTCCTTGGAATTTCCTGGGTGATGTGATTGTCTTTTGTTCTAATGAAGCAACTCTTGACAGACCCCCAGATAGCTTTAAGATGTGGGGTGGTTGCCAGAAAAAGCAAGCCATGATTAGAAGCTTGGAGCCTTCAGCCCCTCAGTGTATCTCCCAGGAAGTGGGGAGGGGCTGGAGATTGAATAAAGAATTGATCATGTCTATGTGATAAAGCCTCCATAAAAATCCTTACAGTGCAGGTTTTGGAATGCTAAAACACATCTACACAACAGGGGTGTGGCGTGTCACAACTCCACGGGGACAGAAGCTCCTTTACTTGGAAATCTTTCGGACCTTGCCCAACTGTTTACTGTATCCTTTGTTTTGTCCTTTATAATAAACTGGCAAACCTAAATAAATGTTCCCCTGAGTTCTATGGGTTGTGCTAGCAAATTATTGAACTCAAGGAAGGGGTTGTGGGACCTCCCCAAATTATAATTAGTTGATTGGAACTACAGCCTAGGACTTGTGACTGGCATTTGAATTGGGGGACAGTCTTGGGGAACTGAGCCCTTAATCTGTTGTTGGTTAGGGAGGAGGGTCTGTGCTAACTCCAGATAGCTAGTGCCGGAATTGAATTAAACCATAGGGCACCTACTCGGTCATCCACAGAGAACTGGAGAATCACCTGGTGTGGAAAATCCATACATTTGGTAGTAGAGTGTTATGAAATGAATATAGAGAGAAACAGTTATTTCTTTCCCTATATAGATGCTCTCAGATATTACAGTAGTAATGAAAAAAATGCAAACATAAACAAAGTAATGTGGTATTTCAGGAACAACAATACCTATTTATACATGGCAGGAATAGCAGATAATCTCTGGGAGAAAGTAACATATTAATGGAGGGCATGGCATAAAGGAAATTAGGAGACACACTAAAGTCACAATTAACATGACAAAAAGTCACAGCAAGAAAACATACTTAGTATATCACACTTGCAAGCAGACAACACACAGTATTGAAGAATAAATTTTTAGATATTTTTAGGAAACAATTTTCCTTCCCTATGTCTATGCATTTATTTCTGCTGCCAGTTAAACATTACTGTTATAAAATACAAATGCCAACATCAACATTTAATGAAGCTGTAAACCTACCATCAAGTAGTGCATCCATAACGAAGCCTAGTAATCCCACGTCATTGGCACAGGGGCATTTTGTCACTTTGAGATCTACCACATGTGGATATATTTTACCCATCTCACTTGCTGGAATCTCAACCCCAGGAGCCCACTGAAGAATCGGTTCTGCAGAAATCAAATTTGGGTGTTTAAATGGTGGGAGCACCCTTGAAAATGGAACATTGCTACTTTCCTTCAAAGGTTTTAAAAGAACTATGTAAAGAAACCATTCTATAGTTCAGAAAAGGTGTATTACCTCACTCTGCATTGGTTAAAAATCAGTCAGTGACTATTTTCCAGGATATAAGGAGTAAAGTCTAATTCCCCTTGATGGGGGGCTGGGAAGGTTACATTGCAGCATGTGGAATGGGAGAGATTGCTTTGGCCACATTTGAAAAATACCATTTGCCACAGGATCTGTCCCTAGAAATGAAATTGCTGGATCACAGAATACACACATTTATAACTTCTGAGCCCACTCATTTCCTTTTTGTTCTCTTCCCAATCCCACTGAAATAGCAGTAGATACATAAAAATGAGAATAAATCCAGAGTAGCAGGGGAGAACAGGGACAGTTATCATTAGTAGCCAAGAGACTTAGAGGGATTTCTGGAAGATAGCTGAAAAATACTATTTGCCACAGGATCTATCTGTATAAATGGAATTGCGGAATCACAGAATACATTTATAACTTCTGCTTCAGGAGCCCACTCATTTACTTTCTGTTCTCTTCCCAGTCTCATTGAAACAACAGTAGGTAGATGAAAATGAGAATAAATCCAGAGTAGCAGTGGTGAACAGGGACAGTTATCATTAGGGGTCAAGAGACTTAGAAGGATTTCTGCAAGATAGAAGTTGCAAATGAGATGCAGAAGAAAAAGCAATCAGAGGTGAGGCATCTCCAATGCAGCACAGGCAGAATAGTAGCACTAGTGGCAAATAAGGTCTTTCACGTGGCAAACCAGGCCTTCCAGAATCTAACGTCCTCTTGGTTCCTCAGCTTTACTTCTTGCCAGAACTGCCCTCCCACTAGAGGCTCTAGTTCATGGGGCTTTAAATATCTGTTTTTCTCACAACCCTATTTTTCAGTCCTCGATGTGAAAGTCTCCCTCTTTGGGAAGCCTTCCATGATGCCCTAGAATGAGTGAGGCTCTCCTCCCAGGTGCTCCAATAGGACTCTGCACTCACTGTAAGTAGAAGAATCAGGGTACACTCTTCCTCACCAGACCAGGGTAGACAATGAGCCTTTTGAAAGAACATCATCAGACAAGGCTTCACAAATTTTAAAACTTAAAATATTACTTTTGGATATGCAAAGGATTGGATCTAAAGTTGAATTTTCATGCATTAAAAAAGGGAGGGTTTTTTTTTCTTTTGGAAAAAAATGAGAAACAAAAAAGAGTACAAAAAGTAAGCCAGGGCAATTTGAAAGACTACTGCTATGTGAATTTCAAAAATAGTCAAAGCACTTTTAAGAGCAGAGATAACTAATAACCAGTTATTTAGCTATTTACATTCTCTTCTGTCTCCCCACCTTTCAACAAAATCTGCTACAAACCCAAAGACTTTGTGTGATATTTTTTTCACTTTGTGCAAAGCAAGAAGCTAACTTTTCATCAGGGTAGACATAGTGCAGCACAGGGACAGCCAAGAAGGGAAAAAGACACAATCTCTAACTACACTAATTCACCAGGAAGTCATTCCAGAATTTAAAGAAATGTGGGGCAAAGGGTGTAGTATGTGTTTGCAGACCATTCACACCCAGGTCAGGGAGATTTCAGCCTACCACTGGACATCACTGAGCTGACAATGCCCCCCTACTTATATACAAGCTCCTGAAGTCAGGTAGTAAAATCTTAAGCATTTTAAGAACAAAGAAGTGATTAAAAGTTTTGACAGCTACTAAGAAGCTAAAAAGGGGACAGAAAAGTGACCTATATGAAGGTCACTGGTGACTATGATTAGCAGCAGTTTGAGTAGCGTGGAGGAGATGGAAATAAATGAGTGGTTTGGGGTGTGGATTGGATATAAAGAAATAGAGACAAGGTTTTACACTCTCTTTTGAGTTCAGGAGTGAATAAAGATTTCTAACTCTAGCTTTAACTCTTGATTCCTATTTCCCAGTGTCTGCTCCTCCTGTCTTCAGCATTTTGGTGAATGATAACATCCTCTACTTGAATGTTTGAGTAAGAAATCCAGGCATCATCCTTGTTACTTCTGTTTTCCCCCACCTTAGTCCACCAAGAAGCCATAGCAGCTCTACTTTCAAAATGTATTCTGAAGGCTCTGCTCACCACCTCCACTGCTAATGCTACTGTCCATCTACTCCAGACCTTCTCAAGGGGTACTACTGCAACAACTGCTACCAATTTCCTTTATTCCATTCTTGCTATCCTTCCTCAAGAGTTATTCTCTACACAGCAGCCAAAATGATCTTTTCATTATAAAAGATAAATCAGAATTTATTACTTCTCTGCTTAAAATATCCCAATGGCTCTAAATCATAATTACAATAAAGTCCACACTTTTTACCAAGATCCCTGCCAGCTTCTCCAAACTCATGATCCACCACTCTGTCATTTACTATGCTTCAGCAACACTAATCTCCTTTCAGTTCTTCAAACAGATCAATCTCATCTCTGCACCTGGCGGTTTCAAAGATCTACCAATTTGTGAAGCTTTTTGTTGCAATTATACCTCAGTACATTCTAAACAAATGTAAGTTAGCATTTTAATACAGTATGTAATATTTTAGGTGCATCTCAATTTGTAAATGATTCAGATTTCAGATCTTTTAAAAATTGATATAACAATTTTATATTGATATTTCAGTACTTAAAAAGTAGCATAGGATACCAAACTATCAGAGTCCCAAAGACAGTATTGGAATTACTATTGGACAATTAGTAACACTGTTTTTTTTTTTTTTTAATTTTGGAAGCTACTTAAAACTACATACTTTTTTGGAATAAGTAAATATAATCAACTTTATATGCCATTGTTTATAATGACCCTCAATATGGCCACAGTAAAATATGTATTTCCTTTTTTTTTTTTTTTTTTTTTTTTTTGAGACACAGTCTCACTCTGTTGCCCAGGCTGGAATACACTGGTGCAATCTTGGCTCACTGCAACCTCTGCCTCCTGGGTTCAAGCGATTCTCCTGCCTCAGTCTCCCAAGTAGCTAGGACTACAGGTGTGCATCATCACACCTGGTTAACTTTTTTTTTTTTTTTTTTTTAGTAGAGATGGAGTTTCACCATGGTGGCCAGGCTGGTCTCAAACTCCTGGCCTCAAGTGATCTGCCCACCTTGGCCTCCCAAAGTGCTGGGATTACAGGCGTGAGCCACCCTGCCCAGCCTGTATTTCCATATTTCTATAGCACTCTTTGCAGATCTCTGTTAATAATTTACCCACATGTATTTAATTCTTTGTCCTATCAGATTGTGAGTGCCTCAAGGGTCATGACTCTCTTTTTTTTCTTTTTTTAATCTCTAGGACCTCAGAATCTGGCATATAGCAGACGTCAAAGTTTGTTGAAACAATATATGAATTCCATTTTACTTCTGTCTGTTGGCATTTACCTCGAATACGATCCAATAGAGTTCCTTCAGTAGCATAAATATTTAGTCCATGATGTAAAGTGATCCTTACCAACCATTCTTCTACAGCTGCAATATCTGTTTGAAAACAAAAGGCAAATAATCAACTATTTTTTCATATGTCGTGTTGGTGAAATTTAAGGATACGTGAACATTACCGACAATGATAGCCTTTCCTTTTCCAACTATTTTGTTGGCATTTATATGTCAAATTTCATATGTTTTCCCTATAAACATTTTGCTCATAAAATAATGAAAAAAGAATTATGAAGTGATCGTACCATCATAGCAATGAATCTAGATACTAATATTTAGGTCATAATTGTTCTAGAGCTGTAGGGGCTTGATAAAAAGCAAATTATGACTCTTCTTGTGATTAATTAAAATGTATCATATAAACCCTAAGGTGAACAACAAAAAAAGCTTTTAAGGTATAACTAATAAGCCAATAGTGGATATAAAATGGAATCATAGAAAAGAATGAATATGAATGAAGACAGAAAAAGAGGAGAAAAGCAAAACAGAGGAGATTGAACAAATAGAAACAACATGCAAGGTGGTAGATTTTAATATAACTAGCTGTATCAACAATTACATTAAATGTAAGTGGTCTAAAATATCATCTAAAAGAATAGATTCGACAGATTAGATGTAAAAATCAAAATTAAACTATATGTTATTTATAACAAACTTATTTTAAATGTAAAAGCATAAATAAGTTAAAAGTAAAAGAATGGATAGGGCCTGGGGAAGCCAAGAGCAGTAGCTTTAGCCTGGGAGCTGCTGAAGTGGCTGTACCAATGGGCCAAGGCTGAGGTTGAAACTGAAACAGGGGTTCACTCATGAAGAACACGCCTAGTCCAAATGGTCTGGCTGCATAGACCCCCGTGTCCACCCAGGCATCTAAGCAGGTCTGTGCACTGTCATGGCAAGGCTATGGCTACACTGGTGGCTACTAAAGCAGCCAGTGCCCAAGTACATCAATTGCTATCTGTGCCTCTTGCTGTCATCACTCTCCATCAAGAAGTTCCTGGACTTTGGGAGAGATAATGGCTTGAGAGAACATCATATATGATTTTACAAAGGGAGATTCCTGTGCTACCAGCTAACACAGTGAATGAAGCCAATTTTCTGCTGGGTAAGTGGTTTAACAGGCCTTCAGTGGGATTGGTTCAAAGTTGGTATATGCAGAACTTTCTTGAAGTTTTAGAATATAAAAATAAGGGCCAGGCACGGTGGCTCATGCCTGTAATCCCAGCACTTTGGGAGGCTGAGGTGGGCAGAGCATGAGGTCAGGAGATTGAGACCATCCCGGCTAGCATGGTGAAACACCGTCTCTACTAAAAATACAAAAAAAAAAAAAAAAAAAAAAAATTAACCGGGCATGGTGGCGGGCACCTGTAGTCCCAGCTACTCAGGAGGCTGAGGCAGGAGAATGGCATGAACCCAGGACGTGGAGCTTGCAGTGAGCCAAGTGAGTCACTACACTCCAGCCTGGGCGACAAAGCGAGATTCCATCTCAAAAAAAAAAAAAGAAAAAAGAATTTAAAAATAAGAGCCCTGAAGATCTGAAGATCCACAGGTCTTAGATAAGTACTTTCAATAAGTACCGATGAAAGTCAGAAAAATGTGGTTTCTATAGTGGTACATGGAGTGATTGAATACAAGAAAAATTATTTGTTTGAGTCTTTTATTAGTAGTATTGCCAGTATCTTCCAGAATGGTTTTATCCCAACTCCATTTCTTCCCACATGCTTATTAACTAGCACGCACTTCTGTTTGATGGTGACACTATCCCTGCTCATTCTAAACACAGAAGAAATAGTGATCTCACCTGTAATGTGGCTGATGTAGTGAACAATGTATATGAAACAGCCAAGTGACTGTGTGAATAGTATTAGCTGGTAGCTCCAGAGGTGGAAGTTGAAGAGGTCAGTGCCAAAGCTCCAGACAAACCTATTCAAGTAGTTTATATGCCTATACATCTGTTATACATGCAATTCACGAACTCAGTGAGAACAACAGTAGCACTCCATGAAGACAGAAAATAGAGATATTTGGCTGTTAAAACCCTTGTCATTTGGGTTAAAAGAAAAGATTTATTCATTAAGATAAGTGACCGAGGTGGTGATGACTCACTTTGAAAATGCATCTTTTTAAAACTATATGTATTCAAATTCTAATAGACATAGCTATAGCCTATAAGAGTTGTCCCTTTGGCTGGATTCAGTCAAAAGTCACCATTTTTTCATCTGCGTGCTATATATTTTTAAGGAGATCTAATACTATGTGATGGAATAAATGGGTATTGATGCTGTCACTTATTTATAGGCTGTTTTAAGTGAATCATTTGAGAGATGTCCAGTTTTTAAGAACTCTACTTGGCACCATTACAAAACTACACCTGAAGCTGATGATTGATATGATCCTAGCAGTAAACCCAGAGATGCTTCAAGATATAAGACTAAACAGGAAAAGGTCAGTACTGATAGAACCTTCTAGTCCTCTATGTGAAGAAAGATTGTCTTTTATAAGTCAATCAGAGAGAACACCTTTCGTCTACCAACTCTTGAGCGTGGCACCATAACTACTCTAGTGGCTGAATGTTCATTTCCTCCATGCCAGTTGGATGTTTTCATGGAGCCTTTTCTGTAGCCACTCTGACTCTTCCATTAAACTAGTAACTTGAATAATTTTTTACCATATCTTGCTGCAGTGTGGTTAATGACACAAAGAAAGAGCTTCCCTAGAGCTCTAGCATCCTCATACCCTCCACCTCATTATTACAGAGTTAAGTGTCTACAGTCTCCACAGGATTCTGAACTTTCTTCCCATTCTGGACATAGCATATACCCACTGTGACCAAATATAATGCTTGTCTCAAACCACTGATTAGGGGCTCAGGGTATGTGAAACTTAAAGACATCTGCTGAGTCCATCTGATAATTCAGTCCCAGAGTCCTTCCTTCCTCATATGCATATCTCCTCCATTCTCTTAGACTTTTGTCTTCCTCCATCTGATTATATTTTCGTCATGAGGTATGGGTACTTTTGTGTTAGATCTTACTCATCGATGCACTGGTTTTATTTATTTTATTTATTTTTTGAGACAGAGTCTCTGTCTCCCAGGCTGGAGTGCAGTGGTGCCATCTCAGCTCACTGCAACCACCACTTCCCGGGTTCAAGTGACCCTCCTGCCTCAGCCTCCCAAGTAGCTGGGATTACAGGCATGTGCCACCACACCCAGCTAACTTTTGTATTTTTAGTGGAGACAGGTTTTCACCATGTTGGCCAGGCTGACCTCGAACTGCTGACCTCAAGTGATCTGCCGGCCTTGGCCTCCCAAAGTGTTGGGATTATAGGTGTGAGCCACTGCACCCAGCTGGTTTTAAGATTCATTTGTGTACTTCCATTCTGTTGATGAAAGTGTTCCAAAAGTTATCTTGAAAAAAAGGTGAAAGGATGAAGAAATATGACACTAATCAAAAGAAAGTTGTAGCAGCCATATCAATATCTGATGAAGGAGAGTTCAGACCAATGCAATATTAGGAATAAAGAAGGACAATACATATGATAAAGGCATGACAACCCTTAGTGTAGACATGCTTAACAACAGAGCTTCAAAATACATAAATCAAAAGTTATGTCAAGAGTACATGGGACATTTACTAAATAAGCCATAAAACACATTTTAATAAATTAAATTGCTATCACATGAAATACGCCCTCTAAACATAATGGAATAAGCTAGAAAAATCAATAACATAAAGACATCTGAAAAATTCCCCAATATTTGAACATTTTACAACACACTTCTAAAAAACCATATATCAAAGAGGAAGTGCTGTGGGGAATCAGAAAATATTTTTAATTGAAAGAAAATGAAAATACAACATCACAATTTATTGGATGCAGATAAAGCAATGCTTAGAGAGAAATATATAGCAGTAAAATACTTGCATTAGAAAAAAGAAATCTCAAATTAATTACAGCAAGTTCTCACTTAACATCATCAATATGTTCTTGGAAACTAGGACTTTAGGCAAAACAATGTATAATAGAACCAGTTTCACCACAGGCAAATTGATATAAACAAGAGTTAAGTTTTTACGGCATATGCCTGGTCACAAAAACATCACCAAACTTCTAAATAAAGACCCCAAATTCTTCTAATATTAAACACTAAAACAAATGCGAGCTATGCATAGATTTTAAAAAGATTAATAAAAACAAGTAAGATAATTATTTACCCAATTTTTGGTGAATCTGTAAGTAATGGTGGTCATAGCGGTGGTGGATTAAATCAAGGAATAAATGTTTGCAAAGGGAAACTGTAAGGAGCATCCTCTACCACATGCAGTTAAAAAACAATCACAAACATGGCAGGCTAACTGTGGGCTTTTGTATTGCATCATTTACTGTCATGCATTTGTTTGTATGATTATCGTATACTTTATAAATTTTTACTTTATAATAATTTGCAATTATTCATTCATTCATCCATTTTCTAGCCTGCTTATTTCAGTTCAGAATCACGGGAGCCTACTCCAGCAGCTCAGGAACAAGGCAGGAACCAACCCTAGACTGAACGCCATTTCATCACAAGGTGCACTTACACACACACTCAAGCTCAGTCATACGGGGACAATTTAGACACACCAATCAACCCAACATGCACATCTTTGGCTGTGCTAGGAAACTAGAGTACTCAGAGAAAACCTACGCAGATATGGGGAGAATATGAGCACTCCACACAGACAGTGGTCCTGGCCAGGAATTGACTTTCTTTCCTTATCAATATTATAATGAAATGATGTTGAATGAAATGAGGTTATTCAAAGATCTGCTATATATGAAGCAGGCTTTGGAAGATAGTAAAGAGTTTGTAAAGGGTCAGATAGTAAATATTTGGGGCCTTATATGTTATATGATATCTGTTATACCACTTCAACTATACCACTGTAGCATAAAAGCAGCCACAGAAGACACATAAATAAATGAGCATGATTGTGCTCCAATAAAATTTTATTTACAAAAATAGGCAGTAGGTAGGATCAGGGGTCAGTAGTTTGCTGATCGCTGATCTAAAGATTCCTAACAAACTAGGAAAAAAAAAAAGAAGAAGAAGAAGCAAATTAAGTCCAGTGCAAGTAGAAAGATAAGATAAAGAATGGCAATTGATGAACTTAGGAACAGAAAAAAATATACACAATTAATGAGATAATGAAATCAAAAGATGTCTCTTTGAAACATAAAAACTGATGAATCTCTGCAAGACTAATAATTTAAAAAATACAAATAACTCATGTTAGAGATAAAATAGGGAACACCACTACAGACACTATAGATATTCTAAGGATAAGAAGGGAATATCACAAACAACTCTGTGTCCATAGATTCAACAACTTAGATGAAATGGACACTTTCTTTGAAAGACACAAACTGCCAAAGCTCACTTAAGGAGAAACAGAAAACTTGAATATTCCTAAATCTATTAAGGGATAATGAATGTGTATTTAAAATCCTTCCACAAAGAAAACTCCAAGTCCAGGTATCTTCACTGGTTAATCCCACCAAACAATTAATGAAAAGGTGACACCAATTCTACAAAAACTCGTCCAGAATATAGAAAAGCAGGGAACTCATCCAAACTCATTTTGTAATGACAACCTTACTCAAATACCAAAATGAGATAAAAACATTACAAGAAAAGAAAATAAATCTCCAGACTGATAACCTAGGAAACCTACTAGCCAAATGAATCCAGGAATATATAAATAAGATAATACATCATGACCAAGTGTTGTTTGTCCTAGGATTCTGAGACTGGTTCAAAATTCAAAAATGAATCAATGTAATTTATCATATCAACAGACAATTATAAGAAAATCCTTATAATCATCTCAATAGATGCAAAAAATAATTTAACAAGATTTGACACCAATAATAAAAACTCAGCAAACTTGTAATGAAAGAAATTTCTTCAACCTGATGAAGGGCGCCTATGTAAAACACAAATGTTTTTTCCCTAAAACTGGAAACAAGGCAAGGATGTCCTCTCTTACTATTCCTTTCATACCGGAATCATACTAGAGGTCCTACCAGTACAATAAGGCCAAAAAAAAAAAAAAAAAAAAAAAAAGAAAGAAAAAGAAAAGAAAAGAAAAGAAAAAGAAACAAAATGAATACATATTGGAAGAGAAGAAATAAAATAATCTCCATTCCTAAATGAGTGATTATCCATGTAGAAAATCCCAAAGAATATATTAAAAGCTATTAGAACCAATAAGTGAATTTAACAAGATTGCAGTATACAAGATCAATAAACAGAACTCAATCATTTTTCTACATACGAACAATGAACAACTGGAAATCAACATAGTAAAAAGTACCACTTACAATAACACTGAAACCATTAACTACTTTTTTTTTTGAGACGGAGTGTCTCTCTGTCACCTAGGCTGGAGTGCAATGGTGCGATCTCGACTCACTGCAACCTCTACCTCCTGGGTTCAAGCAATTGTCCTGCCTCAGTCTCTCGAGTAGCTGGGATTACAGGTGCCCTGCACTGTGCCAGGCTAATTTTTGTATTTTTAGTAGAGGCAGGGTTTCACCATGTAGGTCAGGCTGGTTTCGAACCCCTGACCTCAGGTGAGCTGCCCGCCTCGGCCTCCCAAAGTGCTGGGATTACAGGCCTGAGCCACCGCGCCTGGCCCAAAACCACGAACTACTAAGGTATAACTTAAAAAACAAAAAACAAAAAAATAGAAACCACTCAAACTGCATTCTCTCCCTCTTCCTCTACCACAAGAAGAGAAGAATGATCATCAATGGCAAATGGCAGTTGCAGCCAACCAACACCAGGCGCCAGCTTCACGCTTAGGAGAGAATGCTGAGCCTTCGCCTTGTAGTTTCCAGTGCTCTACACATTCACAGAAGCTTCTCTAGTAACAAAGTAACAAACTATAGAGATGATCCCTGAAAGAATAATTTTGGTATACTTTTTTTTTTTAATGTGCAAGGTCTCTAAGCTGAAAGCCACAAAACCTGGATGAAATAAAAAAAATTTTTTTTTTTTTTTTGAGACGGAGTCTCACTCTGTCGCCCAGGCTGGAGTGCAGTGGCCGGATCTCAGCTCACTGCAAGCTCCGCCTCCCGGGTTTACGCCATTCTCCTGCCTCAGCCTCCCGAATAGCTGGGACTACAGGCGCCCGCCACCTCGCCCGGCTAGTTTTTTATGTATTTTTAGTAGAGACGGGGTTTCACCGTGTTCACCAGGATGGTCTTGATCTCCTGACCTTGTGATCTGCCTGTCTCGGCCTCCCAAAGTGCTGGGAAATAAATTTTTAAAAAGATGTAAACAAATGGAGAGATACAGTGTCTCCATGGCTTGGAAGACTCTTACTATTAAGATATTGACTCTCCCAGCCAGGCAAGGTGGTTCATGCCTGTAATCCCAGCACTTTGGGAGGCCAAGGTGGGTGGATCACCTGAGGTTAGGAGTTCAAGACCAGCCTGGCCAACACGGCGAAACCCCATCTCTACAAAAACTACAAAAAAAATTAGCCGGGCATGGTGGCAGGTGCCTGTAATCCCAGCTACTGGGGAGGCTGAGGCAGGAGAATCGCTTGAACTTGGGAGATGGAGGTTGTGGTGAGCCAAGATCATGCCACTGCCCTCCAGCCTGGGCAATAAGAGCGAGACTCCATCTCAAAAAAAAAAAAAAAAAAAAAAAAAGATACTGACTCTCCCTAAACTGATCTATAGATTCAATGCAATACAAAATTAAAAATCACTGCAGTATTTTTGTAGAAGTAAACAAGTTGATTCTAAAATTTACATAGAAAGGCAAAAGAACTATAATAACCAAAACAATTTTGAAAAAGAAGATCAACATTGAAGGACTAACATTACTTATAAGACCTATTATGAAGCTAAAATAATCAAGACAGTGTGGTATTGGTGAAAGGATACAGTCCAGAAATAGCAATTCAATGGAGATAAAAAGTTTTTACAACAATGGCACTGGAATAATTGAGTATCCAAATTCCAAAAAATTAACATTGGCCCATATAACTTATAAAGATTAACTCAAAATAAATCATAGACCTAAATGCAAAAGCTAGAAGTGTAAACTTCTAGAAGAAAATATAGGAGAATATCTTTGTGAACTTAGGTTAGGCAAAGATTTCTTAGCTGTGATGTCAAAAGTACCATCCATAACATAAAAAGCTGATAAATTAGCCTTCAGCAAAATTGAAAATTCTGATCTTCAAGAGATACTCTTAAGAGATGAAAAGACAAACCCCAGACGGGGAGAAAATATCTGCAAAACATATCTAATAACACCCGTATCCAGAATATATAATAAACTTGTAAAACATTTGAACAGATAGTAAACCAAATGGCAAATAAGCACAAAAAAAAGATGCTCAATGTCCGTTGTTAGAAAAATGCAAATGAAAACCACAATTAGACCGGGCACGGTGGCTCATGCCTGTAATCCCAGCACTTTGGGAGGCCGAGGTTGGTGGATCACCTGAGACCAGCCTGGTCAACATGGCGAAAACCTGTTTCTACTAAAAATACAAAAAAGTAGCCGGGCCTAGTGGTTCGTATCTATAATCCTGGCTATTCAGGAGGCTGAGGCAGGAGAATCACTTGAATCCAGGAGGCGGAGGCTGCAGTGAGCCGAGATTGCGCCACTGCACTTCAGCCTGGGTGACAGAGCGAGATTTTGTCTCAAAAAACCCCAAACAAACAAACAAACAAAACACACAATTAAATGCCACTACACTTTTTTTTTAGAATGGCTAAAAATTTTAAAAATATGTCTACACATACATATATGCATACATATGTACAAGCGTACACACACACACACATACACTACATTCTGGGATGTATGCAGATCACCTGGTGGTCAGAACGCAAAATGATAAAGCCACTCTGGGAAATCGTTTGACAGTTTTTCTTATAAAGTTAAGCTTACACTTACCATACAACACAGTAATCCTACTACTTGGTATTAGGTAAATGCAACAAAAATGTATGTTCACACAAAAAACTGTATGAGATTGTTTGCAGTAGCTTTATTCATAATTGTCAAAAACTGTAAAAACCCAAATGCCCTTCAACAAAATTAACTATCCACACCAAAAAATACTATCCAATGAGAACACTAGAGAAACTATAACATAGACAAATCTCCAATGAATTAGCTAAGTGAAAGAAGCCAGATTCAAAGGCTGTATAGTTTATGATTCCATTTATATGCCCCTGGTATAGACAAAACAACAGGAACAGAGAACAGAACAGTGGTTGCCAGGGCCTGGGAGATGGAGAGGGGTTGATTATGGGTGGAGTGATTTTATTGCCTGAGGCAACTGTCTATGTCTTCACTGCAGTGATTACGCAGTTGTAAACATTTATCAAAACCCATAGAACCAAAAGGATATGCTTTGGACACCAAAAAGGATATGTTTCCTAGAACGCAAATTATACCTTATTTTAAAATGAAAAGAAAAGGAGCAAATCATGTAGTGTAAATCAAGGAGGTGCTGTTTACTTTCAACAACTGTTTGTAGTTCACACTTCAAGCTGCTTTCACCACCTAGTTATCTCTAAATTTCCATACAACTCCATAGGCCTCAGTTAAATCATCTGAAAATGAAGATATTAATAGTATCTACCACATAGTTAGGAATAAATGAACTAACATAGATAAAGCGTTTAGAGCAGTGCTGACATATAACAAGAATTCAATAAATGCTGCCTGCTATTTCTACTGCCACTACAATGACTATTTTACTACCTTTGTTGTTGATGTTGCCTAACCTACTTTTCCAAGATTTTACATACACTCAAATATATTCCCAAGATTTTACATATACTCATAATACTCAAATTCATGCCATAGCAGTAAATAAGGTATGATTAAAGAGGAAAAAGTAAATGAATATGATCTCCTTACCTCTGAACATTTTTTCTCTGATTTTTAGCATATTACTATCTACATAAACCAGCCCCTCCTATTACAGTACTAGCACAACGATATTTCTTTTTACTCAGTCCAGGGAGTTGTGTCAAGAGAGGAAGAGCTAATTTGGTCTTTTTCTAAAATCCTTAAGTTCTCATATCATCTTTGTTCCTGTCTGGGTGACTTTAGAATCAATGCTTTTCTAAAATTAAAGTTTGTAAATAAAGAGTAGAAGTAAAAATAACATGTGATCTTCACTTCTTCAATGGTCAAATGAATGTCAATATTGTGCTAAGCTTCTGGAATAACATTCTATCATTATATTAATAAGAGTTAGGCTACATCAAAAATAAGAGTACAATTTTCAAGATAAATTCCTTTAAAAATCACACATAGCTCTAATAAGAAAATTAATTTGAAAAAAAGTTGAATAAAGGGTAAAGATAGTGATACAATCTATGCCAGATGTTATGGCACTGGAACATCTATTGCAGACCTTTATCTCTGACACTTTTTTATGTATAGAATCTTTTCCATCATCTCTAACTTACCCTCACCTTGCCTTGCCTTCATTCTATAGGACACAGTTTGGAATGTCCTTTACTCCAATAGCAGAAAGGGTTGGCCTGTATGGTTCCCCCATCCCACTCTCCCAATCCATATTTGCTTGGTACACAGGTGGATGCTGGATCAACAATGAGTCAACTTCAGATACTGTCCTGGGAATTTGGAATTGGGCTGACCCATAAGAAAGATACATAAAATTCAAATGTAATGAGGCAACTTTAGAAAGCCTGTCTACAAAAAAGAAAAATAAATGTAAATTTATAGAAAATACAGATAAGACAAACAGGGTGAAAGTATTCCCTCAGTTCTCGATGGTTTTCCATTTCTTATTTCTAATTCCTTCCTATAAGATGGCACATTTTTGTCTTTGGGTTCTATGACTAAAATAAATTTCTTCTTTTTCCTTAAGTGGAGTCAAGTTGGTTTTGTTTAATGTACCTATCATATTAAAACAACAAACCTTCCACCATTTTTAACCTCTGGGAATGTGTCTCATGCCTAGAGATCTACTAGGTCAGTTCACTAGATCAATATTCACAGTTCCTGGAATTTGACTTTTCTCCTCTTTTCATCTAGGTGTATACAGTAGCATATGATGCTACACTGCCACAAAATACTTAATAGTAGATTCCATAATAAAATAATACATCATATGTACAGCTTATAACATATTAAAATTAATGATTCATCTTCAGTAAAATAAATTAGTACCCGTATTAATACTACAATTTCCAAGTTATAAGAAATGAGTTTATTTTAAATAAAGGATAATATAAATGTTGTATATGTCAAAACGATCTACCTATATTAGGACTGTCAGATAAAATACAGTATCCCAGTTAAATTTAAAATTCAGATAAACCACAGATAATTTTTAGTAAGTATGTCCCAAATGCCACATGGGAGATTTACATGAGACAACAAATCATTTTTAAGATAATAAATTCTTTTTGTTCTTTTTATTTGATAAATCCAGACCCAGGGGTAAAAGAATTAATTCAGATCACTCTTACCTGTGTTTTGTGTGATGTTTTCTCTAGGAATATCAACCAACCAGAAAATCCGATCACTGAACTTGAATAAAGAAGACATCAGAAAACAATGTTTTACAACATTAATAACAACATGTCACATTCTACACTATCTTTTTAAAAGAGAATTAAACAAAAACATCCAATGCATATACCTTTTACCTAGAAATTTCACTGTTCAGAATTTTTCCTATATTATGCTCACATATATATGAAATAAAATGTGTTCAAGAATAATTTTGCATCATTGTAATGGCTGAACATTGGAAATAATGAAAATATTCATCAGTTGTGTATAATATAGCCACATAGTGGAACTCTATACAGCCAAGCTTAGGTAGCACAACGTTGAAGTATTTACTGGCATGACATGTCAGAGACAGAGCTTGGAGTTGACAGAGCATTTGGGAATATTAAGAGGAAAATTCCAGGAATAAGGAAACTGCAAGAACGGTAATCTCTGAGATATAAATATAAACTGTGACCAAATTCTTGGGCAATAAACATGCAAAGGACACCCCCAGAAGACCAGTTTGTAAAAACTAGCAGTGCAAGCTAAAAGAATTGAGTAACAATTTCAGCTGCCAAAGCCACAGGTAAGATCTTAGAGACCTGTGGTACAATTCTTTTTTGAAGAAATAATGGCTGGAAACATTCCAAATTTGCTAAACTTACAATTCAAGAAGTTCAGGGAACCTTACTTGGGTAAATCCAAAGAGAAAAATCTTAAAAGTATCCAGAGAAAAATAACATATTACATACAGGAGACAATCATAAAATTAACAGCTGACTTCTCATTCAGAAGTAAAGGTGTCAGATGACATTAGAATAAAATTTTCAAAATGCTGAAAGAAAGTGAAGTCAACCAGAAATTTTATATTTGACAAAACAATGCTTCAAAATTTCAGTTGACTGCTAAAAAACTATTAGATCTTACAGACAAGTTTAGCAAGGCTGCAGGATACTAGATCAACATATAAAAATCAATTATTATATTTCTATGTACTTGCAGTGAACAATCTGAAAATGAGATTAAGAAAGCAATTCCCTTTACAACGTAAAAAAGAATAAAATATTAGAAATAAATTTAACAGAAGAAGTATAAAACTTATACTCTGAAAACATAAAACATTGTTGAAAGAAATTAAAGATCTAAATAAATGGAGAGACATCCATGTTCATAGATTGGAAGACTTAATATTAGTAAAAGGGCAATACTACCCAAATATATCTAAGGATTCAGTACAGTCCTTATCAGAATCCCAGATAGCTATTTTGTAGAAATTGGCAAGCTTATCCTAAAATTCATATGGTAACTCAGACTAGCAAAAATAATCTTGAAAAAGAAGAACAAAGTTAGAAGATTGATGCTTCCTGATTTCAAACTGTAGTACAAAGCAAAAATATCAAAACAATATGATACTTGCTAGCATAAAGATAGACATGTGGATCAATGCAATAAAATTGGGAATCTAGAAATAAACTGTCCCATTTATGGTCAACTTATTTTCAACAAAAGTGCCAAAACAATTCAATAGAAGAAGAATAGTCTTTTTTACAAGTCATGCTAGGACAGCTGGATATCCACATGCCAAAGAATGAGTAAGGACCCCTATCTCACATCAAATACAAAAATGAACTCAAAATGGATCCAAGATCTAAATGTAAAAGGTAAATTATCAACCTCCTAGAAGAAAACATGTGGGGTAAAATTTCATAACCTTGAGTCAGGCAATGGTTTTCTACACATGACACCAAAAGCATGAGCAACAAGAGAAAAAAAAGATACAGCGGACTTCATTAAGAGAAACTTTTGTGTATCAAAGGACACTATCAAGAAAGTGAAAAGACAATGCATAGAATGAGAGAAAATATTTGCAAATCATATGTCTGATAAGAGACTTGTATCTAGAATCTATACAGAACTTTTACAAATCAAACAAGACAAATACCCCAACTAAAACTCAGCAAAAAATTTGAATCGATATTTCCCCAAAGAACATATTCAAGGGCCTAATAAGTACATGAAAAGATACTCAACATCATTAGTCATTAGGGAGATTAAAATCAAAATTATAATGAGATAGCACTTTATACCTACTAGGATGGTTATTTTTAAAAAGACAAATAAAAACAAGCATTGGTGAGGATGTGGAGAAATGGGAACTCTAACCCAGGTGTGGTGGTATGCACTTGTAGTCCTGGCTACTCAGGAGGTTGAGGCAGAACTTCTGGGCACTTTAGCCCAGGAGTTCAAATCCAGCCTGGGCAACACAGCAAGACCCTGTCTCTAAACAAAAAAGAAAGAAAGAAAAGAAATTGGAATTCTAACAAGCTGCTGGTAAGAATGTAAAACAGTACAACCACTTTAGAAAACAGTCTGGCATTTCCTCAAAATGTCAAACATGGAGTTATCATATGATCCAATAATTCCATCCCTGGCCATGTAGCTAAGAAAAATGAAAACATATTTCCACACAAAAATTTTCACACAAATGTTCACAGCAGCATTATTCGTAAGAGCCAAAAAGTGGGAACAGCCCAAAAGTTCATCAACTGATAAATGGATAAACAAAATGTGGTACTTATACAATGTGATATTATTTGACCATATTATGCTAACTGAAACATATGCTAACTGAAAGAAGCCAGTCATGAACACTACATATATATGTTTCATTTACATAAAATGTTCAGAGTTAGAAAATCTATCGAAACAGAAAGATTAGTGGTTGTCTAGGGCTGGGGAGTGGAGGGGGGATTGGGAGTGACTGCTAATAGTTATAGACTCTCACTTTCATCACTTTTGGAGTGACTAAAGTATTCTGGAATTAGTAGTGATGGTTGCACAACTCTATGAATATACTAAAAACCATTTAAGTGCACACTTTAAATGAGTGAATTGTATGGAATTATATCTTAATAAAGTTGTTGCCAAAAAAGAGGTGAAATAAAGACATTTTTAGGAGGAAAAAAACCCAGAGAATTATTTGCCAGCAGTTCTGCACTGTAAGAAATGCTAAAAGAAATTGACATCAGATGGCAACTTATATCTACAGGAAAGAATGAAGAACAGTATAAATAATAAATATGTAGGTAAAGGGTACAAATAAGTATTTCTTCTTCTTTAATTTATTTAAAAATATATGACTGTTTAAAGCAAAAAATGTAACACTATCATTGGGCTTAAAACATACATAGATGTAATATTACTCAGTTACCTATTTTTAAAAAATACATCTTATAAGGAAGAGTATGCTTCTTGTTAATAACATATAACAGAATAAGATAAAATGTAATTACCAACGTTAAATTAAAGTGGAAGATGCCATTATATGTACTATTAATGATTCCCAAGCTGGGAGCCAGTCCTCCTGATGTGAACACACTTAGCATTCCTTGTGATGCAATTTCATTTTCAGTTTGGAAGAAACACTGGATTTTCTTTAGGAAAGAGCAAGAAAAAAAAAAACAACAACAACTAATAACCACTTGCTGCAGAGACACAAGTTAGTTGATCTAAAAGTGATTAGTAATTTCAGTTTTTCTAGTTAGAAAAAAAATCTATTTATAAAATTATACTTTCAGAACTCAGTAACCTATTATGCTGGCATCATAAAGGTTTCATCTTTATAATAATCTTTTCTATCATAGAAATGGTCATTATTATTACATATAGTAAACATAGACTCAAAGCAATATATTATCACAAATAGAAATTCTAATTTTATTAAAATTGTTATTTTGTGTCTAAATAAAAAAAGCAACTGTATAAAGCAAACCTCATTTTACGGCATCTTTATTGGATATTTCCTAGTTTTGAGAAGGTATATGAAAATGTAGCGATCAGAAATGGTGAATTTTACTGAAAACTAACAAGAGACAAATACCAAGAACTTTATTTCAATTAGTTCTCCTAGTACTTAAGATCGCTTTGCGCAAGTTCCTTATCTGAGTTTTAGTTTCCCTAAACTAAAAAATGGGGAAATACATTCATTCCAAAAATATCTATTGAGCCCTTCCTATGAATGGTGCTGGGAATGCAGATGTGAATAAAACAGACAGAACCCTCTGCCCCTGTGGAATTAACATTGTAATGGAGATTGGCAGGGAGACAAACTGGATGGAGAGATTGGTGGATGGATTGGTAGAGAATGAAGGAAAAGATAGAAAAAATGGAATGAATATAGAATACATTATAAGAACGAAGCAGGGAAGGGAGGTTGACAGTGCAGGAGTTTGGGAAGGCAGTACAATTTTTAACAGGGTTATTAGCAAAAAAAAGAAACAATAGTACTTTCCTCAAATAAGATTAAATGTGTAGATTAAATGTCATAATGAACATTAAACATTTTTTAAAAATGCCTGATACACATAAACACTTTATAAATGTTAGCTATCACTTCTAAAACTACTGCTGCTAGAACTACATCCAAAAAGTAGGTTATAATTCCCTTTTTAGAAGAAGAACTGAGGGTCAGAGAGTTTAGGTAACCTGCCCCAGGACACACAGACCATAAATGGCAGAACCAAGACTGGACCCCAGCTCTGTAAGTCCGTCTTCTTCCAAAGCCCATTCTTTTTCCATAACATATAACAACAAATCAGAAATGCGTTTTTGGCTCAGAGAGCATACACTTCTCAATAGTTGTATATATAAAGCTTAAATACATATTTAAGCACATCATGAGGAAATTGTGGCCTAAGTCAAAGCAGGCTTAGGAATAAATGCATTTGTTCTCATGGAGTCTTTTTCTTTGTTTTTATTATATTTATCATAGATTTTTAGACAATCTGTGCACTTTTTATTAACGTATATTTTTGTTAGTATTTGCTGCATGATCTTGATAGCATGCTTTATTTTACTCTGTTATGTGTGTTTTTAAAAAGTCTCCCATTATTCGAATCAAAGGATCACATCATTCCTTACCCAAAATGACAACTTCAATGTGGTACTTGTTATACAAAGGCAAGACAGATTTTCAAGGTCATGTGAGGTAGCTTTCCTTCTCTAATAGGCTACATCTGTCAGACTTCAAAAGGACAAATCAACTCCACTAAAAAGCGGAGGGAGGAGGCATCATTTTAAAAAAGAAAGAATAAAAGCCAAAACACACAGGATGCTCTATGGCTAAGTGAAGTAGTGAAGTATTTTACCTGCTCCAAGTAGACATACACTAGCAAAGACAGAAATAATTATTATTTATATAGACTTTTTCCTCCCCAAGTCTGAATGTAGTAGAGGGTATTTGGAAGGAATACAGTGCTATTGGTTTTACACGTGGACTTTAAAGGAACGTGAAGGGTTATATAACACATGCTATCAGCGGACCTTACCAAGTTTCCTGAGAAAAGAAATAACTTGATTATTTCAGTCTCTTGAGGGTACCCTTTGCTAGAACATGCAAAGCGTTTCTCTGTATCACCTAAATAATAAAATATATATATATATTAGATCACTGATAGAAGACTGTCCATAAAAAGTACGATGTTTCTAAAAATGACAAAATATTTTTAAGGAATAAGAATTATAATTGTACATTTTAAATTCACTTCAGGTAAAATTCAAAATTTCCACCTTGTTTTTCTTTTTACACATACCCTATCAGGCATGTTCAAAAAAGGAAGGTTTGGCTGAAGCACTAATATAACTCATGCTAGACCATGACACAAAAGTTTTAGAGGTAGACAAAAACCAGTTCTTGACACTTCAGCGCCTCACCTGGAGGGTATAGAAGGATCCAGAATTGGTGACTGCAGAGAGAATTTGTGTTTTGATAGAGAGGTACTGAATGAAGATATTGGGAGGAGGACCCCTTCTACTTATTTACCTTGTGTCTGAGGCAAGAGGGTCTGATGGGCACACTAAAAAAGTAACATGTATCCCTGCAGTTTGGGGCACAAACTCAGACTCCTACTTAGAAAATCTAGAAGGTAAGAGATGATTTGGTGGAAAGAACAGGATATGGTTTGTTGAGAAAGAGATGGGTATGTTAATGATACAGACAGGAGACAGAAATACTGGGTAGAAGCGGCAAAGGCCCCATCCTCAAGCCTGGAAACCTACAGCCCTAATGAAAACAGGCATTTCTGTTTTCGTGTCCGAAAGTTGCCTATCAGCCCACCATGCCCCCTATCCTATACCCATATAAACCCCAGACCCCAGGCCTCAGAGCAGACAAGTAGACAAGCAAGGAGATGAATAGAAGAGCAGAAGAATAGCAGAGAGAAGAGAAGGAGTGTCTAAATGCCAAGAGGAGTTCTGCTGGGGATAGTCGGAGAGGCCAAAATCCAGGGGAAGATCATCTTCCCACACCATTCCCCTTCTAGCTCGCCATCTATCCTGTTGACAGCCACCTCAGGACATTCAATAAAACCCCTGCATTCATCCTTCAAGTCCATGTGCAAACTGATTATTCCTAGATGCCGGACAAGAACCTGGGTACCAAGAAGGCCTGAGCTGGTTAACACTTAAACGGCCCATGGACAGCAAGGCTAAGAGGGCACACTGTAACACACACCCACTTGGGCTTCAGGAGTCACAGGCTTGCTCCCACCCGTAGATGCTGCCATGGAGCCAGAGCCCAGGCGTGCTCGTCCGGCTCCTGCACCTGCCCATCTGCATGGTCCCCATCCCATAAGGGGTTTAAGTGCCAGAACAGCCATACCCCTGTACGTCCTGCAAGAGGAGCCAGGGAACTCTCCCATTTCATTAAGAGTCCTGCACAACCAAAATTTACTGGGGCAAAAGATGGATGAATGCTTCCTGTGATCCAGGTCACTGGTGAAAAAAAACTAACTTAGGGTCATCTAGGTTCCTGTCCTCAAAGGTCTCTCTGAGCGGCAACTGGCTGTCAGCAAAAAGTATTTGAAGGCATAGACAAAGAAATAAGTGACCATTGGGAATGAAGAAGTTTTTGCCTTTGTTAGAAGAACTGTGGAGAAGAGATTCCCGGTAATGTGAGGGAGGGGAAGGGGCTATGAAGGACTCATTCAAGTGCCCAGAGATCAAGGGTCAGCTTTACACATCTGCTGGAGCTTGAAAGTGCAAATGTCAGATGGTCCCCTCAGAACCAGTTAGGGCAGAACTGTGCTATTCCCTCCCACTTCTCCCTCCCTTTCTACAACGCTGGAGCAGGAAGGGTCAAAACCTAAAGTTGATGAGACAATGAAAAGGAATCTAAACACTAGGTGGAGGCCCAGACAGGAAACAGGGAAGAAACTTCAATTATAAAATAAGAGTTAAATTTGACTTGTACATGGGCTTGGATATTTTAATTACAACAATTACAATGCAAAAGTGTTTTAAAAATTCAAATGCTCAGAGAACTGGTTTTGGCTCAAGGGGAACATGTGCAGGTTTGTTACAAAAGTATATTTTGTATACTAAGTTTTGGAGTACAAATGAATCTGTCTCCCAGGTAGTGAGCACAGTGCCCAACAGGTAGTTTCTCAGCCCCTCCCTGATCCATTTCTCCTGTCCCTCATATTCCCCAGAGTTTATTGTTCTAGGAGAACTGTGTGAATCATCCAATTGTAACCAAAAAAATCTTGGTTCTGGCCCAAATATTCATCCAGTGACAGAGGAAGAACCATGCCAAAGATTGGATTTAAATAGGAGGCGAAAATAAATTTAATTTATAATTGAATGCTACTCATTCTATTTGTATAATATAATGATTTCGATGCTATTATTGAAATTCTACAAGTAAACATATCTTTACAAATATCACAAATATGCAAAATATACAAATAGTTCTGGAGGTTATAATGTTAAACAGTTTTCAAAGTACTTTCAACTTATACAATCACTTTGCCCATACTTGACAATGCTATCAGACCCATTTTTTAAAGCTATAATTTGATTGTGAAGTCCAAATCACTTCTCTGTTTAAAAATCTTCACTGACACACCCTTACCTCATGAATTAAACTCCTTAAATGGTGAGAGGCTAAACAGAAGGAAACTAACTCCTTTGAATAACATACTTTGAGCCATTAAAGCTCAAATGGGTTGAGCTGGATTTAGATGTTATTTTATGAAATTCCCACAATACCTTGGGCCATATATATTACTGTCTCCTCTTTAAAGAAGAGGAAATCAAGCTCAAAGGTCATATAACTAACAACAGTGGGCCAGACTGGAACCGAGTTGTTTCTGACTCTAAGGGCCATCCTCTCTGTATCCCGCTAGACACTCTTTCAATAGTTAAATCCATTTTGTCAGTCTCCCCTGCACACAACCTCATCCATCACCTCTGAAATGCATGGGGTTCTCTCTACTTCCATTCTCTGCCTCAAATTTTAATACATTTTAAGATCCAGTTCAAATAGAAATTGTTTTTGTTTGTTTGTTTGATATAGGGTCTTGCTCTGTCACCCAGGCTGTAGTGTAGTGGAGTGATCTTGGCTCACTGCAACTTCTGCCTCCTGGGGCTCAAGCGATCCTCCCACCTCAGCCTCCTGAGTAGCTGGGACTGCAGGTGGGCACCATCACACCTGGCTAAATTTTGTATTTTTTATAGAGAAAAGGTTTTGCCATGTTGCCCAGGCTGGTCTCCAACTCCTGGGCTCAAGGTATCCTCCTGTCTCGGCCTCCCAAAGTGCTGGGATTACAGGTGTGAGCCACTGTACCTGGCCAAAGAGTTTTTTCTAACACTCGTCTCATTGCAACTAGTTGATTTGTCCTCTGCACTTTGGTATCATTTTGTGAATCATGTACTCATATCAACAGGATCTTTTGGGCTTGGGTGGTAAAAACAGAGGCAGAGATATTGTGGGGAGAGACAGAGAAACAATTTCTAAGTTTTCTAACTTTCCCTCCATGGACCCCTTTCCCTAGAAATTCTCAGATTATAGAGTTTGCTAGATTCTGTTACAATAATAAAACACAGAAAATTACTCTTTTGCAAGCTTCTAAAGGAAAGATGTGCCAGAGAAGTTATACTTTCAACAGTATGTGACTTCTTTAACAAGAATCATGATAGAAAGGGAAACCACACAAGTGTAACCACCAATGAAATGCCTGCTCTGACTACAATAAAAATCCACTGTGGGACAAATGTATAGAAAAAAATGCCATTTATGAAATTCATTCATTGCCCTATTCACAGTTATACAACCACAACAGTCCCCCTTTTTCTGTGATTTCACTTTCCACAGTTTCAGTTACCTGTAGCCAATTGTAGTCCAAAAACATAAAGTGGAAACTTTCAGAAATAAGCAATTTATAAGTTGTACATTGTGCACTGTTCTGAGTAGTGTGATAAAATCTCATGCCATTGGCCAGGTGTGGTGGCTCACGCCTGTAATCTCAGCACTTTGGTAGGCCAAGGCAGGTGAATGACAAGGTCAGGAGTTCGAGACCAGCCTGGCCAAGATGGGTGAAACCCCATCTCTACTAAAAATACAAAAATTAGCCGGGCATGGTGGTGTGCACCTGTAATCCCAGGTACTCGGGAGGCTGAGGCAGAGAACTGCTTGAACCCAGGACGGGGAGGTTGCAGTGAGTCGAGATCGCACCACTGCACTCCAGCCTGGGTGACAGAGTGAGACTCCGACTCAGAAAAAACAAAAAAAAAAGTCTCATGCCATCCTCCACCATCCAACCCAGGAAGTAAATTATCACTTTGTCCAGCATATCCATACTATATGCTACTTGCCTATTAGTCACTTAGCAACTACCTAGGTTATCAGATCAACTGTCCTGGTAACACAGTGCTTGTGTTCAAGTAATCTTATTTTACTCAATAAAGTCATTTCACAAGGCTTATGCCATTCACCTTACTTCAGCTCATCACACAGGCATTGTATCATCTCACATTATCACAAGAAGAAGGGTGAGTAGAGTACTAAGATATTTAGAGACAGAGAAGAAAGACCACATTCACATAACTTTTACTACAGTATATTGTTCCACTTGTTCGATTTTAATAATAGTTATTGTTAATCTCTTACTATGCCTAATTGATGAGTTAAACTTCATCATAGGTATGTACGCACAAGAAAAAACAGTATATATAGGGCTTGGTACTCTCTGCAGTTTCAGGCATCCCCACTGGGGGTTCCTTGCAGGTAAGAGGGATGACCTCACAGCAATGAAGATGAAAACAAAATCAGCAAAAGTACTTTCCATCTCTCTCTCCCCACCACTGCTGCTTCAAGGGATGAGGGCATGCCACATCAAAATATGCCACTTTGTCACATTGATTATTTTGAGCCAAAGGTAATCAAGAAACAGCAGGTGCACCTAAAGCAGGACAAATCTCCCATAATAAAGGTACCCTCCCTGTACCTTTCTCAGAACTATAAAAGTCCTACTGACTAATTCAATCTGTGTGTTACTTTTAGAAAACTCTTTTCAACCTCAATCCACTAGCCTTATAATTCAGTTTGCATTCATACAATGCAACCATTCATGGAGGAAAGAATTTTAAAATGTCTGTTCAAATAAAGCTTTTCAAGTATAAAATTAAACTTTAAATATTCTGTGACTTTAAAGTGATAAAATACTGTAACCAGAGAAGTCTCCATGTACACAACTTGATAACAATAGGTTCACAATAATATTAGAAGCCTTTAGACCAGAGTATAATTGACAATATTGGAGAACAGCTGGAAGATAAGATAAAGAAGAAATACTAAAAGAAATTTTTTTTTTACTGTAAATAAGGAAGGGACACAAATAAGAACTCTTGAGAAGGAAATAGAGAGTAAGACAGTCTGAAACTTACCTTTATTATATACTATTCCTGATGAAAATTCAAATATGTTCAAAAGCAAAACTGAAACGTATATAAGTGGCAATTCCATCTGTTGGAATAAATAAGAATTATTTTCTTCAATTACTCTGAACATACTTTTGAATTCCTTTTGCTATAAACAACTACAAAGTAGTAAAGAAATAATCTCAACTTAATATTCTTAATATTTCACACTATGTGACAAAAGCAGACAACACAACAGTTGACTAAGCTCTAAATTTACTCCCTACTTGGTATTAAAGGTAAATTTATAAGTATAATTATTACAAACTAGAAAAAGAGATGTGGCTCAGGTTTTCCTTCAGCGTAGGTAACTTTTGGAGAGGTGAGATCAATTACACAGCTATGTAAAACAGAGCCTGAATTGATGAAGACTCTAAGGATGATACAGCTGTAACTTAATCTAATATTTTGAGGACATTGCTTTTGGGGAAGACAATTCACATGGTCCTGAGTTGAGTTCTCGTTGAGTGTGCCAAGAATGCAAAGCCCTGGATGCTGTTCATCTCAGGCTTGTGTTTGCAGCCATCAGTCTTGAGGGATGAGGTAAGGCATCTCGGACAACAGCAGGCTTGTTTCCATGGTGAATAGCCTAATCTCACTGTACCTCTCCTGTAATGCACTCCACTATGTGTATAAGCATCTGTTATGGACTCAATTTTCTACCCCGAAAATTCTGAAGTTGAAGTCCTAACCATCCATACCTCAGAAGGCAATCATATTTAGATACAGGATTTTTAAAGAGGTGATGAAGTGAAAATAAAGTCATTCGGGTGGGCCCTCATCTAATAGGACTGGTATCCTCAGAGAAGAGGAAATTTGGACATAGGGAGGGTGAAGTGAAGACACAGAGGGAAGACATTCAGAGGGAAGATGAAGTGAAGACACAGGAAGAAGACAGCCACATATAAACTCAGGAGAGAGGCATGAACAGATCCTTCCTCATGGCCCTCAGAAGGAATTAACCCTACCAACACCTTGATCTCAGATTTCTAGTTTCCAGAACTGTGAAAAATAAATTTCTGTTGTTTAAGCCACCCAGTGTATGGCCCTTTGTTACGGCAGCCCTAGCAAACTAACACGGCATCCATGATGAATTTCACCTCTTAAGGAACTTGGGGGAGAGAGGGTACTAGAGTGAGCAACGTGTGGACACTCTGACTACTGCTTTTGCTGTTAGTAATAAAGTCCTTTTACTCTGACCTAGGAGTCTTGTGTCTTTTGCCAGCATCCAAGAAAACAGGAACAGACTAACTTGCCAACTCTAAGTGGAATAGAATCTCAGATCTTTGTGCTGTTCCTGACAATTGCTGGGTAAATTAAATGTAACTGGTGTTTTTCCTTCATCAAAACTGACTTGCTTATTAAATACATTTAATTGACAGTAGAAAGCTCAAACAGTTTGATTTTTGAATTCATTCTTATTACATTAACAGGGGAGAACTGAAGGTTTTTAGTGAATTTTTAAAAATCATCTTAGAAAACAACTTGTTTTCACAAGGTAAGAGGAAACAAATAGTAGATTAAAATTCTATCAGCATGGTGCAATGCTCAAGCATATTTTTGGTGTAAGAATGAATTTAACATTACGTGGAGACATTATCACAGTTAAACTCTGAAAATAGTGCCTTTACCAGAAAAATCTTATATCACTTTGCTAAACGTTCAAATTAAATGACATAACACCATTATTAGAATCTTTATGCCTCTTCATGGGTCACCTGTGCAAATTCGAGAGAGTTAGTATGAAGTATGTGGTGGAAATTCTGGTTTTAATGTCAGCAAGCTTATTCTGCAAGCTTTGCTATCTGCCATCCTGCAAGCTCAAGAATTTCTGCTACCTACTGGTTTCTTTAACTCTTTGGGGCACAGTTCCAGTCTCATCCTTCTTATTTTCCCTTCAATATTACAACGTTTCCTTATTTGATACTATCTTCTTTCAACTTTCAGCTCATGATTAAAGACATAGACTTTAGCCTAAGATGAACTCTGTCCATCGAAATATTTGATTTTTAGCAAGCTATTTAACTTCTTGGAGTTCATATTCTATTCAGTAAAATTGGGATGACAGGCACTTCACAGTGTTGTGAGAATTAAATGAAAAATACCGGAAAACATCTAACAGTTATTCTATACAGAATAAGCACTTGACAAGGATTACCTCTGAATTCCATATCTCTATACACTGCAGCAACTTCATTATCCTCATCACACTTCCCTACTGACCTACTTAGCAGTTAAATTACCCCCAGTTATCATTCCTTTGTAATTATTATAAGTTTTACACAATTATTGGATACAAGTCATGTATCTGGGTATTTTCTCTTCTCTGGCACCAAATAAACATTGGGAATTGCCCCATTGAAGGCACCTATCTCCTCCCCCAGTTGGTTCATTTGTAGTTACTCCATAACTATGGAATAGTGATCACACTATAAATTCATACTCTAGCAGAGTCCTTATTTTAATATTTTTTACGTAATTACCTCTTTAGGAGATGCCCAACTAGTTATGTTTTTCTTTTTTATATTTTGTCTAAGTTTTCTTCCATATAGACTGAGTAGAAAGACCCAAAGTCAGGAGCCGAGTTTTCCCTGTTGACTGGCTTAGCACTCTAGTCACCTTTGGTAACAGCCAATCAGCAGCTACCAAGTACAGAAGCATGCTTAGAAAATCTAAAGGACAGGCAGTTGGAATTTCCAACTAACTGCCTCTTTCAGAGCACCACAGGACACTCTCTTTAAAAACTGACGGGAGGTGGAGTTTCTGCAAACCTACCATCTTTAATATAACATTCATCTAGGTAGGATCAGAAACCTACATATTGTTATCTATAAAATACTTCAATTATCATATGATCATTGAATGCCTGGGGAAAAACATAAATGCTAAAAGCTCATGCTAACTGCATACAATGAGGTTTAAAAGGAGGCAATCTGTCAAAGAGGAGAAGCTTCATAACTGGGTCTTGAAGGAAGAGTGGGACTTAAAAAAAATAGAGAAGGCCTTATTGACAGGTAAACAACACAAGCAAATACACAAAGTTAGGAATGAGCTGTGGATGCACAGAGACAGTGAGACTGAATGGCATGCCAATTTGTCCTCCGTATTCGTGTTGTGTGACTGTCCTTAATGTGGTTGTATGTGCTCACTAAGGCTGCCTTTGACTAAGTACCGAGTGAGCTGAGGTTGAACCTTTCTGTCTTACTCAGCACCCTGACTAGTCATGAATGGTCACAGGGGCTGACACATAACTTTTTGATAATGATGACAATAAAACCTGTTTTATACTCGGGTTGTCCTTCAGAAGTCCCTTCACATGGCCATGTAAAACCTGCTTTACCCTCATATCATGAAATATTTCTGGTGTCTGGGTTTAATCTATTCCTGGAAGAGCCCACATCAGAAATATATCTCTCTCACCCTTTCTGGTGACCTTGACCTGAAGAAGAACCTGAAATAGTGCACAAAACACATCAAAATATCTCTCCTTATAAAGACTCAGTTCCCAGAAACTCGGAGCTCTCTTTCCGTTTCCCACTAGGGAAGGTGATAAAGCTTTAATGGAAGAAGTTGTAGCTTTCAGTTACCATAGCAACATTGCTACACATTAAAAAAAAGTCTGAGCAATACTGAGGGTACACATTGAAGGCTCTAAAAAGAATGATGAAGCAGTTGACATTTGCCTTATTTTCTCCCAGCAACCCCTTAGTTTTCTTTTCCTCATTTGCCCCCACGTGATGTTTCCTCACTTATGAAAGAGTAAAGGATCTGCTTTCAATCAGTCACTGATGAATTATACTTTGATGTGAGTACCATGACTACTCCCACAGTAGGTGATTTATCTGTAACAGTGGAATGAAAGGGATTCTTCTCCCTGAAAAACAAATTATGCACTAGGCTTCTGTTTAGTCAGGAGGAGAGGGGGCAAGGGAATGGGCTGATTGAAAGGATGACTTTGACTCTTTTTGTAATTTTTTGCTGGCTATAACAGTGCTTATTACATGTGAAAAATAAAAACAAATACAGAGAAATTAATTACCCATACATCAACAACCAGATATAACTACTGGACATCTTGACGTTTCTCGAATCTGTTTCTCTGCATTTATACGTCCTTCTTTCAGTCATTGTTATTCTGACCATTTTCTCATGTAACTCAAGTGTTTTATTTAAGTCTTCCCAGTTGTAGATCTAAAAATAATGGTACTTAATTTACTTAAACATAAAATATTGTGCTATTTCAAGTGTTTTCCTTTTTGAAAAATGTGGTAATGAATAATCCTAAACAAAATTATTTTCCTACATTTAAAAGTAGTTCCTTAGGATATGAACATGTTTAAGACTCTTGGACGTATATTAACAAATTGCTTTCCAGAAATCCAGCAGTGAAAATTAGATATAATCTGAAATAATTTGATACATTAAAAAATCTTGTTTTACTTTTTTCAATATTGGTGCAACTGAACACTTAAAAATATGCTTGTTTGACATTTTTTCTTCTATAAATTATCCGGGCATGTTGTTAACCATTTTCTACTGGTAATTTAGTGTTTTACTTGTGAAATGGTAAAATAACCCCTTGCAGTATTTAACGTAAATATTTAACTCAATTTGTCATTTAACAATTTTATTTATACATTTTTCTCATCTTTATTTATTTATTTATTTATTTATTTATTTGAGATGAAGTCTTGTCTCTGTCATCCAGGCTGGAGTGCAGTGTCGCAATCTCAGCTCACCCCAACCTCCGCCTCCCAGGTGCAAGTGATTCTCATGCCTCAGTCTCCTGAGTAGCTGGGACTACAGGCGTGCACCACCACACCTGGCTAATTTTTGTATTTTTAGTAGAGACAGGGTTTCTCCATGTTGGCCAGGCTGGTCGTGAACTCCTGACCTCAGGTGATCTGAATGCTTCGGCCTCCCAAAATGCTGGGATTATAGGCATGAGCCACCGAGCCCCGCCTTCTTATCCTTTTTATGTGAGAAATTTTAAAGACTCAAAAAGTTCAAAGACTAAGATAATGAGGATGTTTCAGTCATCCAAGATTAACATCACCCCCAGTTTTTAAGACCTTTTTATTATAGGATGTGCCAAACATTAGGGGAAAAGTAGAATTATAAATTATAATATATGTATTATAGTACAATACAAAATAGAATACTATTCTCTTCTATTTTGTATAATTGCCTACCTTTGGTTTTGTTTCATCTATACTCTCTTTCACTCACGTCCTCCTCCAGTATTATTTTGTTGTTTTTTGAGGCAGTCTTGCTCTGTCACCCAGGCTGGAATGCAGTGGTCTGATCCCGGCTCACTGAAACCATCCGCCGCCTAAATTCAAGAGATTTTCTTGCCTCTGCCTCCCGAGTAACTGGGATTACAGGTGTGTGCCACCACATCCAGCTAATTTTTAGTAAAGATGGAGTTCTCCATGTTAGTCAGGCTGGTCTCAAACTCCTGGCCTCAAGTGATCCATCTGCCTTGACCTCTCAAAGCACTGGGATTATAGGAACGAGCCACCACACCCAGTCTGCAGGATTATTTTGAAGATATCCTAGACAACTGTATATATTTCACCATGTATTTATAAGAGAAAATGACTTTTTTTAAAGAAAAGAAAACCACAATACTATTTCACACCTAAAAATAATAGTAAGTCCCAGATATCTACCCAGTGACTGTTTATATTTCCTCAGTTACCTCATTCATAAAATTTTTTATAGTTGTATGAATCACGATCCAATAAGGTTCAAACTTTGCCACTGGTTGATGTATCTCTGAGGTGTTAAAATCTACAAGTAATTTTCTTTTCACCTCTCCCTTCACCCCATCACTTTTTTTTCCTCTCGCTTTTTCCTTGAAACTCATTAAAGAAGAAGTTAGTTGTAATGTGTTTCCCACAGTTTGGATTTTGCTGAGTGCATCATTATGGTCTCTTTTTACATCATAAGTTTATCATATTGTTTTGTAAATTGTTAAGTAGATTTAGAGGTTCGATCAGATGCAGGTTTAATTTTTTTGTCAAGAACACTTCATGGGTCGTGTTGGGTACTTCCATCAGGAGGCATCTAAAGTGTGGTTAGCTTTCTTTTTGTGATGTAGCAGCCATCATTTATTGCCTAAATCTATTAAATTCATTAGAGGCTGCAGAGTGGTGATGTATTATCATTCCTTCTTCACTTATTAGCAGGAATACTTTTACAAAGATAACTTTTCATTCATCAACTATTTGGTTACTCAGAGGTACAATTCCTAAGAAGAGACAAATGCTTCATTCTTTTCCTTCATTTACCATTTTGAAAATAATGAATTGATTCCCTAGCATCCTCATAGAGGCAACCAATAAAGTTCATTTTTGGTATCATTATGAACTCACAGGTTTCCATTTAAACATATTTAATGTATTTCTATCATTATTGTTATTATCCTTATTGATGCTCAAGGTGTCTAATTTTAACAGGTATGGTCCTTCCGAAGTTCACTTCTGAGTCTTTTTGACATGACCCTAGTCATTTTTGACAGTTTCCTTCTTTCCTTAAAAGACAAGATACTCTACGTTCACCTTCTACATTTCCTGCCCTAGACATGGACTCAGTCATTTCTCTATATAATTCTGATTCCTTTTACTGGAAAATTGTAGTTAGAAGCCATAGTTTTGGGAGTTTGGCCAGTCTTTTTTTCTTTCTTTCTTTCTTTAATAAATATTAAAAACCTGGCCGGGTACAGGCTCACACTTGTAATCCCAGCACTTTGGGAAGCCGAGGCAGGCAGGTAACTTGAGGCCAGGAGTTCGAGACCAGCCTGGCCAACATGGTGAAACCCTTCTGTACTAAAAATACAAAAATTAGCTGGGCGTGGTGGCACACGCTGTAGTCCCAGCTACTTGTTAGGCTAAGGGCAGGAGAATCACTTGAACCCAGTAGGCAGAGGTTACAGCGAGCCGAGATCGTGCCATTGCACTCCAGCTTAGGCGACAGAACAAGATCTGTCTCAAAAAGACGAGAGAGAGAGAGAGAGAGAGAGAGAGAGAGAGAGAGAAAGCAAGCAAGCAAGCCTTATGTAAGATAGATGGTGGCCACTTAAAACTTAATTTCTCCATATATTCTTTTAAAAGTCCTATAATAAGGGGAGAATTAATTAATAAAACAACTCATAGCACAACTGGGAGGTGGAGATTACTAACAACTTTAACTTACATATAAGTAGGAAAAGAAGCATATGAAACCAGAGGGACCAACTCCGGAGTCCGCACCAAAGTGAAGTTGGGTAGAGGTTGTGTGGAAAAGAACAGAGGACAGCAGCAGTGGAGCAGTGGTGGAATCCAGATTAAATCTTCTCTAATGAAGTTCTGCCTAAAAGAGAAAATATACTGAGAATGGGGTTGAGAACTGGTGGACTAGAACACTGCCTTGAAAATCTTTGTGCAGTTCAGGAAAGCCTCATTCTAAAGGACAGGTAGATGTTTTGGAAGGGGGAGAAATGTTTGGATGTTTTATGGTGAAGAAAAAAGCAAGCAAGCAATAAAAACTAAAGGTCTTACAGAAAAAAAAGAGAACCAGAAGCTGGGAAAACACACCTACTCCACCCACAAAACTTCCATGTATAAAATTGAACTTTACTGTAACAACAGAAAAGGATGCCTTTGAATTAAGAAGCCTACGTACACACTCAAATTCTGCTCCTTACCTTCAGGCTTCTCCAAAATAGGAGAGAAAAAAAATTGGCATTCCAAAATGAACACAAAATGACAGACAGTATCATACAAAGCTATTAGAGGGTAGAAAATGAGGCTGGGCACAGTGGTTCATGCCTGCAAATCTCAGCACTTTGGGAGGTCCAGGTGGGAGGATCACTTGAGCCCTCAAGTGCGAGGGCTCAAGTGGGAGGGCTCAAGTGGGAGCGCTCAAGTGGGAGGATCACTTGAACTCAAGTGGGAGGATCTCTTGAGTTCAAGATCAGTCCCGGCAACATAGCAAGAGTCCATCTCTACAAAACAATTGAAAAACCTAGCCGGCCGGGTGTGGTGGCTCACGCCTGCAATCCCAGCACTTTGGGAGGCCGAGGTGGGTGGATCACAAGGTCAGGAGATCGAGATCATCCTGGCTAACACGGTGAAACCCTGTCTCTACTAAAAATACAAAAACTTAGCTGGGCGTGGTGGTGCACACCCGTAGTCCCAGCTACGTAGTAGGCTGAGGCAGCAGAATCACTTGAACTTAGGAGGTGGAGGTTGCAGTGAGCCTAGATCGCACCACTACACTTCGTCTCAAAAAAACAAAACAAAACAAAACGAAAAACTTAGCCAGGCATGGTGCACGCCTATAGTCCTGGCTGCTTGGGAGGCTGAGACAGGAAGATAGCTTGAGCCCAGGAGCTTGAAGCTGCAGTGAGTCATGATCACCCCACTGTACTTCAGCCTGAGTGACAGACCAAGACCCAGCTAGAGAAAACTGACACAACACTTCAACCTGAATTAAGTACGTTAAAATAATAATATTCTTTTGTTTTGTTTTGTTTTTGAGACGGAGTCTTGCTCTGTCGCCCAGGCTGGAGTGCAGTAGCCTGATCTCAGCTTACTGCAAACTCCACCTCCTGGGTTCATGCCATTCTCCTGCGTCAGCCTCCAGAGTAGCTGGGACTACAGGTGCCCGCCACCATGCCCGGCTAATATATACTTTTTTTTTTTTTTGTATTTTTAGTAGAGACAGGGTTTCACCACGTTAGCCAGGATGGTCTCGATCTCCTGACCTTGTGATCTGCCTGCCTCAGCCTCCCAAAGTGCTGGGATTACAGGCGTGAGCCACCGTGCCTGGCCAATAATATTCATATTTTTAAAATCACGTTGAATAATTCGTTCAAAATAACTCAGAATAGGACATAGAACAAATAGGAAGATATGGAATGAGAGTTGACCAAACTCAGGAAATGGAAGAAAAAGACAAAATAATCTCATTAAATAAGATAAAGATTAAATATCTAGGTGCCCAAAAGAAAATAGTTTTGACCACAATCATAAAGATCATGAAGGAGAATGGAAACCATCAAGAGAACACAATTAAATAAGGAAGAAGATAAAAGTATCAGAGAAAAAGTAGTAAGACAACAGGAAAAGAAAATCCAACATCTTCCCCAAACTAAAGAAAGTACAAGTATACAGACTGAAAATATTTAAAGAATGCCAACATGAAGAACAGAAAAAGTTCATACCGGGTCACACCTGATGAAATTTCAGAACAAGGATAAAGGTTCTCAAAAACTTCCAGAGAGAAGTTCCCACTAAAGGAACAGAATCAGACTGGCATGGGTCCTTATCTGCAATATTGAATGACAGAAGAAAATGGGAGCAATGCTTTCAGAGTCCTAAAGGAAAAATAAATGATTTCAATCTATAATTCTATAATCAAAGAAAGTATGAGAACAAAATAAAGACATTTTACTCATGCAAAGTATAATGACCATACGTTGTATTCTGGCTGATCAGCATCCATTCCACCCGTCTTTGACAGTGAGTTTTTTATTTTGGGGGACTTGCTCTCCTTTTGTAGTCTCGTGGGACTGTTAATCAAGGTACCTGCCTTTCCATAGCCAAGTGGCAAGTGTATGATCCAAGCTAGAACAAGTAGGGTCCCCTTTCCTGGAGTGGGAATCCTGAGTATGGTGATCAAAAGACTCATGATAGTGAAAGTTGATTCTTGTGGCAGATTCCAAACAAGATTAATAAGTACTTTTTGCTATACCCCCTCTGGAGCTGCTTTGTGTTTTCTGAACTGGGTTCATCCATAATCTCTGAGTCTGTAAGCACCCCATTATCTTTCAAATAAATCCCTTTTTAAAAATTAAGAGTCTACTTTTACTGTATTATCTGATTGCTACTACTAGGACTTAGAAATTTATATCCAATGAATTATTCTTGGGAAGTTATCTGAGGAATTCCAGCAAAACAAAAGACAGGGAACCCAGAGAGAATTGGAGACGACCCAGACGACAGTTAAATTCTGGGAAGACAAGAGGGTAGCAAAACTAGACAGTAACCAATCTAGATTGGAACAGGATGACAAAAAGCTCCTGTTGAAAAAATAAACAGAAAAAGAAAAAAAAATGGAGTATAAAGTATGATTGAAAAGAAATAACAGAAACACTTGAAGATACAAAAACACATAATTTTTACAAAATTCAACATTCCTTCATTATAAAAAAACTATCAACAAATTAGGTATAGAAGGAATGTTTCTCAATACAGTAACAGTAATACATGTTTTCAACAAACATGCCAAAAACACATAATGGGGAAAGAACAGTTTCTTCAATAAATGTTATTTGAGAAACTGGCTATCCACATGCAGAAGAATAGAATTAGACCCTTATCTCATTCCAGATATAAAAATCATCTCAAAATGATTAAAGAATTAAACATAAGACCTGAAACTGTAAAACTACTAAAAGAAAACATGGGGGGAAACCCTACATTTATCTGGGCAATGATTTCTTGGATATGACCCCACAAGCACAGGCAAAAAAGCAAAAGTAGACATATGGGATTGTAACTAAAAATCTTCTGCACAGCAGAAAAAAAACAAAAACAAAAAAAAACACCAATTAACAGAGTGAAGAGACAACCTACAGATAGGAAAATAATATTTGCAAACCATACATCTGATAAGGGGTTAATATCCAAAATATATAAAGCACTCAAACAATTCAATGACAAGAAAACAAATAACCTGATTTTAAAATGGTGCTGGGCACAGTGGTGCAAACCTGTTGTCCCAGTTACTCAGGAGACTGAGGCAGGATTGCTTGAGCCCGAGTCTGAGTTCAATCTGGGCAATATAGTGATATTCTGTGTTTAAAAGAAATTTCTTTTTAAAGGGGAAAGGGCCTGAATAGACATTTTTCAAAAGAAGACATACAAAATGGCCAACAAGTATATTTTTAAATGCTCGATATCACTAATCATCAGAGAAATGCAAATTAAACCTGCAAGGAAATATCGCTTCACACCTATTAGAATGGCTATTGTTGGTGGGAATGTAAATTAGTACAGGTACATACATTTTGTATCAGTATGCATACATTTTAGAAAATGGTATTAAGATTCCTTTAAAAACTAAAAATAGAATTACCATATAATCCAACAATTCTGCTTTAGGATACACACACACACACACACACACACACACACACACACATCTCTCTCCAAACAAAATGAAATCAGTACGTAGAAGAGATATCTGCATGCCCATGTTCACTGCAGCACTATTCACAATAACCAAGATATGGAAACAACCTAAGTGTTCATCAATGGATGAATTGATAAAGAAAATGTGGTGTATATACTATTGAGCTTTAAAAAGAAGAAAATTCTGGCAGGGTGTGGTGGCTCATGCCTGTAAACTGAGGACTTTGGGAGGCTGAGGTAGGCATATCACTACAGGTCAGGAGTTCAAGACCAGCCTGGCTAACATGATGAAACACCATCGCTGCTAAAATATAAAAATTAGGAATTAGCAGAGGTTGTGGTGAGCTATAATCGCACCACTGCACTCCAGCATGGAGACAGAGCAAGGCTTTGTCTCAAAGGAAAAGAAAAGAAGAAGCTTCTGTAATTTGCAACAACATTGATGAATCCAAAGGACAGTGTGCTAAGTGAAATAAGTCAGGCACAGAAAGACAAATACCTCATGATCTCACTTATATGTGGGATCTAAAAAAGTCAAACTCATAAAAGGACACAGTAGGTTGATAGTTACCAGAGGCTTGTAAGTGGTGGTGGCTATCAGGGAAACCCACCCCCGATATTCAACGTGGGTCCTTTTCTACTTTCCCTAAGTGTTGGCTGGTCTGAGAAATAAAGGGAAAGAATACAAAAGAGAAAGAGTACAAAAGTACAAAAGCTGGGTGTCCGGGGGAGACATAACATGTCAGCAGGTTCCGTGATGTTCCCTGAGCTGTAAAACCAGCAAGTTTTTATTAACGATTTTCAAAAGGGGAGGGAGTGTGTGAATAGGGTGTGGGTCACAGAGATCACATGCTTCACAAAGTAATAAAATATCACAAAGCAAATGGAGGCAGAGCGAGATCACAGGACCACAGGATGGGGCAAAATTAAAATTGCTAATGAAGTTTCGGGCACGCATTGTCATTGATAACATCTTATCAGGAGACAGGGTTTGAGAGCAGACAACCGGTCTGACCAAAATTTATTAGGTCTAATAAGCCTGGGAGCGCTATGGGAGACTGGGGCTTATTTCATCCTTTGTCTATGACCATAAAAGACAGCCATCCCCAAAGCGGCCATTTTAGAGGCCTCCGCTCAGGGATGCATTCTCTTTCTCAGGGATGTTCATTGCCGAGAAAAAGAATTCAGTGATATTTCTCCTATTTTCTTTTGAAAGAAGAGAAATATGGCTCTGTTCTGCCCGGCTCACAGGCATTCAGAGTTTAAAGTTATCTACCTTGTTCCCTGAACATTGCTGTCATCTTGTTCTTTTTTCAAGGTGCCCAGATTTCATATTGTTCAAACACACATGCTCTACAAACAATTTGGGCAGTTAACGCAATCATCACAGGGTCCTGAGGTGACATACATTCTCCTCAGTTTACGAAGATGATGGGATTAAGAGATTAAAGACAGGCATAGGAAATTGCAAGGGTATTGATTGGGGAAGTGATAAACGTCCATGAAATCTTCACAATTTATGTTCAGAGATTGCAGTAAAGACAGGCGTAAGAAATTATAAAAGTATTAATTTGGGGAACTAATAAATGCCCATGAAATCTTCACAATTTATGTTCTTCTGCCATGGCTTCCGCTGGTTTCTCCGTTCAGGGTCCGACTTCCCGCAACAGGTAGCAGCATGGACAGAGAAAGGAGAGATGTTAATAAAAGAGTATAAGGACACAATATTCTTTTGTCTTTATTTTCTAATAAGTCTTTTATTTTCAGAATGTGCCTTTTTATAGACTCTTTTTATTTCATGTATGTAATAACATTCTTTTCTGAGACTTAATGGTAGAGTTTTTGTTTTTGTTTTACTCTCCTTGCATAGTTTGATTCTGTAAGTCATTTTTGCTTTTTATTTTTCTGGTTTCCATCTTTCAATTTTGAGACTTCTTAAATATCTCTCATGATCCTTGGTTTTCTATTCAGATTTAAAAGCAAGTTATAAGAAGCTTATTTGAGGCACTGGATCCAAGAGAGGCCTATCAACTGTGAATTTCACTGTAGCACATTCTGGAGAAGTTGTTTTACCGGGGAAGAATCTCAAGTAGGCCTTTTCTCTTTGGCTTCTCAAATTCCCTGGGTCTTCCATCTCCTTCCCAAGAGTACAGTCCTGGCTACTAGCTTTCTGAGATGTCAATATGCAGTATTTCATCTTGTTCTCCTGTTTGCAATATGGCACCCACGTTCTCAAATGTGCTTGATATCTACCAGGCCAGAGACCCTCTGTTTTAGCCTCTCCCAAAAAGAAACTTCCAATTTCTCCCTGAAAGGGGAAAGGGCAGCTGGTAGACTGTTGAGTACTGGGGTGATAATTTAAATACTTCTTACATGAGTATTCAAACAATTCTACTTTTGACCCCACTTTCATCTCCACTTCAAAATCTACTTAGTGCTGCGAAGTCCTGAGCCCTTTAGGGGGCTCTTGAGTACAAATCACGTTGCTTTTAATCCTTTCCAAAACCAGTTTATGATTCTGGCTTTCCTGCATCTGCTAATTTAGTTATCATTTATCCATTTGCTTTCTAGCTGTCTAAATTTTGTTCCTACTATCAATTCTCCAGTTCTTTCTGTCCTTATGTGTTTATGCCACTTCAAAAGTCCATTTAGTGTGTAGTTCAGCAGTGAGAATAAATATGTGTGTTCAAAACCAAGGAACAGAAATTCTAAATGTGTCATGAATTTAAACAATTGATGGAGAGGGCTATGGTTTGAGTGTGTCACTTCCAAAATTCAGGTGTTGAAACTTAATGGCCATTGTGATAATGTTAAGAGGTAGTGCCTTTATGAGGTCATTAGACCATGAAGGCTTTGCCTCAGAATGGGATTAAGACCCTTATAAAGGAGGCTTCATGCAGTGTTCTGCTCCCTTGCCCTTCTGCCTTCTGCATGGGAGGACACAGCATTCTTCCCCTCTGGAGGATGCAACAACATGGGGCCATCTTGGAAGCAGAAAGCAGCCCTCACCAGGCACCAAACCAGTGGGAGACTTGACCTAGAACTACCCAGTCTCCAGAACTATGAGAAATAAATTTCCGCTTTGTATAAATTACTCAGTCTCATGTATTTTGTTAAAGCAGCACAAACAGACTAAGACAGAGGATAATTAAAAAGAGATTCATTTGATTTTGATGCTGGGAACATTCTCTTTTTGATGGCCTAAAGGTCATAACATTGGACCTCTAGGAAGGAGGAAATATAATTCCTCCATTGAACCTCTAGGACCTCCACTGGTCCTCCATTGGACCCCCAGGAAGGAAGAAGATCAAATCCAGGCCAGATAGTGTGCCGGGATTACATTTCCTCCTCTAGAGGAGGAAATGAACAGTATTTACACAGTCATTGTGGCAAACATAACCCAAGGTGACCCACCATGATTCATGTCCTTGTATAATCCCCACCCCTTGAGTGTGCTTGGGACCCGTGACTTGCTTCTAACCAATAGAATATGGTGAAGATTATGAGATGTCACTCATTTAATTAGGTTATATTACATGACAGAGGTGAGGGATGTCACTCTGTAATTACATTTCATTACATAAGAAGTCTTATCAGACTGCAGGGAGCCTCCTGCTGGTTTTGAAGATGCAAACAGCCATGTTGTGAGCTGCCTGTGAAGAGGGCAGGGAATTGCAGGCAGTTTCTAGGAGCTAAGGGTGGCCTCCAGTTAGTAAAAATCTAGGACTCAGTTATACAGACTCAAGGAAGTAAAATCTGCTAACAATCTGAACTTATAAACAAATTCTTCCCTAGTTGAGCCTTCACATGAAAAATCAGCCCAGCCAACACCTTGACTGCAGCCCTGTGAGACTCTGAACAGAGAACCAGCTAAGCTTGTGTCTGGACCTATGAAACTGTGAGATAAAAAATTTGCACTGTTTTAAATCACTGTGTGTGATAACTTATGCAGTAATAGAGAACTAATATAGATTGTAACACTTTTTGGAACTCCAAGTTGAGACTGGCCACTTCAGTCTCTCATACATCTTTGAATCAACAAAGAAGGAAAGAGGTTACTGTACTGGCTAGAGTGATTATTATTATTTTTTTTTTTTGAGATGGAGTCTAGCTCTGCTGCCCAGGCTGGAGTGCAGTGGCGCGATCTCGGCTCACTGCAAGCTCCACCTTCCGGGTTCACCCCATTCTCCTGCCTCAGCCTCCCAAGTAGCTGGGACTACAGGTGCCCGCCACCACGCCTGGCTAATTTTTGTGTTTTTTAGTGGAGACGGGGTTTCACCATGTTGGCCAGGGTGGTCTCGATCTCCTGACCTCATGATCCTCCCACCTTGGCCTCCCAAAGTGCTGGGATTACAGGCATGAGCCACTGTGCCTGGCCAAGTGATTGATTCTGACTACCAGTGGGTAACTTGGTTGGTACTACACAATGGGGTAGACAGGAGTATATATGGAATACAGGAGAATCCCCCAGGGAATTCTTTAGTCTTCTGATTAAAGTCAATGTAAAACTACAACAACCCAATCCAGGCAGGACTACTAATAACCCAGATGCTTCAAGAATGAAGGTATAGGCCATACCATTATACAAAACACCTACAACTAGCTGAGGTGCTTGCTGAGGACAAAGGAAATATGGAATGGATAGTAGAAGAAGGTAGTTATAAATATCAGCAATGACCACATGGCCAGTTGTAGAGGATGGTAATAGTTATGAGTATTTCCTCCTTATTTTCATGATTATGTTTGTGTATATAGTAACCAAATATTTTTGTGGTTTTCCCTCTCTTATTCCCTTATGATCTAGCATGTGATACTAATGACTAATTTCATATCTCAGTATTTACGTTACAAAATATCAAAGAAGAAGACTCGACATCACCCAGGGATTTTGTATCCTCTTCTTTGGAAACAGCCTGTTACAGTTGTGCATAGATAGTTGTATCATCTTAGGCAGAATTATGACTTTGTTATTGTCTTTATTTGGACATTAAGTATGATATAAGCAGATATATACGGGTGCCAACTTGACAAAGGGTGGCTTTGTGATGTGTCAACTTGGCTAGGCTGAATTACATTCTCCAGAATTTCCTTCCTAGTATGTTTCTAGTTAGGCCGAACTACAAGGGATATTTTCTTGCAAATTGGAGGACAAAAAGGGAGGGAGCAGCTATTTTGTATAAATTACATACCTTCTCCCAGTTATTATTCAAACACTAATCCAGGTCTGCTGTGAAGGGATTTAGCAGGTGCAATCACCCTCATCAGTTGGCTTTAAATTAATTTTTAAAAGTAAAGGATCAGATTGTAGATGAGCCTAGCTTAGTCAAATGGAAGGCTTTTAAAAGAGGGCCTAGGTTTTCCCTCAGTTCAGAGACACCAAGCTTCAGTTTGTGCTCATGGGTTCCAGCCCAAGTGTGATCTATCCTTTCTGACTGCCTGCCCTGCAGACTTCAGGCTTGCTTAGTTAGTCCTCACAATTGCATAAGCTAATTGATTATAATAAACAAATAAACTGGAATGTACGTACATATATGTAAATATGTGTGTATATTTAATATATTGATATTATATACTTTGCACACTTATATAACACAATACCATATGTAATAAATAGCATTTACATTATTATGGCTGTGTCAGAGTTCAACCAGAGAAGCAGAACCACATATACATATATACATATATATACACACACATATATACATACATATATATATGGTTCTGCTTCTCTGGTTGAACTCTGACACAGCCATAATAATGTAAACACCATTTACTGATTTTCAACATTTAAACTAAATTTAATAACAAAGCATGTGTTGGCAAGTCAAGAAATAGAGGAATTAGCATATTTTATAATCATTGGGACATAGAAATGGGTAAAAGAGGATACCTCTGCAAAGTGATACTAAGGCAAGAGCTGATCGGAGCTTGAAACTATTGCTTTCATCATTAGTTTTTCTGTCCTACTTTGTTTGTTCCTACGTGTATATCTCCAAATAAAAGAAAACAGCTTTAAAAAGATACACACTTTCCTCCCCACTGGACTATATAGATTAGTAAAGAGTAGGGATTCTGCAGTTAGATTTCTTGGATTCTTATTCCTGTGGTCTTTATTAATGGTGTTACATTGAAAAGGTTACTTAGCCTCTTTAACTCCAAGTTTCCTTATCTGGGGGGATAATACTGCTACTTACCTCACATTGTGTATGAGCGTGTGTGTGTATGTGTGTGTGGATGTACACACATATATACACTTTCACTTTCCTTTACTTAAATTGTAGCTTTCTATACACCCTATTATTTTCTTTATTTTGAGCCTAACAATACATGTTGGAGATTTTTGTTATAGTTGCCCCGTTCTTATATTAGCTGCCTGTTATTTCATTGTGTGGATGTTCTGTAATTTATACAACCAGCCATCTATTGATAAGACATTTCAGATTTTCAATCTTTTGCTATTACAAAAAATATTCTTCCCTCTAAAATTTCATGTGTATAATATAGCTATAAAATAGATTTCTAAGAATAAAATTGCTGGGTTAAAATAAATATGCTTTTAAAATGTTGATAATATCAAATTGTTCCACACTGCTGCCGTGGAGTCAGTATGCAAGAGTGTGTTTCCCCACACCCTCACCAAATGCTATGAGATCTTCAAAACATTATATCATCATTAACTTTGTATTTCTCATATTATATACTTCCTTTCTTCTGAACTGTTTGTTCATAGGTTTTGCCCATTTTTTGTAGGTTGTTGATCTTTTTCTTATTGATTTGTAAACGTTTTTATATGTTAAGAAAATTAGCCCATTTTCTGTAAGCTGAATTACCAAAAAAAAAAAAAATCCTCCATGTGTCCTTTGTCTTTTGATTTTTAAAATAGTGATGTGATATTTTTTCTTGTAGTTAAATAAATGGATTTTCTCTTCTATCTTCTGGTAATTTATGGTTTTATTTTCTTCATGTGGTATCTTTGATTCATCTGGAAGTCATTTTGGTATAATCTGTGAAGTAGAGGTCCAACTTTTTTTTTTCAGATGTCTACTTAGTTGTCCCAACATCATTTACTGAATAACCCATTTTTCTTCACTGCCTTAAAATAAAACCTTCATTTAATTGCAGCATATATTTGGAGCTTTTTCTGAGTTTCCTAGTCTATTTCTTTGAACTGTTGATCCATTCATGTGCCAGTATCTCATTTTATTGTAGAACAAGTTTGTTTGTTTGTTTTTGCATCAGCTTGTCCAGTTCCAAACAAAAACAAAAATAAAAGTAGCCTGTTGGGGTCAGTTAGGTTAACTTAAGGAGAATTCATATCATGATGATGTTGCATTTTTCTATTCAAATGTGGCAATGCCTTTACATTTCTTTAAGTTTTCTTTTCTGTTTTCTCCATGGTGTTTTATAAGTTTCTTCATATAGATTCTGTTTGCTTCGTTTTGAGACATTCAAATGTTTCGTGCTGTCTATTCCTTTATTTTTATCTTTTTTAAATCTATAGAATGAGATCATTTCCTCTATCACTTCTTTTAACTGTTGTTCTTTCACTCTCTGAGGTTTCTATTTCTGTGCTTTTTGTCTCAGTGACCTTACTGAATAATTCTACTAGTTGGCCTTTCAGTTGATTCCTGGGGTCTGCAAATATTGGTACAATTTCCTTTTTTATTATCTAAATCTGTATTTTAGTTTTTAAATTGACAAACTTGTATATATCTATGGTTCATGACATACATACTTATGTTTTTGTGGTGAGAACACTTAAAATGTACTCTCTTAGCAATTTTCAAGTATAAACAATTCCATATTGTTATTAACTACTGTCATGATGATGTGTCACAGATCTTTGAACTTATTCCTACTGTCTGTTTAACTGAAACTCTGCGTCCTTTGACTAACAAATTGCCAATCCCCTAAGCCTCAGCCTGTGGTAACCACCATTCTCTGTCTCTACTAATTTAGATTCCACACGTAAGTGAGATCATGCAGTATTTGTTTTCTGTACCTGGCTTATTTCACTTACTGTAATGTCCTCCTGGTTCATCCATATTGTCACAAATGATAGGATTTCCTTCTTTTTAAAATAGCTGAAACTGGACCCCTTCCTCACACCTTATACAAAAATTAACTCAAGATGGATTAAAGAATTAAATGTAAAACCCAAAACCATAAAAACCCTAGAAGAAAACCTAGACAATACCATTCAGGACATAGACAAGAGCAAAGATTTTATGATTAAATCACCAAAAGCAATTGCGACAAAAGCCAAAATTGACAAATAGGGTCTAATAAAACTAAAGAGCTTCTGCACAGCAAAAGAACTAGCATCAGAGCAAATAGGCAACCTACAGAATGGGAGAAAATATTTGCAATCTACCCATCTGACAAAGGTCTAATACCCAGAATTTACAAGAAACTTAAACGAATTTACAAGGAAAAAACTCCATCAAAAAGTGGGCAAAGGATACGAACAGACACTTTTCAAAAGAAGACATTTATGCAGTCAACAAACATATGAAAAAAAGCTAAACATCACTGATCATTAGAGAAATGCAGATCAAACCCACAATGAGATACCATCTCAGGCCAGTCAGAATAGCGATCATTAAAAAGTCACGAAACAACAGATGCTGGCAAGACCATAGAGAAATACGAGCACTCTTACACTGTTGGTGGGGATGTAAATTAGTTCAGACATTGTGGAGGACAGTCTAGTGATTCCTCAAGGATCTAGAACCAGCAATACCATTTGATCCAGCAATCCCATTACTGGGCATATACCCAAAGGAATATAAATCATTCTATTATAAAGATACATGCATGCATATGTTCACTGCAGCATTATTTGCGATAGCAAAGACTTGGAATTAACCCAAATGCCCATCAATGATAGACTGGATTTTAAAAATATGGTACATATATATCATGAAATACTGTGCAGCCATAAAAAGGAACAAGATCATGTCCTTTGCAGGGACATGGATGGAGCTGGAAGCCATTATCCTCAGCAAACTAACACAGGAACAGAAAACCAAACACTGCATGTTCTCACTTATAAGTGGGAGCTGAACAATGAGAACACATGGACACAGGGAGGGGGACAACATACACTGGGGCTGGTTGGGGAGCTGGGGAAAGGGAGAGCATCAGGATAAATAGCTAATGTATGCTGGGCTTAATACCTAGATGATGGCTGATAGGTGCAGCAAACAACCACGGCAGACATTTACCTATGTAACAAATCTGCCTGTCTTGCATATGTATCCAGGAACTTAAAATTAAATTAAATTTTAAAAAATCATTTAAAAATTACTTTGGTAAGATATTAACATTTGTATAAGAAAGGGGAAAAAAGAACTCTATGTCACTGCTTAATTTTAAATTTTAAAAATAATCTTCATTCATTCAAAAATATTTATTAAATGTGTGCACACCTCATTAGGGTCTTGGAATAAAATACCGATGTGTCTTTGCATTCATAGAATTTATAGTCTAGTGAGGGAAAAAGACAAAAACTAGTAAAAATTTGAGTAAATTAATAAGAGATCATGAATAGTATTGTGCAATAACCAAGAATAATGGTGTAAGCTGTATGTGCTACTGCGGGAATGCATTTGAGCATTGAGAGGTATGCATGATTGAGGGAATGCCTCTTTGAGATGACACCTAAACTAAGAGATGAGAAGGAGACCTTCTGATGAAGAGTTGTGTACTTAAGGGGTGGCACTAGAGGGAGTGGTTGTGGAGGACAGAGGGAACAGCACATGAACTCCTAATGACTTTTTCTCATTATATGGTTCATTATTTCAAGCTAGGATAAGGATGTGTGTAATGAGAGTACATAAAGTATAAAAATGACCTTGTTGGGATAGGGAAGGCTTCCTAGAATTCTTAAAGTTTGTGCCTTCATTTCTATGAAAATCTTTAAAAAACAGAATCATGTTCTGCATCATTTGGATGATTCCATATAACTAAGAACTACCATATAATTCTATTGCCCAAGTATGTGTTCATAATTTTTGTGTTTAACTTTATTGTTCCAAGCCTGAATAGAAAGAACAATTCGCAGTATTCTCTTCCCAACCCTCAGTTTTGACTTTTGTTACATTGACCAAAAGCATGGGAAATAGCCCATCATCTGAACGTTCTTTTCTGGTTTCTCCTCATATCTTTAACCTCTTCGTTTTAGAGAACCTCAGGGCTGAGTCCTTCGTACTCCTCTCTATCTAGACTCATTCAGACACGTCACATGGTGAGAGGGAGCTAGAGAGAGGTGGGAGGCGCCATATTTTTAAATGACCAGATCTCACATGAACCACCAGAGCAAGAACTCACTAATCACCAAGAGGATGGTGCTAAGCCACTCATACGGGATCCACTCCAATGATCCAAACACCTTCCCATAGGGGAATTACATTTCAACATGAGATTTGGAGGAGACAAACATCCAAACCATATTACCATCTATCAAATAAACTACTACATTGCTTTCTTGATTTCTCTGCTCCCATTCTAAACATTCTCCACACAGGAATGATAATTATCTTTTAAAAACCTAAACCAGAATGAGTATTTTGACATTTGCTTCAATGGCTTCCCATTGCAGTTAGGATAAAATAAGAACTCTTCATCATGGCCAGTGAGGCCATTTATTATGATCGGGCTCCATCCTGTATTTTGAAGTTCCCCAACTTCATCTCATGCTGCTTTCATTCTCCCTTCCCTCTATCTCTATGCTTCAGCCACCCAAACTAGCCTTCTTTCAATTCCTTAAACATATCAAGTTCTCTACCTGAGGGATTTTCCACATTCTTCCTCTATCTAGAAGACTCTTGTTCTAGATCTTCACATGATTTACTTTCTCAGAGCTCAGGTCTCAGCTCAAATGTCACTTTCTCAGTCTTTTTGATCACTTGAATAATCCAAAATACATGGCACATCCTTTAAATCCGCTTTTTTTCTTTGTAGCACTTATGTAGGTTTAAAGACAAACTCCACATTACACAGCATGGGTTAAAGATATACTTTATTGGGGAAAGAGAAAACTTACAAGTAAAAGGCCACAGTTACTGAGAGAATAAAAGCTATGGGCATCTCATTCTCCTCCTACAAGAACCAACACTATGGGGATTTGCTTCTAGTTGGAGAGACAATGGCCTCTCTGCTATTATCCCTGTTTATGCAGCCTTAACACTGGAGGAATACACTTGGTGCCAGGTAGTCTGACTTTGACAACCAAGCAGGCTGCTTACTGTGCCAGCTTTCCTGCAAAGTTGAAATCACCTCTACTGGGAAGACAAAGCCACCAGTCTCATAAGAATTGAGCACAGCCCCTCCCATGACGTAGAAGAGAACTCCCCAGTTCTCACAGTCCAGGAAACCTAGAGTGAGAACTCATGGCTATTTTCAGACAATCCTGTTCCTTCAACTGTAATTTCTTGTCTTTCTCCCTTACTGGACTGGAAGTTCCATTAATATAGCAACCATATCTCTTTTGTTCCCTATTGTATTCCTATTACCTAGCAAAGTGCTGGGCACATATTAGGCACTCAGTAAACACTTTTTGAATGAATGAATGGTAAATTGAGGGCAGGGGGTACAACAAAAATAGGTTCAAGATTAGAAAAAAACAGCCAAAACACAGTGATTTTCTGTCATTACAGTGAAACAAAAGTCAGTAAGTCTAGTCTATCAGGAATGGTTCCAACTTATGAAATTCTTTCTTGATTCAGGTTTCTGATCAAACTAATTCCACAGAGCTTAAAATGAGCCTCAATAGAGAGGTATTTATGGTGTATAATGGCAACAGTAGGATGAGTCAGATACTGCTCTAGTGGCACTGACTATAACATGTGGCACACTTGGTTGAGTCAGTCCACTAAAAGCCCTTCAGAGAAAACTGTGCCTTAATATCAAATATGCTCACATGGCTGAAAAGGAGAAATTTAAGAAGCCACTATACAGGTAGCAGATGATATCAGCACTCCACCCATAGCTACTAGAATTCATTAACTTTTTCATGCACATGGCTCCTGGTGTGCTTTCACCCCCACAGCCGATGCCAGTGTCAGTCAGAGGGCTCCTCTTAAGCTGCCAAAGACCATTTTGCTTGAGTACCTAAAGTTCCTGGAAATTTACATCTCCCCAGGGATAACACTTAAACCAGTGGTCCTGAATGAGGACGTGACTTTGACCTCTAGGAGTCAAAGTGTCTAGAGATACTTTTGGTTATCATAACTGGGCCGGGAAAGGTGGCTGGGAGGCTACTGTCATCTAGCACATAGAAGCCAGAGATTGTAGTCAGCCTACAATGTGCAGGACAGACTCCCACGACAAACAAAAACAAAAACAAAAAAACAAAGAATTACCTCCAAAATGTCAATAGTATCAAGGCTAAGAAACTCCACCTCAAACAATGACTGATGGGCAGGGAAGTATGCACACTGCAGTTTTTTTCTCTTGTACCTGATCTGAATAGTTCTGAGATATGATCTGCACTGTCTCCAGGGCCCTCCTGCGGGACTGAGCTAAAATTACTTGCTTGGAAGTTTGCCTAACATTGTACCATTGTTTGGTTTCCTTCTCTTCCCTGGCCACTTCCCCACTCCTCTACCAATTTTTCCTGAGAACACCTAATAAGCCGCTTTTACACAAATCCCCGTTTCAGGATTGCTTCTGGGAGAAACAACCCAAAACAGTATGTACAAGTGGATATGAAGGAGAACTACAGATTTTATGTGCATAATGTGGAGTAGGTTACTAAATGGTTGGCTATACTCTAACAGAACTCATAGCTAGACAAGCCTATAAATAGGGTATCAGAATATCTTAAACCAAGAAAGCATGGTGTGTTAGGAAAAAAAACTAACAGTGAAGTTAGGAAACCCAGGTTCCAGTCTCACCTCTTAAGTGAGATCTCAAGTAAACCACAGCCATGTGGAAAATGAGAAAATAAAATTAGACAGTTATCTAACATTCTATGCTGTCTTAGGGCAGTGGTTCTCAAACAGGGGCAATTTTGACGCCTAGGGAATATATGACAATGTTTGGAGACATTTTTGGCAATCATAACTGGGAGCAGGGTGCTACTGGCATCTAGTGAGAAGAGCCCAGGCATGCTGCCAAACATCTATCTCATAATGCACAGACAAGGTCCCCCTGCTCCCCACCAGCAAAGGATTATCCAGCCCAGAATGTCAATAGCGCTAAGGTTGAGAACTGCCTTACAGAGAAAATTAGATTAGATACTAATCTAAGAAATTTTTGAGGCTTAAAATTATTAAAAATAGGTAATGTATTATTGAAAGAGACTACAGCATAGTCTCTATATCCTTAAAAGCAGCATAGATTATAGATGCTTTTCTGTATAAGATTGGGAGGGGCTTATTCTAAGCAGATCTTGAAATGTTATGTGGGAGAACTAAGCACCTATGCAAGTAGCTAGAGACAGAGGAGAGAGCAGGAGCCTGAATCTTAGCAGGTCTGCCATAGTGCTGAAGACTCGACTCTCACCCACGTACTGGGATTTAAATGTATTATGAGCATATCTCCAGATCCATCCATCTCCCCTGCAATCACTGAAGACAACCTCCCTCACATGTTTATTAACTTTTGTATACAACTTTGGGGACCAATTTTTCTCCACTAACATTTTCCTGGAGGGAAAAAGATAGTTTCTCCAAATTATATATAGGTAAAGATAAGAGAAAACTATTTTATGGCTAGCTTATCTGAGTTAATAAAAACACTTAAATGTATAACATATTTGCTTATGAATCCGGGTTTATTCATGTGACAGGTGGTGAGATGATGCTATACTTAACTTTGACTTCACATTCCTGTTGGTCAAAGCCTCTCACACCCTTTTTAAACAAAGCTGGCAGTAAAATCCAACATATTGCATAACTAACCAGCGTTACATATTGCTCAGAACACTTTACACTCCCAACAGGAAATTCGAGGAATGAAAGGATTTCTGTTTCATTATCAGAAAGGTGCCTTGTTCTAGTAACCACAAGAGGTAGGGTAAATTAAAAGATTTATTCCTGGATTGTTAATTTCTCTGAAAGTGACTTAAGAACAAACTTAAAACTTTTGAGAGGCCGGGCGCGGTGGCTCAAGCCTGTAATCCCAGCACTTTGGGAGGCCGAGACGGGCGGATCACGAGGTCAGGAGATCGAGACCATCCTGGCTAACACGGTGAAACCCCGTCTCTACTAAAAAATACAAAAAAACTAGCCGGGCGAGGTGGCAGGCGCCTGTAGTCCCAGCTACTCGGGAGGCTGAGGCAGGAGAATGGCGTGAACCCAGGAGGCGGAGCTTGCAGTGAGCCGAGATCGGGCCACTGCACTCCAGTATGGGCAAGAGTGCCAGACTCCGCCTCAAAACAAAAAACAAAAAACAAAAAACAAAAACTTTTGAGGTAGGTCTGACATAATGAATTCTCTTTCATCTGTGATAATACTTTTAAATGTGCACCAGAAACTCTTCAAAGGTGCTTAAAGCTTTGAAAGGCTAGCTGGCATCACTTGAAAGTTAGGGTGACAGCTGAGACAGAGATCAAGGTTTTCATTTGGGCAACTTCCCTGTCATGGATAGACCCAGCAGAGGCCTGTTTTCTGCACTTCACTGAAGTCTTACTCATCAGGAGTCAGGCAATGAGAGGCACATTTTCCTCTCCATGGTCTTTGGTAGACTCACTCATTAAAGGAGGACCTAGATATCATCTATTACAACTTCCACCATAAGGCACTTTGACAACCTGCTGTCAACTGCCAAATCAATATACGTTTAACAGAAATGCAGAGTTTTAACCTTTTAGATCCAAGGTCTCAAAGCTGAGTATTTGCTCTTGATGATATAATTTTCAGTGTTATAGTCAGTAGCAAAGCATACATTTTAAGTTTATTTGTACTGTTCAAAGTTACTAAATGTAAAATTTTTAAAATTAAATAACAATGATTTTTTGTTACTCCTATTATCATGTTTTTAATCTTGCAGGGACATTGTATATCATCAAAGATGTGAAATTAACATTAATTGAGATTCTACTCCAAATTCTCCAATATGTTTAAGTAAAATGCATTTAATTATTGAAGTGGTTGGTGGTGGTACACAACTGAAGTTACCTATTTAAATGAAGGCTACTTTACTGTCATTTGTCGTATTTAAAAAATAATAAACCTAAAAATGAGGTTTACTTTTATTCTTTACAGATTTGATATGTCAATCTTTATTTAAGACAACAAAAATTTGTATACCCTCATATTAAGATATATTTCCTTTCTAGTCATATTAAAATAATCTCATTTCATTACTCAAAAAGAATACATAGAAAGAGAATGAACATAATTCAAGTAGATAGATTTCTAATTGGTTAAAAAATGTTTAAGCAAATGATGTTCAAAATATACTTACTAAAGGAACAGCACCTAGAAATAGGCAGTAGGGCAATGTTCACTTTAAGAATTTTATCAATAAGTAGGGCAAAGAACAAAATCATTATCAAATTTTGAATTAGACAAAAGCAATGGCCTATTACCTTGTTAACATTTGATATTTCTATATATCTTCTTCTCTAGTTGAAATGGGCAATGACTTGTGTTACAAGGATGTTACACATTCTAAAATGATTTAAGCCAATTACTTTAATACATTACTTCTAGATATAATACATTACTTGATGTCTGTTGCATTGAAGATTACTAAACTAGACATCAAGAAACATGAATCCTTGACTCAGCTCTGTCATTAATTACCTTATAAATCTATGTAAGTCATTTATTTTGGACCCAGTTGTTTATTATAAAATGTTCATTTTAGTTCTGAGGTTCTGTGGTTCTAAGATAAATCATATGGGTTAAGTAACTAATAACATTTTAAAATAGCAATTGTTATGTGAAAATCCATGTTAGGTTAAATGCCATCGACTCCTGAAAAACAGGATTGCAAGAGGAAGAAGAAAACTGGTCTAATGATAGCTCATTTAGAGAAAAAGACCTAGTGGTAAACCGTAAAGTTCAAAGAGTGATAAGTCTAGAGGTAAAATGAACGAAATCTTGAGTCACATTATTAGAAATATAGCAACCAGACTACAGAAGAGAATAATCTTATTGCAAGTGCTATGAGCTGGTCAGGTCATACCTAGAACACTCAGTATAATTGCAAACCAGAAACACTGTATTTTTTTTTTTTTTCTTTTCAAGACAAAGTCTTGCTCTGTCACTCAGGCTGGAGCGCCATGGTACAATCACAGCTCACTGCAGCCTTGAACTCCTGGGATCAAGGGATCCTCCTGCCTCAGCCTTCTGAGACTACAAGCACATGCCACCATGCCTAGCTAAAATTTTTTTTTTTTGGTAGAGACAGGATCACCTTATGTTGCCCAGGCTAGACTTGAACTCCTGGGCTCAAGGGATCTTCCTGCCTTGGCCTCCAAAAGTGCTGGGATTACAGGTATGAACCAATGTGCCTAGCCTACAGTTTTTTAATTTTATAAAATAAGTTATTTCTAATGTTTCTCCAAAAGCAAAAGTGGTATATAGCAATGGCAATATTAATTCAGGCATCCAGAGCTCTGAACCTACATTTGGGTGAGATGAGGAAAAGTGTATTGTTAATTTTATGTGTCAACTTGGAAGGTGGTTCTGGATGGGATTAACATTGACATTGATGTCCTTTGAGTAAAGAAGATTGCCCTCCATGATGTATGTACACTTTATCCAATCAATAGAAGACCTGAGTAGAATGAAAAGACCACCTTCTGCAAGCCAGAGGCAATTCTCCAGCAGACTTCTGTCAGATTGGAACTGTACCATCAGCTCTCTTGGGTCTTGAGCCTGCCAGACCACACTGCAGATTTTTGGACTTCCCAGTTGCCATAATCACATGTGCCAATTCCTTATAATAAATTGTGTGTGTGTGTGTGTATGTGTGTGTGTATTCAACCACATATTAATAGCTTTTGTTTTTTGGTTTTGGTCCCACCAAGACCAAAGCTAATGATTTCAAGTATTGAGGTTTGTGTCTGAGTCTGTCTCTTATTCTGTATCCCAAGAAAAGGAGAAATAAGCATTCCCAAAGAACATGGATTTACATATCTTCGAATTCTCTTTTTCTCAGGACAGACTATTTCAAATGACTTGTGGCAGGTAATTAATCTCTCTTGATTAATGTTAACTATTTCTACTTGAGTCAGATTCAGTTGGGAAGATTTCCAACCACTAATGGTCATTCAGTTGCACAAAAATCAGCTGAGAGCTTTCTCCCACCACTTTCTCATAGACATGCATGTAAGGCTGTATATCAATATATGTTGAATAATGAAAAACTAGAAATTTTAAATGACTGGCATAACTTGGTATGGTCATAAGGCTGATAATAGGTTTCAATTGAATCACACTACTATAAAACAAAAAAATACAAAGGAACAGTCTTCTCTGGATTCCACATATAATAGACACTCAATATACATTAGTTCATTGAAAACTACATCTAGCTTGGATTAATTTTAAAGCATGTATCTATTAAGACAACCATTTCTGTTTTTTTCTCCAACATAGCAGAATAGTGGCTTTGCCAGCTTGCCTCATGCATTTGGAAAAGGCAAAATAATGTGTAGAGATTCACACTGTGAAATTTTATCCAAGAAAGAACACGGGAGTTCAACATAAAAGTGAAAAAATCTTTGGATACTCTGAAAAATAAGGCAAGCAGCAGTCTGCGGGATGGATCTGGTGGAAAACTGTGAGTGAATCCCCAGTGTATGAGATGGGGAGAAATTGTCTCTGTGATACACACTTCCACTGGCGAGTCAGGCAATCCAGGCCATGGAGGAGCTTCTTGACTTTACCAAGCCCTGATCTGACTTGGGGAGCAGTCAGGAGACTGTGAGAAATAACGGCAGTGGGAAGTACCCCACACACACTCTCAGACATGGGCGCTGATAGGAGAAAGCCATTTTTGACGCTAACTCATAGTGGGTTGTGTAAGAATGTGCCAACAAGCATGGGTTGCAGTCACTGATTTGGAGAGTCTCTGGATGGGAATTTGCAATCTGGTTTTGAGTAGGAGAGGTGAGTGTGGCATGGGCTCCAGCTATGGGTGCGGGAGTTAGACGCCTGACATGGATTGGATCTGTGTCCCCACCCAAATCTCATGTTGAATTGTAATCTCTAATGTTGGAGGTGGGGCCTGGTGGGAGGTGATTGGATCATGGAGGTGTTTCTCATGAATAGTTTAGCACCATCCCTTTGGTGCTATTCTTGTGATAGTGAGTTCTCATGAGATTTGGTTGTTTAAAAGTGTGTAGCATCTCCCCACTGGATCTCTCTTGCTCCAGACATGCCTGCTTCTGTTTTGCCTTCTGCCATAATTGTAAGCTTTCTGAGGGCTCCCAGAAGCTGGGCAGATGCCAGCATCATGCTTCCTGTATAGCCTGCAGAACCATGAGCCAATTAAACCTTTTTTCTTTATAAATTGAGTCTCAGGTATTTCTTTATAGCAATGTGATAACAGACTAATACAATACCCTCCCTTTGTGGTACTGAACTGGGAGGGTTTTAGTCTGATAGCCACAGTTTTGACCTGGGCAGGAAGCTTTACAGCTTGAGGTAGTTTTATGGTCTGAAGACAAACTTCTTGTGACTTGCTGCCAGTGTCGGACTGCAGGAGAGAGCCTTGCTGGGTCAGGGGCACGAGAACAAAGTGGGTCCCACTACCACATCCCACCCCTCCTGTTTCAGAGGTAGATCATGAGACCAGGACTACTGAGAGTTCCATGGCCTTACCCATCATCTGAAATGCCCAAGAACTTCTCCCGGTTAACAAAGGTCAAGCATAAACTCTATTGCCACCATCACAGTTGGCTCTCACTTTTAGGTGCTACCTCTTGGCCTAAAGGTTGGTCTACACAGTCCCTTACAACTTCTGCTGACTCTAGAGCACAGAGCTCAAGGAGGAGACAAGCTTTGCATTGCCTCTGTTACCACCATTGCTCACAACACCCAGGCTACTAAAGAGGCCTTGAGCCCACTCACCCACCCAGTACATCACTACTACACCTGGCATTTAAGAAAGCTACCACACAGGTTACTTATAACCAAGGAAATCATACGGAATCTATGCCACTGAATGTACCCAGGAGCAAAGCCAAATGACCCTACTCAACAAACACCATAGTCGCATCCTCAAGAAAAAGAAGTCCCACCCTAATGAAGGTAAAATTTTTAAAAAACTGGGCTGAGCACAGTGACTCACACCTGTAATCCCAGAACTTTGGGAGACTGAAGTGGGAAGACTGCTTGAGGCCAGGAGTTTGAGATCAGCCTGGCCAACATGGTGAAACCCCATCTTTACTAAAAATATAAAAAAATTAGTCAGGCATGGTGGCACACACCTGTAATCTCAGCTACTCAGGAGGCTGAGGCACAAGAATCATTTGAACCTGGGAGGTGCAGGTTGCAGTGAGCGAGATTGTGCCACTGCACTCCAGCCTGGGCAACAGAGCAAGACTCTGTCTCAAAAAAAAATTCTGGAAATGAAAAATTCATTGAAAGAATTACAAACACAGTTGAAATCTTCAATAATAGACTAGTCCAAACAGAAGAAAGAATCTTAGAATGCAATGACTGGTCTTTTTTTTCTCACTGAATGAATCCAGTGAGAAGAAAATAAAGAAAAAAGAATTTAAAAGAATGAGAAAGCCTTCAAGAAGTACGGGACTACATAAAAACAAGCAAACTGACAAATCACAAGGGAGAAGAAAAAGCAAAAGTTTAGAAACACTATTTGACTCACACCTGTAATCCCAGCACTTTGGGAGGCCAAAGTAGGCGGTGGGCAGATGACGAGGTCAGGAGACGGAGACCATCCTGGCTAACATGGTGAAATCCCATCTCTACTAAAAAAAAACACAAAAAATTAGCCAGACGTGGTGGTGGGTGCCTGTAGTCCCAGCTATTCAGAGGCTGAGGCAGGAGAATGGTGTGAACCCAGGAAGCAGAGCTTGCAGTAAGCCGAGATCGTGCCACTGCACTCCAGCCTGGGCAACAGAGTGAGACTCCATCTCAAAAAAAAAAAAAATTTTTTTGAGAAAATAATTGAGGAAAACTTCTCTATTCTAGCAAGAGATTTAGACATTCAGATACAAGAGGCCCATTGAACTCTAGGAAAATATGTTGCCTCACCACAACATATAGTCATTAGATCATCTAAAGTCAACATGAAGGAAAAAAATCCTAAATTCTGCAAGAGAAAAGCATCTAGTCACCTGGTACAGTTTGGATGTTTTCCCACTCCAAATCTCATGTTGAAATATAATTCTCATTGTTGGAGGTGGAGCCTGGTGGGAAGTGTTTGGCTCATGGGGGCAGATTCCCCATGAATAGCTTTGTGCCCTTCCTGAGATAATTAGTGGTGATGGATTCACATGAGATCCAGTTGTTTAAAAGAGTGTAGCACCTCCCCCATCTCTTTCTTGCTCCTGCTCTTGCCATGTGACACAATAGTTCTCATTCACCTTCCTCCATGATTGTAAGTTTCCTGAGGCCTCACCAGAAGCCAAGCAGATTCTGGTGACATGCTTATACAGCCTGCTGAATCATGAGCTAAATATTTTATAAAATACTCAGCCTTGGGTATTTATTTAAAGCAATGCAAAAATGGCCTAACACATCACCTATTAAGGAAAATCCATCACACTAACAGCAGACTTCTCAGCAGAAACTTTAGAAGCCAGAAGAGATTGGGATTCTATTTTCAAAGTGCTTAAAGAAAAAACTGCCAACCACTAATCTTGTATCCTGCTGGAATAAGCTTTATAAATGAAGGAAAAATAGTCTTTCCCAGACAAGCAAATACCCAGGGAATTTGTTACCACTTGACCAGTCCTACCATAAATATTAAAGGAGTTTTAAACATGGAAATGAAAGGTCGATATTTGCCATCATAAAAACATATGAAAGTATTGTCAATGAAAAGAGTCAAACTCTGTAAAATATTTGAAGAAACTTATTCTGAGCCAAATATAAGTGACCACGGCCCATGACACAGGCCTCAGGAGATCCTGAGACCATATGCCCAAGGTGGTCGGGATGCAGCTTGGTTTTATACATCTTAGGGAGACATGAGACTTCAATAAAAAAAAATTTAAGAAATACATTGGTTTGGTCCAGAAATGCAGGACAACTTGAAGCGGGGGCTTCCTGCTTATAGGTAGGTTTAAACACATTCTGGTTGACAATTGGTTGGGTTTATCTAAAGACCTGGGATCAATAGAAATGAATGTCTGGGTTAAGATAAAGGACTGTGGAGACCCAATTTCTTATTTGCAGAGGAAGTCTTCAGGTACTAGGCTTCAGAGATCATAAGTTGTAAAATGTTTCTTATCAGACTTAAAGTGTGTGTTGATGTTAATGACAGAGAGGTATAATGAGGCACAACCAACTCCCATTTCCCATCATGGCCTGAAACAGTCTCTCAGGTTAAATATTAAAAAAGCCCTGGTTGAGGAGGAAGTCCATTCAGATGGTTGAGGGGGTGCTTAGTATTTTATTTTTGGTTTACAGTATAAAACACACAGGTCTTAGAAAACAATCACACAAAAAGGACAGAGGAAGAAATCCAATGACAAAACAACAAATGACCAAACCACAAAGACAGATGGACAGAAAAAAAACAAAGAATCTACAAAGAAACTAGATGACAATTAATAACATAATAGAAACAAAACCTCAACATATGGGGTATATTACATATATGTGTGTGTGTGTGTATATATACACACACACTACATACGTATATATACATATATATATAATATACATAACGGAAAACTACTCAGCCATTAAAAGTATTATCATACCTTTTTCAGCAACATGGGTGGAACTGGAGGCCATCATCTTATGTGAAATAACTTAGAAATAGAAAGTCAAATACCATATATTCTCACTAATAAGTGGGAGCTAAATAATGTGTACACATGGACATAGAGTGTGGAATAATAAACATTGGAAGCTCAGAAGGGTGGGAAGGTGAGAAGAGGTGAAGGATGAGAAATTATCAAAACAACACTCATTATTTGAGTGATGATTACGCTCAAAGCCCAGACTTCACAACTGCATAATACATCCATGTAACAAAACTGCACTTGTACCCCTTATATTTATACAAAAAAGTAAACTATTTCTCGTGTGCTTATTATTTTCTTTGGGTATGGATATTAAATTAACCTTTTCACATGGACATGATTTTACTTATGACCAATTGGCTTCATAATGGTACCTGATGTTTTACTCTTATTTTTCTCTATTCCTAAAAACTTGAACTTTGTCTACGTTTTCTCATTATTACTGCCATGACAAAGTTATCTGGAATCTTAACAGATAAAGCCTTTTCCATGAGTGTAAATTTTCAGATGTTTTTTATAGGTATACTTTGGTAAACTCCCCTCCAAAAAACCATTCTGGATGGTTTCTACAAGTGTGACTATATCCTAGATATAGTAAGAAGAAAAGATAAACTCAGATTAAGTAAATTCTTGAGTAGCTTTAGCTCTAAGAACTTGTAACTTTCTCTAGCAAATACTACTGTAATATGCTAAATTGATGGCAAGCATTCTGCCACTTTGGTTAAAAATGCAAATAAGTTACTTTTACATGACTTGTTAGCACCACCAACTCCCTACAAAAAAGGGAAAGATATGACTGAATCAAAGAATCTTAAATTTTAGATTACATTGTGAACATTACGAATCTCATAATGAAGAAACCCTACTTCTGAAACATGCAAAAAATATTGTGACCTTACAGAGAATATCAGCAAGTCTTTAAAATATAATACTATTTTAAGATTGTATTTCTTTCAAACAGTAGTACACCACACTTGACATGAAAAATCCACTTCTTGCCACTTTCTTCCTAAGGCAAAACAAACAAACAAAAAAAAGAAAACGCTGTCACTTTTGGATAAATACAGTGATGTAAGATATAATAGTATCAAAAGTATACTTATAACACTTTCCAGTGACCCTGCAATAAAAATGGAAAACTTGCTAAAGAATGTGAGGAGCATAAAAAGACAGAAACAGGTATTTTGACAGATGTAATCCCTGTCATCCCAAAATTTTAAGAGGCTGAGGTGGGAGGATCATGTGAGGCCCGGAGTTTGAGACCAGCCTGGGCCACATAACAAGGCTCCATCTCTACCAAAAAAAGAAAATAAAAAGGAAAGAAAGAAACAGTTATTTTACAACAACACATCAGTGGTTAGAATCTCTCAGTTCCAGGCATCCAAATTCCAAACTGACATATTCTTGGGATGCAGATTCACATACTGTGATGATGACCTGAAATAGTCTTTGACAAGCCAGAGAGGTATTCTACGCTAACAATTTTCTCTTACTTTCCTTGTGGTATGAAGCCTACCAACTAACTACAATATAAACCGTGTTTAGCTTCCTTACCCTTTGGATGACAATGCCATATTTGCCATGCTAGCTAATACAGTAATAAAGGAACCCCCACACCCCAAAAATAGTTTCTCAAAAGTGAAGAAATGTGTTAAGGAAGGAATAATCAAGTATGTCAAATACTTCAAATGCTGTTGATAGATGAAATTTTGCAAACCTAGAGACTTCAGACATACATTTATTTATTACCAAAGACTGGAGAGAGTTCCTAAAACTGCACTTCAGATAACCCAGGTATAATGTCTGGGAGACATCGTAAAATGGGATTTTAACTTAGCAAGTTGAAATCTCATCAATTAAACGATAACTTGTCTGGCCAAAGATTCTGTAAACAGGTGGGGATGGTTAGAATGAAATATAGCGAATGGGACGGTCAAAGAAACAGTATAAACAGTGTAAGTCCTGTGCTCTCCAAGAGAAAGACACTAAATCTGGGCATCTGACAGTAAGGATCTTCAGCAGACTCCTGTTTGAGGCAGGATGTTACACTGGCCGCGCCATGGCCTGGATAATACCTCTGTCTACAATTCACTTCCCTTTGCTTTGATTGCATGCTCCCTAAACAATTACCTGGCTTCTAAAATTCAACTTCATGCATGCCCTGATACAATGCAGAGGTGCTGTAAAGGCAGACATAAATATTTATATCATTGGAAGGGACTATCTTCCATTTATAAACTAGCAAACTGGTATTATAGTTTGCACATCAGACTTTGGAAAGTTTTATTAGCTGAACTAATTCCCCTAATTTATTAGCATCCTGATGAAATTAAAATTCAAGCCTTGTAAAACTGAGGGCCTAGACTTAAGGACTGTGAAGCCATCCTGAGTGGTTTTGGTCTCCCCAAGTTATTCTCATCTCCCTTCTCAAACAACAACCAAATTCATCTACTTCTCTTATAGCAACCAATCACAATCACACAGAGTCCTGAAAAGAATTATTATTTCTGCTTTACAAATTAATATTTTGAGTGGTTAAACCAAAGTTTTCCAAATGTGGCCCAAAGACCAAAATATTAATATCTTCCAACATTCTGATTTCAAAAAATAAAATAATTATATCTTGTTCATTTTCCTTATTCCTGGGGCATAGAAATTATCTAGGCAATAAGATTAATATGGAAAAAGTGATTAAGAAATTCAAAAGAACAGATTACATTTTCATGTGTGAACTGCCTGAAGATAAAATGACATAGACTAGGTATGTGTGTGCATTTCACTATGTTCTACCTCCTTCAATAATTGGGGGCTTTTTTCAAGATTCACAAGCTAGGTGAAAATTATTGCTAGTATGACTCACTATTAGTGATGGAAATGTGTCATACCCTTCAGATATGCTAGGGAAGAAAAAAGGTCAAGAACTATTTTCTTTCACATACCCAGGTAAACCATAAGGGAAAAAAAAAATGTTTTTAACCTTATCAGCTTCCAAGAAGGAAGCAGGGATAGAAACTCCTTGAGAATTCATCATTTATTATCACATAGCTGAGACAGAATGCGAGACACAATGAGCAGATCCGGCTCCGTACAACCACATATAATCTAAGCCAAAGAATCCATGGCATTATCCCAAACACTTTACTGTTTTGTGTCTACAACTTAGTTTCTTCTGGACTAGGAAAGGGAAAACTTCCTTATTTGTCAAGCTTAGTTTTTTTCTGGACCAGGCAAAGAAACACACTTGACTGTGATCAAATCTGTTACTATATTTCCACCAGTCTTCTTACCCCGTTGATCATTTATTTCCCTCATTTTCAGGAAAACATGTCATTTTTCCAATTCTACAAGATAAATGGCATGTGTATTGTGAGCTCAGGTATATGCACATACACACACATTATCATAATCCAAATCCTACCACTTACAGTAATTTTCTTGACCCTCGATGTGGCCATTCCCCTGTAAAAGTCCAGTATCTTGGGGCTGCGCATGGTGGCTCACGCCTGTAATCCCGGCACTTCGGGAGGCCAAGGCGGGCGGATCACGAGGTCAGGAGATAAGAGACCATCCTGGCTAACACAGTAAAACCCTGTCTCTACTAAAAACACAAAAAAATTAGCTGGGCATGGTTGCGGGAGCCTGTAGTCCCAGCTACTCAGGAGGCTGAGGCAGGAGAATGGCGTGAACCCAGGAGGAGGAACTTGCAGTGAGCCGAGATCAAGCCACTGCACTCCAGCCTGGGCAACAGAGCGAGATTCTGTCTCAAAAAAAAAAAAAAAAAAAAGCCAGGCATGGTGGCACATGCCTGTAGTTCTAGCTACTTAAGTGGCTGAGGTAGGAGGATTGCTTGAACCCAGGAGGTTAAGGCTGCATGTGAGTTATGATCACACTGCTGCACTCCAGACTGAGTGACAGAGTGAGACCCTGTCTCAAGAGAAAAAAAGTAGCTCAAGGAAAATAGTACCTCTTATAGGTATATAAAGTAACCAATATATAGCTTTATAGGTATATAAAGGTATATAATAGTACTTCTTTATATAAAAATATGCCTGTTTATAGGGGGCAAAGGACATGAACAGACACTATTCAAAAGAAGACATACACTTAGCCAACGAGCCAAATGAAAAAATGCTGAATATCACTCATCATTAGAGAAATGCAAATCAAAACCACAATGAGATACCATTTGACACCAGTCAGAGTGGCTAGTATTAAAAAGTCAAAAAATAACAGATGCTGGCAAGGCTGTAGAGAAAAAGGAATGCTTATATACTTCTGGTGGGAATGTAAATTAGTTCAGCCACTGTGGAAAGCAGTTTGGTTATTTCTCAAAGAACTTAAAACAGAACTACCATTCAACTCAGCAATCCCATTATTGGGTCTATACCCAAAGGAATATAAATTGTTCTACCATAAAGACATGTGCACACTTAATGTTCATCACAGCACTATTCACAATAGCAAAGGCATGGAATCAACGGCAGACTGGATAAAGAACATGTGTTACATACACATCATGGAATACAATACAGCCATAACAATGAACAAGATCATGTATTTTGCAGCAACATAGATGGAGCTGGAGGCCATTACCCTAGGCAAACTAATGCAGGAACAGAAAACCAAATACCATATGTTCTCACTTATAAGTAGGAGCTAAACATTGAGTACACATGGCCACAAAGAAGAGAACAATAGATACCAGGGTCTACTTGAGAGTAGAGAGTGGAAGCAGGGCAAGGATCAAAAAACTACCTATCAGGTACCATGCTTATTACCTGGGTGATGAAATAATGTGTACATCAAACACCTGCAACACATAATTTACTATATAACAAAACTGCACATGTGCCCCTGAAACTAAAAGGTTTTTTAAAAAATAAATGTATCTTTTTTTTGGAAAAAAAACCTGGATAATAATGCATTAGTACATTATTAATATGAGCATTTGAAGACAGAAAGAGATTCAGTGATGAAGAATGGCATACAGAACAGTCATATAGAAGGAAAGACCAGTAATTTTCTTGACCCTCGATGTGGCCATTCCCCTGTAAAAGCCCAGTATCTTGGGGCCGGGCATGGTGGCTCACGCCTGTGATCCCGGCACTTTGGGAGGCCAAGGCGGGCGGATCATGAGGTCAGGAGATAGAGACCATCCTGGCTAACACGGTGAAACCCTGTGTTCTGATTTTCTATTTGTTCATTCATTGCATGAAACCCATCATATTTTAGTTGAAAATATTCTGTATATTCTGATTTATTCACTAAAATATAAGCTCTATGAGGGCAGCGTTTTTTGGTCTATTTTGCTTAGTGTTGTACTCCTAGCACCTGAAATGAGCAGCACAAAGTAGCTGCCCAATAAATATTTGTTGAAAATAAATATTGCTATGTTCTAGTTAGCTGAGTATTTACAGTAGAGGACTCTTAGGGTCTTTTCCAGGCATGAGAGCCAGTGATTTTTATTACCATAGACCAAACTAGTTTTCAGGTTTTCAATCAGGAAAGCAAAACATTGAGCAGGAGTTTTGGCAAATAGCAGGGATTGGAGAGAGAGGGAGGAAGGAGGGCAGGAGGAAAGGATGCAGGAAAGGAGAAGAGGAAGGGGCAATATAAGAATTTTGTATATATTCCTCTGAAGGAAATCTGAATTATGACAAGACAACTTATATAAAATGAAAATGCATATAGTATTAGGAAGCATATAGGGTCACTATACAACTGCACCCTTACCTTCTTACTTTTCCATCCTTAGCTATTCTCCATAAACTTCCCTTACTCTTAAAGGCCTCTATCTGGTTGTCCATCTGTTCTTCCCAGGGTTCTTTTTCATTATGACTTAAGAAAACATTACTCAGCAATCCTTTTCACCTTCTTTATCTGCAGATCTATTATGTGTCCTTCCTGGATAAGGAGAGGAAGAGGAAATTGTCCCTAGTATTGAGATGTACATGGGATGAGGCCTGCTTCTCTTATAGACTCTTCCCTGAATCCATTTCCTAAATTATATCAGGAAGGGTCTCCAAAATTCTCATTTTCTCCCTCCAGGAGTAGAACTATCATCTAACCAATTTTCTACACTCATCTTCTTTCCTACAGAAGTTTTATAAATCCTGTTTAGGCTGGTAGATAATAACTACAGTACTTATTTATGTAGGGTGAGTTAGTTACATCTTATAAGAAAATTTCAAAGCTGGACAAAATCTAAGTATTGTTCCTACTTTATATAGAAATCAAATTTAACTCATTCCCTGCAAAAAATAAATGTTTTAAAAAAATTAATATAATTTTTGTTCTTAATGATACACATTAAGCTGCTAACATGTAATAATAAGGCAAAATCTGATAAACATCTCAGCAGTCTACTAAATTTAGCATTCTGTGTTATAAACACTTTAGAATTTCAGAAGTTTTTTGTAAGCTTGATAGTATGAGTTAGATATGAAGCTATTATATTTCTCTTCTCTCTGATTAAGAAATGTACCAATGAATTTTAAAGTAAATACGGTAATAATATATTATACAGCATTATCTCTTTCAATAAGAAGATACTGGCCTTAACTACCACTTTACTGAGCCATAAAACCTAACTCTATGTGTTCATTCATTTTTTTTTTGTTTGTTCACTGTTAAATCCCTAACACTCAAAACATTGCCTATCAGTTAAATGCGTAAATGAACAAATATTGACTATGTACCTCTTATAGGCCAGATACTGTACTAGGCTCAGGAATGCAGCAATAAACAAGACCCTGCTTTCATGGAAATTACAGTCTAGGAGAGACAACCATGTAACTATTTAACCATAATTCTGATAAAAGCTATAAAGAAAAAGTATAAAATATATGAAAACAAGATCTAATATTGCTTGAAAAGTCAAAAGAGACTTTTCTGAGGAACAGATATTTAAGCTGGCACCTTTAAAAATAGAATAGGATTTAGTAAAGGGAAGAGTGAAGAGAGAAACTATTCCACATAGGTGAAACAGGACGTGTGAAAATCCAGAGGAAGCTAAGTGTGTATTGTCCATCCTCCAAGAATTGAAAACAGATCAGTGAGATTAAAGAGGAGAATTGTTAAAAATAAGGCTGGAGTGGAAGGCAGAGCTCAGATGATAAAGGGATATTGTAAATTTTTAAAACTTCCTATTTTCTTGATGTCTCAAGATTCCCACGAACAGGCTATGAACACTCTGTCTGGGCAATCAGGTGCACCAGTGTGAGAAGGCTGGTTCCTGCCACAAGTTCCCATTTTTGCTATTCTGACAGTGACCTAGTGACATTCAAACACTCCAATGAAACACTCTCATGCTTTTTGCTTATATACTGTATCCTGACCACCAACAAAGGCCCTTGTCACGGGTCCTTCCCCTGACCCTCTCTCTGCTCCCCATCTGCTTGGTTGAGCTCACTCCCTGAGAGTTCCTCCCACATACCCCCTGCATGGCATGCCATGCCTCCCTCTTCCAGGACTTGTCAGTATAATAAATCTCCTTCATTTTCACATGCCTCTCCATGGTGTTATTACACGTCTGCATCTGACTGATCATCAAAAAATCAAACAAAACAAAAAACTCAACCCATTTTAAGTAACACAATTATTCCTTACAACACAACAGGAGAAAGGGGATCAGGATATGTCACCCCAAAGTATGCCACTTTGGCATAAAGATTTTGAGCTGAAAGCAACTGAGAATCAATAGATGTAGGAAGAGTTCTTTGCTGTCCCCTTAACTGCCTAAAAGCAGGGCATAAATTACACTTTGTGAAGGTGTCCTCTGTACTCTGTGGACCAGGAAGAGGAGTGACTTATCACCGGAGATGGAGAGTCAACACTGAGATGAGTTTGCACAAACAGACCTAACTAAAATAACCCTTATCCTCTATTAGTTCCCCCATGTATTTCCTAGTCACTTCCCCACAATTTATCTCTTAAAGTCCAAACCTCCTTTCCTTTATTAAAAAGATACATAAACTCCTAGTCTAATTACCTCTTTGAGTTTCACTTTTCTGTGAATATTCACGCATGTAAACATTAATAAAAATTGTGTCTTTTCTCCTGTTAACCTGTCATTTGTTAGTTTGATTAACAGGCCCCCATTCATTGAATATAAGAGGGTAGAGGAAAAGTCTGTCATCCCCAACAAGGGCCTTGTAGGCTGTGTTAAGGACTTTGGACTTCATACTAAGAGCACCGAGAACCAAGGTGTGACAATCAGATTATAAGGAAAGTACAATACTACAGGTGAGAGATGATACTGCTTTTGATTAGAGAAGTTTCAGTGGAGATGGAGAAGTGGGTGCATTCAAGATCTATTTAGGATATATATTTCAGAACAGGGTGACTGAGTATGGGAGATAAGAGTTCCAAGGTGTGATACTGATATAATATAGATGTGGTCTCTGTCATTGACTCCTGGCACAGAGCTCCTAAAACCCTTAGAAGGCAGCTATGCTCACCACTGTACCATCAACACACCTAAGATGCTTGGAATTTCCTAAGCAATAAGTGTGATGAGGTATCTTTTCTCATATTTGGTTTTTGTCCCTGGCTCCTGAAATAGCTCCAGAGTAATGAAGTTTAAAGTAGCATCTTGTGTCATTCCTAACAAGCCCCTTTCAACCACATCCCAGTTTATGTTAATGAGGTGACTTTTGGAAAGCCGCTAAGAATAGGGGTCTTGTTGCCAGGAAAACAAAAATACAGTTAGAGGGTTGGAATGTTCAGGTCCATCTCCCAAGCCCCCTCAGCCTCTAGGGAAGAGAGAGTAGGTAGAGATTGAGTTCCACCAATGGCTAATTATTTAATCAACCATGTCTATGTAATGACGTCTTCATAAAAATCCTAAATGAAGTCCAGAGGGCTTATTGTTGATAAACACATCGAAGAGCCTGCAAGGTGGCACTCCCCGAGCGGGCAGGGAAGTTCCACATCCCTCCCCGCTGGCTTGCCCATGCATCTCTTCCATTTGGCTGTTCCTGACTTGAATCCTTTATAAAAAACTGACATGTACATAAACTGTTTCCCTGAGTTCTGTGAGCAATTTTAGCAAATTACCAAACCTGAAGTGTCATGAGAACCTCCAATTTGTAGTCAAGTTAGACCAAAGTTGTGGGTAGCCTGGAGACCTGCTACTTACGATTGGCATAGGAAGTGGGGGGCAGTCTGTGGAACTGAGACTTTAACTTGTGGGATCTGTGCTAATTCTGGGTAGTGTTGGAATTAAGGTAAATTACACAACACCCAGTTGGTGTCCACAGGGAATTAAAGAATTGCTTGGTGGGAAAAGCCCACACACTTAGTGTCAGAAGTATTGTAAGAATAGAGAAACAGCTTTTCTTCTTTTAATTCTTCCCCCTGCACATCCAGAATACAGAAAGAGAAATAGTTTTTCCATTTACATGTGTTAGTAACTGGTAGAAAATGATTCCAACAAATTCCTAAGTAATTATTAGAATTTAAGTGTAATTAACTCAATGAATAGGTTTCTGGGATGACCAACTAGGTGGATGATAGTGCCTTTTACTCAGATGGGGAAAAGTGAAGATCACACTTGTGGTAGGAACGGGAAATCAAAAGTTTGACTTAGAACACATTCAAGAAAAGATGTCCACATTAGCTATATGACAGTGGAACTCACAGCAAGATTTGGGTAGAGATGTAAATTTGACAGCCTTTAGACAGTAGATAGCATTTCAAGTCATGGAAACAAATGAGGTTGCCCAGGACAACAGTGTGGAATGACAAGAAAAGATGGCCTAGGACTGAGTCCTAAAGACCTTCTACTTTTTAAAGTCAAGTGCATGAAGATGAGCCAAACAGAGAAGAAAAGAATAGACTAGGAAGGTGTTTAAAAAAATAAGCAGAGCATAATGACATGAAAGTCAGAGGGAGAGATGGTTTCAAGGAGAGAGGCAGATAGAGAGAGAGAGACAGAAAGCTATTGTTAATAAAGTTGATGAGAATAAAGGGAAAAAAATAGCTGAAAAGCATTTATTAAGACTTTAACATGAACTCTGGTGGAGTGGTTAGGATGGAAGATTGAAGAGAATGGACTAAGGACAGAGCGGTTAGAAATTATCTATAGGCCGGGCGTGGTGGCCCACGCCTGTAACCCCAGCACTTTGGGAGGCCGAGGTGGGCGGATCACGAGGTCAGGAGATCGAGACCATCCTGGCGAACACAGTGAAGCCCTGTCTCTACTAAAAATACAAAAAAATTAGCCGGGCGTGCTGGCGGGCACCTGTAGTCCCAGCTTCTAGGGAGGCTGAGGCAGGAGAATGGCGTGAACCCGGGAGGTGGTGGAGCTTGCAGTGAGCAGAGATCGCGCCACTGCACTCCAGCCTGGGCGACAGAGCCAGACTCGGTCTCAAAAAAAAAAAAAAAAAAAAAAAAAGAAATTATCTATAAAGGGGAGAACAGATAAGGCAGAATCTAGAACAGGAGAGGAGGTCTAGGAATATTTTTTAAGAAGAAACCACAGAGAAAGGTGACCTAATGGATGCTATGCTGAGAAACCAACCTTCCTATTCATTGAGTTAGTTATACTTAAATTCCAATAATTACTCAAGAATTTGTTGGGATTGTAGACTACCAGTTACTAACACTTGTTGAGCAAGCAGACATGAAGGCTATGCTTGGGAATAGTCAGGTGGAAGAAGGAAAGTGAGGAAAGAAACTCCTGTGAGAATGAAAAAGAGCTTCTGGTGCCCAGGAGAATCTTCACTGGCTATGCGTAGACTCACCCATAGCGGTCTGACCCAGGAAAAGCTTTGGGAACCTGGGAAGACACACCTCTAAGGGGAGCATGCTGCATTGGCTCCTGCTTTATGTAATGTTTCTTAGTCTATTCAGGCTGATATAACAAAATACCATGAACTGGGTAGCTTACAATGAACATTTATTCCTCACAGTTCTGGACGTTGGGAAGTCTAATATCAAGATGCTGGCAGATTTGGTTTTGGGTAAAGGCTTGCTTCCTCATAGAAAGTCATCTGCTCACTGTAACCTTAGCCAGTAGAAGGGGCGAGGGTTTTCTTTGGGTCTTTTTTATAAGGGCACTAATCCCTTAACAGCCTAATTACTAATGCCTTAATGACTTAATCTTTTCCCAAAGGTCCCACCTCCTAATACTATCATCTTGGGGGTTAGCATTTCAACATACGAATTTTGGGGGGACATAAACATTCAGTCCTTTGAAGTTTACATAGGTTCCTTCATCAACACAAAAACCTAACCCCCAAAACTGTATCTGTAGGGTTCTTTGCATCAAACACATCATCAACCAATTTTGCGACAGCCACACACCAGAGGTTTCAAAGATGAAACAAAGAATCCAGTAGAGTGAGTGGGAATGGCTCAAAAATAGGAGAGAATGGGCATAACAAATGGAATGAAATCCCAAAGAAAGCAGAAAGGACTGGATTCAGAAGTCACAAAGAAGCACTGGCTTTCTAACATAATGGGGGAAAGGATGGATATGGGTAAAAACAAGTTTGTGGATATGGTGGTAGGAAGTTGGAGGAAAACCCGACATTATTTTCTTTGCGAATCATGACATAAGATCTTCTACTAAGAGCAAAGAAAGCAGCAGGTGGGCTAAAGGTTAGAAGAGAGTGAAAGAAAGTATAAACTTTTTCACGGTGAGTCAGCTGACAACACAAATGAAGTAAGATGGCTAGGGAGGCAGAGTTAGTGATCATGAACAGCAGTGCTTGGTTTTGTGTGTTTCAGGTCAGGGACCTACCAAACCTTTCCTAATTCCTTCAGGTGCATTAAATTCTTTATTTGAGCCTCTAAAACATTTTGTTCACACCTTCAATCCTGCTTTCTCCTAGAATCTTGCTTTATATTGTTTCATTTACCTACCTAAATATAAAATCTCAGTGTAAACAATGACGGCTTATTCATTCTTGTATCCCTGAAAGCACAAAGCATGGTTCTTTGTGTGAAGTACTAGATTTTTTTGCATTATTAAATATATCACATAAAATGGCTCATTAAAAAATGTGGTTTCAAGATTGACTTCATACATTATATAATCAAGAAAGATGAAAGACGCAGAAATTAAAAGACAATTTTAAACCACAGTCAACCAAATTTATTTCTGCTAAAATAAGTATCCTATCATGAAGGGCAGACATTTTTATCATCCTACTGCCTCAGAAACTAAAGGCAGAGCAGTGGCTCACGCCTGCAATCCAAGCACTTTGGGAGGCCGAGGCAGGTGGATCACCTGAGGTGAAGAGTTCAAGGCCAGCTTGGCAAACATGGCAAAATCCTGTCTCTACTAAAAAAAAAAAAAAAAAAAAAAAAGGAAAAAAAAGAAAAAATTAGCCAGGCATGGTGGTGGGTGCCTGTAATCCCAGCTACTCAGGAGACTGAGGCATGAGAATTGCTTTAACCTGGGAGCGGAGGTTGCAGTGAGCCAAGATCGTGCCACTGCACTCCAGCCTGGGCAACAGAGTGAGACTCCATCTCAAAAAAAAAAAAAAGAAAGTGACCCAGAACCAAATCCCACAGCACAGAATATGAAAATTAATACTGAATAAACATCATCACCATTTAAAATTAATATTCTCATTTGGTGGTTTAGTTTGGCATAGAATCAGATAGCTTTCTATCCTTTGAAAAGACATACAAACCGTTCTTTCTTTTTTTTCGGATAAGAGTCTCGCTCTGTCCCCCAGGCTGGGGGTGCAGTGGCACGATCTCAGCTCACTGCAAGCTCTGCCTCCCGGGTTCACACCATTCTCCTGCATCAGCCTCCCAAGTAGCTGGGACTACAGGTGCCCGCCACCATGCCTGGCTAATTTTTAGTAGAGACAGGGTTTCACCATGTTAGCCAGGATGATCTCGATTTCCTGACCTTGTGATCCGCCCACCTCGGCCTCCCAAAGTGCTGGGATTATAGGCGTGAGCCACTGTGCCCAGCCCAGAACTTTCTTTCTAGACATCTACTGCCATTATCAGAGTCCTACAGTTTAATATAATGATTTATTGTAATCATTGTTTATAGAAATCACATTTTTTATAGATTAAAAAACTTAAAAATAAAAAAGTACTAAGTTAAAAAAAATCCACTAGATTACTAAAAATGCAGGCCACATTCATCTTCCTACAATTCTTCACCCACAAAATAAAATCCAATTTAGGAGGTTCCATTAACTCTTTTAATATATTTCTAAATCTTAAATCTGTATTTCAAAATGAACATGGTACTTCATATGGGCCCACTTTTGATAATTCTTTCAACTCAATGTTTTAGCCAAAACTGCAAACATTTGAAATTTAATTTTGAATAAAAATTATAGCTTATGCACCAAGACATTAGAAAGTGCCCTCTGACATTTTATCAGGTACTTTCCCCATTACACCCAACCAAACACAGAAAGGAAATATATATTTTTGAAATGTCGATTACTGCCATGATATCAAAAGCTGACATTTATTACAAATTTCTGAAATCCTTTATAAGCAAATATTTGATTAAACAAAAATAAAAAATGTTACTAGGAGATATAATTTCCACCTGGTTGTTGAGTACATTAGTATCAGAGAAATTCATATAACTATATTTAAACAGAACTTCAGTTTAGGTTCTTTTCAGACCACAATTACATAACTTGTTCAAAATCCCACTAGTTTCTTTTTAACAGTCTTGGTAAGAGATGAAACTGATATACTTCAGAGGCCATTTCCGTAGGAGCACTGCTTTTAAAAATCATGCAAAAAAAAGCCAAATACAGATGTTATATTTTAACCCGGGCTGCAGCTATTTGTGTTGATCTGAAAGCTTACAAGTAAATCCACTGTTACAAATCAGCACTGAGGGAGCTATCAGCTATCAATGAGAACCCTTCTGTGGTTTCCTTTGGTCACGTGGCATCATTATGATTCCCTTCTCCTTGCTGTAAGTGGGTAAAGGTCAAGAAATGCCTAGGCAAATACGAAGAGAAGTGATTTTGGCATAGAATCTCATTTTTTACTACCAGCTCCTAATGTTTTTCTCACAATACGTGCACCTATTAGCAGGAGATAGGATTTCTATTTACAGATCCACATAAAGCTTCAAGGAAATAACCAGTGTTAGTACCTCCTCACCTGAAAAAGGCTTAAGTAAACACTAATTAAAACATTTAGGATCTTAGTTGCATCAATACTTCTCTACTTGAAAGGTCGTTTAAATGAAAAGGTTTTCTTTTTACTGTTTGATTTACCTAGGACTCTAAGAAACCAAGAAGTCATAGCTTTCCCTTAAATTACACATATACATATGTTGTAAGAATATAGGCCAGGCGCAGTGGCTCATGCCTGTAATCCCAGCACTTTGGGAGGCCGAGGCAGGCACTTCATGAGGTCAGGAGATCGAGACCATGGTGAAACCCCGTCTCTACTAAAAATACAAAAAATTAGCCCAGCGTGGTGGCAGGTGCCTGTAGTCCCAGCTACTTGGGAGGCTGAGGCAGGAGAATGGCATGAACCCGGAAGGCAGAGCTTGCAGTGAGCCGAGATTACGCCACTGCACTCCAGACTGGGCAACAGAGCAAGACTTCATCTCAAAAAAAAAAAAAAAAAAGGAATATAGAAAATTAAATAAATAAAATAATTAAATATTGAGTTAAATGCATGACTACATATATTAAATTTGGAAATTGAAAGCATTAATAGAACAGAGAAACCAGCTAAAACAAATTGTAGCTTTTAAAATAAACAATAAAGCCTGTTATTTATTATCTGAAAGCCAGTAAATACATTTACTTCTTTGGTACCCATCAAAATAGTTGCATTTGCAGAGGATGTATAGGGCAGTGAAACTACTCTATATTATAATGATGGATACATATCATCACACATTTATCAAAACCTATAGAATGTATAACACCAAGAGGGAACCCTAATGTAAACCATGAACTTTGGATGATAATGATATTTGAGAGTAGGTTCACCGATTCTAACAATGTACCATTGTGGTGCAGGATATTGATAGCGTGGGAGGCTGTTGAGGGCTTTGTTGGGGGAGAAAGGAAACTCTATCTTCCTCTCAATTTTTCTGTTAACCTACAACTGCTCTAAAAAAAAGTCTATTTTTAAAAACAATTTTTAAAATTTGTATTTGTCTCAGATTCAAAATAGTATCACACAGGTGATTTATCTTAAAAGTCCATGTCGGCCGGGCGCGGTGGCTCAAGCCTGTAATCCCAGCACTTTGGGAGGCCGAGACGGGCGGATCACGAGGTCAGGAGATCGAGACCATCCTGGCTAACACGGTGAAACCCCGCCTCTACTAAAAATACAAGAAAATTAGCCGGGCGAGGTGGCGGGCGCCTGTAGTCCCAGCTACTCGGGAAGCTGAGGCAGGAGAATGGCGTGAACCCGGGAGGCGGAGCTTGCAGTGAGCCGAGATCGCGCCACTGCACTCCAGCCTGGGGCACAGAGCAAGACTCCGTCTCAAAAAAAAAAAAAAAAAAAAAAAAAAAGTCCATGTCAGTATTGACCTATACGTCATTTTTTACAAATCTAAAACAAAAGTATTTCAAAATGTTCAGTGGCAGAGAGTACTGGTACCACAAAATCAGGGCAGTAGAAGCAAAGGGGATATAACATGGATATTTTGTAGCTTGAGGAGATGGCACCTAGGGAAAGGAGAATTAAATGTTTATTTGGGAAAATGTTAATGATATACATAGAACATAGGAGCTGGAATAAACAAGGCATGCTTACGCTATAGCAAGGCATACTCCTGGCCTAAAATATCACCATTTATCTCTGCATGTGTGTGACAAAGTAAGAATGTGGCGGGGGGGAAGGGAAGACTGAGAACACAGAGCACTTGGTCTACTTATTAGCAAAAATAAAGTGAGATTTTCTAAAATCAGGTATAATGTCATCTGCCCCTTCAAAAAGCTGTTCTTTTTGGCCACACTTCTTATGGTCAATTAAACTGAAATTATTTCCAAATACTGAGTTCTAATTAAAGTACTGGAAAGAAAACTACAATAGAAAATACTTATTTGTTACACAGTATAATCAGGTATGGTTATAAATAAAAAAAAAACATGGGAAAATACTCAAACATTGTAAATTACAGAATAATCTAAATTTTAAAAACTAAAAACAAAGAACTGATTATCATAAAATACTGAATTTGCTATTTAAGCTCATTTAATTCTGTGAATTAGGATGGACCATATGGATGATACTCTCACTTTTACTCCAAATAAAACAAATAGTAAAATATTTGAGGGAAGAAAACAGTAAAGTATGTATATTCTGGGTTTCCAATTAAACTTCAACCTTCTGGTGTTTTCAATTATTCCTGCCAAAATGTAGTTTTCTATTTCTGAAGTTTCTTGGAGATAAGTAGCTTACAAAGTGGTAATGTGATGTCTTATGGGTAAAAAATTATAAAACACAGGGCATAAACTTTCCCCCAATATAGAAAATAGTTGAAATGGTTCAATTCATTTTTACCAGGAGAAAATATATAGCAAGAGGTAAACAGTGGAGCCAAGACCCAATCAATAATGTCTAGCACTGAAGTAATGTTAAAGTCTTCTAAATATTAATAGTACTAAGAGACTTGCTATACCAGGTTTTGAATATCTAAGTAAAGCTTAAAATACAAAAGCAAAAACATAATATAGAAAGAAGTATCAGCGGTTGATATTCTCATAGACTTTATAATTTATTTAGTCATCTTAATACTATCCTTTGATTTTACTATCTGTGTCATGTTGCACAGTTTTAAAACATTTCCTTTACTTTGGATATCTGATAAAATTCATTATATTTTCTTATCAAATTTTCTATCAGATACAATATATACTGTAATTATAGCCCCCATAAATTGACAAATTTATTGATTTGTCTCTTCTCATTGGTAGCAAATTGAAATCATAAGTCTTCTAAAAGAATGTCAAATTCTTCACCAAATTAATGTGTGAAGTCTTCAAGATGGATTTAATTTGTGCCACTTGATAACAACCTTTTCTGGATTTATTACTGTCTCTTTCCACTGGTTCACTGCTTCAATGTTATTACTGTCTTCACTTATCCAAATCTGTAAAGGAAAGTAAGTACAATCATTTAACTTGACACAGTAATAATAACTAAGTTCAGACAGTTAGTTACTCTTACTGATGGAAGAAATTTGGAAGTTTGGTTCATATATTTGAAATTAAACATCTTTCTTTTTTTCAAAAGTCAGTTTGATTTCTCTATTTGACATTTAAATGCTAAAACATTTAACCTGTTTAGTCATTCTGAAGACTAGTTTATAAGGTTCAATTCAATTAAAAAATTCAAGGTGAGGCAGTCAGGCGCAGTGGCTCACGCCTGTAATCCCAGCACTTTGGGAGGCCGAGGCGGGCAGACCACGAGGTCAGGAGATTGAGACCATCCTGGCTAACACAGTGAAACCCTGTCTCTACTAAAAATGCAAAAAATTAGCCAGGCGTGGTGGCGGGTGCCGGTAGTCCCAGCTACTTGGGAGTCTGAGGCAGGAGAATGCTGTGAACCCGGGAGGCGGAGCTTGCAGTGAGCCGAGATCGTGCCACTCCAGCTTGCGCAACAGAGCGAGACTCCATTTCAAAAAAAAAAAAAAAATTTCAAGGTGAAATATTACAAAATCATTTCCCCTAGAACAGTTATTAGTATCCTTTCCTATTCAAGAAATCTAGGAGCTCAACTTAAAACTGATGCCGACCACTCAAAAACATTCTTGTAAAGATCAATTAAAGTGAGGCTAATCATGATTCAAGTTAGATTGGTAAGGAATGTGCATTTTAAAGGACCTTTTACATGAAATAAACCATAATCTCAATTAAAATCTAATAAATAGTCATTCTTGATCAATAGTAATTTCATAGTACCCATCACTTATGTAACTTAAATACTACATGTGAACACATACATAGTATTATGCAAATTATACAAAAGACATCACAATAATTATATTATTATGAACCTTTATGAAGACAAGGAATAAAAAAACTTGAATTCTCACCTTACCTCTAGCACTAACAAATGCTTTTACCTTGGAGTTAACTTCTCTGAGATTCAGTTTCTAAGAGATTAGAGCAAGTCATTGGTTTAAATCTTTTTCCTTTTCTTTCTTGGTCTAAAGAACCTTCCTTTCAAATGAAATCTTACAAATAACCCCAGAATGTAAAACAGACGTTAGAGTACTTTGGTTGATACAGGGGTGGAAGACCTTGAGTTCACCTTTGGCTGCACCAGATAAGCCATAGGGAGCAGATGACCAGCAAGAACCTTTCCAGAATTATTATTCTAACTAAAATCTTAGCCAAGAGAATGGAATCACCACAAATGTTATCATGAAAATCATTTCAAGTAAATTTCCTATTCCATTCATACCATTAAGTTGAGGCTTGATGATATACGAAAACTTTAACTGAATTGACTTCATAGGCTTAATGGCTTTCAAAAGTGTGCTGGTTATATGAATTATTGAATTCAAGTTATTTTCCAAAGAGTAAATTATAAACAAAACAACATTTTTATTAATATTTTATGTAAAAGTATATATTAAAAAGTAAATCAAGGAGCTGATATCAATCTTTGAAAAGTCATATATAATTTGAGGATTTCATGCAGACTGTCAATAATATCTTATCAAGTTGAAGATTTTAAACCAATAATATAGATTGTGGAATTTAAATGTGGTTCAAACAATTGTAATTAAGGTGAAAGATAATGGATAGCTACCACTAGTCTATTCAGAGTAAGGAAAGGAAACAAGTTCCTAGAAGACTTGCAAGTTAGCAAGTGTTATGTTGTTTTACACAAATTGTACCAAGACTTTAAAATAATTCAGACAGTAGTATTAACTAAATAATATCACAACCACTGTTAAAATGGACATGTTCTAGGAATTCAAAACTAACATAACTCAGGTAAGAGCATATAAAAAGTGCCCATGTTAAACATTAAATCAAAGATTAAACAAAATAAAGTAAATTTGATACTCAAAGTCTTAAGAAATTGATTTAAATACTTAATGTTCCCTCCTTCCACAAGGAACAAATCAGTAGTACTGAAAAACTGATAATGCTCATCGTTTTTAAAGTAAAAAAGCTCAGAAAAAAACATATTTAAAGATAAACCTGATTGCTCAGAAATTCCAACTATTTATATTAAAGCAAAAAGTCTGACAAGTTTTGATTTTTGTAGCAACAATGAATTTTGATTTATGATGCTAAAGAACTGTACTCTATTCGACTTTAATATTTCCTGTATTCTCTTTGTTAAGTGACTGTTTGAATGCATAGAAAAATACAAGGAAGGATAAAAAGTCCTACTAACCTGGCCCACAAAGTGTTTTCTTCTTACAGAGCTTCGACTATAAAGCTTAATGAGAAAAACAATGTCTCTTTCACTCTGTATAAGTGGAAAAATCATAGTCTCTCCCCACTTGACTCTTCCATTGGAGGCCTTCAGTAAGCGTGTCTTTTTCTTGTAAATCAACTCTCCCGAGCTAAACATTCCCACCTTCACAAAAAAACCTTAAAAATTAGAAATACTGGTTTATAAAATGTTTTTCAGAATACCATATAAAGGTGTGTATATACACATCCAAGTTGGAATTTATATATATAACATTTATTGTAAAAATACAGGTAAGTCACTTTTAAATGTTCGATGAGCTACAACCATAACAGAAAACAGCTCTAGTCAACTTTATAACTTTGGCCATACTTTACTACTATAACTTTAAATGAACTTAATCTTTCTGTGGCTGAATACCATTAAAGACTGGAAATGGAGGCATAAACAACAATTACAGTAAGAGTGCACACTGAAAAGGATCACACTAAAGAGAGGTGCCAATTTTTTAGACAGCTGGAGGTATTTATTTCACAATTTTATATAAGTAAAATATAAAATACTCCAGGAGTTAAGTATATGCCCACTAGATAAAATCTATACATTAAATAAATTTGAGATGTAGAGCTTCCAGTAATGGCAGAAAAGTTTGTATAAACTAACCTTCCCATAAATAACAATTATAAACTTTGGAAAAAAATTTAAAAACACTAAAAGCAGAAAGAAATCGGAGGGAAGTCAACTGGTAAGAGATGGGAACTTCCCTGGGTCAAATTCAGCTTGATACAGCTTTTCACCTAAGCATACTCCCCCATCTGACCGACACAGCGCCTACAGCTCAAGCAGAAAGTACAGTCTGACTAACTGGAGGTGACAGAGCTGGGCTGCCAGGGAAGCAAGAAAGTGAGAACCCCCAGAAAGGAGGGAGCCACAAAGTGAGGGCTGAGAACTGACCATCAGATTGATAGAATGAAGAGCTGTGGTCATCCTGATGAGGATGTTTTAAGGGAAGCCCGTTATAAACCGCAGCTGTTGTCCTTGTTTCCTAGAATTAATTATATATAGTCCTGATGATTTATTCCAAGTTAGGTTTTATTTGCTTATTTTTATTTTAGGATTTTCCATCTATCTACATAGGTGACATTAGTCTATAATTACTTTTTGTGTGTGCTGTCCATTCTGTTTTGGTATCAAGAATATGCTGACCTCACAAAATTACTCTTTCCATCTTCTTTTCATGCTTTGGAGCAGCTTATATACAATAAAAATTACATGTTCCTTGAAAATTTGGTAGAATCTTCCAGTACAATTACCTTGGCCTAGTGCTTTTATTAGAGGCAGTTCTTTACCTTTTCATGGTTATTCTTTTATTTAGATTTTCTTCCTCTTTTTAAGATTCTACTTTCAACCACTGAATTTCTCAGAAAGTCATTTATTTTACATAGATACCCAAAAAATTGGTATAGTTATATATGGTATTGCTTTATATATGATAGAATCTCTTCTGAATTTGAAATTATATCCTCTTCATTGCTCAGAACATCATTCATGTTTTCTCTATTTTTTTCACTTGATCTCACCTGCTATAGATTTGTCTATTTTAATGATTCTTTCAAAGAAACAGCTTTTAGTTTTATTGATTATGCCTTTTGTGGTTGTCTCCATATCTGTCACCTTCAACTTTAGCTTTAGTACCTTACTTCTAATTTCTTTGTGTTTGTTGTTTTTCTAGCTTCTTGAATTGAATGCTCCGTTTCATTTATTTTCAGTCTTTCTAGTTACAGTGAACATGCATTGCTTTTGCCTGCCTCCAGATAGTTCCCTTCTTTTAGTAGGGAAAAGGGGCACTCCTACCCCAACTCAAATCTTTAGGACTAGACAACCAAAGTATCACAACTCCTGGTTGTACACAAAACACAGGGAGGGAAAAGTGTTTCTAGGTTTGTTTTTGATTTATATATTTTTTTACAATTAAGTTTCTAGTTAGCAGGGCATTCCACAAAGGGCACAGACCTAGAGAGAGGATAAATCATTTCAGGGGGTAAAATATAACTGAGAATCCTCTAGACATTCAACCTGTATGAACTGATGAGCTAAATAAAAAACAGTATCAAAGGCAAAGAGGTCATAACTGGATAACATTCAAGAGACCACTGTATTAAGGTAGACACAATGGCTAAAATTTGAAATCCTATAATTTTAAAGTAAATAAGTTAAATAATAAAAGTTACTAAGATTTTAATCTCCATTGTAAGAAACGTAGAAAAAATACTTTCTATTACTAATACTTTCTGAAGATTCTACTTTGAACCATTGATATACTTACTCAAAGTCAAAGGTGTTGAGGAGCTTGGAAGGTATTGTGCCTCAAGAATTTGTAACTGAATTCTGCTATTTACTGCTTGAAAACAAGTCCCCAATTCAAGTTCTGCATGGCAAACCTGCATATCAAAAAAGTGTCATTTGGTAGTTAAGAATAAAGTTTTTGGGATAATTAAAAAATTCAAAGGAAAAAGTTAAGGTTAGAAATTTTGAAAGTATTCCTTTCCAATGATATTCAAAACTATAAGCTACAAGAGAAAGTTAAGAAGATAAATATCATGAATTCTTTAAAGTACTCATTTGCATGGATTCTGAAAATACAGGTTCTATCTACGTACTGAAACTTCAAAATCAGTGACACCTAGAGCCAATTCAAATTAAAAGTAAATTAAATTCATAAGCAGTATCACTGGAGAAAATGCCAGTGAAATTAACACAAAAGGAATACACTTTCAAAAGAACTAAATGTAACCAAATTATTTTTAGAGAACACATGAAATATGATTAAAAAGTTACATATGAAAATCATCATTTTTTTCTAATTGTGGAGATCAGGGTAGGTGCTACCAAAATCAGAAGACAGCAATAAACAGATCTGAGGATTAAGAGTTGAATTACTATGCTGAATGGAAGCAAGCTAAAGAAAGCTGGCAAGAAGGAAGCTAGTCAACGTGATGAGGCAGTAAATAATAAGGAAAAGGTCAAAGAAAACCTGAGGCAAACAGTAAAATGAAGGAGACTTAAAGAAGAGGAAAAATTAAAACGTGTTCTTCAGCACTGCTGACCAACAGCAGAAGAAAGTTGGTAATTTGTCTGTGAAATACAACACAAGTCAGACTACTTAGGTGGATTCCAAGGTCCTTGGACTGAAAAATAAAAAGGAGAACAGTAGTCCAAACACAAAAACACTATTGTTTACATGTTGAAAAGAGTAAGAATAGGAATAAAGTAGGAACATAATGTTTACAGATCATACTAGGGCTCAGCATAGACAGACACAAAAGCCTTTGCTAGTACTGATTCCAATAAAGTTACAGAACAACTGAATGACACTTGATGAGGACATTTATATTTGACATTGCTCGGTATTCCCCAATAACTGGCTCATGGCTCACTGGAAAAAAAAAAAAAAACACCTTTCCATATACATAACATTGACAGAGGCTTGGTGTTTTCTTAAAATATGATTCTGTATTTTAAACTAGTCATGCCATAAGAAATGAAGAGATAGAAAATGAAAAGTGAATTGCTTAACAAGTACAAACTCAACTGTTGGAATTTAATTCCCCCTTGAAAAGGTCTAAATTGATGATAAAACTTGTTATTTGGCAACAAATGATGACTTCTAATAAGTAAGTTAATTTATTGCTTTTGATTGTAATCAGAATGAGAACGAACTAACAACTTTTCACATGAACTAATTTGATAGCCATAAAACAAAACAAAACAAAACAAAAAAACCTTTGCTGATACAAAAAAATTGCTGCCCTTGGCATTTAAAAAATATATTTTAAAAGATAGAGTCACACTGTTTATAAAACACAAGGGAAATCATGGTTAAATTTTTTTATTATTTTTTATTATGGTTTTGTACCCACAATGTAATAACACTTATGAAAACACATAAAGGTGGCAAAACTTCTCTTATTGTTACACAATTGTAGAGTTCACTCTCATAAAACAGAGCAGCATTTGGCAATAGGCTTACCATTTCCCACTTGCCAAGGTTATTTCACAGATTCAATTCATGTTCCAGGACATTAATTCAGATCATGAAAAACTATTCAAAGATTTAAACTATTGGCCAGGCGCAGTGGCTTACGCGTGTAATCCAAGCACTTTGGGAGGCCGAGGTGGGCGGATCACCTGAGGTCAGGAGTTTAAGGCCAGCCTGACCAACATGGAGAAATCTTGTCTCTACTAAAAATACAAAAATTAGCCAGGTGTGGTGACGCATGCCTGTAATCCCAGCTACTCGGGAGGCTGAGGCAGGAGAATTGCTTGAACCCGGGAGGCGGAGGTTGTGGTGAGCTGAGATCGCGCCATTGCACTCCAGCCTGGGTATCAAGAGCGAAACTCGGGCTCAAAAAAAAAAAACAAAAGAGCAGCATTTGGCAATAGGCTTACCATTTCCGGCTTGCCAAGGTTATTTCACAAATTCAATTCATGTTCCACTTATTTCAGATCATGAAAAACTATTCAAAGATTTAAACTATTTAAATCTCATAGTAACCAAAAAATTAAAATTCCAATCAATTAGCAGGTATGTATTGACTGCATTTAATAAGCACAAAACTGCTCCTGAATAATGCATCCTTTTATTCAGAAAAGAAAATATTGTTAGCCTTCCTGGAAGGGTTGAAATGAAATGTTGAGCATCATTATAGAACATCACGATCTGGTGATGTTTGAGAATATCTTCTTAGGGGGGCAATACATGGTAGAGTTAAAAGAGCTGGCTTTGGAATCAGACTGCCTCCATTCAAATCCTGACTCCCCAATACTGGCTGTATGACTTCAGGCAAGTGTTCCCCTGATCTCCACAAAAGGGATAAAGAGCACCGGGGTGGGCCGGGCGCGGTGGCTCAAGCCTGTGGTCCCAGCACTTTGGGAGGCCGAGGCGGGTGGATCACGAGGTCAGGAGATCGAGACTATCCTGGCTAACATGGTGAAACCCCGTCTCTACTAAAAATACAAAAAAAAAACTAGCCGGGCTTGGTGGCGGGCGCCTGTAGTCTCAGCTACTTGGGAGGCTGAGGCGGGAGAATGGCGTGAACCCGGGAGGCGGAGCTTGCAGTGAGCCGAGATCACGCCACTGCACTCCAGCCTGGGAGACACAGCGAGACTCCGTCTCAAAAAAAAAAAAAAAAAAAGAGCACCGGGGTGATAATTTTGGTGTGATCATTAGATCACATAGCATTGAGGCAGCCGTAAGATAAAATCTCTGTAAATGCCAGCTGTTTCTTCAGGAAAACGTATTTCCTTCCACATTATTCAACACCAAAATTTGAGATCTGAAGTAACTATTTACATTACTATTTGTCAAGGTCAAGAATTCTTTATTGAGTAAAAGCCTGAAAGTTGTGCTGCTCATGGTGAAACACTTGTCAGTGTGGATGGTTAAATCCGGCTCTTTTTTTTGAGACAGAGCCTCACTCTGTCGCCCAGGCTGGAGTGCAGTGGCGCGATCTCGGCTCACCGCAAGCTCCGCCTCCCAGGTTCACGCCATTCTCCTGCCTCAGCCTCCCAAGTAGCTAGGACTACAGGCGCTCGCCACCACGTCTGGCTAATTTTTTGTATTTTTAGTAGAGACGGGGTTTCACCATGTTAGCCAGGATGGTCTCCATCTCCTGACTTTGTGATCCGCCCGCCTCGGCCTCCCAAAGTGCCGGGATTACAGGTGTAAGCCACCATGCCTGGCCAAGTCTGGCTCTTTAAATGTCACAATTAGAATATTTATTTTCCTCTTCAACACATTAAAACAAAGCATACTATTATTGCTTTAGCCAATAATATGAAACAGTCACACTTACTAACATAAACTCACTGGTCCAGTATAGCCCAAACACTCTTCTTTCAGGGTATCAATCTATAACCCTAGCACTTGGCATTCAGAAAATACACAAATATTTATAAGATCTCTGATACATGAAATATAATTTAGTAGAAATTTAGCCATAATTATTCATTCATATTTTCCAATGCAGATAATAATGTCTCAATTCCCCAGAAAATCCCTGAGTTCTCTTCTTATATACTCTGTTTTTAACGTTTTAATATATGAATTATCTATTTAAATAGTGTATTTGTGCCTTCTGTAAACTATGGCTGCAGATTACTACCTACTAAGCTAGTGTCAAATATGCCAGTGACAAACTCCTGTCATAGTTACAGAACAGCACATTGGGGGTTGAGATAAAGAATAATAGGCAAGGCTGGGCGCAGTGGCTCACGCCTGCAATCCCAGCACTTTGGGAGGCCGAGGCAAGAGGATTGTTTGAACTCAGGAGTTTGAGACCAGAATGGGCAATATAGTGAGACTCCTCATCTCTACTAAAAATTTTAAAAATTATCTGGGCATCGTGGTATGCCTGTAGTCCTAGCTTCTCAGGAGGCTGAGGTTGGAGGATTGCTTGGGCTGGAAGATGGAGAAGGTAGTGAGCTGTGATTGTGCACTGCACTCCATGCTGGGCTACAGAGCTTTCTTTCTTCCTCAAAAAAAAGGAAGGGAAGGGAAGGGAAGGGAAAGGGAGGGCAAGGGACGAGGGGAGGGGAGGACAGGAGGGGAGGAGAAGGAAAAGGAAAGAAGGAAGGAAGGAAACATGTTTCTGCCCCATATCCCCCAAAATTCTGATTTTTTTTAGTTTATGTATGGGCATTTTTTTAAAGCTCCCAGATGATTCTAATGTGTACCCAGAGTTAAGAAGCACTTCCAGTCACCTTAAATATTTTTGGAAAAAGGTAAAATATAAATCCCATATAAATTTAAAACCACATATAGGTTTGACCTTATAAAAGCTTAAGACTGATTTTTATGAATATTTATCCTAACATTTGATCTATATAATTTAATTAGAAATTCCTAAATGATTTAAAAACAGTGTTCAGTTTGCTGAGAGAAGTAAAGAGCAGGTCCCAATCAGCACCATTAGGCAATAAAGCTTTTTACAAAAAAAAAAAAAAAAATCAGCTGTAAAATTTCTAATCAATTTATGAGCTGCTGTATAGCTTACTCATGGTTAAAACAACTTTTCTAATCTATTTCAGGGCAATCTCTGATTGAGTTTGGAATTTATGATTCTTTTTTGTTTTTCCTAAGTTATCAGCTACCTAAAAAATCTTTTTAAAAAAAGGTTATTCATACCTCAAAGTTATTTCCCCTGAAGTATAAAATATTAAGAAGAAATGTGCTAGGAGAAGGTAAACTTGAGGTTATTTTCCAACAGAGAAAGAAAACAGTTCTGTTAACATTTTATCAATAATTTCTAAAATATTATTTGGAAATAATATTATTGCTACTTGAGAGCCTTCTAGATCCTCTAATATTCTATTCAGGTTATCTTCTAACAAACAAAAACCCATCCACCAAATAATTCTAAAAGTATGAAATACTCTTAACATACTATTATCACTTACAGAAATTTTTGAAGGCGGTGTTATATCCAGAGAGTAATCCATTTCCTGTGTGCTAAGGGTTCTGAGTGATAGTGAGCATTTTCCAATGGTTTTCTTCCTGGGAGTCTGGGTTTGAATCTTAAATATAAGCCTTACGGTTTGTAGACTTTGAAGTTTAATAGCAAATACAAACGTTTCCATAAATTCAATAGCCTTTAAAAAAAAACAAGAAAACATAAAATATATAAATAAAAGGCTTATATGCCAGTACAAAATAATATTTTATATTCAGAAAAGGTATATTTAATTCTTTTTACAACAAAACATCTTTTTAATGTGAGCGAAAATAAGAATGGCAATGACTTGCTTTTCTAGAGTTTATCCTGGATACTCCCTTTCTTAATTTGACAAATCATCCTTTAAATTATTTAGGAATTCGGGTCATATCAACACCATACTCACCACATACAGCTTTTTCCCTTTTTGAAAATTAATTGTTTTTCCATCTTTGGTTCTGGCATCTTTCCTGTCATCATCACCATTCTTCAACAGTTTAGGAGAGTGGTGCAGGAATCTCATATGCAAGCACTCTCTTGTTCACAGTATCTAACTAGTTCACATAAAGAGACTTGAATTATTTCTTTAAGGGAGTTATTTTTTGTCTAACGAATCTTCCCATCTATCTTAGGCTTCAGTTTCCTTTTTGGTGACATTTATTCCACCCTTTCCTATCTGAAAAACTAACTCCTTGATAGAGAAGACAAAGGAAAATATGAGTTTAAAATTATACTTTCTCTCCTAATCACCCATCTCAGTCAGCAAGTCAGTGTTTTCCAGCCTCAGAACATTTTTAAATGCTCTTGTTACTTTTAATATTTTTAAATCCTTGGCTTACTATGGGCTAACATGTTCTTGACACTAGACCGTTCTTTGCCATACACTTCCTTCTTTCCATCTTTAATGCATACATTTAGAAAGGAGCTTTTACTCCTTTTGAAAAGGCAAGATATCTGGGCAACTAGCTTAAATATTTTGAATACAGGCATACCTTATTTTACTGTACTTTGCTTTAATGTGCTTCACAGACATTACATTTTTTGCAAATTGAACGTTCGTGGCAACACTGTGTTGAGTAAGTCTATCAGTGTCATTTTTCTAATAGCATGTGCTCACTTCATGTCTCTGTCACATTTTGGTAATTCTCACAATAGTTCACACTTTTTCAATATTATTATATCTGTTATGGTGACCTGTGCTCAGTGATCTTTGATATTACTATTGCAATTGTTTTGGAGTGCCACAAACCACACCTATATAAGATGGGCAACTTGATCGATAAATGTGTGTGTTCTGATGGCTCCGGCAACCAGCTGTTCCATCTCTCTCCCTCTCCTCAGGCCTCCCTGTTTCCTAAGACACAACAATATTGAAATTAGGCCAATTAATAACCCGAAAACGCCCTCTACGTGTTCAACTGAAAGGAACAAACGTATATCTCTGACTTTAAATCAAAAGCTAGAAATGACTAAGCTTAGTGAGGAAAATACGTTGAAAGCCGAGATAGACCAAAAGCTAGGCCTTTTATATCACTTAGTCAAGCTGTGAATGCAAAGGAAAAAATTACTGAAGGAAATTAAACGTACTACTCCAGTGAACATACAAAGTGAAACAGCCTTATTGCTGATGTGGAGAAAGTTTTATTTGTCTGGACAGAAAATCAAATCAGCCACAACATTCCCTTAAGCCAAAACCTAATTCAGAGCAAGGTCCTAACTCTCCTCAATTCTATGAAGGCTGAGAGAGGTGAAGAAGCTGAAGAAGAAAAACTAAAAGCTAGTAGAGGTTGGTTCATGAGGTTTAAGGAAAGAAACAGTCTCCAATACATAAAAGTGCAAGGTGAAGCAGCAAGTGCTAATGTAGAAGTTGCAGCAAGTTATTCAGAAGATCTAGTTAAGAAGGTGGCTACATTCAACAACAGATTTTCAATGTAGACAAAAGAGCCTTCTGTTGGAAGAAGATGCCATCTAGGACTTTCACAGTTACAGAGAAGTCAATGCTTGACTGCAAGGCTTCAAAGGACCAGGCTGACTCTCTTGTTAGGGGCTAATGCAATCAGTCACTTTGAGTTGAAGCCAACACTCACTCACTGTTTTGAAAATCCTAGGGCCCTTAAGTATTACACTAAATTAACTCTGCGTGTGCTCTATAAATGGAACAAAGCCTGGATAACAGCATATCTGTTTAAAGCATAGCATGGTTTACTAAATATTTGAAGTCTACCATTGAGATCTACTGCTCAAAGAAAAAAAAAGATTCCTTTCAAAACACTATTTCTCATTGACAATGCACTTCGTCACCCAAGAGCCCTGACAGAGATGTATACAGAAATGAATGTTATTTATTTTCATGTCTGCAGACACATCCATTCTGCATCCCATGGATCAACTTTCAAGTGTTATTACTTAAAAAATAAATTTTGTAAGGCTATCGCTGCCATAGATAGTGATTCCTCTGATGGACCTGGGCAAAAGCAATTGAAAACTTTTTAGAAAGGATTCAGGATTTTAGATGCCATTAAGAAAATTCATGATGCATGAAAAGAGGTCAAAATAAGGACATTAGCAGGAATCTGGAAGAAGTTTATTCTAACCCTCATGGCTGACTTTGAGGGATTCAAGATTTCAGCAGAGGAAGTAATTGCAGATGTGGTGGAAACAGCAAGAGAACTAGAATTAGAAGTGGATCCTGAAGATGCAATTGAATGGCTGCCATCTCATGATAAAATATGAACAGATAAGAAGTTGCTTCTTACACATAAGCAAAGAAAGTAGTTTCTGGAGATGGAATCTACTCCTGGAAAAGATGCTGTGAACATTGTTTAAATGAATTCAGAGGATTCAGAATATTACATAAACTTAGCTGAAAAGCAATAGTAGGGTTTGAGAGGATGGAATCCAATTTTGAAAGAAGTTCTACTGTGGATAAAATGCTATCAAACAGCATCACATACTACAGGGAACATTTTTGTGAAAGGAAGAGTAATAGATGTGGTCAACTTCACTGTTGTCTTATTTCAAGAAATTGCCACAGCCACTTCAACCTTCACCAGCCACCACCCTGATCATTCAGCAACCATCAACATCAAGGCAAAACCTTCCACCAGCAAAAAGATTACAACTTTCTGAAGACTCAGATGATCACTAACATTTTTTAGAAATAAAGTATTTTAAACTGAAGTGTGTAAATTACTTTTTTAGACATAATGCTATTGCACACTTAATGGACTACAGTATAAAGATAACTTTTGTATGCACTGGGAAACCAAAAAACTCATGTGATCTGCTTTATTGCAATGTTCGTTTTAGTGTGGTGGTCTGGAACTGAATCTACAGTATCTCCGAAGTATGCCTATACTGTGCCCAAATTGTTACTCTTGTTGTAATAGTTTATGTCTCTCTGTATAGCCAGAATTGTCTTTCTGAGGGTCTCACAACTACTGAGCTATCTTTTTCTTTTAGAGTCTCAAGCCATAGAATCAAGCCAATTATATATTAAACACAAAATGTTTAATGAGCTTACAAATTAAGCAAGTGTGATGCTTCATTTCACACTTTCCATATTTTGCCAAATAGGAGTCTCCCAAACAACTTTATATATAATAACAAAATTGTAAAATGAAAGACTCCATACAAGTTTTAATATGGGAACATTTTTCCTAACTTTTCCTAAGCTAAATTAGCTTTATTTGAAAATCAAAAAGTAAACTTGTTTAATTTAGAAAGTAGTCATCTATGAGTGTCAAGGTTATAATGAGTTAAGGTTTATTTCTAGCTAGACTTTCAATGATACATATTTTCATAAAGTGAGATCCTAATATATACATATACACATACATATATACACATTCATACATGTATACACATACACACACACCCCAATTTTGATCACTGCCTTTTTCATTTATTAAAAATGTTTTTCCAGCTCCTTAAAAACTCTTCCTAAACATTAGTTTTCATAGCTACCTAGGTTTCTATCACATGGTGTTATGGGCTGAATTACACCCTTCTAAAAAAGATATGTTGAAGTCCTGAGCCCCAGCATCTCAGAATGTGAACTCATTTGGAAAGAGGGTCACTGTAGACGTGATCAGTGAAGTCAAGAAGAGGTAATACTGAAGTAGGGTGGACCTCTACTGACTGGTATCCTTTTAAGAAGATGGCCATGTGAATACACAGAACACAGGTATAATGCCATGTGAATACAGAAGCAGAGACTGGAGTGATCTACAAGTCAGGGAATGTTAAGGATTGCTGGCCATCACAGTAACTGGAAGAGAGGCATGGAACAGATTCTCCCTCAGAGAAGGAATCAACACTGCTGACATTTTAATTTTGGACTTTCTCCAAAGCTGCAAGAGAGAAAATTCTGTTGCTGTAAGTCACTCAGTTTGTGGCACAGTACTGTGTTATGGTAGCCCTAGGAAACCAATGCACATAGGTACACCATTAGGTTTTTCAACCATTCCTCTGTATGACGTTTGGACTTTTTTCAATTTTTCTTCAAACAAAACTTCCAAGAATATTTTATATATTTTTGTTTGTATTTTAGATTATTTCCACAAAAATAATTTCCAGTTTCAAAGCAGAATTACTGTTTAAAAGTGTAAATATTTTAAGGTTTTGACATGTAGTGTCAAGATAATTTCTAAGAAGTTGTATGTTCTAGAATACCTGTAAAATTTTTCCTAATTCTAAGAAAGGAAAGAAAGAAAGAGGAAGAAACAGAAAGCAATATGCAATTTAAATTTGTATTTCTATGATTAATAGTGAGAAGAAACTTTTTATATGTTTATTAGTCATTTGAATATTATTTTTAAATGATGTCTTTTAGAAGATATATTTTCATTTGCATAGAAAAACAATAGTCTTTTAACCTATAACAAACGACAGAAATGAACATGTATTTAAATTAATGTAAAATCTAGAATCTACAAAACCAAACTCAGGATCGTAAGTCCTTCTGTTATACTAATTGGAAGTATTTAAAAGAAATTCATTGCAATCATGAAATTATTTTTCAAGGCCAAAGTGGGTTGGGGGAAACAGAAGCCAAGATTTATTTCATTTCACACAAGAAAAGTAAATAGGTTTCTTAGATATTATTCATCTTCTGTATATTCTAGTGAATAAGATGTTCTTTTTAAATGCATCTTAATACTAGACAATGAAATATCAAATATTTTAGAGACTCAAAGTTGTCTTGAAAAAGCAACAATACATAGTTGTAGTTTCCCTGAGATAAAATACTTTCTTATTCTGATTTGTTTACATGGGTAAAAGTGACATAAGAAAAACAGAAAAGAAATTCAAACACAAACAGCCACTTACGTTGGAACCTTCCTTGGCTGAAGATTTGAAATGCACTGGTTTGGGCAATGTAAGTATTCCTTTTATAGAAACAGTAGGAGTGTCTCCATAACTAGAGGGCCAACTTAAATCTCTGCACTAAAAAAATTAAAAATACAGTTTGAATTTTACAAAGGATCCAACAATACAAACATTTGATGTATTTCTTGAGGTACTGACTTTAGATAAAAACTGTAAAAATAAACTTGTCTACTGAGACCTCATGTTGCATCCACATTAAGCAAATTTTGACATATAATATTCTAGATGTCATGTCAATTTTCCTCTTGAGCTTAAAAGCACACAAACTTCCATCATACTACAGATTTTTTTTCTTAGATGCTTTATTAAATACTATTTGCTGTAAAAATATTAAAGAATTCCAAATTTCAAAGGTGTCACTGGCCCATTCCCCAGAAAAGGGCAACAGTAAATGTTTACAATGTCTAAATATTCAATTTTGTAATAAAAGCTGGTATTAACTATACTAATTTACCTGTAAAACTGTGATCCAGATCTGTTCTACTGAAGAATTATAAAACAATTTCACATTCAGTCTCCCAAAGTCCCTTTCATCTCCTGATAGAGTAATTGTATCTGAATTATAAAAGGACAAAGATGTTTCAAATGCCATGCAATCCTTCTAACCCAATTAAGCTTTGATACAATCCAATTTTAAGAGCACAATTTTTAAATGCTACAATTATTTTTTAAAGTTCACAATCTAAGAAGACAAAAATCACACTTTAATGTTTTCATTGATGCACTAGAGGGAAGATATATACTATAAAAAGGTCTCATGGGTTTAAAAACTTAACCCAATTGCAGTAAGGGATTTACATTAAAACTAAGAGAAATCTTTCCAAATAATATATGTATGGCCTTAATACTGTATTCTTCTGGAGGCTCCTTCACCAGCACACTTTAATACAAACAAAAGATACTCAGCTGCTTCACTTTTTAAAAAGCCATACTTGTACCTGAACACTGATAAATGTACCATGTGACCTGAGTATCCATATGCTGATAACACTACCAACATAGTTTTATTTAGACTTAATTTATTTTATCAACATAGTAGATATAATCATCTAGAGTTTTTCACCTTATATACAATTTCAAGTTACTAGAAATAATTATCTTAAGAGTTTAAAAATAGGATACTTTATTCCTTACCCAGGCTTCTGTTACTCCCCTGAGAATTTTTCCTTGAAGAAGAACTACTGGGTACACTGGACAATGAATCATGTCTCTATAAATAAAATTATTCTTTAGTCAGAAATTGCATATGAAACCTTAAGGATTCTGATACATATCCCTCAATATCCATCCTCATAACAAACTGCATGCTATTTTGACAGTGTTACAGGTCAGAATTTCCCACTTACAGGTAGTGAAAAAGGAAAAAAGGTTTTGGCATTTGTTAGGAATGTCTTAAACATCTTACAAAATAATATACTGGAAAGCCTTTGCTGTTTTTGATTTGGTTTTGTAATAAGGAGAAAGATGTTACTGCTTAGGTTTCATACCTGAGAGTATTAATGAAAATGAGAATTTATTTAGAAATAGCCTGCTATGGAAAAACTTGTAAAGCTGCAATTATCAAAGCATAGTCAATCTGAACCTGCAGCATCAGTATCATTTGGAACTTGGTAGGAATACAAACTCAGGCCCTACTGCAGAGCTACTGAATTAAGAACTCTGGGGATGAAGCCTGTCATCCTGTGTTTTAACAAGCTCTCCAAACAATTCTGATGCATGTTAAACAACTGTTGCTATAAAAATTTAAATCTATAAAAAGTTAACTCAGTTGAGGATTAAGGATTATCTAGAACATATTTCCATTTTATAAAATATATGTATATGTATTCACATGGAAACAAGACCATGAGTACATATAATATTTTCACATTGCACTTACTCTGAGTTATAGGAAATACAGGAATTTGTCTTTCTACTTTGCTTACTTCTATTTCCTAATTTAAATAATTACAGCTTACTTGTAATAAAAAAGAAACTTTTTTTTTTTTTTTTTTGAGACGGAGTCTGGCTCTGTCGCCCAGGCTGGAGTGCGGTGGCCGGATCTCAGCTCACTGCAAGCTCCGCCTCCCGGGTTTACGCCATTCTCCTGCCTCAGCCTCCCGAGTAGCTGGGACTACAGGCGCCGCCACCTCGCCCGGCTAGTTTTTTGTATTTTTTAGTAGAGACGGGGTTTCACCGTGTTAGCCAGGATGGCCTCGATCTCCTGACCTCGTGATCCGCCCGCCTCGGCCTCCCAAAGTGCTGGGATTACAGGCTTGAGCCACCGCGCCCGGCCGACAAAAAAGAAACATTTTTTAAAACATCAAAATAATTCTTAATTCCTTTTCAAAACCAAGAGGATGCAGTGTTAATATTAGTGAATAAAGTCCTACATCTCAAAAGAAATATAATTTTTAATAACTAGCTAGTTATATTCGGTAAGAAAAGCTAAATTAATAAGCACTTTTAATTATACCATTTTAAATACCAACTGTTTCAAGGTTCCCTGAGAGCATACCAACTGAGATATAAAATTTATTGAAAAAAGAAAAACTACTGCCTTTTAGCAATCAAATAACAACAGCTTTCTAAAATAATGCACATGGGAAATATCAATTATTTATTCTTCAGATATCAGAACAGATACATCTACAAAAAATATACAACATATTCCTAATGTAATTCACACATTTCTGAATTTTTAATTTGAAAGGAAATTATCACATATAATTAAATTTATGTAGCTAATTCACCTGGATGAATCGCTGAGATGAGCTTGTAAGATCAAACATAGATTTGCTTAGCCCAGGGGAACCGGGAAGTTTGTTGGTCCTTAAATCACAAACTACAAAGGGATATGAGAAAAATATATATTTTTAAGAAACACTGGAATTCTACTTAATTACCATGAACTAAATCTCTGTAGCAATACATCATGAATATTATGTGTAAATCTACAGAAGAGATAAAGCCTTCTAATAAAATATTTTTTAACTTAAAAAATTTTTTTCAATTATTTTATTTTTGTTCGAAACAGAAATCAACATAAATCAAACAACACATTTTCATATCCACATCAAATATCAAACAGGGAAAATTCACTTTTTTCTTTACATTCCCCATTCCTTGATCCAATAAAAATAATCTAAGAGTAAATACTCTGTATTAAGTGTAATGCAATTATTTATTATTAATAAGCACGTATTACTTTTAAAAATCAATACTCAATCCCATGTGCTCCCATATTTCTAGTCTGTATTTTTAGTTTCCCTCCTACACTGTAAGATCTGTGAAGAAAGGAACTTTGTATGCCAATTATATATTCAAGCACAGTAGTGAATGCAAGGCAGGCCCTTAAATAAGTATTTCTTCTTTATTTTCAGTACCTCACACTAAATTCAGTGGTTGAGATATATAGATATAGATATAGATATATCCCCTGAAAAATTGAGAATTTTGTGAATCACAGATGAACATGGTAGACTCTAATTCACACAGTCTCAAATATGAAACTACAAAAGCTCTATAATCACTTAAGCAGTTTCTTTGTTTATATTTCCCATCACACTATGAGTTTCTAAATTCATCATTTTCACTGAATACAGAAAATGAAAAAATATTATCGTATTTAGTACAAATATCTATGTACAAATAGCTGTTATAGAGTTCATGAATATACAGATGACAAGTGAAATGCACACAAAATAATCTGGGCTGGTGCAGTGGTTCATGCCTGTAATTCCAGCAATTTGGGAGGCCAAGGCAGGAGGACTGCTTCAGCCCAGGAGTTCAAGCCCAACCTCAGCTACATGGCAAAACCCTGTCTCTACAAAAAATACAAAAAAAATTAATCAGGTGTTGTGGCACATGCCTGTAGTCCCAGCTTCTGGGGTGGGGGGCAGGGGTGATGGGGAGCTGAGGTGTGAGAATCACTTGAGCCTGGGAGGTTGATGCTGCAGTGAGCTGAGATTGCACCACTGTGCTCCAGCCTGGGCAACAAAGTGAGACTCTGTCTCAGAACAACAACAACAAAAAGACAAAATAATCTGAAAACTAAACTTCTTGCTTTTTCATGTTTTCTTCCCTTGTACCTGGTATGCAGCTAACTCCCTTCTCTTTTGTTGTATGTATTTATTATGAACAACATAATGTTTTAAAGTATATATACATTGCAGAATGATTAAGTCTAGCTAATTTACAAATGTATTACCTCACAGTTATCACTTTTGAGTGATAACAAAAAGTGTTTTGAGAAAACCTAATACCCACTCTCTTAGCACTTTTCAAGAATATATCATAATTAACTATAGTCTCCATGTTGTACAAAAGAGCTCTTGAACTAAAGCTTCTTTCAAAAAAAGGAAAATTAAATGGAATGTAGAACTACCAACAGATGTAACTCATTAACCTTTCAATTTTCATATTAGATATAATACTACAGAGATGTCATAATGTTTATCACATTTATGAAGCTTGCTTTTTTCTTATTTTTAAATTGCTTTTAATAGTAAGAACCATTTATTCCCAGATCTTAGATTTGATTTCTAAATTTCTTAAAGAGAAACACAAAGAGAAAAAGCAGAAAAAATTTTCATACCTGATCCATACAGTCTCGTCACTTCTGAACGGGGAGGAAAGCGTCGACTCAAATCAGGTGAAATGTGCTGATACATATAGAATGGGTTATACACATCATAGCTGGGTCCGTGCTGGGATGAACTGGAAAGTTCTACCTTTCGATCTCCAAAAGATGCTCTGGCAGATGCTGAAAGCAAATGTTTCTAAAAGTTTATAACATCCTTTTCTTGGAGTTATTAGCCAACAGCTGGTACACCCAGGGCAAAAGAAAAAATATTTTATCTCAAGTAATACTAAATCACATGCCTTTGATAGCTAAAAATATCAGCACATATTTAGGAAGTTCTCTGTGAAGTATTATGCCAAGGATCAGCCATGAAGCCTGCACTTAAGACAGTTTGGTATATTTCTGGCATTTTTCTTTGCCCCATAGACAATTCTGTATTTTGTGATCTGAGTTTCCTCTTATTTTTCTACTTGCATATAGAACATCTTTTAAATTACAAGATTGGGTGGGGGGGGATATATCCTTTTCAAGAAGACATAGAACATTAAAATTGACCACATGCCGAGATACACTAAGAAACTTTCAAATTTGGAAGGATTGAAATCATACAAAGTACATTTTCTTACTACAATGTAATTAAGTTGGAAATCAAATAGCAAAAATAAAAATTAAAAATATTTATATGGAAACACTGAAGACCAAGAATAACCAAAAACTAAATCTTTAAGAAGAAAAACAAGACTGAAAGATTTGCTCTACTGGGAATTAGGAATATAATATTGGTAAGTGATAGAAAAAGAGATCAATGGCAAAGAAAAGAAGGCCCAGAAACAGATACCCATTTCATGAACACTTAATTTATCATTAAGGTGGCACTGCACAAGAAAGAATGATCTTTTCACTAAAAGGTGGTAAGACAACTGGATATCAATAGGGAAAAAATAAGCCTGCATTCAACTAAACATATTCACAAAAAATTAGTTCCATGGGGACTGTAGATCTAAATTAAATATTACAGGCAAACCAATAAAGCTTCTATATGCAGGTTAACTTATAAGAAAGTTATCATGACCTTAGGACAGGGAAGTACTTCTTAAATGGAACATAAAGAGCATCAATCATATACATAATTTCATTTATTTATTTACCGAAGTTGATTCTCACTCTGTTGCCCAGGCTGGAATACAGTGGCACAATCTTGGCTCACTGTAACTCTACCTTCTGGGTTAAAGCTATTCTCCTGCCTCAGCCTCCCAAGTAGCTGGGATTACAGGCACCCACCACCACGCTGCCTAATTTTTTGTATTTTTAGTAGAGATGGGGTTTCACCATGTTGGCCAGGCTGGTCTTGAACTCCCAGGTTCAAGTCATCCACTGCCTCAGCCTCCCAAAGTGCTGGGATTACAGGCATGAACCACCACGCCCAGCCTAATCATAGACATATTTTAATAAACTGAACTGCATTAAAATTTAAAATTCCCATTTGTCAAAGACTATTTAAGGTAACCCACAGAGTGCAAGACGATATATGCAACAAGCATAACTGGCAAAGGGCTCATATCCATCCAAGTACTAACCAGGCCCGACCCTGCTTAGCTTCGGAGATCAGATGCGATCAGGAGCATTCAGGGTGGTATGGCCATAAAGGGCTCATATCCAGAATACATGAGGAACGCCTACAAATCAATTTAAGAAAAAGAGAGAAGAGACTATATATAAATTGGCTTAAGACATTAATAGGCACTTCAGAAGACAGACTATCAATCTCATTAGTCATGAGGAAAAAATAAGCTGAAAACCCAAGGAAATACCACTACACACTCACCAGAATGGTTAAAAGTAAAAAGACTGACAATAGCACGTGTTGACAAGAAAGTAGAGGAATGTAAACAATCATACTCTGCTAGTGGAAATGTAAATTGATATAATCACTATGGAAAAAGAGTTTGACAATTTCTTCTAAAGCTGAAGATATTGATAGTCTATGACCCAACAAGCCATTCTGAACATATACACAACTGAAATGCTTGTACATGTGCACCAAGAGATAGGTATAAGAATGTTCATAAGTATTATTACCCATAATAGCCAAAAAATTGGAAAACTCAAAATCCCATCAACAGTAAAATGGATATAGTATATACTTACTACATAAAAATACCTTATAGTATGCTACACAGAAACACTACTGTACACTATGCCATTTAGAATACAGAACAAATTATACACTTACTGTACAGATATAAAAACAAACCAAAACTACTGACAATTACTTGAATGAATCTCAAAAACATAATGTTGAATGAGAAAACCATAAACAAAAGAATACAGACTGAATAAATTGTTTATTTTATATAAAGTTCAGAAAACAGAAAAAATTAAACTACAATATTCAGGGATATGAGCTTAGGTGGTAAGAAGAAAGGCAAGAGAGTCACGATTGTAACAGCTGTGACACTGAACACTCTAGGGTGACTGAAAGGCAAAAAAAATGGAGAGAAGCTTTGGGGTTACTAGTGCCACTCTATTTCTTTACCTAGGTTGTACCTATATGGGTCTTCTGCTTTGTAATAAATCACTGAGCTATATGTTTCTGTTTTGTGCATTTTTCTATGTGTATAGTATTTCATAATTTAAAAAGGATAAAATATAGGTCAAATTCCTTTCAAGGTTAATAATCATGTTGGGAATAATACGTAGACATAAAGGTAATATCTTCAAAGGTTTAAATTACAGTAATTCTCCATATAACAACACTGTGATCAACTATGGACCACATATACAACAGTGGTTCCATAAGATTATAATGAAGCTGAAAAGTTCCTATGGTCTAGTGACATGGCAATGATTGTCATCAAGATGTGAAGGCCTAGGCTAATGTGGATGTTTGTGTCTACGTTTTTAACAAAAACGTTTAAGAAGTAAAAAAAAAAGTTTTTAATAGAAAAATGCTTATAGAGTAAGGATATAAATATTTTTGTATAGCTGCACACTGTGTTTGTATTTAAGCCAAGTGTTATTACAAAAAAGTCAAAAGTTTCAAAATATTTAAAAGTTTAGGCTGGGCACAGTGGCTTACGCCTATAATCCCAACACTTTAGGAGGCCGAGGTGGGCAGATCATGAGGTTAAGAGATCGAGACCTTCCTGGCCAACATGGTGAAATCCCATCTCCAGTAAAAATACAAATTAGCTGTGTGTGGTGGCCCATGCCTGTAGTCCCAGCTACTTGGGAGGCTGAGGCAGGAGAATAGCTTGAACCTGGGAGGCAGAGGTTGCAGTGAGCCAGGATCGTGCCACTGCACTCCAGCCTGGTGACAGAGTGAGACTCTGTCTCAAAACAAAACAAAACAAAAAAAGTTCATAAAGTAAAAAAGTTACAGTAAGCTAAGGGTGATTTATTATTGAATAAATAAAGACATATTTAATAAACTTAGTATATCCTAAGTATACAGCATTTATAAAATCCACAGTAGTATACAGTAATGTTCTAGTCTTCACATTCACTCACTACTCACACACTGACTCACCCAAAAAGACTTACAGCCCTGCAAGCTCCATTCATGGTAAATGCCCTATAAGGTGTGATATGGCTTGGCTGTGTCCCCATCCAAATCTTATCTTTAATTGAGCTCCTATAATTCTCATGTGTTGTGGGAGAGACCCGGTGGGAGATAACTGAATCATGGGGACAGTTTCCCCCATACTGTACTTGTGGTAGTGAATAAGTCTCAAGAGATCTGACAGTTTTATTTTTTTAAGGGGTTTCCCCCTTTGCTTGGCTCTCATTCTCTCTTGCCTGCTACCATGTAAGATGTGTCTTTCTCCTTCCACCATGATTGTGAGGCCTCCCCAGCCACGTGGAACTGTGAGTTCATTAAACCTCTTTTTATTTATAAATTACCTAATCTTGGGTATGTCTTTATCAGCAGCATGAAAATGGACTAATATAGTAAATTGGTACCAGGAGTGGGGTGCTGCTGTAAATATACCCAAAAATGTGGAAGCAACTTTGGAATTGAGTAACAGGCAGAGGTTGGAACAGTTTGGAGGGTCAGAAGAAGACAGGAAGATGTGGGAAAGTTAGGAAATGCATAGAGACTTGTTGAATGGCTTTGACCAAAATGCTGATAATGACATAGACAATGAAATTCAGGCCAAGGTGGTCTCAGATGGAGATGAGGAACTTGTTGGGAACTGGAGAAAAAGTGGCTCTTGCTATGTTTCAGCAAAGACACTGGTGGCATTTTGCCCCTGCTGTAGAGATTTGCGAAACTTTGAACTTGAGGGAGATGATTTAGGGTATCTGATGGAAGAAACTTCTAAGCAGCACAGCATTCAAGAGGTGACTTGGCTTCTGTTAAAAGCATTCAGTTTTAAAAGAGAGCATAAAAGTTCGAAAAATGTGCAGACTGTCAACGCAATAGAAAAAAACACATTTTTCTGAGGAGAAATTCAAGCCACCTGCAGAAATTTGCATAGGTAACAATGAGCCAAATGTTAATCATCAAGACAATGGGGAAAATGTCTTTAGGCTATGTCAGAGACCTTTGCAGCAACCCCTCCCATCACAGACCCAGAGGCCCAGGAGGAAAAAGTGGTTTCATGGGCCAGGGCCAGGGCCCCCCTGCTGTGTGCAGCCTAGGGACTTGGTGCCTTGCATCCCAGTTGCTCTAGCAATGGCTAAAGGAGCTGAGGTACAGCTCGGGCCATGGCTTCAGAGGGTGGAAGCCCCAAGCCTTGGCAGCTTCCACGTGGTTGAGCCTGCAGGTGCATAGAAGTCAAGAATTAAGGTTTGGGAACCTCCACCTAGAGGATGTAAGGAAATGCCTGGATGCCAGGCAGACGTTTGCTGCAGGGGTAGGGCCTTCATGGAGAACCTCTGCTAGGGCAGTATGGAAAGGAAATGTGGAGTTGAAGCCCCCACATAGAGTCCCCACTGGGGCACTGCCTAGGAGAGCTGTAAGAAGAGGACCACCGTCCTTCAGACCCCAGAATGGTAGATCCACCAACGGCTTGCATTGTGCACCTGGAAAAGCCACAGACATTCAATGGCAGCCCGTGAAAGCAGTTGGGAGGGAGGCTGCACCTTGCCAAGCCACAGGGGTGTAGTTGCCCAAGACTATGGGAACCCACCTCTTGCATTAGCATGACCTGGATGTGAGACGTAGAGTCAAAAGTGATCATTCTGGAGCTTTAAGATTTGACTGCCCTGCTGGATTGTGGACTTACATGGGGCCCTTAGCCCTTCATTTCAGCCAATTTCTCCCATTTGGAAGGGGTGTATTTATCCAGTGTCTATACTACTATTGTATCTGGGAAGTAATTAACTTTTGATTTTGCAGGCTCATAAGCGGAAGGGACTTGCTTTGTCTCAGATGAGACTTTGAACTGTGGACTTTTGAGTTAATGCTGAAATGAGTTAAGACTTTGGAGGACTGTTGGGAAGGCATAATTGTTTTGAAATGTGAGGACATGAGACTTGGGAGGGGCCAGGGGCAGAGTGATATGGTTTGGCTGTGTCCCCATCCAAATCTCATCTTGAATAGTAGCTCCCCTAATTCCCACATGTTGTGGGAGACACCTGGTAGGAGACAATTGAATCATAGGGGTGGTTTCTCCCATACTGTTCTCGTGGTAGTGAATAAGTCTCAGATCTGATGGTTTTATAAGGGGTTTCCCCTTTCGCTTGGCTCTCATTCTCTCTTACCTGCTGCCATGTAAGACATGGCTTTCACCTTCTGCCATGATTGTCAGGCCTTCCCAGCCACATGGAACTGTGAGTCCATTAAACCTCTTTTTCATCATAAATTACCCAGTCTCGGGTATGTTACTCATCAGCAGCGTGAAAACAGACTAATACAAGGTGTATCATCTTTTATCTTTTATACCATATTTTTACTGTACTGAATACTGTATTCAGTATAGTATACAGCATAGTAACATACTGTATAGGTTTGCAGCCTAGGAGAAATAAGGTATCCATATAGCCCAAGTGTTTAGTAGGCTACACCATCTAGGTTTGTGTAAGTGCCTCTACATTGTCCATGCAATTATAAGATAGCTTAACAACATTTCTCAGAACATATCCCCATTGTTAAATGATTCATGACTGTGCTTGCAACACAATTTTAATCATTATTGATAGCAGTCTGCCCTATTCACTCAAAATCTTCTCTTTTCTCAACCCATCATTCACATATGCATACATACATAAACGTATTTAACTTCTGTAATTAGGTACCACCTTACTTTCTTGACTCTAATAAAAGTAATTTTCTCTCTAATATATAAAAATCAGATGGTTTTACCACTTCTTCAGTGGACCTATAATTTAAGAGTTAACCAATTTCTTCCTCATTCAACTCAAAAAGCAATGTTTTCTAGTGAGCACAATGTCAAGAACATAAGAAAAACCATCACATACTGCCAGGTGGATATTTCTTATCTTTTTTCTGATTATGAAAATAATAGAGTAAAAACTCAAAATTATTTAATAATAGAAAATTCATTAAACAAATTATCATATATCCATATGAAGAAATACTATGTATTCATCAAAAAGCAACAAATATGAAACGTTCACAATATATTATGTGGATAAAACAACTTATGGCCGGGCGCAGTGGCTCAAGCCTGTAATCCCGGCACTTTGGGAGGCCGAGACGGGCGGATCACGAGGTCAGGAGATCGAGACCATCCTGGCTAACACGGTGAAACCCCGTCTCTACTAAAAAATACAAAAAATTAGCCGGCGCGGTGGTGGGCGCCTGTAATCCCAGCTACTCGGGAGGCTGAGGCAGGAGAATGGCATAAACCCACGAGGCAGAGCTTGCAGTGAGCTGAGATCCGGCCACTGCACTCCAGCCTGGGCGACAGAGCGAGACTCCGTCTCAAAAAAACAAAACAAAACAAAACAAAACAAAAAAACAACTTATAAGACTGTGTGGTTTAATCCCAATATTGTTAAAAAGTATGAAAAAAAGAGAAAGATCAATTGATTACGTATTCTGTAAGCCAGAACTTTTTAAAATTATTTTTGAGAAACACTATTGATATGCGCAAAGTAAGATGATAGGCCAAGCACTGGGTTCATCTTTTCTCTTCTTTAAAAAATTCAAACTGGTCCAGGCATGGTGGCTCACGTCTGTAATCCCAGCAATCTGAGAGGCCAAGGTGGGTGGAATGCTTGAGAATATGAGTTCGAGACCAGCCTGCTCAACATGACGAAACCCCATCTCTATAAATACAAAAATTAGCTGGGTGTGGTGGCGTGCACCTGTAGTCCTAGTTACTCAGGAGGCTGAGGCATGAGAATTGTTTGAACACAGGAGGTGGAGGTTGCAGTAAGCCAAGACCACGCCACTGCACTCCAGCCTGCAACACAGTGAGACTCTGTCTCAAAAAAAACAAATTTTAATTTAAAGTCTAATTTAAATTAGAAAATCACTCCAACCAGACCCAACTCTCTTGTAGGTAACAATAAACTCTAGATCGAAACTAAAACAAAGCAAGAAAATAAAAACCCTGAAAGCAATGACGAGTAAAGAAAATAATACAAATCTGGACAGGAGATGACTCTGGGGAAAAAGGTAATGGCACAAAGTAGAGTTCAAGGAAATCAGAGCTGCAGGAAAGTAAGATGGGAATCCTGGAAAGGAGAGATTCCAAAATTCTGTAAATAAAGCCTTTTCAAATATCTGTCTCATCTCTGAGCTGCCACCCAAGACAAGATTTGTAGTTTAAGTCCAATCAGTTTACTTGTCTGGTAGAAGGGAGGAAGAAAGAAAGGAAGGAAGGGAAGGAAGGTGGGTTAGTCTGTTTGTGTCACTATAAAGGAATATCTGAGGCTGGGTAATTTATAAAGAAAAGAGGTTTCCTTTGCTCGCTGCTTTGCAGGGTTTACAGGAAGCATGGTGCAAGCATCTGCTTCTAATCAGGGCCTCAGAAAGCTTACAATCACGGCAGAAGGCAAAAAGAGAATAGGCACATCACATGGCAACAGCAGGAGCAAGAGATGGGCAGTGGAGGTGCCAGGCTCTTTTAAACAACCAGATCTCACATGAACTCAGAGCTAGAACTCACTTACCACCAAGGGATGGTGCTACACCATTCATGAGGGATGTGCCCCCATGATCCAAACACCTCCCACCAGGCACCATCTCCAACACTGGGAATCACATGAATTTGGTGGGGCCAAACATCCAAACCATATCAGGAGGGAAAGGAGAAAGGGAAGGAGGAAGGGAGAGATGAAAGAAGAGAAGAAGGGAGGAAGGGAGAAAGGGAGGAAAGAAGGAACCTTTTCAGAGGAATATAACTGAATCTAGAGTCTCCACAACATAACATTCAATATTTTTGATATTGATATCAAGAATACAACCCCAAATTATTCCATATACAAAGAAACAGGAAAATGTGATCTATTTTCAAGAAAAAGGGCAATCCACAGAATCCAAACCTAGATGACCAAGATGCTGAAATTAGCAGATAAAGATTTTAAAGCTTAAAAACATAAAAGAAAATAGGTTTGCAATAATGTAAAAATAAGAAATTGCCGTAGAGGAAAACTATAACAAAGAACCAAATGTAAACTCTAGAACTAAAAATTGCAATGTCTAAAATAAAAAATTCATGAATAGGCTTAACAGCAGACTAAAGATAACAGAAGAGACAGTGAACTTGAAAAAAAGATCAGTATTATTGAATCTAAAGAACAGAGGAAAAAAGATACTTGAAAAAAAAAAAAGTCTCAGAGACCCATAGAACAATATCAAAAGGTTCAACATAGGTATAATTGGAATCCCAGAAGAAGAAAAGAGAGAAGATAAGACAAAAAATATTTGGACAAATATTGTAGATCTTGATAGAGATTTGGATTACACTGACAGATACTTTCGTCAATATTCAACAAATATACACTTAAAATTCAACAAATACACACAAAATTCTACAGACATTCACTTGGGCAGCTTGTTGTGTGTAAAATTTATGCCAAAAGAAGAAAACTGTAAAGAGATCGTTGGACCCAGTAAATGATATATATGTTTAAGCGTTTGCAAGGAAATATATTGGTGTCTTCAATTTACTCTGAAATTCATTCCTCTTCAAAAAGTGGATTACTAATGGATAGAAGAATGGATAGGTAGACAGATATTTGATAAAGCAAGTATAGTAAGTAACGTTAATGGCAGAATTTATGTGGTGGACATACAGGTATTCACTATTAAGTTTTTTTTTTTTTTTTTCCTATATGTTTGAAATTTTTCTAATAAAATTTTGAGGGTAAAAAAGCCATTGTGACTTACGGTATTTCAATGGACTAACACAAATTGTTTTTAAAAAAACAAGACAAGAGCTACATGTTGTTTCATCTTCTCTCTAATAATTTGGCTTCTACATCAGCCACATTCAGCCAATGGATCTATCTTATTCAAGTAACTATTTAGACTGGGAAGTAAAGACTGGTGAAGAAAGAAGGGAAGGAAAAGTGACTATTAACCAAATATTAGAAAATAATAAATAAGAAACATGTTTTCTATGTTTACTAACCAATACAAAATAACTCCTTTACTTTTTCATTCTAGACATGCGACGGATAACTGAGGTATTCTAATTACAGTCATCCCTCAGTATATGTGGGGGATTGGTTCCAGCCCTCCATGGATACCAAAATCCATGGATGCTCAAGTCCCTTATATAAATGGTGTAGTATTTGCACACAACCTATGCACATCCTCCCATATGCTTTAAATCATCTCTTAATTACTTATAATACCTAATATAAAGGCTGTTGAGATAGTTGTCATACTGTATTATTCAGGGAAAAAAATGACAAGAAAAAAGTCTGCACATTTTCAGTACAGACGCAATCATTCTTTTTTTTTCTGAATATTTTTGGTCGGCAGTTGGTTAAATCCACAGATGTGGACCCCACAGATATGGAGGGCCAATTATATATTATTTCTTGAAAAAAGGCCAAATCTACATACAAATTATTGTATTATCAGATTTCAAAACGGGACCTTTTAAAACTACTGCACATTAAGTTCTTCTACAGAAAGAGCAAAATATAAAAAGTAAAATAAAAAAATTTTATATGAATTTTGTATTAAAAATATAAAAGCGGCCGGGCACGGTGGCTCAAGCCTGTAATCCCGGCACTTTGGGAGGCCGAGACGGGCGGATCACGAGGTCAGGTGATCGAGACCATCCTGGCTAACACGGTGAAACCCCGTCTCTACTAAAAAGTACAAAAAACTATCCAGGCGAGGTGGTGGGCGCCTGTAGTCCCAGCTACTGGGGAGGCTGAGGAAGGAGAATGGAGTAAAACCCGGGAGGCGGAGCTTGCAGTGAGCTGAGATCCGGCCACTGCACTCCAGCCTGGGCGACAGAGCAAGACTCCATCTCAAAAAAATATATAAAAGCAAAATAACAGCACTTATATGTTACATATCGATTTTAAATCCTGCTATTTTATTGTTTACCTTCAAGTTCTTCCATATGTGAAGGAGTTTCTTGTGTCCTGGGTTGAATATAAGATAACTTAAACTTGGGCACCACAAATGGTACTTCTTTGCCATCAGATGGTAATTTGGAAAGCAAATAATCCTCAGTACAGCCAACCTGAGGCTTTACAGAAACAGAAGTCAGTGGAGGTACAGAGATAGTAGCATTTTGACTATGTGGGACTGTTGCTTTAAAATCTCTTTCCACAGAAACTGCACATAAAAGAAAAAAGAAAAGAAAAAAGTCACAAATATGAATATAGGTTACATATAATAATCTAAACCTAGCATACTTCAATATTTAACCATTTTAGAAAAAATTCCTGACATATAAACTACTCTTGGTTCTTACCAAACACTTATGGAATCTACATTAATTTTGTCCAGACAGTATTTGAGAATTAATACACTATTGTTAAAGTGCATTAACTTATCATAATGGTAAAAGCTGCTTTCAAGTCTTATTCCCACAAGAATTCATAGACGGAAAACAATTTTATTTTGTAGTCAGCAGTGCTTTCGAGTAAAAATCTAGTCATTTAAAACTACTGCCAACAAAAGCAATTCTTGTCAGTACTACCGGTTAACATCAGTCTTAATTACATAGAGCAACACTACAAGGAAGCTAAAGGTTCCCAAGCCTATAAAAATCACAACCAAATCACAAAATAAAATGCACTCTGACCCTAGATATACTTCATAATAGCAGCTACCCCAGTCGTAGCTTCTATGACCCATTTTATTCATTCTTTAGAATCATATGTGATTCCTAAACTACATGATTTAAGATGGGAGGTAAGTTATTCTTTATATATATATATATATATACATAAAGATATATATATATAATGCTATCTGTAGACTGAAAGTACAAGTATTATTCTGTAGAAATTTATGAAATGTTTTAATGTAAAAAAGAAGCCTTCATACTCAAATATACTATGAAGCTCTGCTACAGATTAGGAAATAAAAGTGCCAGAGAAGAGTTAAGGAAGCCATGCAATAGAAAAAGAACTCTCCAGGGGTCCTTAATAAATTTGAGTCTTCATAGTTATGGGTCTCTTCCCCATTGGTCATTTATTCATTCAAGGCACTTTAATGTTATATAAATACTGAAGATTCTCTCTATTTAAATCAAAACATTGGTCAGAATATGTTGTCTCCCAAACACACTTCTCTTCCCTCCCTGCCTTTGCCTGTACTATTTCATCCACCTGTAATGCCCATGTCCAATTTTCAGCTTCTCTTCCTTCTTCCCAACCAGCTTCCTAAATTCCTATTCAGATTTCCATGGCAAATGCAATCTTCTTTATGGTAATATCTTACATATGCCCTGGGTTGAATTAATCTCTCTCTCCCCTATGCTCCAGACTACTTGAAGTTATGGAATATTTACTTAGTGTGCCTTATGTTTCTGCCTCCCCCAAGAAGTTGGAAAACATGCCTAATTCTTTGTATTACAAAATGCCACAAATGAAGGAGGTGCTACATAAATGTTACTGAAGTCAAAACAAAACTCACAGTTGTGTTTTTCTGTTTCACCATAGAAACATCCTCCACAGCAACTCTTTATAAATTCTGTTGCCATTACTTCAATTTCCAATATCCAGCAAAAGATACAAACTTCCAATCTTAATATTAATCTGTTGGTAGAATAGAAAACAAGTTAACCTGCTTGTCATGCTTAATACCATTAGATATTACTAAATAAACCACATTATCCGTCTTTTTAAGACATAATGAGGATTCTGAAGCAAAAATACTTAAGAGGAAGACAGATTTTTCTAACCATATGAAATCTTGTATAACTTATTTATAAGTTATTAAAATTATATGTTTAAAAATTACTAAATGAACAATCTCAATATTAAAATCTGAAAAAAAGAAAAATTCCATTCTCAATTTTCTTTCACGAAAAATAAGATGGAAGATTGAGTGGAGAGACAGAGTAACAAGGGGGGGGGTGTGTTTATGAGAGAGAGAGAGGGAGAGAGAGAGATAGAGAAGGGACAGTGTGGAAAAAGAACAGCAACATGGAAGAAACACAGAAAAACAAAGAAAAAAAGAGAAATAAGAAAAAAGAAAGAGGTAAACTTGGACATTTGCTGATAAAACAGCAAGAACCTAAGACAAGAGCACATAGAATTAGGAAGAAATGTTTGGGAAGGGAGATGAAAAGGGAAAAGTCAAAAAAAAAAAAAAAAAGTCAGGGGCAAACCTAGAAATAGAGAGTGGAGACTAGACAGCAGGAGAGAGTGAACTGAGGCAGAGAGAGAGAGAGATAAGAAATAAAGAGGGCAAGAGTAGAATGAAGCGGAGAGAGAGGGAAGGAGAAATGCAGATGAGAGCAAGATGAGAGGTACAAAAGGGCAGAGAAATCAAAGAAGAGAAAGAAGGATGGAGAAAGAGGTAAGAAAAGGAGAGAGGGGAAAACACAAAATGTAAAAGAAAAGAGATGAAAAAAATGTTCAAAGAAACAGTGAAAGTTATAAACTGAAAAAAGGATGAAAGATGAGAAAAGGGGAAAAAGATTGAGATAGAGAAGCAGAGTAAATTTAGGAGCACTGGTCAAAGAACACAAAATTAGTTTTGATAGGAGAAATAGGTTGAATAGCTCTATTGTACTCCATGTGAATACAGCTAATGAAGATTTTTGGTACTCTTGAGAGATGCTAAGGCTGGATGTTTAATGTTCTCTCCACAAAAATAACTACGCCAGGTAATGCAGATGTTAGCTAGATTTAATCATTTCACAATGGATAGGCACTTCAAAACATCACATTGTATACAATAAATACATACAATTTGGTCAATTTGAAAAGTAAAGAAAAAGCATATTTAAAAAATGTAGAGAGAGAGTGGTAAAGGAGATAGGGTTAGAGAGGTAGGAGAATACAGGGATAAATAAAAACAGACTAGGAGAAATGGAGACGAAATTAAAAAGCTGATAGGGAAAGAAACTAAGTATCTTAAAGGAAAGTTTATTCATTATTATATTCTAATAAATACACATACAGTATAACTAAAACAATTTTTCTCTTTCACCTAATCTATCTAAATCTATGTCCAAGCAAAAGTTAAAAGAAAACATGGCACTGCATAAAGTGTGAGAAAACATTCACTTCCTCCAGATCAATTATTCTGGTAATTCAAAGGCCCTATAACGGGCACCAATAAACAAATAAACTGCATACTTCACGAATTATTTTAATCTTTAGAGTTACACTAATAGAAAAGTATACCTTAAGCACTACATCACATACATACAAAAAGACACTACAAATAAGACATAGTGCAAATAAAGGAAGTCTATTTTATATTTACCAGGAAATTAAATGTGTAAGAACTTCATGTCCAATTTCTTATTGTCCTTGGTCTCAGTGCCTTTGTTCTATTTGCACTCTCTTCATTTATGCCTACTTAAAAAAACTCCATACGCTTTTCACAGGAGGTTTTAAACATATGTGAAGTATAACAAAACCCTAATCACTCAGATTAATCAACTCATGGCAAATCTTATTTCATCTCTGCCTCCCCATTTACCCTGTCCTTTGGATTATTTTGAAATAAATTCTAATCATATAATTTCATCCATAAATACATAAATAATGATCTCTAAAAGATGTGGCAAAGGACTTAGGAGTTAACTTCAAGGGGTTCTCACTGGCTGAAGGTGAATCATTTCAAGTATTAATACAAACAGTAACTGTAATGAATGGTAACATATTAAATATTTCTAAAACATTGCTCTTTTTAAACATAACCATAATAGTATTATTGTGTGTAAAATAATGCCATCAACTACTTGTTCACTGTTCAAATTTCCCCTATGGTCTCAATTTGTATAGCTGTTTTGTTGAAATTAAGATCAAATTTTAAATTGTTTCATCTTTTGTTATTAGAAATAGTGCCACAGTAGCTTTGTGCAAACATAGTTCTCAGATATTTCTCAGTATATATCTGTAAGATAGATTCCTAGAGATAAGACTATGGGGTCAAAAGGTGTATATATGTAATTTTGCTTGTACTGCCAAAATTCTCTCTGAAGCACATCATTTTGCATTCCCAATAGCAATATATAAGAGTATCTTTTTCTGTTACCAACAAAATACATTGTCAAACTGATGGACTTTTGCCAGTGTGATAGGAAAGAAATGATATATTGTGTTGTTTTAATTTACATCTCTCTTATTATAAGTGCTGTTGAGCTTCCTGTCATATAAGATTAATCTGTAATTGTTTCTATGAATTCTATTCATTATCTCCTGCCGATATTTTCATAAAGCTGTTGGTCTTTTTCTTCTCCAGTTTTTGAAGCTCTTTAGATATTTCAGAGACTAACACTTTGTCCATTATACAAGTGGCAAACATCCTTCTGGTTTGTCGTTTGTCTTTTCACTTTGATTATGGTGTTTCTGCTATGCAAAAGTGTGTGTGTTATGCAAATCATAAAATAATTTACCCATATGTTCTTCAAGTACTTAGTACAGTGTTATTTTCTATACTGACATCCTGATATACAGTATGAGAAATGGATTAAAACTTACCTCTTCCCAATTTACTATCTCAACACAAACACCACATATTAAAAATTCTGTATTTTCTCCACTTACAGGATGCTCCCTTTAGTACACATTAAATTTCCATATGCAATTGGGTTTATTGTGTATTTTCTAGTCTCTTCAATTGTTCTGTCTATTCCTGTACCAATAGTATATCATTTTAATCTTAAATTCATATACCATGTTATAACATGTAGCAAGACAAGTCATCTTTACCCCTCTTCACTTTCTGCATTTTCTTAGCTATTCTTGCTTGTCTGTTCTCGAAAATGAACTTTATAAACTGTCTAGCCTTAGGAGGAAAAATCTGATGGTACTTTCATCAGGATCATATTAAACTTATAAATTATTTTTTTAAAACTGACATCTCTAAGAATATTGAGTCTTCCTACACAGAACATAGTATATCTTTACATTTGTTCAAGTTTATGCTATGCCTTTGGGAGTTTTTATAGTTCTCATAAAAATTCTGAAGATTTCTCATTAAGTGTATGCCTGTATAATTTGCTTGACTATCATAAATGGTATCTTCTCTTCTATTACATCTTGTGACTATTTCCATTTTTTAAATGTATACATTTTCAAAAGCCCTGTTCAGCCCCAGCATATCAGAGTAAAATACTCTGTAACCACCCAAATCAAACGAATAGTCTCCCATTTCTAAATGTCTAGAGTCTTTAAAAAAAAAAAAAAAAAGTTTAACATTTTTCTTAACATTTGATGAGATCTTGTTCTATCTCCCCCGTTAGAATATAAACTGTTCAAAAACAATATTGTACTCGCTTTCTGCTTAGCACTCAGCACACTACATGATGCTGGGAATATAGTTGGAACTCATCAAATACCTAGTTGATAGATAAGGAAACAAAGTACAACTATCTCCCATAAAAACTCACAATACATTCATCAAATTACATCTCTGGCCCCAATCAGCTTGCAAATACCTAACGTTAATCATGACAGCAATGTGGAAGAATTGGTTAAAAATGACTGCTACTTCAAGTGGAAAAGTTCTCAGCACTGATGGCCTTGAATCATCCAAAACGAGTTGGGGAAGATGGAGGAAGGTAGTAGAAAGAGTGAAAAGTTTATATGAATGAAATGTGAAATCTGCTTAAAATGAACACCCAGTAATACACTACAGGAAAGACAGTTAAAAAACACAAGGATATTTTACTTTTGTAAAAAATAGAGTAACAGGGACAGATTTACCCTACCACCTGAAAAGCAAATAAAATATATGGAACAGCAATTTTCAAGACATTGGCTATCAGACAGCAAAGAACTGAGAAACAGGAACTGAATGAAGTAAGCCTTTCACCTTACTCCCTTGAAGGAGTTTCCAGGCCATGGGAATTTACCCAGGCAAAGCTGAGTAGATTTTCTGAAATGAAGAGACAAAGCTGAAAGTATGTGGAGAATAAGGCAGCGAGAGTGCATAACAGACTACTATAGAATAAAGAGGTACATACAGAGAACAATGGAGATCAGCAGAGGGTCCCACTCAAGTATTCAACAGAGCACTGATCAGCACACACACAAAAAAGGAAGCTACACAAGACTGGGAGGGAAAAACACCAGAAAAAATTACAAAAACCATACATAACCAGTATTCACCAAGGTCAGGAGTGATGCCTGTCCCCACAAATCAGACTGGAAAAGGGATCAAATTGTTTACACAAAACTTAACTGTGTCCAAAGCAAATTTACAGAAATCCAAAAATATCCAGCATACAAGGTAAAACTCACAATGTCTGGTATCCAATAAAAAAAGTACCGGGTATGCAATGAAGCAAAACATATATAGAACCCATAATGAAGAGGAAAAAAAAAAAAAGCAATCAATTAGAAACAACCTAAAATTGAGGCAAGGCAGTTGAGGACATTAAAATAGTTATAGCTGGACTCGATATGTTCAAAAGGTTAAGTAGAGATATGGAAGATATTAAAAAGAGCCAAATCCAGTCTCTAGAGATGAAAACTATAATGTCTGAGATGGAAAATATACTGGATGGGATTAATACCAGATTGGATATTAAAAAAGAAAATATTAATGAACTTGAAGGCACAGTAAGATTAACTAAAATGAGACACAGAGAAAAGATCAAACATCATAATTTTTAAAAGATTTAACATCAAAATGATAAAAAGCATCTGTGACCCATGGGACAATTTCAAGTTACCCAAAATACATGTATTTGGAATCCACAAAGGAGACTGGAGACAGTGGGGAGGGCACATATGAAGAAATAATAGCCAAAATTTTCCAAACTTGATAACTACCAACTACAGATCTAAGAACCTCCATGAACACTAAGGTCAGGAAACATGAAGAAAACTACACTAATGCACACCACGCCATAATAACATCATTCAAAAACAGTGATGAGAAAATGTTAACAGCACCCAGAGAAAAAATACATGTTACATACATCAGAGTAAAGATTAAGAATAGCAGCATATAACTGAGCATGGTGGTGTATGCTTGTAATCCCAGCTACTCAGGAGGCTGAGGCGTAAGAATCACTTGAACCTGGGAGGCAGAGGTTGCAGTAAGCTGAGATCATGCCACTGCACTCCAGCCTGGGTGACAGAGAAAGACTCCATCTTAAAAAATAAATTGATTAATTAAAAAGGATAGTAGCATAGTTCTCAATGGAAACAAAACAAAAACAGTGGAGCAAGATCTTTAATGCACTGAAAGGAAAAAAACCCATCAACCTAGAATTTGACACTCAGAGAAAATCTCTCAAAAATGGAGGTGACATAAAGACTTCTTCAGACATACAAAAGTTGAAAGAACATATTACCAACAGATCTACACCACAAGACGTGTTAAATGATATCCTTCAGGCTAAATAATTCATATTTCACAGAAATATGAATCTATACAAAGGAATAAAGTGCACCATGAGTATAAATATATGATTTATTATTATTTAGATTTCTTTACAAGTTTATTAAAACTTAAGACAAAAAATAATACTGTGACAAAAGGTTTGTAACGTATGTAAAACTAAAATGTATTATATCAATAGCACAAAGGCCAGGGGGAGAAATAAAAGTAAATAATTATAAGGTTTTTATAGTATATGTGATGTGGTATCATATCATTTGAGGACTGACTGTAGAAAGTTAAAGATATGTACTATAAACCCTAACGCAACCACTAAAATAAGAAAACAGAGTTACAGCTTATAAGCCAACAAAGGAGATAAAATGGAATAATCTAAAAATACTCACTTAATAAAAGAAAGCAGAAAAAGAAAGGGGGAACAAAGAACAGATAGGAGGAGTAGAAAACAAATAGCAGGATGATAGATTTGAACTTCATTATATCAAGAATCACAAGTGTAAATGCTCTAAAATAGGCCAATTAAAAGGCAGAGATTGCCAGACTGGATAAAGAAGTATCATCCAAGTATATGCTGCCTACACAAGAAACACTTTAAATACAGATAAGTTAAAAATAAAAGGATGGATACCCCTCAAGAATATACACACAAAATCCTCAACAAAATACTGGCAAGTCAAATCCAGAAAGATATAAAAAGATTTATATATCATAACCAAGCAGGATTTATCCCAGGATAGTAAGATTAGTTTAACATCTGAAAATCAATTCATGTAATGCATCATATTAACAGAATAAAGGAAAAAAACTATGGGATAATCTCAATAGATATAAAAATTTGACAAAATCCAATATTCGTGATAAAAACACTGAGAACAGAAGAGAATCTTTCAACATAATAAACAGCATCTATGAAAAATCTATAGTTAACATCACAGGAACCACTGAAAGATTGAAAGTCTCCCTCTAAAGCCATGAAAAAAAAATATTTCTACTCTCTCTACCTTTATTCAACACTATATTTGAGATTCTAGCTAGGGCAATTAGGCTAAAAATATTTTGTAAAAGACATTCATCTGGGAAATCAAGAAGTAAAACACTCTTCATTCACAGACAACAAGATCTTGTAAATAAAAAAAAAAAACAACCTGAGAAATTCACTAACAAACTTATCAGAAGATCACTAAGGTTACAAGATATAAGAGGAATATATAAAAGTTAATTATATTTCTATATACTAACCATGAACAGTCCAAAAATGAAATTAAGAAAACAATTCCATTCATAATAACATTTAAAAAAAACTAAAATACAAATACTTTTAAGAAACGAAGTAAAAGACTTACACACTGCAAACCACAAGACATTACTGAAAGATATTAAAGAAGAGCTCAATAATTGTGAAGATATCCCATGTTCATGGATTGGAAGATGTAATATCATTAAAATGTTAATATTATTAATATTGCTAAGGTGGCAACACTCCCCAAATTGGTCTAGAGATTCAACACAATCTCTACCAAAATCCCTTCCAGCTTCTTTACAGAAACTGACAAGCTGATCCTAAAACTCATATGGGAATGTAAAGGGTGCAGAACAGCCAAAACAATCTTGGAAAAAAAAAAAAAAAAAGAGTAAAGTTGAAAAACTAACTTCAAAATTTACTACAAAATTAGTCATCAGGACAATGTAATATTAGTATAAGGACAGACAAATAAATCAATAGAATTAAATTCAGAGCCCAGAAATACACCCTTACATTTATAGTCAATTGATGTTTAACAAAGGTGCCAAGAAGTTTTAAAGGGAAAGAAATAGTGTTTTCAACAAACGGTGCTAGGACACCAAATATCCACATTTATATCCACATTATATCCACATGCCCTTCTCACCAAAAAAAAAGAAAAAAAAATTGGATCCCTGCCTCCCACCATATACAAAAACTAACTCAAAACTGATCACACACCTATATATAAGAGTTAAAACTTCAAAACTCTTAGAAGAAAACATAGGAGTCAATCTTTGTAAACTTGGGTTAGGCAGTAATTTCTTAGACACAACACCAAAAGCACACATGATCAAAGAAAAATTTGATGTACAGATTTAATTGAAATTAAAAACCTTGTGCTTTAAAAGACACCACTAAGAAAGTGAAAAGACCACTCGGAGACTGAAAGAAGATATTTGCATATCATACACCCAATAAAATATGGATTATATCCAGCATATATAAAAAACTATTACAACTTAATAAAAAAGAAAAATAACCCAATTAAAAAACAGGCAAAGATTTGAACGGACACGCCTCCAAAAAAATCTACAAGTGGCCAAAAAGCACATGAAAACATGCTCAACACCATTAGTGATTAGGAAAATCAAATTAAAACTATAAAAAGACAACAATACACATCGATTAAAAAGGATAAAATTACAAAGATTGACCATTCCAAATGTTTATGAGTATGCGACAAGTAGTACTCTTCTATTCTACTGGTGGGACTGTAAAATGGCATAACCACTTTAGAAAACAGTTTGACAGTTTCTAAAGTTGAACATATACCTGCTACATGATTCAGACATGCCATTACTACATATTTATTTAAGAAAAAAGCAATATGTTTACACAAAGAGTTGTACACTGGTGTTCATAGCAGCTGTATTCAAAATAGCCAAAAACTGAAAACTATCAAATATCTATCAACAGATGAATCCATTCAGAAAACAAACTGTGACTCAATGGAACACTACTCAGAAATAAAGAAGTAAACTGGTTAAACATGCAACAACATGGATGAATCTCAAAAAAATTATGCTGGGTGAAAGAATGACAAAAAAAAGAGTATGTGCCATACAGATATGTGCCATATTCTCTTGTATTTGCTTTATTAATAACAAAGCCATATTTCAGTTCTTATTATTTTTGCTTTAATTTGGCTTTTCTAGCTATCTTATTAATACTGATTTGTAGCTGAACTCCACTGTGTGATTCAAATTATATAAAATTGTAGAAAAATGGAAATTAATCAATAGTAACAAAAAGTAGATCAGAGGCTGCCTCGGGAGAGTGAGGAGTGGGGAGACAAAGGGCAGAGAGGGACAGAAAGGAAGGACATGGTGGGGCAGGAGGAAACTTTGTGGGGGTGATACACTCATTATCCTTTTTTTTCTTTTTTGAGACGGTGTCTCTCTATGTCACCCAGGCTGGAGTGCAGTGGCACGATCTCGGTTCACTGCAAGCTTCGCCTTCTGGGTTCATGCCATTCTCCCGCCTCAGCCTTCCATGTAGCTGAGACTACAGGCGCCCACCACCACACATAGCTAATTTTTTGTACTTTTTAGTAGAGACGGGTTTTCACCGTGTTAGTCAGGATGGTCTCGATCTCCTGACCTCGTGATCTGCCTGCTTTGGCCTCCCAAAATGCTGGGATTACAGGCGTGAGCCACCGCACCCAGCCTATACTCATTATCTTGATTTGTGGTGATGGTTTCATAGGTACATACATAAATGAAAACATCAAATTGTAGATTTCGAGTATATGTTACTTACTACATATCAATTATACCTCAATAAACCTGAAACAAAATAATACATAAACAGAATTATGGAACATTAACAGAAAAAGAAGCCTCAAAAACATTAACAGAGCAGAAGGCTTAGAAATCATTTTATCAGGGCCAGGCATGGTGGCTCATGCCTGCAGTCCCAGCACTTTGGGAGGCTGAGGCGGGCGGATCATCTAAGGTTGGGAGTTGGAGACCAGCCTGACCAACATGGAGAAACCCCATCTCTACTAAAAATATAAAATTAGTCGGGCGTGGTGGCACATGCCTGTAATCCCAGCTACTCGGGAGGCTGAGGCAGGAGAATCATTTGAACTCAGGAGGCAGAGGTTGCAGTGAGCTGAGATCGTGCCATTGCACTCCAGCCTAGGCAACAAGAGCAAAATTCCATCTCAAAAAAAAGAAAGAAGAAATCATTTCATCAAAGTCCTTCTAATTCTACCCAAGAAAATAATGAGTCAAGCAACTAGATAATGTTAGGTTTAGAACCAAACCCTAAGCTTCACAACTTTTTCTATCATACCACATTGCTTTAGGTAGGGTATGGGTAGAAGGGCAGGACCAGTCAGGTTAACAGACTATGTGCTGGCTATCTATATAGCCACATGTTTGCTTTTTTAGCAACAAGGAGAAGCAAATATAAATGGTTAAAAGTATACTGCCTAGGTTCCAATCCTGTAACTTTCACTTATTAGCTATATGACCTTAAATCTGTTACTTAACCTTCAACTTCTTCATCAATTAAAAAACAACAACAACAACAACAACAACAACAACAAAAACACTTCTTAGGGTTATTGTGATGATCAACCAAAGTAATGCACATAAAGTATAAAACTAGTGGCAGGGCTGTTTTAAGAATAAATGTTTGCTGCCATCAGCAGCATCATTATTATATTTATTATCATCAGATCCTACTTACAACTGATCTGATTCATGCTAGGCACTTTACCCAATGCCAGGAATGATATGAGGACATTTAGCTAGAACATTCTAGTATGAGGACAGACTGTAAAAAGACTTAAATACTTCCATATCAATAGATAAAAGCTATAAGCACCCTAGTCACTTTAACTCCCCACTATGTACCCCTGAGGTAAATGTCTGAGAAAGCAGGGGCCTCCATGACTCTGCTCCAGTACTATGGTCAGTGGTCATGCAGGACAAGTTGTTAAAATACTTTTAACATCACTCTCTGTTTGGGGTTCCCAAAGGGCTTATTTGCCTATGCTGGCCTGACACAGTCTAGGAACAGCCCTGCCTATGGTATTCTCACAAATGAAGGACAGTACATCATCATGACTTTCCCCTGCAAATCTGCTTTTCCTCTGGAATTTCCTACTACAGTACCACTATCCAGCTAATAACTAAGCCAGAAATATGAGTGCCATTCTTGAGTCCTTCTGCTCCCATAATCCACACATCCAATTCATCCATTCACTTACTTACAAGCATTTATTGAGCATCTACTATGTACTAGGCAATGTGCTAGGCACTGAAGACAAAATAGTGAACAAGACAGGCAAGCTTCTGAAGAGCTTACCACAGAGGAGGGAGACAAATAGAAAAATAGACAAACATATGATACATTCAATCCAATGAGGAAAATTAACCAGGATTCAAGAGGAACTAATGTTAACTTTGTATAATCAGAAAAGACTTCTCTGAGGAGGTTAACAATCCAGCTGGAACATAAACACAAGAAAGGATCAGCTAGCAAAGTTCTTGATGGTGGAGCATTCCAGAAATTGCAAAGATTTTGAGTTGTACCCACTTTGCATTATTTTGCAAGGTACCAAGCAACAGAAAGAGTGGTTAGAAGGTGAACTGTGAAATAGGCAACGGCTAGAATTCTGTTGAGTAGAGTCCCTTAATCCTTGTAATTTTTTTTGGGGGGGGCGGTGGGGGACACGGAGTCTCGCTCTGTCCTTCAGGCTGGAGTACAGTGGTGCAATCTCGGCTCACTGCAACCTCTGCCTCCCGGATTCAAGCAATTCCCTGCCTCAGCCTCCAGAGTAGCTGGGATTATAGGCACCCGCCACCATGCCCGGCTAATTTTTGTATTTTTAGTAGAGAATTCACCATCTTGGCCAGGTTGGTCTTGAACTCCTGACCTCATGATCCACCCACCTCGGCCTCCCAAAGTGCTGGGATTACAGGTGTGAGCCACCACGCCCAGCCATCCTAGTGATTTTCACACCTTCCTTTCTATTCTCAATTTGACTGTTTTGATTCAGATGTTATGATATCCCAAATTACAGAGAGCCAGCTAATAGGTCTGCCTTTCAAATTCTTTTTATCCCCCCACTGTGCTGCTAAGGTCCTTCATCTGCTTTAAATAATGCTATGTCTCTCTGTCACTTTCAGGATAAAATTTATTCTGCTAAATACAATATGTGACCCTTCTCTTGCTCATCTTCCACTACTTCCTTCTGCAAACACCAAGCTTCAAAACATAACTACCTGATGTGCTAGAAACACACCATTTCTCTTTTTTACTTCTGCGCCTTTGAACTATGTTAGGGTGGGAATGTCTCTAGTTTCTTTGAGACAGATTTGTCTGTATTAGAAAAACTACTTGCCTGCAGATACATGCCATACTCTTCTATATTAGCTTTATTAATAACAAAGCCCTATTTCAGTTCTCCATCTGCCTTATTCTTTTGTTTTTCTTTAATTTAGATTTTCTGGCTATCTTATTGATATTGATTTATAGCTGAATTCCACTGTGATCAGAGAAATTGTATATGATCAATGATAGGCATAGTATATGATCAATTTTAATAAATGTTCCATGTACATTTGCAATTTTGAGGTGCAATGCTCCATGTACATCACTAAATCAAATTTGTTAGCCATGTTAAAATCTTCTGTATCTTGGCAGGGCATAGTGCCTCATGCCTGTAATCCCAGTATTTTGTGGGGGCCAAGGCAGGAGGATCATTTGAGTCCAGGAGTTCAAGACCAACCTGGGCAATATAGGGAGACCCCCATCTCTACAAAAAATTAAAGAATTAGGCCAGGCGCGGTGGCTCAAGCCTGTAATCCCAGCACTTTGGGAGGTCAAGACGGGCGGATCACGAGGTCAGGAGATCGAGACCATCCTGGCTAACACAGTGAAACTCCGTCTCTAGTAAAAAATACAAAAAATTAGCCCGGCATGGTGGCAGGCGCCTGTAGTCCCAGCTACTCGGGAGGCTGAGGCAAGAGAATGGCGTAAACCCGGGAGGCAGAGCTTGCAGTGAGCTGAGATCCCGCCACTGCACTCCAGCCTGGGCGACAGAGCGAGACTCCGTCTCAAAAAAAAAAAAAAAAGATTTGGCATCTAAAAAGAAAACTCCAACTATGACTGTGGATATATCTATTTCTTCTGTTAGTTCTATCAGATTTGTTTCACATATTTTGATTCTAATTTATGAGGTGCATACAAATTTATTAATCTCCCTTTCGATCTCTAGTAATACGTCCCTTAATGTTGGCTTTGTCTGATATAACTAGAATTTCTTTCAGTTAATATTTGCATGTTACATCTTCTTTCCATCATTTTCTTTTCAATCGTTCTGTGTTATGCTCAAGGTTCCTTTTATAAGTAGTATGTAGTTAGATTGTGTTATATTATCCACTCTGACAATCTTTGTATTTATTTGTATTTTAACTGTATTTAGTCCAGTCATAAAGATTTAAAGCTGTTTTAACATATTGGTGATTTAAATCTCTTATCATTATGGTAACTTTTTAATTTCTAAAAATGCGTTTACCCTAAAAACAATTTTGTCTGATAGCAATATAGCTATGTAGCTTTCTTTTAGATAGCATTTGTATGGAATATCCTTTTCTGTTTACTGTTTCCATTTGTTTATCAACCTTTCTGTCTCCTCATATTTTAGATATGTCTCTTATAAACAGCATTTAGTTGAAGTGTTTTAGTCCAGATAAACACTCTTTGTCTTTTAACTGTAATATTTATTCCATTTATATTTAAGATAACTGGCTGATATATATTTTAATTTAAACCTATATTTTATCCTGGGATTTCTATTTGTCCTACTTGTTCTCTGTTTCTTTTTCTTTCCTTTCATCCTTCCTTGGATTGACTGAGTGTTTATGATCTTAATTTTTTTCCCTCCAATAGATTGGATATTGTATTAGTTTCCTACTGCTGTTGCAACAAATTACCACAAATTTAATGGCTTTAATAAACTTACTGTCTTACAGTTCTGGAAGTTTGAAGTCTGAAATGGGTTTCGTTGAGCTAAAATAGAGGTATTGGCAGGGCTGCATTACTTCTGGAGGCTCTATGGGAAATTCCATTCCTTTGCCTTTTTCAGTTTCTAGAAGAAACGCGCATTCCTTGCCTCATGGCCCCTTCCTCCACTTCAAAGCCAACAAGACAGCATCTTCCAGTCTCTCTGACCCCTGCTACCATTGTCACATCTTCTCTAACTCTGAATCTCCTACAATCTCTATTTCATTTAATAAGATTCTTGTAATTACATTAGGCCAACCTGGATACTCCATAATCCAAGATAATCTCCCCATCTCAAAATCCTAAATCACATCTGCAAAGTCACTTTTTCCATGCAAGGTAACATTCACAGGTTCTGGGAATTAGGACATGGTAATCTTTGGGAGGCCATTATTCTGTATACTATAAATTTTATACACTCAATTTCCTTTTCTTTAGTTACTTTGGTTGTTTTAATATGCACACTTAACATGTCAAAGTCTAAAGTTAGTCCTTTTATATTCTCCTGTTGCATAGTAAAAGGACTATTAAAGATTTTTAGCTCCTTTACATGCCAACCCATGTGTGACTTAGGCATGACGTCACCATTGCACATATTTTGATTCTATCTTGTTAAAACCCCAGAAAACATTATCACTCTTTTGTACAGTTAGTGTTCATTTGTATTTACAAACATATTTCACTAATTACTTTCCACTTCATTCCTTCTTACATTCCTTCCATTTCATTCTTTCTTGCATCACCAACTATTCATGTATGATCATATTATTTTTGCTAATATCCTTTATGATTACTTCAGTGAAGGTATGTTGGTAGAAAACCCTCTCAGTTGTTGCTGATCTGAAAATGTCCCTGATTTTTATATTTTTTTGTGAAAAATATCAATAACATACAAAAGTATAGCAAATATAAAATAAATCCACATGGACCCATTACTTAGCTTTAATTATTATCAACTCATAGTTAAACTTTTTTCCACAATATCCTCCCACTTCCAGAAATTTTGAAAAAAAAATCAAGATATAATTTTATCTATAAATATTTCAGTATGTATCTCTAATATTTCAGTATGTATCTCTAAAAGACAATATTGAAGAACATCTAATACCAAATATAACTTATATTTATGTATTTATACTTATATTGTATATCTCTTTTTAATGCAACTACAGTACCATCACACTTTCAGAAAAATCTATAATTTCTTCATATTATTAGTATTCACATTTCCCCAATTTTCCTATAATTTTTTATAGCTTATTCGAGTGAAATAGGTTTAAATATTTCTTAAATCTCCTTTAATCTACAAGTATCCCTGTAATTATTCTGATGCTGAAACCAGGTCTCTTATCCAATAGAGTGTATCATAATAGGATTTTGCTGATTGCATTCCCATGGTGTCATTCAGCAAATCTCTGCTTATTTTTCTATAAAATTATAGTTCGATCTATAACTTAATGTAATACGGATTTTTAGGTTTGACTTTTTATTTTTATCAAGACTACTCCTTCGGCCGGGCGCGGTGGCTCAAGCCTGTAATCCCAGCACTTTGGGAGGCCGAGACGGGCGGATCACGAGGTCAGGAGATCGAGACCATCCTGGCAAACACGGTGAAACCCTGTCTCTACGAAAAAATACAAAAAAGTAGCCGGGCAAGGTGGCGGCGCCTGTAGTCCCAGCTACTCGGGAGGCTGAGGCAGGAGAATGGCGGGAACCCGGGAGGCGGAGCTTGCAGTGAGCTGAGATCCGGCCACTGCACTCCAGCCTGGGCGACAGAGCAAGACTCCGTCTCAAAAAAAAAAAAAAAAAAAAAAAAAAAAGACTACTCCATAGGTTGTAGGTACATAATGTTCAACTTTTATTTTTTAACAGTGTTAGCAACCATTGATCATCACCCTGTATTACTCTCAATCTTAAAGATATTTCCTCTGGTTATGAATTCTAAATTATAAGCTATTTTCTTCAAGACAAAAATATCTTATTCCATTGTCTTCTGTCCCACCATTGTTATAAAGAAGTCAGCTGCCAGCATAACCACTGTTTTTTTGGGGGGGAAAAAAAAATCTTTTGTCTAGGCCCTAAAGCAATGTAAGATTTTTCTCTTTGTCTTTGGTTTTCTTCATTTCACTGTGATGTTTCTAAGTATATACTTTTTCTTGATTGAAATTCATTGAGATTCTTGAATATATGGATTGGTGTCTTTCCTCAGTACTGAAAAATTCTCATTCATTATCTCTTTAAATATTGTTTTTGCCCATTTCTCTTTCTTTTCTTGCAGAAATTTTTCCTAATTAGTAGTTAAGGTGAAAGATGAGTTTTGAGTTTTTATTACTGCATTTTTCATTAGTGGAAATTACATTTAGTTATTTTTTCAACCTGCTGTGTAGCTCTGTCACTTTTTAGACTCCTGATCCCTGAACATATCTTTAAATCTGTCTTTTATATACTTAAACTCAGTCCAGTATAGTTATCGTGATGATCTACGACTGGTTTTTCAAGCTTTTGTAGGTTTATTTCGAGTTTCTATCATTCTGCCAATTCTCGCTCAGGATGTCCTACTTCCTTGTACAGCTGGTTATCTTTGACAATGAATTATTCATTGACCATGAAACTTTACTGGTAGAACTTTTTAAGCTAAAAATGAAAGTGTACTCCAGAGAATATCTGCATTTGTTTACCAGACCATTTTCAATTCATGCGTTGACAAATAACCCAATTCTAAAATGGACAAAGGAATTAGACATTCCTGCAAAGAAGATAGACAAATGGCCAATAAACACATTAAGAAATGCTCAATGCCACTGATCATTAGGAAAATGCAAATCAAAACCATAATGAGATACCACTTCACACACACTAATCAAAAAGACAGACAAAAAAATAACTGTTGGTGTGGCTGTAGAGAAACTGGAACCCTCATAAATTGCTTATGAGAATGTAAAATGGTGCAGCTGTTTTGGAAAACACTTTGGCAACTCCTCAAACACTTCACACAGAGTTACCATATGACCCAGGAATTCCAATCCTAGGTAAATATACCTATGAGAATAGAAAACATATTTCCACACAAAAACTTTTTACACAGATGTTCACAGCAGCATTATTCATAATAGCCAAAAAGTAGAAGCAATCCAAATGTCCATCAACTGATGAATGAGAAAACAAAATGTGGTATATAGCCATATGATGGAATACTATTCAACCATAAAAACAAATGAAGTAATGATTCACACTATAACACAGATAAATCTTGAAAACATTATGCTAAGAAAGAAGTGAGACATAAAAGACCACATATTGTGTGATTCCATTCACATGAAATGTCCAGAATAGGCAAATCCACAGACATGGAAAATAGATTAGTGGTTGCCAGTGACTGAGAAGGAAGAGGCAAATGGGGAATGGCTGCTAATGGGTACGAGGTTTTTTGGGAAGGTGAAAAGAATGTTCTGGAATTATATAGTGATGATAGTTGCACAGCTTCATGAATATACAAAAATAAAACCCACTGAATTGTACACTTTAAAGGGGTGCATTTTATGGTATGTCAGTATCTCAAAAACGAAATGATTTTTTAAATTTACATCTTGAAATATTTTTAGACCATCAAGGTAATATAAAACTTCCCATGGTCTGTTTAGTGGTCACAACTTCCCAAGGACAGGCTTTTTTTTCTTCCTTGTTTTACCTGGCATTAAGGCAACTTTTCTTGCATTCCCTTGAAGGAGGCAGAGTGAGTTTTTCACCCTTTTAGTGACATCACAGCTCTTTGTGGTCCCAGAATTAGTTTCTTAGCCTACATTGAATGAACCCTGGGCTGACTTCCAACTATCCTTGGTGACATGCAAATCTACCAAGTTCCTATTCAAATCCATCAAGTTTTCCCAGTTTAGCAAATGCCCTCAGGGCAAACAAGACTTAAAGCCTCCTTTAGTCTCTCATACGTTCAGCTTTCTCTTAGATTTTGGCATATTAATTCCTATCTTTTGAATTGTTTTTTAAATACAGCATTCTTAGCTGTTTTCAGCTAAGGCTGTCCAATACCTCAACTTACACTGTTCCCAAAATGCAAATCCTGTATTTACTTTTCAAGTTAAAATTAATTCTAGTGAGTAAGGAAAGGATTTGCAGTCCAATATAGTCTACCTTAGAGTAGCCTCGGTATTATTTATGACTTCAGGTGATTACAGTAGATATTTAAGAATTAAATAACACATTTTATTCCTTTTAAAAAGAAAAAAATTAAACATTAATTTGAGGAGCAGTCTAATTTAAAAGAAGCATGGGTGGATAACTTGTTCTCACTTTCAAGTATCAATGTTCTTTAAACAGCTAAAGTAAATAAGACTGTGGTAAGGATACACAAACAGATCTGTTTTAGAAAGAGTAGCTTGGAAACAACTACACATATATGGAAGTTTGATCTATGATACTTGTAGATCACTGGAATGAAAAACAGAATATTCAGTTCTATAATGCTGGGAAAAACTGATTAGCCATATGGGAAAAAAAGAAATTGGACCCCCACTTCACACCACACAAAAATCAGTTCTACAAGGATTAAGGACACAAATATGAAAGACAACTTTTTAAATAAACTTTCTTTTTTAGAGTAGTTTTAGAATCACAGTAAAATTGAGAAGGTACAGAGATTTCCCATATACTCCCTTGCTTTTAGTAGAAAATATCAGACTATATTTTTATAATCTCAGGGCAGGTAAAGATTTGTTAAACAAGATGCCAAAAGCACAAACCATAAAAGAAAAAGTTGACATAGTCAACTATATTCAATTATAAAATGTGTTAATCAAAAGACACTATAAAGAAAGTAAAAGACAGGCTGCTCACTTGGAGAAAAAGAAATGTGCCACATACATAACTGACAAGGGATTATATACATATCCAGAATATATAGAGCTTCTATTACAGAAATCCATTTTTTAGACGTAAAAATAGAGTGCTCACGCCTGTAATCCCAGCACTTTGGGAGACCGAAGCGGGTGGATCACCTGAGGTCAGGAGTTCGAGACCAGCCTGGCCAACATGGTAAAAACCTGTCTCCATTAAAAATACAAAAAAGTAGCCAGACATGGTGGCACGCACCTATAATCCCAGCTAGTCAGGAGGTTGAGGCTGAAGAATCGCTTGAACCCAGGAGGCAGAGATCGCAGTGAGCCAAGATCATGCCATTGCACTCCAGCCTGGGCAACAAGAGCAAAACTCCATCTCAAAAAAAACAAACAAAAAACAAAAACAAAAACAAAAAAATCCATGCTTTAAAGTAAAAAACAAAAACAAACCAAAAAAATGGCAAAAGACATAAACACCCACAGAACATAAACTATGAAAGGTTCAACATCACCAGTAATTAAGGAGATTTAAATTAAACCCCCAATGGGATACCATTTCTCACTCACCCGATTGTCAAAAAGAAAAAAATTTCAGGTAATTATGAATGTAGAAACGTCTTACTCGTTGCTTAAAAAGGGAACAAAGTGAACACTTACATCCTGCTTGTGAGGGTATAAACTGGTACAGCCACTTTATAAAACAATCCAGTATTTTCCAGAAAAACTGAGGGTTCTTAAAATTATGAACACAGAGACATGAATTAGAAGGGTCACTTAAAAACAGATTTTAGTGGAAAAAAATAAAAATTAAATTTAAAAGCAAAAAAAATTTTAAAAGACTGAAAACATCCTAAATATCCATCCACAGGATAATGCATAAAGAGTGGTAAAGTCACACAATGAAATTATGTACAGCAATAAAAAGTGAACAAACTATAACACATCAGCATGAAGAAATCTCACAGATAGAATGTGCAAAAAGCAAAGCCATAGGAATCACATAGTAGAATATCATTTATACAGCATTCCAAAGTAGGCTGAACAACACAGTGTTTGGAATGCATAGACATGTGGTAAAACCATATAGAAAATCAAGGAGAGTGGAAAGAAAAAGATATAATCAGGAAGAATACACAGGTTGGCTTCAAAAAATGTTGGTTATGTATTATCTCTTAAGCAATACATAGGCACAAGGGTATTTATTTTATTTGTATTCTCTGAATCTGTAGATGTGTCAAAAGTACTATTTTGCACATATGAAATAATTTCTCACTTAAGAAGTAAATAAATGGTTGTGGTACAAAACATCAAAAATTCAGAAAACTATATGAATAAAATAAAAATTATCCATAATTACATTACCCTGAAATAACTATAGTATTTGAAGGAGGTAAATATACTTAAATGATGTGTCTTTCTTCTTTATTTTTATTTAATCTGTTTTAAAGCTTTATTGAGGTATAATTTACCTACAATAAATTTCACATATTTAAAATGTATAATTAAATGAGTGATATATATACAAATAAATACATACACACACATTGGTGGAAGCATCATCTCATCAAGAAAATGAATATATCCATCATCCCCTAAAGCTTCTTCACACCTCTTTTGAATCCATCCCTCCTTACTTTCTCTTTCCCCTACCCCCAAGTAACCATTGATGTGTTTTCCATCACATTAGTTTGCATTTTCTAGAATTTTGTTTGGTATATGTTTTGGCATAGCTTATGCGTATGTTTTACTTTCGCAGACAATGCCAAAAAGTTTTCCAAAATGATTACAGCAATTTACATTTCCACCAGCAGATTATGAGACTTCCAGTTGCTCCACATCCTAATCAGCACTTGGTTGCCAGCCTTTTCCATTTTAACCATTCTTTTCATATTCCTAAGGAAAATACTCATAAAATGATTTGTCTGAACTGTTGAGCAACAAAAAAATCAAACTTTCAACGAAGAACTGAAGTGAAACTCATTACACAGAAATTTTAATCTAAGAGCCATTTCTCCTGAATGCATAATAATAATTGAAGCAAAGGCCCTAAATGATATATGCCTCACAGATTCTGATTGAGTCCCAACACCTGATTTCTACACAAGATCTTTAGAAGAACCATTGGGACATACATAAAAGAACCGCATAACTTAAAAGCAAGTTGGGAACATCAACGTACTGGAACTCAGGTAAAATAGAGTCCAACACAGTTTATATGTGTGACTTAAACACCTGTAACACCTGAACCCAACACACCAAACAAAATACCACTAAAATCGTGTTCATAATTTGGATGGGCAGGACATAACTACTTTATCACGAATAGTTCTTTTCAATATGTTCAGCTTCTTGCTCTCAGCTTCTGCTACTTAACCATGAGACAGGAACAATGTTATGAAATGATGCACTTCATTTTTAAAATTTGTAACTATTATGGATAACATAAAGGTAGTCTACCGTCCTTATTTGTCTTTTTCTTTTCTTTCTTTCTTTTTTTTTAATCATCTCCCTAATCAATGGATCGCCTCTCCTTCTAACCTTTATTTCTCAAAATACAGATTCTAAACTCACATTTACTTGTGAGTGCAGAATCACTATTCTCTCCTCAGATTCATTCAAACTTGGCTTCTACCCTTATGCTGTACTTAAATTATGTCTGCTGAGGTTAAAGCCCCCCTCCTAACTTCCAAAGCCAATAGGTGTAATCAGTTCTTGACTCCCAGATAGACTTCTCTCCTTTTTAAAACTCTCCTCTCCTGGCTTCTATGAGACCACTGCCTCCTAGATTTCCTCCTTTCCTGATGCTCCTCCTCAGACTCCTTGGCTGTCTCTACCCAGCATTAAGTGATTAACTGCCTACCTAAAGGGAGAACTAGAATAATATTTTAATAACAAAGGCAATCTTTTTATATGCTGTATTTTAAATGTTCTAAAGAAATCAGTGCTCTTGGTTTGGCATCTATCTTGTCTCTACACAGACGTCTATCGGTGTGCACTATAGCCCACAGTTCATCCACAGTATCTTCCCGTAAAGAAAAGCATAGCAAAGGAAAACCTGGAAGAAACAGAAGCCAAATCTAAAACCTAGCTGGGTAGATTGTGGTTTGCAGACACCACAGTAAAGTGACACTTTTAACACCCTTTCGCCACTTCACAAAGTTTCAGAAACATCACAGGTAAAAACTCTCTGCGAAGTTCTTCTCATCACACCCCGCCAGGGAAAGGAAATTCGCTTCTCTCTTTCCGCAAAGCCCAGAGCCCACCTGGACGCGCCGTCGGAAGCCCGAGCACGCAGCAGGGAGCGGGGCGCGCGGCCGTCCCCGCCGGGGCTGGGGTCTCGACCGTCCCTGGTCACGGGTCCCCCTAGGCAAAGCCGCCCACTTGGGCAGCGAGGGACCCAGCCTCGCCTCGTCGCCCACCCCGGTGCCCTCCAGACCACCGCGCTTGCAGCTGTCGCGGGGCCTAAAGCTCCCTCAGACCCCCGCGACACAGGCGTCGCTGAGGAGACATGGAAACATCCCCGGGGCCCGACCACGGCCCCATTTTAGAGAAAGTTAACGACAAAAGAGACAGAACGGGCGCTCACCGCCAGCCCGCAAGGCCGGGCCGCCCCGACAGGCGCCCCCCACAGCCCTGAGCCAGCAGCCAGATGGGAGAAGCGCACCTGAGCCACGCCGCGCCCTTCCCCGCCCGGGTCCCGCCGCCCTCCTCAGGGTCTCCACGTCCCACGCTCGCGCTGAGGCGGCGCAGCGCGACCGCGGCTGGTTACCTGCTGGAGGCAGTGGGCGCTCTGCTGTCGCCGCCCGCGGGAACTGTGTCTCCGGTCACCTCGCGCGGCCGCGCCTCGAGTTCCCACCCTCCCCAGGGCCTCCCCAGCCCTGTCACTTACTCCCTCCCCTCCATTTCCCTCCCCATCCCCACTCCAACACCACCCACCAGGGCCGCCCTGCCCCGTGGGACGGGCGCGAAGGGGCGAGGCAAGGCGGGGCGGGGCGGGGCGAGGCGGGGCGGGGCAGGGCGGGAAGTGGAGTGGCGCGAGGGGCTGGGCGCGGAGGGGCTGGGCGCGGAGGGGCTGGGCGCAGAGGGGCGGGGCCTCCCGCGTACCTGAGACGAGCTGCGCCTGCGTCCTCCACGACTCCGCGCTTGGCAGCCCCTTCTGGGAAGGTGTAAAATGCCGCCAGGTATGGGGTGTGTTGTGGGAGAAGAAGGGAGACAAGCGGTAGGAGGGGGACAGAGGGGAAGCTATTGGCCTGATGAAACTTCTCTGACTTGGGTAGGCAGGAGCAGTCTTTCTGGCTGGAGATGTTTCTGCACACTTTTCTTAGAAGCGGAGTAGGCATGTTATTACTTGACTTTTAGAGTTTTTATAAAAAGTCTAATTTATAAAGTCTAATTTATAAAGTCTTTGAGGATCAGCCCTGCTCTCTTCGCTTTTGTTGCTTTCTATCTGCTACTGCCTTGCCATCATGGGTGTCTTGGAAAGAATATTAAATGTATCCACCACAGCACCTCGCACCCCGGATTCTGAGGGAATCCCCTCTAACCCTGGCAAAGCGGGGGCCTGGCCCTTTTCTCTGGGCTTCCTTGGTGGAAATCTCAGCACTGCTCGGAAAGTTGTTGAATGAGTTTCCTAGATTGTATGATGAAGAATGGCTCAGCATTTTTTGTTTGTTTTGTTTTGACAGAGGGTCTGTCGCCCAGGCTGGAGTGCAGTGGCCGCTCATGGCTCAGTGCAGCCTCGACCTTCAGGTCTGAAGTGATCCTCCCGCCTCAGCCCCTCCCCCAAGCAACTGGGAATACAGGCGCGAGCCAGCATGCCAGGCTAATTTTTTAATTTTTTGGTAGAGATGAGGTCTCATTATGTGGCCCAGGCTAGTCTTGAACTCCTGGACTCACGTGATCTTCTCACCTCTGCCTCCCAAAGTGCTGGGATTACAGGCATTGAGCCACGGTGCCGGCCTGGGTGGTGGGACTATAAAATCGAAAGAAAGATTCATACTTTTCTTCCTGGAGAGCAGTCTTTCCCAGAGTGAGTTCTGTCCATCTCAAGGTCCTAGAGATGCTGGAGTGGGGGTAGGGGTAGATCCCCAGATCACATTAATCTGGGGGAAAGAGACACACAATACTTGTTTTCCTTGAGATTCACAATGCATGCTAGCATTTTACAGACCTAAGAACCATGTTTTACTTTCTTTGATCCTGCATCTCCCAAATGTGTTTGACCATAGAACTCTTTTCTTGAGAAATGCCTATTTCCAATCTTGGGCATTAGTGTTTCAACAAATACTTTGAAAACCACTGCTTTCAAGTCCTAGTAAGTTCACCTTTAATAATGTATCACCACTGTTTGCAAAGTTCTGCACTGTTTACACAAAGGTTTCATGAGTCATTTCATTTAATCCTGGAAATTGCAATGTAGCTGTTATTATCTTCATTTTGCTTTTGAAAATATTTAAAGGTTAGACAACCTGTTAGTGGTTGCCCAAACATACAGTCAAGATTTGAATCTGAACTTTGAACTCCAAGGCATTTTAGACTAATATTCTTTCTCTCTCTCTCTGCTCTCTCTCTCATTTGTTCCTTTTTTTTTTTTTTTTTTGGACAGGCTCTCACTGTTGCCCAGACTGGATTGCAGTGGCACAATCATAGCTCACTGCTGTCTCAAACTCCTGGGCTCCAGCCATCCTCCCACCTCAGCCTCCCAAGTGTGCTTGGACTACAGGCACATGCCACCATGCCTGGTTACATTTTTTAATTTTTTTATAGAGACAGGGTCATGCTTTGCTGCCCAGGCTGATCTGAAACTCCTGGCTTCAAGCAATCCTCGCGCCTCAGCCTCCCAAAGTGCTGGAATTACAGGCATGAGCCACGGTGCCCAGCTTCCCTTGCTACCTAAGGAGAGCACATCCTTGGTTAGAAATTACTGGATTCGTGTGTTAGTTGAATCTTCTCAAGGGCAAGACCATAAGTTTACCTATATTTTACTTCCTTACAGCACCTGACTTAGTGCAGGGCACAAAAGTGTCATTGAAATGTACTGAATGAATGAAGGAGGAATGAATGCTCGATAACTACTAATTGAAGTGAGCTGATACTTGGTTCCTTAAATGAACACCTTTAACAACCTCTTTGCTGATGCAGAAGTACCAAGAGCAGGAGCTTCCCTAATTGTTCCCAGTTTTCTTCCCTAGTCCATCTTAAAACACTTTCCTAGAAGAATCCTCTCTATTGACAGATACAGTTTTTCTTGTAAAATCATGAAGCCAATTCCTTTGTTTTCCTTGAAATGGGCCTCCTTCCTGTTCTATCTGAGGCAAGGCTACATGAATGGAGGGTATCGTACACCTTTCTTTGTGCTCTTATTTCTAATCTCTTCCCACAAAAGGATTGTCCTCAAAATATTATGAACAGGTTTTTGTTTGTTTTTTAATTTAGCAATTTTATATTATTTGAAGCTGATCTAAGGAGAAAAATAGACTGGTCAATATGGATAACGCGGCTGCTTAGATATACTGTGTGTATCAATTCTTTCATTTGATAGAGAAAATCACATAATTCCTACTCTAAACCCCTATTCATTCTTTATTTAATGCAGTTTAGAAGTGCTTTGTGACTCAGCCCAAGCCTACCTCTCCAGCCTTATCTCCCAGTATTTCCATCACACCTTTTTGACCTACTGAAGGAATTGCAGTTCCCTAAACTGTCAAATTTGCACATACCATTCCCTCTACCTTTCTCTTATGAGTATCAACTAGCAAACTCATGTTCATCCAACCAAAATACCACCTCTTCTAGACAATGAAACCCCACAACTCCCATTCCTGACTCAATTAGGTGCCATTTCCCAGCATAACCACCACAATCCATGTGTATGTCTATCATGGTGCCTATGTAATAGCTGCAATTACTGGCTTCTTTTCCCACTTCCCTCTAGATACATTCCAAGTGAGTTACCAATGGGCAGGAATGATGACTTCAACCTCTATTTCCTGACCACACAGTATAGCACTTAACATAGAAGGCACTCAACAATTTGTTGAATAAATGAAAACATAGCTTCAAAAGAGTATGAATTCCTAGAGTGCTTGTGAAATAATTTTACAAATAAATGGTCATGAATATAGTGGGTAGCAGACAGATGTTTGCTTCTCTCAAAATTATTTCCTTCCTATTTTCTGCCTTAGAACATAACAGCAGAAGCCTATACATATTCATTCATTTCATGTATTTGTTCAAAAAATATTTCTGAGTGCCTACCATATAACAGATGCAGTCCTAGGCACTTGCTTCAGAGACAAAGTGACATTTTAGAAATATCATGGATGCTCACCAAACCTCAATTCTTCTCCCTGGGCATGAAGCTAAACTGCTTTGCCCATTCACTCCCCTTGCATCTAGATAAGGTCATGTGGCCAGTTCTGACCAATGGAATTTGAGCAGAAATAGAGTTTTACTTTTGCATCTAGGCAACTAAGAACAGGTGAGCCTTCACCCTACTCTCTCCCTCTTTCCATTCCATGACAACCTTGGACTAAACCATGGTAACCATTGCTAAAGCTCACAATATGACAAGATGGGAGAAATATCTGTGTCCTTGATTGGCTTCATGGAACAAAGCTCTCACCACTGCCCACTAACTTTGATTGGATGGTGATGTGAGTGAAAAATATACTTTATTGTGTTAAGCCACTAGTATTTGGGTTTTTTTTTTTTCCAACACCTAGCTTTACCTACTCTGATAGGCACTGTCATGGATGATGACATATAGATTACATTAAACATATCAAAAAAATGTTTCTCATGCTATCGGCATTCTACGGGAGACATAGAACATGAAAATTTATCAAGGAGTGTATTAAAGTCATAGAAAATTTAAGTTTGTCCCAAGTAGATAAAGAAAAATCTTTGTGGATACATAGCTCTCTATCTTTCAGGTGGCCACCTTATGAGAATGCTGACATCTTCACCTGAAAGCAAGCACAGAGTCACCATCATGCCTTCTTCATCATCTTTATCTGCACTTCTCTCTCTCTTTCAAGCACTTCGAAGGGTTTCCCTGAGTGGGCTTCAGGAGATCCAGTGTTACTCAAAGTCTAGTATATATTTGGGAGAAGAGAGAAATAAAAAGGCTAGGCTCTAAAGGGTCTTGAATATCTTACTGAGGAATTTGCCCATTAATCCACAGGATACATAGTCGAATAAGCTAGGAACTATTTGTAGTGAGATGAGTTGCTTTTTTCTTTTTTCATTCCCTCCCTCATCATCTTCTTACCTGGATAACTGTTACCCACCAAACTAAGGTAACAATGGGATAATGCCTGGTCACAGATGCTCCACCAAGAGAACTAATCATGAAAGTCTCATTTCTCAGTGCCCTCCCACAAAGCCCTTCCTCAAAACACTCGTCTGCCTCCTCCAAACCCCACTAATCAATGAAACTTCATAGCACTAAAAGACTGACACAGTTGTATTAGAGGTCTAAATGAAAAATATTCAGCACCTAGAGCAGGAGGCAATAGCACCAGTGGGGTCAAAGGAAATCTATGAAGGAGGAAACAAAGAGAGAATCCAAAAACAAAAGGTTTTCCACCAACCACATGATTGGCTCACCCAGGCTGAGCAACTGTTCCAAAGAGGATGAGAGCACATGAAACTGATCAGGATTCAAGAACAAAGGCCCCAAACTCACTGAGAAGAGCAGAGAAACATCTAAACTCCTACTTCTGTGACCTCTGTATGGACTGGAAGAAATGACTCAAACCTGAAGCAAATGACCCTGCATTCTTCTGGACCCATGTCAACTTGCTTAAATTGGAACTCCATTCCCCCAAATTTATTTCCCTACATGGTTACAAGTTAGGTTGGCCAAAAAGAAGAATTGAGGCAAGATTTGGAAGGTGAAAGTGGAGCAGAGCCACTCCCTCTGAAGATCCTTGTGACTACACATGGTGGCAGACACACAGAGATTCTGGCAGGTTCCAGCTCGTCCTCCTCCCCATGTCTAGCTCTTCTTTCCAACTCCAGTCCCTGCTGGCCAGAGGACCCAAGATGACTCCAGAGCTTGGTGGGAGACCTCCAGAAGTATCAGCTATCTATGGACTTTTCCACAGCTCCTCTCCTGGGTACCACTCCAGCAGTTAGACATGTGCGGCTTCCTAGAATCATTACAAGTTCTGGCCTTACAAGTCCACCTGTACAGGACTTCAGGATGGCTGGTTAGTGACTTTTCTCTAATCCTTCAATTCTGCTTTCAGACCTTTACTTCACCAGTTTCTCACATAATTCTGCAAGAGATTAGTCTCTTATCAGTAAGATTCTAGTGGTTCTGCTTCCCTGATTAAACCCCTCTAATACACCATTCATATTCTTGGCTACCTAGCAATAAGATTATGTGGATTGTACTACCCTTCCCTTCCACCTTTTTTGTTTTGTTTTGTTTTTTAGACAGGGTCTGGAGTGCAGTGGCGTGATCATGGGTCACTGCAGCCTCCACCTCCCAGGCTCAGCTGGTCCTCCCGTCTCAGCCTCCTGAGTAGCTGGGAGTATAGATATGCCAACACACCCGGCTAATCTTTTTTTTTTTTTTTTTTTTTTGTAGAGACAGGGTTTTACCATGTTGCCCAAGCTGGTCTCAAACTCCTGAGCTCAAGCCATCTGCCCACCTTGGCCTCTCAAAGTGCTGAGATTACAGGCATGAGCCTCCATGCCCGACCTCCTTCTCCTACACTATTAAAGGCCAAGTGCTGAAGTTATTTATATATAGGAACTACAGAAATTTGGGTAACAATTATGCCCTGGTGGTAGTCTCCCCATAAGAGGGTGACTGGTTGCCCACTGCCTTCACATTGAATTTACGTAATAGAAGAACTGACTTTCAGTTTTTCAAGCTTAGAAACTTGCTCCTTTTCTCTTTTAGCATACTGAGTAAATCTCTCTTGAAGAAGGAAGTTTGGTCAGGCTCACCAGAAGTAGACAACAGTATGTCTGTCTATTAATATAGAATGAGAAATAGGATTGTTGCAAGGCCCAAACATGTGTATTTTTTTGCCAAAACACTATGCCCTGAAGAAATAGCTATCCAGGAAGCTAAATGATAACCAAAAGGTTGCCTGATCAGGGAAATGGAATGAAAATTAGGAGAGTTGGGAGTAATATTGAATGTTAGCATTGAGTTATGATAGCTACCATCAATACTACAGAAGGGACTAACCTGTCAAAGTTGCAGATAAGCTATGTGGTTCCACTTTCTGGAGCCACAGTCCTAGTCATATTCCTTCTTTTTAGTAGGTTACAGTATTGGCCCCAGGACTTCATCGTGTACTGTATCCATGCCCATATCCAAAGCCTATGACTTCGAAGTTCCTTCCACTGAAGGAGTGGAGTTTATTTCCCTACCCCTTGATTTTGGGTTCAGCCATGTGACTTGCTTTGGTCAATAGAATGAAATGGAAGTAATTGTGTTCAAGTTCTGCACTTAGGCCTTAAGAGACTTCATGTGTTTCTGCTTGCCTTCTTGTACTTCTACAAATGCTAGAAGACTTCCCTGGGCCAGCCAGCTGGTCCAAGGAGGGTAAGACACCCTAAAGCAGAGTCATGCCAGGTAAACCCAGCTTAGAACAGCTAATCCCCAGCTGCCCAGCAAGCATGAGAAATAAAAGATGATTTTTTTTTTTTTTTGTACCATGGCATTTTGGGGATATTTGTTACACAGAAATAGTGACCTGACATATCCTCCCACCATGATTTTCTGGAATAGGGAAAATCTAACCCCGTCATGGCCCCAGAGTTCCAGACCAATGTTCCCAGGACTCCTCTCGAAGTCACTAGGCAGCACCAATTTAGCCAATGGTAAGTTAAAAGATTCAGTTTCTCACACTCAATACAATTCTACTTGGAATTTTCTGTCCTTTGGGTTAGATATAAAATCTAAATATTTGTTAATAGCAGAGATGAGAAAGATTTAACAACTTTTCAGAAAGTTACTTCTGAATATTAGTGATTGTACATGCCACTCAAAATCACTGTGTGAAATAACATTCGAAGCCTATCATTTGTAACTTCTGCTTTCATCAGAGCTTTAGGAAAATACCTATGCCCAGCAAAAACCCCAGGCAGTTTTAGGACGCCAAAGCTTTCTTCATCTGTCTTTAAACCTGCTCCACATCCATAAAGATAATTCATGAATAAATGTGGTTGGCAGATGAACCAAATATTCAAGGACATCTTTTTTAAGCCTTTAGTTAAGACCTTTCGTTTGTTAGTTTACACATTAGTCTCTCTATGAATTAGAAGTGGAGGGAGGGGCTCAAAATGCTTTATAATCCTATTTTTTTCAGACATTCCTTCTTTCTCCACCACTCCCAGCCCTTCACTATCTTCCTCCACCCTTCTAGCTAATGACAGGACTAATGATGTTGGGATAGTTTTTGAGGAAATGTGGGAGGTCTGTAATACATTTCCTACTTGACGTGGGTTACATTTTTACCAGAAGAAAGGAAAAAAGAAAACAATGCAAATATATTTCCAGCACAGCTGGGCGGCAGCTCCATAAAGTGGCTTTTAAAGAGCTATCCCATTGCCCTGCGAGTTGACAGCACTCCAGGGAGGGGACAGGGTCTGTGAGGGCCAGAGAGGCATACCCTTCCATTCCTGAGAAACATCCCCTCAGGAAACGATTTGGCATTTCCTACAAAACATGAACTTGTTTGGCAGCCTGACCAACTCATCACCCCTGTTCATCTCATATTGCATGCCTGATTAATAACAATGACATAGTGAATACAACTTCAGTAGGAAAGCAGGGAGGAAGAGCCAAACAACACCGTTGTCAAACAAACACGCATGCGCACGTGCCCACAGACTCACTCACACACCCCAATATATAAAGCCACTCTTTAAATGTTGGGAAATATAAAAATGCTTCCATCAAAACCATATTATGGGCCCAATGTGGTGGCTCATGCCTGTCATCTCAGCATTGTGGGAGGCCGAGGTGGGCAGATCGTGAGGTCAAGAGATCGAGACCATTCTGGCCAACGTGGTGAAACCCCGTCTCTGCTAAAAATACAAAAATTAGCTGGGCGCGGTGGCACATGCCTGTAGTCCCAGCTACTCAGGAGGGTGAGGCAGGAGAATCGCTTGAACCCAGGAGGCGGAGGTTGCAGTGAGCCAATATTGCACCACTGCATTCCAGCCTGGGTGACAAAGCAAGAGTATGTCTCAAAAAAAAAAAAAAAAAAAAAAGCCATCTTATGTTACTGGGAGGGACCAGGGTTGAAGATTACTTCCTTTCTCCCGTCCAAATAGTACATCGACATACTTGGGGATGATAATAGCTGTCATTCTTCATGGACCTACTACGTGCCAAACACTGTGTTAATGGTCCATATAAGTAAGTGTATATACATTGGCTGGGTGCGGTGGCTCATGCCTGTAATCCCAGCACTTTGGGAGGCTGAGGAGGGGGTGGATCACTTGAGGTCAGGAGTTCGAGACCAGCCTGGCCAACATGGCAAAACCCCATCTCCACAAAAAATTAGTGACATGGCGCACACCTGTAATCCCACCTACTTGGGAGGCTGAAGCAGGAGTATCACTTGAACCCAGGAAGTGGAGGTTGCAGTAAGCAGAGATGGTGCCACTGCACTCCAGCCTGGGCAGCAGTGTGAGTGAAACTCCATCTCAAAACAAATAAATATGTTTATACATCTAGTTTAATTCTTGCAACAACCATTTAAGAATTAGTAGGCATTATCTAGAGGTTACAGATAAGTAACTTTTTCAAGATCACAAAGAAGTAATGGTACAGATTGGACTTGAACCCAAAGCTAGGTGTGACTCTAAAGCTCAAGCTCCTTTTGTTAAGTCACAGATTTAGTTGGTAAATTGTAAAGCCTAGACTTAGGGTTGCTTCCTTACTCAAAGCCCAATGAAATTGTCATCTCTTCTGTGGGTTCTTGCCTTGTTCTGGACAAAATTCTTATGGTTACAAATAACAGAAAACCTCTCCAATTAGCTCAAGTAAAAGTCAGGGAATGGTATTCTACTCCTACCCTTACTTTGGGTAAGAAAACAATGGGAACATATTCAGAGAACTGAACAAGCAGGCATCAGAAAGGGCAGGAGCTAAGGTAGCCCAGACACCCTTCAGCCTCGCATTTCATGGAGACTGCTTCTTTTTGCACACCTGCACATCCCAATCAGCTTATCTGAGTCACCATTCTCTCAAAGCTGCAGTCTACACCTGATTCTCTAATTACTTCCTCGATGGTATATTTGTCCAGCCTTTGGGCTCAGGACCCATCTTAGAAGTAAGTGCTTCTCCCCAGTTTTCTGGGGACGAATCTGATTGGCTCAGCTCATATTTTCCGACCAGGCCACACACAAAGTACAAATTGCTGGCTGGTCTATGGTTGGGCACCCGTTGGTCAGATGTTCGCCCTGGTCCACTCAGAGGTAGCTGGGGAGGAGAGGGTGAAGGGATCTGCTGCTGCACCTCTGGGCAGGGAAGTACCCTGAAATCCAGCAGATAGATGCTTAGCTCTTTCTCTCCTTTCTTTTGTAAGACTGTCACACCTGCATTAGGATTGAATTTTAAGTAGCCTCCCATTGCTCTCCAACTGCCCTCTATTTGTTTTCTAGATTCTTGCAGTAACATCTTGTTGTGGTTCTATCTGCAATGCCTTATCAGAGTGCTAAAAACACAGTGGACCCTAAAAAATGATTTGTTGTATTTAGGTAGAGTTCATCGTGGAAAGGACCAAGACAGAAGATCAATAATTTTTTTTTTTAATATCTTCCCTTGTCCACCAAAAGATCATCAAAACTAGAGAGAATATCAAATGCCTGGTGACAAGTCTTCGGCTGCACTGGCTTCACAAGAGCTTATGTGGAGAAGAAAAAGAATTTGAGCCAGAGCAACGAAACTCTAAAGTTGTTTCCAGCTCTCTTACCAAAAGAGGCATCCAGCCCAACAGCTCTCAACCTGGAGTAAAGCTCCCATGTGCCAGGTGGAGCATCCTTGCTTTGATTCCATCCCTTTACTCCCATTCAGAGAATTCTATTTGAATTTAAGTAAATGACTCTTCTGCTATTATTGTGGTAAGCTTGATTCTGCTGTGATTAGAAAAGAACAAAAAATGAACAATTGCAAAACCTTTGTGTTAAATTACTGGTAACAAATTACCGGTAACTTTGTTACAATTGGCATTGTGACTGAGAGCTGTTAGTTAAGGACATTCTGCTGCCCGCAGCTGAGGTGACACTAACTGTATCAATAAGGATGTTTTCAGCCTCAAATAAACAGAAAACCCAATTCAAAAAGGATGCTTTCAGCCCCAAATAACAGAAAATCCAATTCCAATGGTCATAAAAACAAGGAAGGCTGGGCGTGGCGACCCATGCCTGTAATCCCAGCACTTTGGGAGGCCGAGGTGGGTGGATCATGACGTCAGGAGATCGAGACCATCCTGGCTAACACGGTGAAACTCCATCTCTACAAAAATACAAAAAATTAGCCGGGCATGGTGGCAGGCGCCTGTAGTCCCAGCTACTCGGGAGGCTGAGGCAGGAGAATGGCGTGAACCCAGGAGGCAGAGCTTGCAGTGAGCCAAGATCATGCCACTGCACTCCAGCCTGGGTGACAGAGCAAGACTCCGTCTAAAAAAAAGGAGGCTGGGTGTGGTGGCTCAGGCCTATAACCCCAACTCTTTGGGAGGCCAAGGCAGGTGGATCACCTGAGATCAGGAGTTCAAGACCAGCCTGGCAACATGGTGAAACCCCATCTCTACTAAAAAATACAAAAATTACCCGGGCATGGGGGTGGGCACCTGTATGTAATCCCAGCTACTCAGGAGGCTGAGGCCAGAGAATTGCTTGAACCTGGGAGGCGGAGGTTGCAGTGAGCCAAGATCATGCCACTGCACTCCAGCCTAGGCAACAGAGCAAGACTCCATCTCAAAAAAAAAAAAAAAAAAAAAGGAAATGTTTTAGTTTCTGTAATGGTTTAAATTGTCCACAATTCTTTGAAACTCCTTTCAACAAAAGCTGGAAACTGTGTCCTCTGAACTGCATCTAGGCTAACCATAGTGACTGATCAACCAGCAAAGTACAGTGAAAATGATACTATATGATGGCTGATGCTAGGTCATAAAATGTGATGCAGTTTCTACATAGTTATCTTTGTGTGCTTACTCTTGGAATTCAGCCACCATGCTGTGAGGAAGCCTGCGCAGTTTGTGGAGACCCACATGAAGAGGGCCACGTAGAAAGGAATGAGGCCCATGACCTTCACATCTGACTGAGCCAGCATTGACTTTCCAGTTTGTGAGGGAGCCGTCTTGGAAGTGGATTACCCCGGGTCCTGGCTAAGCTGCGCCACCTCACCCCTTGTCGAGTAGATCCAAGCCTTTCCCACTCAGCCCTGCCCACATTGCAGATTCATAAACTAAATAACGATAAAATGCAGTTGTTTTGAGCCACTGTTTGGGAAAAGTTTGTTGCACAACAATAGATAACTAATATGGTTAACCTATGAGGAAATCCAAAGATAGATCAGCCTTCAGACTCATTTATTTCCAATTCAACCATTTAGCATTGAGTGTTTTCCTTCCCTTTTCTCTGTTCTGCATTGTGTAAGTTTCGTCCTTAATCTAGTTCCATTTGTAGTTGTAGAATGACTGCCAGGGGAAGACCCTCCTCCTTCAACTCAGGTGAAGAGAATAGAATAAATTCTCCTGGAATGCTCTTAAGAGAAAGTAACTTTCCCAGAAGCCAGCAAACCTCTCCTCTTATCTCTTTGGCCAGAATTAGGTCACATGCTTACTTTTGAACCAATACTGGCAAAGAGGATAAGATATCATTTTGACTGATCAGGCCTATCCCTTAAATTGAGACCAGTTTCCCAAACCACATGGCTGCTGCTTATGGGATAGAATGGATGTTGGGAAAGTCGCTTCACCAATTTAAGATATCTGAAAGAAGGGACAGGTAAATGAGAAAACCCTCAGGTGGTGACCAGCCCAGGCACATAACTAAGAGAGAACCCACAGGATTAGGAGTATCCTGGGTAAGCCAGTCGAGGGTCTAGCATGATACAGATTGTCTACTTTGAAGACCCACGTGACTGCAGATCCTCCCTTTTCCCCTTTTCTGGCATTTCCTATTTTTGTTAACTGCCTTACCTTCTTCAGCCATCTGCATATTTATTCCAGCTCCCTTGCCTAGTGGGAGGAAAATGCACTATTCAACTTCTGGTAACTTTATTCCAATTTCTCTCTGAAGAAAAACCTCCTGACATATGTAAGGGTTGGTCTCATTATTTTTCCCATTTTTGCCAATGAAATAACTAAGGCTTTATGATAGTCTTGGGAAGATTACTTCTCCTCCCTGGATCTGTCTACTCACATGAAAAATGAAGGGAGTAGACCAGAAGATTAATAACCTCTCAAGCTCCAGGAGTTTCTGTACTCTTCCTCCTGTCTTTTCCAAGATGACTTCAGCCGTGGCTGAAAATTCGTGTCGTTTGTTGCTGCGATGCTGTATGCCTAGCTCTTCTTCGTAGTCATCATCTCTCCAACATTCACTATTTTGCTTTCACTGCTTTGGGCCATATGCAAATCCTGCCTTCCTTTTTCACTTTTTGGGCAGGCTGTCACTAAAAGTAATGAGGATTCCTTAATTTTCTACATGGCTTTTTCCTGTTTCTACCTTTGACCTTGTGCTGCCTCCGTTAAACACAGCACAACAGTGTAATGGAGTTCAGCGAACATTTCATTTCCAGAAATTTAATAGGATATTTCATGAAAAAAACATTTGTGTGAATTAAGTATAGGAGACAGAGTCGACATCTGCTTTTAGTCTCATCATGAGGCCCACTCTTCCTCCATTCCAAAGTTGCGTGGCCGCTGTGACTTCCCACTATTGCACTTCCCCAGTCAGAGTTGATTGGTTCATGAGATGGTATCTAACCCAAGGCGATCAATCAAAATCCTTCCCTAGAATTTTTTTTTAAACTATAACTAGAAAAAAACAGTCAGTCCTCTTTGTAGTAACAGAAGACACTTTAGGTAGAAGAGGTCAATCCATAATAACAGACTGTGAAGTTGATGTGCCGAGAGAAGTAAAGATAAGAGATGGTGAAGGATTCCAAAGGCATTAGATTTCTTGGTTGCATTCTTGGTTGAATTCACCTCTACTTTTCCCCTAGTACTAGTACACAAACCACACCAGGTATAAGCCCATAACTAATATATTTTACCTAAGTTAATACATGTTTAGTTCTTGTCACTTAAACACAAGAGATTTAATATGAGTACTGAGAAAACTGTGTCCCTATAAGATTCTTTAGAACTGAGTCTAGCATTTTTATTCGACTGTGATTTGCATACATTTTTATTTTCTTTAATTGCTTGCCTCTGAGTATTTGTTTATGGAATTAAAGATTGGGTTTAGAGGCCAGGCACAGTCACAGCGGCTTATGCCTGTAATCCCAGCACTTTGGGAGGCCGAGGTGGGTGGAGCACCTGAGGTCAGGAGTTTGAGACCAGCCTGGCTAACATGGTGAAACACTGTCTCTACTGAAAGTACAAAAAATTAGCTGGGCGTGGTGGCATGCGACTGTAATCCCAGCTACTCAGGAGGCTGAGGCAAGAGAATCACTTGAACCTGGGAGGTGGAGGTTGCAGTGAGCCCAGATCACGCCATTGCGTGCCAGCCTGGGCAAGAGTGAAACTCCATCTCAAAAAAAGAAAAGAAAAGAAAAGATTGGGTTTAAAAAATGGGATTTAGAGGCAGAAAACCTGAGTTGAAGTTCGGGCATTAATACTTTTTAAACATGATGACATTGCAAGAGCTTCCCTGAGCCTCAATCTCTTTCCTAAAAAAAAAAAAAAGAAAAAAAAAGGGACAATTAAAATTGTTGCCTTAGCAACCTCTCAGAGTCATGATGATAATCAAAATAAAAATTGGGGAGGTATGGGGCCATATTCATCTTTGCATTTCCAACGTCTACTTTAAAGCCTAGGACAGTGTAGTACATACTGAATAAATATTTGGTGAATGAAAGAAAAAACACAAAAGTATTTTATACACTATAAAGCGGGGATCCCCAAACCGCTGGCCTTGGATCAGTACCAGTCTGTGGCCTATTAGGAACCAGGCCACACAGCAGGAGTTGAACAGCAGGTGAGCAAGTGAAGCTTCATCTGTATTTACAGCCTCTCCCCATCACTCATATTGCCACCTGAGCTCCGCCTCCTGTGAGATCAGTGGCAGCATTAGATTCTCATAGGAGCACAAACCCTACTGTGAACTGCACACATGAGGGATCTAGGTTTCATGCTCCTTACGAGAATCTAATACCTGCCCAGGCACAGTGGCTCACGCCTGTAATCCCACCACTTTGGGAGGCCAAGGCGGGCAGATCGTGAGGTCAGGAGTTCAAGACCAGCCTGGCCAACATTGTGAAACCCCTTCTCTACTAAAAATACAAAAATTAGCCAGGTGTGGTGGTGGGTGTCTATAATCCCAGTGACTCAAGAGTCTGAGGCAGGAGAATTGCTTGAATTTGGAAGGTGGAGGTTGCAGTGACCTGAGATTGCCCCACCGCACTCCAGCCTGGGTGACAGAGCAAGACTCCATCTTGAAAAAAAAAGAAAACAGTTCTAATGTCTGATGATCTATCACTGTCTCTCATTACCCCCAGGTGGGACCATCTAGTTGCAGGAAAACAAGCTGAGGGCTCCCACTGATTCTACATTATGGTGAGATATATAATTATTTCATTATATATTATAATGTAATAATAGAAATAAAGTTCACAATAAATGTAATGTGCTTGAATCATCCCCAAACCATCCCCTCACCCCTAGTCCATGGAAAAATTGTCTTCCATGAAACTAGTCCTGCTGCAAAAAGATTGGGGACCACTGTTCTAAAGGACTATTTAAATGCGAATTATATAATGAAGACCACTTTACAATAATATAGGGTGTGTATAAATATTAATATTGGCAACTTACATTGGTCTTGGGCTGAATGACAATTTCAGTGTCATGAACAGAGCTTCCTGTAAACAAACTGCAAAGTGAGTGGAATTTGTGGACAGTACCTCTCCAACCTTTCTTTGGTTGTTCTCCCTCTGTTTGGTCTAAATAGTGTCTCTGGTCCCAAGTTCTGTAAGTGGCCAGTGCTCTAGAGCTGTTTGATGCTGTTGCGGTAGCATCGGAATGAAGAAGGAGGTTTTAAAAATCACCTAAGGCTCTTTCACTTATAATTAGCACATAACCTTACCTGTCCCTTTGAAGTATCACTATGGCTGAGGCTCCCACAAAATTCTCAGGCTGAAAATTGCTTATTTATAGCTCCTTTTTCTCTTCCCAAATGCCTATGTAAAATTATTCAAAGAAGACATGCAGATCCAAGAAGCACACTAGCCTGGTGCCATTCAGCATATGGGCAAACAGACCTCCACACTGTATTATGCCACCAGTGTTTATCCTGAATCATCATGAAGTAAAACTCTATACATGGAGTCTAGCTACTAAGACAAAAAGTGGTCCACACTTTATTTTTAGCATCCATCAAAATGAATAAAGTTATTTAAAGGTTTAGTGCTTCAAAAAGTATTATCTGAATTATCTGAAGTACATTTCCCAAAATGATTCATTTTCTAACTATTCAAGATAGCCTTAGTTTTCAAGTATCATTGCTCATTCAATGGTTCAATAAGTTAATCACGGGTTCTAGATTCCCATAATGTAAATTTCACAATCCTTAACATTATACAGTAGGTGAAAACAGACAGCCTCCCAGCAATAGGCATATTCTATTGGAATAAAAATGCAGCCAGGCGTGGTGGCTCATGCGTGTAATCCCAGCACTTTGGGAGGCCGAGGTGGGCAGATCACCTGAGGTTGGGAGTTCGAGACCAGCCTGACCAACTTGGAGAAACCCTGTCTCTACTAAAAATACAAAAAAAAATCAGCCAGGCATGGTGGTGCATGCCTGTAGTCCCGGCTACTCGGGAGGTTGAAGCAGGAGAATCGCTTGAACTCGGGAGGCGGAGGTTGTGGTGAGCGGAGATCATGCTATTTCACTCCAGCCTGGGCAATGAGAGTGAAACTCCATCTCAAAAAAAAAAAAAAAAAAAAAAATATATATATATATATATATGCTCTGCCTCACTAGCCTTAACTTTTTCAATCGGGAAACCTGTCTTTGATCACATTTCCTAAAGCAAAGATTGTTGTGAAAGAATAGATTATCATGAATTTTTGAATTTTGTTACCCCCACCAATAGATCACTAACTTGTTGTTTAAAACAAATGATCTCCCACTTTCCTACCTTAATAGATGTAATATAATGTGTGTGCTTTAATCTTTGCTTGACCAGTGAACCATACCATATCAAGAAAGTTGCATGATATGTTTGAGGAACTGAGAGGGCCAGAGCCACTGGAGCAAGAGAAAGAGAGAGAGAAGGGTAGGAAGAGAGGGCAGAAAAACATGGGGTAGAGTTGGCCTGGCCCAGTGGCTCACGCCTGTAATCCCAGCACTTTGGGAGGCTGAGTGGGTGGATCACGAGGTCAGGAGATTGAGACCATCCTGGCTAACACAGTGAAACCCCGTCTCTACTAAAAATACAAAAAATTAGCCAGGCGTGGTGGTGGGCACCTGTAGTCCCAGCTACTTGGGAGGCTGAGGCAGGAGAATGGCATGAACCCAGGAGGAGGAGCTTGCAGTGAGCCGAGATCACACATCTGTACTCCAGCCTGGGCGACAGAGCGAGATTCCATCTAAAAAACAAACAAACAAACAAAAAGGAACATGAGGTAAAGGAGATGGCATGGCTGTTATTAAACATTTGCTGCTACTCTAAATAGGCTGAGAAGCCATTGGAGAGTTTGGAGTTGAGGAATGACATGAACTGATTTTTTTAGTACAGATCCCTCCAACTGTTGGGTTGAGAATAGAGTGGAAGGGACAGGGGCAGAGGTGAAGGCAGAGGGACCAGGTAACTGATTCTGCCTATAATCAAGGTGAGAGAGGAAAGTGGCTGGGACTCAGAGTGTAGGAGTGAAGGTGCCAGGTATGAGGGTTAAATGATATAACATATGCACAGCATGATAATTGGCACAGTCAGTCCCCAGTAGATGTTCACTATGATAACAGCATTCTGAACAACAAGACCCAGTAGTAGATGGTTGGTTCATTGCATGGCAGACCCAGGTAAGTGATTACAAACTAGGTAGTCGATGTCAGAATTAGAAAAGGAACTTTTTGAACATTTCTGCATGTATCAATTGAAGTGAAATTGAGTCAAAAGTAAGAGTTCATGCTGCCCTTCATTGAATTCTCTGCTTGGATTTTTTTTTTTTTTAACTACACACACACACACACACACACACACACACACACACACACAATCTGTGATCAAAAAAGTTATTGAAGTGCCGTGGTTGCCCAGAATTCAGCCTGACCTTGCAGCACTCCTAGTTATTAAAAATCATTTCTATGGGCTTACATTTTTTGGTTTAACAAGCACAAGAGGCCATGAACTCTTAATATCTGAAGCAAACGTGTTAAACATCTGGGATCTGGCATAAGCTTCTCCTGTGGGATGCATTGTTTGTGCAAACTTTTATTGAATTAAAAAAAAAAAGTAAGTACTGAGTTTCAAAATATTCGTGTAACCTAGTAAGAATATTTCTCTGAATCCAGAGTCAAAATACAGAGTTTTAAAAACTGATTTATAAACTTAAATTTAAAATTAGGTTAGAAGTCTGTTCTTAAAAAACAGCATGGTTTTGAAGTGGAACCAAACTTCAGCTCTAGCTCTAACAGCAGATGGCTGATCTAAGTTAAATAGGTTTTTCCAGGCTAAAGGCACAGCTTCTGACCACTCTAAGAAAGCCATGGGGTTTGCAGGAAGGGTACTGGCCTAGAGTTTAGGGCAAGTTCTGTGACAAACACAGATAATCTTGGGCAACTTACTTTACCCTGGGCTTGATTTTCCTTATTTTCTATAGAAACTGGAAGGAAAAATACTTACCCATGGATCTTAGAAATGTACGAGGATAAGAAATAAAATAAAATAATAAGTGACAGAACTTTTAAAAGTTCTACACATAAGATGAGGAGGAGGAGGAGGGGGAGGGGGAGGAGGAGGAGAAAGAGGAGGTGGAGGAGGAGGAGAAGGTGAAGGAGGAGGAGAAGGAAGTGGGGGGGGAGGGGGAGGTAGAACATACGAGATTCCTATTTGAAGATGCAAAAGACCAAACAAACTGAACAAAGCTTTTTAATGAAGAAAGACTAAGGGTTGTCTTTGGAGTGTTCCTCTAGGGAGGGACAACCTCTTGTATTCCTTTAGTATCTCCTTGAAGTGTTCAGGGAAGCATCCGGACACAGGGGACAGTCTTATCCATCTAGAGTAACTGACAGACGAACAGGTCCCTCTCGACTTTCACAATCCATAGCCTGAACATTCTGAGAAGTAAGAGAGAGCAAAGCCTGGCTCAGCCCACCCCATTGCCTCTGCTAGACTGAAGGACAGGAAATAGAGAAGGAGCCAGTCCTCCCCAGAAAGGGACAGGGATAGCTTTTTAAACTCACCTCTCCCTTCTGACAGGAGGCTGCTATTCCTTGCAATGTATTTTTGTGCAGCTGAGGATCTGGAGGGTTTCTGACCTGAACAGTGGGCTGGGAGCTGAGTGTGGGAGCTGGAGTTCTGCATAATAGAGTAGGATGAATTTGGAGTTTGGGGACTCTGTAGAAAGAGGAGATGAAGAAACAAGTTGAGTCGGGGAAAGGAAAGTGGGAACCAGTGGAACAGCAGGGATGGAGAGCTGAAAAGCAGGTTCCCTTCTGTCCTACCCTCCACTCTCAAATCCTCAGTAAATTTGCCTACACACCCAAATGCAAATGGAATGTATTCATTTCTAGGGCTGCTGTACAATGTACCACAAACCGAGTGACTTAAAACAACAGACGTTTATTCTCTCACAGTTCTGGAGGCCAGAAGTCCAAAATCAAGGAGTCAGCAGGGCCATGCTCCTTCCAGAGGCTCTAGGGGAGAATCCTTCCCTGCCTCTTCCTAGCTTCTGTTGGTCATGTAAATCCTTGAAGTTCCTTGGTTTATAGCCTCAAAACTCCAACTCTGCTTCCATCTTTGCATGGCTGCCCTCTTCTCTGTGTATCTTTGTGTGTCCTTTTGTAAGGACATCAGTCATTGGATGTAGAGCTAACCCTATTCCAGCATGACCTCATCTTAACTTGACTAATTACATGTGCAGAGATCCTGTTTCCAAATGAGGCCACATTCCATGTGGACGTATATTTTCGGGAGGACACTATTCAACTCACTACAGTGCTGTTTATTTTTGTTCTTATGGAAATCAAGTAAGAAGTAGAATCTCATCTCAGGGGCAACTGGCAAGGGACGATTGGATGGTGGGGGACAAGGGGAGTTGTGGCGGTGGTAAAATGGCCTGTGAACCAAACGAATCCAAGGGAAGTGCCGAGGTTGGAGTCAGAAGTGACCACAAAAATAAAAGCCCCCTCCACTTCCCATGGGAGTTTTAGAAGTGTGGGAAGACTTTGGAATTCCACAGGGCATGGAGTAAGTTCAAAGCAATATCATCCAGATCTCAAAGGCCAGGAAACCACAGCTGACTTCTGGGTTACAAATAAAACAAAGACATATGAGAGAGGAGAAAAAAAGATGAAGCAGAAGGAAGGACAAACGGTGGAGAGATGAACATGAAAGACAGATGAGTTTTTTGAAGAGAGACAAGGGAGGGAAAATCACCAGTTCTTTGGGGTCAGGGTTAAGGCTCTAGCACCTGGCATATAAAAGGTATTCAAGATATGTTTAGGGGCCAGGCATGCTGGCTCACACCTATAATCCCATCATTTCAGGAGGCTGAAGTGGGTGGATCACTTGAGATCAGGAGTTTGAGACCAGCCTGGCCAACATGGTGAAACGCTGTCTTTACTAAAACATACAGAAATTAGCTGGGCATGGTGGTGCACACCTGTAGTCCCAGCTACTTGGGAGGCCAAGGCACGAGAATTGCTTGAACCCAGGAGGCGGAAGTAGTTACAATGAGCTGAGATCGCGCCATTGCACCCCAGCCTGTGTGACAAAGTGAGACCTTGTCTCAAAAAAAAAAAAGAAAAAAAAAGTAAGTTTAGGGAAGGAAAAAGGAAGATAGGGAGGAGAGAGAGCTGTGCCTGGGAGGCCTCATGTGGTGTCACTAACAATTGCCTCCCCTGTCCCCAGAGCTGTCTATATTGTGGCTGTTTGTTCATGACCCTAATTAATGTCAAAGCCCAGAGTGCCATGTGGGAACCCTCTCTGCACCACAGGTCTTTAGACTGAAGAGGCAGCAGTCCCTCTTCCACCAAGGCCTCTGGAGTCTCTCCATCCTTTTCCAATGGTGCTTATTCTATCTAAACTCTCATTTGAGTGGCCACATATCCTGGCCTCTTTGTGGTTTTTGCTGTCCCTAGTGCCACCAGAGTTTACCCTACCTTGAAAGGTCACAGAAGTGGTCTAAATTAGGGAATATCCTTCAACACAAAAAGGCAAGGAGAGCCCTGTGGATTAAGCCAATTGTTTTTAGATCACTTGAGATACAAGTAGTTAAAACAGCTTAGGATTGGAAAGATCTTGTGGTTTATGAGAAACAGCACTAGACCAAAGGTAGATCAAGCAAGAGACCCATCTGCCAATCTGCCACTCACTCCCAGCCTTCCCTGAAGCTAGTCAATCCCCAACTCCAACCTCAGAGTCCTCATTGTAAAGGCATTTGTCCCTCATGACGGAATTTCTAGATCCTTTCAGTTGTCATGGACTATATTCTATACTTTTCTGGAAGCATTCTCAACAAAATATAATTAAAATTACCTCCCTGGTACACCCATAGTGCATTTCCAGAGGGAAAATGTTGCTAGAGACTCCCTTCCCAGTTTGTAAATAGTGGCCAGGAAATGGGTCTGATTTCAAATCTCTCTGAAATGCAATGAGAGGAAAGCACTGAGGGAATGCTGAAGTGGGGTCACTTTTGTCCCCCAAGTTCCAGGAACCATTTATAAACCGAGTCGTGGCTTGGGTGAATGGCTTGTAAGTTTGAAGTGAAGAAAGATGTAGGGGTACCAGCTGCTTGCTCAGATAACAAGGAAGAAAGACACCAAGCACCTCCACACACATCACCTTATTTCTCAAAAAAACTGGAGGAGGTATTATTATCCCCATTTAACAGATGAGAAAAGTGAGGCTCAAAGAACCTCAGTAAATTAGTCCAGGTCACAAACTAGTAAGTGGCAGGGTTGAGACCTAAATCCAGGTCTATTCAACTCCAATCCCAGCATTCCTTCCACTATTGGCAACAGATTGGCACTATGATGTCCAGTCACCTGAACCACAACAAAATTCCTATAAAGAACCAGAGTGGTACCCAGCCCACTTTTCCAAGTTTGCGTAAAGAACAGAGCCATGCTTTTGAGTTGGGAGTAACAGCTGTTTGGGCAGGGACCAGAGCAAGAAATTGTTCATGCAGGGATATTTAACCAGCTCAGTGCCCAGAACAGAGTGGAAGCTTAAAGAATATTTGGGTTTTTGTTGTTGTTGTTTGTTTGTTTTTTGAGATAGGGTATTGCTCTGTTGCCCAGGCTGGAATGCATTGGTGCCATCATGGCTCACTGCAGCCTCAACTTCTTGGGCTTAAGTGATCCTCCCACTTCAACCTCTTGAGTAGCTGGGACCACAGGCATGCACCATTATGCTTGGCTGATTCTTTCCTCCTCTTCCTCCTCCTCCTCCTCCTCCTTCTGCTTCTTCTGCTTCTCTTTCTTTTTCTTTTTTTTTCTTTTTTTTTGGTAAAGATGGGGTTTCACCGTATTTCCTAGGCTGGTCTCAAACCTCTGGCCTCAAGCAATCCACCAGCCTCAGCCTCCCAAAGTGCTGAGATTACTAGCATGAGCCACCACTCCCAACCAAGAATATTTGTTGAGAAGTTGAGTAAATACAGGATTCAGGGTTGACATCGACATCTTTTCTTTCTTTTTTTTTTTTTTTTTTTTTTGAGACAGAGTCTTGCTCTGTCGCCCAGGCTGGAGTGCAGCGGTGCGATTTTGGCTCACTGCAAGCTCCGCCTCCCGGGTTCACGCCATTCTCCTGCCTCAGCCTCCCCAGTAGCTGGGACCACAGGCGCCCGCCACCACGTCCGGCTAATTTTTTGTATTTTTAGTAGAGACGGGGTTTCACAGTGTTAGCTAGGATGGTCTTGATCTCCTGACCTCATGATCTGCCTGCTTCGGCCTCCCAAAGTGCTGGGATTACAGACGTGAGCCACCACGTCCGGCTGACATCGACATCTTCTGCAGGTTACCAAAGAAGGATCTGAGGCTCAGAGAGGCCAGATGACTTGCCCTAGGTCACATAGCAGAGAGAATTGGATAAAGAACCAAAGATGTCTAGACTTCAGACAGAGATCTTCCTTCACATCACCATAACTCCTCTGGCCAGGAGAATTTTTCCTGTACATTTTAATTAAATGCAGTATACTTTGAGCCAAATGATTGCTAACCTCCAACTGAGAACACTTATTTGCCTAATGAGTTCTTTAGCAAAAGACTCTGCTGCTTCAGGATGCAGAGATAGCTTGGTTAATGCATGTTTCAGTTTTCATATTATGCTATGAGTCATTTTTGTTTATCTTAGAATTCTTTCCTCATCTGTTGTGTGTGGTGGCCCCAGTCACCAGGGATAGGAACTTTGTCACTCACTCAGGAAGTGATGGACTGACTCCCTGTGAGTGGATGAAGAAACTGCTTTCATAAGCGTGGTCATGCGGATCAAAGTGTGGGTCCTCTACACATGTTCCCAATTAACTGTGGCCATCCCATTCCGTGTCCCTTGCACTCTCCAGCATAGTTTCTAATCCTTTAACAGCCCAAACAACAAGAGGGAAGCCCAGCCCAGCCAAAACAAAAGCAGAAAACAGCCAAAGGAAGATGAAAACATCCTAGTGATTAGTGAGAGAGATCCAAATATCCCAGTATCTGGAGCCACCTCGGGGTACTGGGATATTTGGAGCTTCTCACTGCAGGGGGTCGCCTCATCTGCACCCAGTGTCACTTCCCACAAGGACCCCAGAGCTCAGTCTGTAGCACTAGACTCTGTGCTTTGATACACACTGCTGGCCATCTTCACAATACCTTCACCCAAATGTGGCCATCTTCAATTCAGCATGTTTCATTTGTCAAACTGTGTAGTTAAGATCTATCCATTTAACTGTATGTAAGTATTACCTTAACAAAACATAAAAATTTTAAAAAAGAAGCAAGTTTAAAATGACATTCACCTTTCCCTTCTACCAAAACTCTTCCTCCTGAGGTCTTTAGCCCACTCAGGGTGTCCTTTGGCTCCCTAAACCTCCATACCCAATCAATCACCAAGACCTATTGATTCCACCTATTCCATTTCTCTTGAAGCTTTCCCCTTCTCTGCATTTTCCCATCATTGCATTCTGCTCAACCTACTGACACTGACCACCTACTATGGGCCAGGCACTGTGCGAGACTGTAAGTCTACATTATGAACAACACACAAATAGTACCATGCTGGAGTTTGCATTTTAGAACCCCAGGTGGAAACTACACCACAGGGGCACTGGTAATACAAAAGGAGTGACTCCCTCTACACAGGGGTGGGGGCTTGGTGGGCTGCACAGACCACACAGGTCAGGGATGGCTCTGGAAAGTTCCTAGAGAGGCTGATCTCTGTTGAAAGATAAATAGGTATTTGCCAAGTGGGCAAAGAGAAGAACTGCATTCCAGCCAATGAGAAGAGCTCAGACAGGAGCAGCTGGAGGGAGTACCTCAGCCATTCTGGTTTGTCGGGGATGTGTTTGTTTCTTCAAGAATGTGTTCTAAAGGAGGGGAAAGTGGTAGGAGCTGGAACTGGAGAATCAAGCAGGAACCAGATCACGGAAGGTTTTGTCAATCTTATTCAGGAGTTTGAAACTTAGTCTGTGGGCCTGTGGGCAGACGGAATGTCAGTAGAGTTCTAAGTAAGGACCTAGTCAGCCTTACTCTTTAGAAAGATCACTTTAGGAATAATGTTTCTTATGTGAACAACTGCAATTATTTTTCTTAACTCTCATCTCCCCTCCCTCCATATACCATTTCCAAAGTGGAAAACAAGATGATGTGTTTTCCCTAATAAAAGATGGAAACAAAATTAAAACCTCACCACAGCTTCCCATAGCAGACAGCAGCAATTCCAGACTCCAAGGAAAATTGTTCCTGGAGATGTTAATAGTTGTTATGGGGAGTAGGGGGGCTGGGAAAGGGGGGAAATCATTTCCTTGAAAAAAAAAAAAAAGTTGGATTAACCTTTATATGAAATTAAGCAGGTTTCCTTTTCATTGCAGGACTTCTCAGAGGCTTCAATTTTCTAAAATCAACTGTGACTGTTTGAAAAGGGGATTCAGCATTCAAATTCCCCAACTTATTAAACAAGTGAGTTCCTTGATCTTGGAGCGTTGATTAGCATCTTCATGGGCTAGTCTTCTGTGAAATGCTGACCTGCACAGTATGAAGTCCAAACTCAGCCGGGCGCGGTGGCTCAAGCCTGTAATCCCAGCACTTTGGGAGGCCGAGACGGGCGGATCACGAGGCCAGGAGATCGAGACCATCCTGGCTAACACGGTGAAACCCCGTCTCTACTAAAAAAATACAAAAAACTAGCCGGGCGAGGTGGCGGGCGCCTGTAGTCCCAGCTACTCGGGAGGCTGAGGCAGGAGAATGACGTAAACCCGGGAGGCGGAGCTTGCAGTGAGCTAAGATCCGGCCACTGTACTCCAGCCCGGGCGACAGAGTGAGACTCCGTCTCAAAAAAAAAAAAAAAAAAAAAAAAAAAGAAGTCCAAACTCAGCTAGAATAGTGTTCTGAATAATCTAGCCTCAACTTTAATCCCTTCCTGCCATACACACATCCTTGTATCCTCTGTTCCAAGGACACTTGTCTTCTTAGTGCCCTTCCCCTCTCTCTATGCTTGAGGAATTCTGGGTCATCCTTTAAGCCATAGCCAAATAGCAACTCCACTGTGAAAAAGTGGTCTGTAGTGAGGGTTGCAGAGATACAGGTTGATCTGAATCAAGGCTACTGTCCGTGAAACCCTTTATATAGTATGTGGAAATTATTTGGATGAATAACTCTGTAATCTGTGAATCTGTAAAGAGGGATGGACTACATTTTACAAAGCAATTAGGGGTTCTTTGTGACTGGCAAAGAGACTGTGGCCTCTGGAGACTGTGCACTGTCTTGTGTTTAAAGAGACTTCAGTTTTTCCCAGCCTCTCTGCTCTAGATTACATGAAGAACAGAAGCATCATGTCAAGCCACTGGATACCATAATGGAGTGGGACAAAGGGAGTGCTGGAAAGATGTCTGGAAGTCCATGTTTGGGAATGAGTGGGGGTAGCCTGGATCTCTAACAAGGGCTATTGGAATGAAGGAAATTGATTCTAGGATGGAGAGACTGGATATCAAAAAGAACCCGGAGAATGAGTCTTCAGAAGAACAGCCACAAGAAAGTACCATGTTCACATAAGTGGATACAGCTACTTTCTTTTTTAAAGCAGGAACAGGAAGAGGGCAAGTAACAACAATAACAAAAAGCTGTGACTTTGCTCAGGAAGAGATGTTCTAGAGACTGCTTCTGTGTGCTTAGGAGAGAAGAAAAGAGGAATTTAAGGGAGAAGTAATAATGCATAAAAAGCTTTGTACTTTGTCCCTTGGACCCAGCTTTGCTTTCATTGGACAGGACCTAACCCTGACTACCACCTTGCAACTTTGGGATGGAGAACAGGTGAAGGGGAAGGTGGGCCAGTGCAGAGAAAGAAAGAAGAGAGAGAAGAGAGGCAGGGGAAGAAACAAGAGGAGGAAGTGGAGGGAAGCAAAGGCGTCACCAGCTCTTATGCAGAAGTAAACAGGAGCTGGACATGATGGCTGATGCCTGTAATCCCAGCACTTTGGGAGGCCAAGGCGGGTGGATCACTTGAGGTCAGGAGTTCAAGACCAGCCTGGCCAACGTGGTGAAACCCTGTTTTTACTAAAAATACAAAAATTAGCCAGGCCTGGTGGTGGGTGTCTGTAATCCCAGCTACTTGGGAAGCTGAGGCAGAAAGATCACTTGAGCCTGGAAGGCAGAAGTTGCAGTGGGCTACCTGCACTGCAGCCTGGGTGACAGTGAAACCATATTGTTGGGGGAAAAAAAAAAAAAATATATATATATATATATATATATGCATTGCATCTGACTCAGCAACTCAATTTTGTAATTTTAACTAATTTTAAACAGTTGGTCTTAAATTATAGGCTGGGTGTGGTGGCTCACACCTGTAATCCCAGCACTTTGGGAGGCTGAGGTGGGCAGATCACTTGAGCTCAGGAGATTGAGACCAGCCTGGGCAACATGGCAAAACCCCATCTTTACCAAAAATACAAAAAAATCAGCCAGGCAGGCACCTGTGTTCCCACCTACTTGGGAGGCTGAGGTGTTAGGATTGCTTAAGCCTAGGAGATGGAGGTTGCACTGAGCTGAGATCACATCACTGCCCTCCAGCCTGGGTGACAGAGTGAGACTCTGTCTCAAAAAAAAAAGGAAAGCATGGATTCAGAGTTTGACCCGGGGAGGAAGAGGAAGAGAAAGAGAAAGAGAATCAGCCACATCTCCACCTCCTCTTAGTTTTCACCTCAGCCATCAACAGGTTTGTTGGTCTTTGTTGAACCGGCAAAGGAGTGGAGTGGAGCTGAGGGAAATCTGGTGAAAATTAAGATCAAGAGCAGCCTTGAGGCGATTTCCCAGGATGGAAGCCTCCTGCCGCTGCAGATCAAGTGTGAGCAGCACAGGGCGCCTTGGCTCAGCATTTGCTGGAAGGAGCCACTTCCTCTCCTCCCTGCGGCCTGCCCCATCCCTGCAGTCACGCCAAATGAGGCAGCCTGCTTCTTTTTGGTGTGCCTTATTGTTCCAAAACTTCTTGGAGTACACCTGGGAACTCTTCACCACCTACTGATAAAAAATCCCAGCTTTTATGGTGAAAAATGATGTCCCGGATTCTTTTTTTTAATCGCATTGAAGTCCCTAAAAAGATAACACATTCCAAAGTTCCAACAGACCAAAAAAAAAAAAAGAAAAAAGGCCAGAAGCAAAGGAGTCTACCTCTCTGTATGACTTCTAAGTTGAAAAGATCTCCCTGACTAACTATGGTTTTACTGAGAGATGTAGATGATGATTTTAATAATGCCTTTGCTCAACAAAAATGTAACTGTTACTGGCCCATAGGGCTGCTTCTTAGAAAGACTGGTATGGAGAGACTGGCTTAGAAAGACTGGCTGTGTGGAAATGCCAGCCTTGGGGCAGAAACCTCCATGAGATCTTTTTAAAAGTGGAACTAGAACAAAACAAAATAAGACAAAACAAAACTATGAGGTTACAGCATCACCATAAAGATCTAAGGTATCTACATATATCATAGCTTGGTTTCGATGATATTACCAAACAAAACTGGAGTCGGCTTGCCCAGCGCAGTAAGGCCAAACGTTCACATCAAGGTTTTCTAGTGGAAGAAGGAAGGGGATTGATTTACGAGACACCAAGCAAGGAGAATTGAGCAGCTCACGCCTAAGACCTGATCTTCCCAATGGCTTACAAGCAGGGGTTTCTAAAGGCAAGGGTAAACTTCAGGAAAGCGAAGTTACAAGCAAAATTGTAAATTGATACATGGAGGTTATATACCGGTTTGGCCTAAAAAGGTGAGATAGCTTGGAGTTGGGGGCTTACAAGGTCCGAGGTGGATTCAAAAATTTTATTTGCAAAGAAGGGAAGCTTTGTCAAAAGACTTGAGTACGGCAGAAAAGAGTGTGGGGTCTGGCCCGTGGGTGTGACTTCCTCCAGGTCCTTCAGGAAAAAGTTTAGAACAAAGAATGGAGGCCAGGCATGGTGGATCACAGCTGTAATCCTAGCAGTTTGGGAGGCCAAGGTGAAAGGATCACTTGATGCCAGAAGCTCAAGATCAGCCTGGGCAAAAAAGCGAGACCCCAGACCCCATCTCTACAAAAAAAAAAAAAAAAAAAAGTAAACAATTAGCCAGACATGGTGGCACGTGGCTGTAGTCCCAGCTACTTGAAAGGCTGAGATGGGAGGATCACAGGACAGGAGGTCGAGGCTGCGGTGAGCTGTGATTACGCCACTACACTCTAACCTGGGCAACAGAGCCAGACCCTGGCAAAAGAAAAAAAAAAAAAGCCAGAATAAAGAACAGAGGTCAGAATTCAGTCCTCAGTTCTCCCTTATCTGAGGTCTGCATGCCAGGGGATCCATTTGGTAGGGGTCTGGGTTTCTGAAAACAACTCAGGGATATATGTTAAGATGTTACCTTTAGTTTCTACAACTCTAACTTCCCTGACTATTGTTTTAAGCTACTATTACCTTCTTGCTTATCAAGTTGCTCCTTACTTCTCAGGGCTAGCTGGGTGCCTGGAATTTCCCTTGCAGAAACTCAAGATTTTGCTTTATTTCCATGCTTGTTGGGGAGTGGGGGAAGGAGGCCCCTAAAAGGGGTCCCTGCTTTATCTCAGTGATGCCTTTTTTGGTAAGTTTTCAGATGAGGAGATGTAGAACATTCACAAATAAAACAATCCACACTCGCTTGAGGGATAAATTATGAATGGTTCGTACATTAAAACTCCAAAGATCCCAAAGCACCTACCCTATTTTAAAGCACAGTAGCTATTGTGATACAAGCCAGTTTTGCAATGTTAAATTCATTCTGAGTAGAAGATTGGAAAGGAAGACTTAGAAAAAAGGAACAGGTTGAAACCAAAACAATCCTCTCCAAACGAAAACTTATTTTAAACAGAATCAAGTGATCCAATGACTCTGTGGCCTTAAATCAATATTAATTAATTTCTCAAATCCTAATAAGTAGGTATCATGACACTGGTATTTGCATGTGTGTACAATTTACCCTGCCTTCATCTTTTTTTTTTTTTTTTTTTTTTTTTTTTTTTTTTTTTTTTTTTTGAGACAGAGTCTCACTCTGTCACCCAGGCTGAAATGCAGTGGTGCAATCTCGGCTCACTGCAACCTCTGCCTCCTGGGTTCAAGCAATTCTCCTGCCTCAGTCTCTGAGTAGCTGGGATTATAGGTGTGTGCCACCACTCCCACCTAATTTTATACTTTTAGTAGAGACGGGTTTCACCATATCGGCCAGGCTGGTCTCGAACTCCTGGCCTCAAGTAATCTGCCCACTTCAGCCTCCCAGAGTGCTGGGATTACAGGCATGAGCCCCTGTGCCTGGCCCCCCTGCCTTCATCTTTACATTATTGCTCAAGAATATTCCAAATTCCTGAAAAAGTCACTGCCTGTCAACATGCAGTTCCCCTCTGAAAGAACACCAATAATGGCAATTCAGTAGATCATTCCTGTATTGACACCTATTTTTTCACTTTAATGATTTATTTCTCTGATGGCTGCTGGCTAAGACTCATTATTAAGAACCATTAGTAAGTCAGACATTCTAACTTGAGGCTTTCATGCCAGCAAAAGCTACCAAAGTAATAAATTTTGCCTCTGTGCACTCCTTTGTCTTGGAGCCTCTTGGTTATTAAAAAACAAACAAAAAAAAGCATCTTTTAGCTATGTTCAGGGATTCCAACAAAGATATCAGTCATTTGTTAAGTAACAGGACTAAGAAATTTGAAAACAAAAATATCAGCACAAGGAACAATCTGTGTATTTGTTTGTAGTTTATGAGCATTGGCCAATTCCAAAATAATGAAGAGATTTGCTAAGTGCTCACTTTTTTTTTCAGATAAGAAAATATTGCATTTAAAGTAAACACAAATTGTATCAAAAAGAAAAAGTTTATCTAGCATTTATTAGTGTTTCAAAGTATTTAATAATTCTAAGCAGAAACAATTTATTCTAAATTTCAAACACGTCTATAAATGTTCCTAAGAATTTTTCTTATATAAAATAGATATCTTAATAATTTTTAAAATCTAACTAAAATAAGTTTTGTTGACCCTGCTACTGCACCTACGACATTATATTCCAGTTTTGTCTTGTATGCTGCATAAATCCTTGGATAAAGGTATTATTAAAAAGTTATTAAAGTTTTAAATTAACTTTTAAATTAAAGTTATTAAAAAGTTATTTAAAGTTATTAAAAAGTTATTAAAGGTGTTATTATAAAGTTATCGGTGGACTGTCTATCCTGTTCATGTCTCTGAATCCAGCAACCGGCTTAACCAAAGTGGATTCTCAACCAAAGTATGTGATCCTCTCAAGACAAAGACCTTTTGCAAACAGGATTTCATCTGGCAAGAGGGGAGTGGAGAAGAGCTCCTTCATCAAGTCTTCTCTCTGTGGGTGAACCCGTTGGCTCAGAATGAACAACTTAGGCACATTACGGTAAACACCCAGGCCACAAAAATGCGTTGAAACCACTGAAAATGAAATAATCAGACCTACTTAAATGTTTTTACCATCTGGGCAAATAACACCCCAAGGGCCAAGATTTACCTAAGAAAGTGTCTAAGTATGTTACCCAAGGCTGAGAGGCAACAGGTAGGTGGATTTTGTGCCAATTAGAAAGTGTTATGATTGGCAAACCACTGCAAAACTCTGAAATTGCAGTGAAATGGAAATGCTGGCTGTCATCCCCAAAGTACATTTCAAGGAATCACAAAACTTCAGAATTAGAAGCAACTGAATTAACGTTTTCACTCATATGAAAGTTGGAAGATGAGGTGGTAACACGAGAGCTTTTGCAGGTGTCCCTGCTCTTAATCTGTGCCCCTTCCACCTTGGTACCTTTCATTCTTCAGGACCTGATGGAGTGGTACAAAGCAGGGGTCACTTGACAAGCTCTCAGCCCAGCTCCTGGATAGGGCAAAGCTGACAAGGAGGAGACACGGGGAGCCTGGAGATCTCAGGGTCCAGGAAACAGCCGCCCCTTTGGAACTGCACAGCAGAGCATAGCACTGGGATCAGAGAGCAGACTCATCCCCAATCTTGTGCAAAAAATAACATTTGATGATTCCCAAGGTAGGTGAAGCAAGTAGCATTTGGGGTTCCAGCAGCCCCTACAACTGTTTCCCAAATGTTTGGAGTTTAACTTTGCAGTGTACACTTTGCCCTGGACTGTTTTTCTCTTAATTTTTAGGCCCAAGTGTATTTTAAGGTAAATGGATCCCACATGCCTCTGATGCATTTACACTGAACTCATCAGACCATGTTTTGAAAGAGCAATCTGAGGTCCAAGAAGCCCTTGGAGGCTGCTTTTATGAGCCTCTCTGTGCTTCTTTTCTTAGAAGCAGGAAGCCACATTTTGATACGAACAAATAAAACACAAACCTTAGAGACTCGGATCTGGTTCCAAATGTGGCACCTCTGAAACCGGTGGGTCCTCAAATCATCAAGACAGAAAGCTTCCCAGCCTTCTTTTTGAGAAGTTCATGGAAACGTACCCGTGTTCTGTTGAGCCCAGAGGCAGTGGTTCAGAGGTGCTCGGTGCAAAGCTCACACAAACCTTCAGCGTTTCTGTTTCCACACTTCTTCCCAGCACCTGAGTCTCCTGACACAGCCAGGACCCAGGCTCACTGCTGCCTTCTGGCCTTTGCTCTTCGGAGAGCTGAGCTGAGTGAGTCCCAAGGGAATCACCCTCTGTTTTCTGAGCTTTGAAACCAGAGCATCCTGAGCCATTTGTTGCTGATGTGATTGCTAACACCACTTGACCCTGACTGAAGAACCACAACTAGGGATGGTTTAGATATGCTTAGTTAGAGGAAAAAAATAACCACAGCCAACAGCAAAGTGAGGTGTGTGGTGTGGGTGTGAGAAATGTTCTAGGGGTGAGGAGGGAGGACTTGCAGCTTCTTGGATGCTACAGGGAGTGGAACATGCTGTTTCCTTCCACTGAAGGCCTAAGATACTACTAAGTGGAACAGGAGAGTTCCCTGGCCCCCTCACAGTATGTGCAACAGGGGTGTGGCTCTCTGTTCATCTGCCCCAAGCTAAAACCCCTTATGGGAAGGGGAGCACGCAGACAGGCAGGTGCAGGAACCAGGGTGAGCACTTTTGGGCCCCAGTCCCAAGACAGCATCTAGGGGTGGGCGTCTGTGACTTCCAAAGCCCAAGTAGGCACGTGTTACAGTGCATTCTTTCAGCCTTGCCATCTGTGGCAGCTTAAGCATTAACCAGCTTAGTGGACCCTCTCCCTTTTCGCAAGGGCAGAGGGCCAGTATGACAGCTTCCTATATCCCGAGCTCTTGTCCAGCATCCTGGAAGAATCAGGTCACACATGAATTTGCAGGATGAATGCAGGCGTTTTATTGAGTGGTGGAGGTGGCTCTAAGTAGGATGGATGGGGAGCTGGACAGGGGATAGAGTGGGAAGATGATCTTCCCCTGGAGTTTGGCCATTCAGCGGCCAATTTTCAGATCATCTCTAGCCGAATTCCTCCCAATGTTCCTTCTCTTCTCTTCTCTCCTTCTTTGCCGTGCTGTTCTGCCATTCATGTCTGCTCATCTTCTTGTCTCCCCATCTGCTTCTGGAGCCTGGAGCCTGGGGTTCAGGATGTATATGGGTACAGGATAGGGGATGTGGCAGGCCAAAAGGCAACTTTTTAGGGATGAAAACAGGAATACCTGTCCTCATTTAGGGCCCGGGTATTCAGGCTTGAGGGTGGAGCCTTTGCCAGGGAACCACCCTCTTCTACCCAGTATTTCTCTGTCTCCTGTCCATATCATAAGGATCTGTGGAATGCCTACTAAGACTAGGGGTCCAGGGCACAACTCCTGGTAGGCACCGTGTGGGTCCTTAACGAATATCTCACCAACAGGTAGGACGGGAGCACCCTCAGATGGATCCGTAGACTCCACCTTGGCTATCAGGGAGTGCACTTTTTTCCTGAAGCCTTGGGATGATTCCTGGGGTGGGACATAAAGACAGCCATCCCAACCTGTCCTCCTGTGACTTGCAATGTTGACTGTCGGTTGGCCCCTGCCCAGGGTTCTAAGATTTGAAGGATATCCAGAGGCCCTGACCAGGAAAAGAATAATGAATCCTACAATGAGCAGAAAAGACATTGAAGGTAAGGCAGCTAAGTCTCCAGCCCCATCTGTCCACCTCTCTTTCTACGATTTATAACAATACATTCTCGACTCTGGCTATGTAGTCAAGTTTTCAAAAATCATGATGGCCGGGCCCTACCTAAGCCCAATGGCATCAGAGTGTCTGGGGGCATGTCCCAGGGAATCAGTCTTTTCTCCAAAGTTCTACTGGTTATCCTTCTATGCAGCCAGGATCGAGGGTCACTGGTTCAAAGTAACTTGAATACATTCCTGTTCTGCAGGAGCATTGGAAATAATCTACATAAGAGAAGAATTGTTGGTTGTTTTCAAATCAGATGAAACAGGACTCAGGGATGATGCCTCCCCCTAACTTCCCCACCACCCCCATTTCTCTGCCCCACTGCCCCCCTCCATCGACTTGCCAGAGTGACAGATAATGCCCTAGCTCCCTGGAGAGCTTTCTAAGCACATGATAAACAGGTTTAAACAGAACTAGAACCCCAAATGCTGAATCATCTATGATGTCAAAATGAACCAAACACAAGCTCTCTTCAAATATTTAATCAGTTTGGAGACCTCTGCCTTCCAATCCAATTGGGTAAAAATTCTAAAGAAAGCAAGATTAAGGGGTCCTCAAAGAAAACATTGGGCTAAAATGGAGAGGAGACTGAGTTTGGGAAGACAGAACATAGCATGTGTCTGAAGGCCTTTTGAAGGAATTCTACAACATATTTTTAAAAAATACTCAAAATGAACAAGACAGGATTAAACCGTTATACAAATTTACGGACAACTCAAACTTATTTTATGGCTGAAAATACCAGACATGGTTTTGAAATACATTCTCAAACCTTTCCATCCTGCTGTGGTTTGTTTACATAGCCTTCTCAGTGTAGGCAAAAAGCAAACTAGCTACTCCCAGCGTTCCCCACCAGCTCCCGGGTCTTTGCAAAGCAGTAACACAGTGAGAGAAGGAGTGAAAGAGGTGAAGAGGTGACAGCAAGCTGTTCACAGTCTTTGAACACAGACTCAGACCCCCGCAAACCTAATCTATTTTCTTTGAGAAACATGGAAATAAACTGAAGGCCTTGAAAATTCACCAACAATCTTACATCAGGGGAGCAATGATAATACTTTTTGATAACTGCATCATAGGAACTGGGGGTGGCATGTCCTTCAGGGTGACAGGTCTGCAATAGTACAGGTGAGAGTCAGGATGTCGGGGCTGACTCTTCAGGGAAATGTTCAGCAGGAAACGCATAACGTCTGTGTCGCTCTCATTCTCTCTGTTATTTCCTCTTCTCCTGTCCCTTGGTGCCGATGAGAGCCAGCGTCGGAGGCTCCAGCCCGAGGCTCAGAATGGGTACTGCGACACATATATCCGCAGTCGGATCACGGAGCTGCCTCTGAAGTTAATGACAGTGTTGACAGTGATCATTTCCAAGTCCAGCTGGATTTCCCGGGGCCCTTTGATGGGGCGTGTCATCACCAGGGTGGCACTGATGGGGCCCGTTTGCTGTGGACAGAACCGGGGGACACCAGTGAGAAAAAGCCTGCATGGTGCCCCTGCAGCCCCACCAGGACACTCCCCTTGCCTCCATCAGTCAAGCTGGTACCCCCTCGGTGCCTCAACTGTGCCACACTCTTTCCCCGGCTTTGCCCACTCTCCACCTGGCTCTTTTCTGCTAATCCTTCAGGTCTCATCTGAAAGGTCACTTCCTAAGAGGAGCCTTCTCTGATTCCCCAATCTAAGTCAGGTCCCCTGTGACCTCTGCCGCTGCAGCCTCTACTTTATACAGGATGGAAAGCATTTATGACTACGCATGATTGTCCACACTGTCTACCTGATCCATGTCTGATATCTGGGCCCCCACTAGGCTATGAGTTCTGTAAGAACAGGTACTGGGGTCAGGCTTTTCACCACTGAGTCCCCCTAGAACCCAGCATGGTGCCTTGAACACAGAAGGTGTTCAGAAAATATATATTGAATGATGAACGAATCATTGATTGAACCTTCTACATGGCTTAGGGCTGTCACTTCACCTCTCTGGGGCTCATCTCTAAAATGAGGGTTTGGCATTGAGTACACATGGACACAAAGAAGGGAACAACAGGCACCATGGTCTGCTTCAGGGTGGGAGGCAGGAGGAGGGAGGGGATCGAAAAACTACCCACTGGGTACTGTGCTTATTACCTGGATGATGACATAATACGTATACCAAACTCCTACAACACAGTCATTTACCTAGAGGACCACCATGCACATGTACCCTTGAAAGCAGAATAAAAGTTTTAAAAAACGTGTTTGAGAAAAAATAAAATGAGGGTTTGGACCAGATCAGTAATTAAAAAAAAAAAAAAAAAAAGGCATCAAAAGCTACTGGAACTTTTTTTTAAAACTAACAATTCCAGGGGCCCATTCCAAGATTTTCTAGGTCAGTATATTTTTAGGTGATGCCTGGGCAAGGTGGAATTTAAGAGTTCCCCTCTAGACACCCTAGAGTCATCTCCAGCTTCACCGTTCTGCAACCTGATCACTGTGGTCCTAATAATTTCACGTGAACTCTCTCCTCCACTGAGTCTTTTTCTAAAACTTTCAAGGAGGAAGGCAGAGAGGAATGACATCAGTTGAGCACTCATCATGTGTGAGGCACTCTTCTAACCATGTTTATGTACATCTGCTTATTTAGTCCTCATAAAATGGCTGGGCACCATGGCTCACAACTGTAATCCCAGCATTTAGGAGGCAGAGGTGGACGGATCACTTCAGGCCAGGAGTTCGAGACCAGCCTGGCCAATATGGTGAAACCCCATCTCTACTAAAAACAGAAAAATTAGTGGGGCATGTTGGCAGGTGCCTGTAATCCCAGCTACTTGGGAGGCTGAGGCACAAGAATTGCTTGAACCTGGGGGGCGGAGGTTGCAGTGAGTAGAGATCGCACCACTGCACTCCACCCTGGACGACAGAGCGAGACTCCAGCTGGAAAAAAAAAAAAAATCTCATAAAATCCTGAAAGGCCTTGCCAAAGTGTGGTGCCTGGACCAGCAGCATGGGCATCACCAGGGAGCTTCTTATTTTTATTTATTTATTTATTTTTTGAGATGGAGTCTCCCTCTGTCACCCAGGCTGGAGTGCAGTGGCCAGATCTCAGCTCACTGCAAGCTCCGCCTCCCGGGTTTATGCCATTCTCCTGCCTCAGCCTCCCAAGTAGCTGGGACTACAGGTGCCCGCCAACTTGCCCGGCTAGTTTTTTGTATTTTTTTAGTAGAGACGGGGTTTCACCGTGTTAGCCAGGATGGTCTCGATCTCCTGACCTCGTGATCTGCCCATCTCGGCCTCCCAAAGTGCTGGGATTACAGGCTTGAGCCACCGCGCCCGGCCAGGGAGCTTCTTATAAATGAAGAATCTCAGGCCCTGGCTAAGATCTACTGAGCCAGAATCTATAGCTTAACACAATCCCCAGGGCTTTGTGTGCACATTAATTATTGAGAAGTGTTGATCTAAAAACACAGGACCCAGGTGGAGGGCCCTGGCTGTCCTTTCTAAGTGCTGTATGGAAGGTATGACTCATTACTTCCCCGTTTTATGAGTAAGCAAACTGAGATCTCATGAGGTTAAATAATTGCTTAGGGTTACCCAGCTAGTCTTGGGCAGAGCCAAGAGCTTCCATTCGGGTTTTTCTGACCCCAAGCCCCAGGCTTTTTTCACTGCACAGCAGGTATTAGAAAAGGCTGATGTGTGTTTCACTTCTTCCTAGCACCGACCTAATGAGAGATGCTCGCGGTCAGTGCAAGAGACAGATATTGGCACTGGTAGAGGAAACAGCGAGAGGGAGAAAAGGGATGGGCTGGACAATCACTTCCCATACACTGCAGAGCTCAACCCTGTGTCCAGAAGCTGAAAGCAACAGTCTCTGCAAAATAAAGGAACTCAGCTGGTCTACAGCTACACTAGATGTTTTATCTGTCTCCATAAAGGGAGGGCGCCCCATAAAGCTCTGAACATCCCCAAAATCCACCACAGGTAAGACAAGGGTGGGGCTGGCAGACAGGTGCAGGCCAGGTGCTGGGACCTCCCCTATCCATGAGGCTATTGGCAGTCTGACAGCCACACAATTTCCCCTTGGCACTGGTTCCTCCTGTTCCCGTCAGCATCCACGTGATTGGCACCTCCTCATGCAGAAGATCGCTTGGACTTCCTTGTCAGCCCTTATGAAACCTGAGCCCTGGGCCAGGACTTCAGAGGGTAAAGCCACACAAGGAAGTGCTGGCAGCCTTTACATATACAAATATCTCACCAGCTTTCACTGTGTGAACAAAGACCAAGAGTTGAGAACCCTGAGCTGGGGTAGCCCTCCGGAGGGAGATCTGCGGAGCCCAAGGTCTGGAAGGGAGAAGGGGGCAAGTGCAAACTTCCAAGTTGTTCCTTTGGGCTCCCCTGGTAAATTCTCCTGAGTACAAAAGAATCCTAGACTCTCCCATTTGGAATCCTAGACTCTCCCATTTGGAAGTAACTGTAGAAGCTGGGGAGTCCAGCCTCCACCTGGGTCCACCCTACCCACAAGCACCTGGAAGAGCTCAAGTACCTGCCACAAGAGCTGAGGACAGCCACCTCCACATTCAGCTTTTAGGGCAGAGCCAGGGCATTAATGAAATAACCCCCCGAGAGCCCGTGGGCATTAGTAGCCTTGGTGGTGTGAAAAGATGAGGAGGAGGAGGGTGGTGGTGGTGGTAGTGATGATGGTGGTGGTTATGATGCCAGGCATCTGGCTACAACCTTTCCTACACCTCTTAATTAATCTTCATAACCCTATGCTGTAGGTAGGTTAGGGATACTACATAAGGCCACAAAACTACTGCATGGTACTAGATTTTATGGCTCCAAAAATCATGTTTCTAACCACTACACTCTCTGATAAGGTCTCTGTACCTCTCCATTTACTCACCATCCCGTGGGTCTTGACTCGAGAATCACCACTTTGTGTTGTGTTTGCTAGGTTGTTTTCCCCCTCTCCGCTAAGGTGTGTGTGGGTTCCTCCAGGGCAGAGACCACATCCTGTTTGTTTCTCAGCGCTCAGTGCCTGACCTGAAGCCTCATACACAGTGGTGCTGAATGCATGCTGGTGACGGAAGAATGCACACGAATGACTGAACACCAGTGGACTTGACCACGCTGGGCGTCGGCTGCCAGCAGCCCACCAGCCTTATGTCTTCCTGGCCCTGATCCCACATGCACTCAGGTTTGTTCCAATCAGCTTGTGGGATGGCATGGTCTGACCTGTGGCAAACAGCCACGCTGCAGCAGGCCAGCTTCCATGGGCCCTGCCACTTGATCCATGTGTGACATGGAGTAAGTGCACTTTGGCACAGTCTGAACCCCATGACCTTGCTCCTTCTTCTGGCCCTAATTATGACCCCCAAGCCACCTGACCAGAGCCAATCATCAGTCCTCTTTCTAGGGCTCAGTGAGAGACAGACAGCCAGTAAGGCTTATGAATGGGCTTGTGTGTGCATACATGTACGCATGTGGGCATAAGTGTGTGCGTGTGTCCATGCGAGTGTGTGTGGTTTGCCTGCGGGGTGAGATGAAGCTCCTCCCATGTGCTTATAATCAAATCAATGAATCTTAGGGTGTGAGAGCCTGGACGGCCATCCAGCCCCACCTCCCACACAATGCTCTAGTCTCCTGGGTAGCATTCCCAAGCCCTCATGGCCCAGCAGCTCACAGCCTCCTTACAACAGTAGCAGCAACAGTAGCAGTTGCCACAACAGTATCTATACAATCGTAACTGCTATTTATTGAATACTTTCTATTGTAACTGGATGTTAGATTTTTCTTGTGATCTCAATTTCTTCTGAGACCCGGAAGCTGGAAGAGCAGGTAAAACATACCTCCCCATCCTAAAAGAAAAGTGTAACAGCACAGATATTTGGTGCCAGGCTGTTTAAGTTCAAATCCTGCCCCAGTGCTTATTAGTTGTGAGACTAGTTGGGCAGGTTGCTTGGCTTTGTGCCCCAGTGCTCTCGTCTGTAAAATCTGGATAAAACCATCCTATATCATAGGATTCTTGTGAAGAGTAAAGGGTTACTGTATAGAAAGCACTTAGAATAGTGTCTGGCACATACAGGTACTATACACGGCTTGCTGCTGATGCTGTATGTGGAGTTATTGGGGGTTATACAGGACTTACAAAGTTGTGATCCAAAGCCAGATGTTTCCCTAATTCCGTCACCCCCTCCAGCCTACAAACATACTTTTTTGTTTTTTTGTTTTTGTTTTTAGAGGCAGGGTCTCGCTCTGCCACACAAGCTGGAGTGCAGTGGTACAATCATAGCTCACTGCAGCCTCGAACTCCTGGACTCAAGTTATCTTCTCGTCTCAGCCTCCAGGGTAGCTGTGGTTACAGGCCATGCCACCACACCTGGCCAATTTTTTTAAATCTTTTTTTGTAGAGATAGGGTCTCACTATGTTGCCCAGGCTGGACTTGAACTCCTGGGCTCCAGCGATCCGCCCACTTCAGCCTCCAGGGTAGGTGGGATTACAGGCATGAGCCCCTGTGCCCAACTCTACATATATTTTATTAAACACACTTACCAGCCTCCATCTCAATCAAGAGGGGTTTCAAGAAAAAAACAAAAAAACTGCTCAGAAATGCAGACCCCTGAAGTTCAAGGATGCAGAAGGTGGTACCAGTCTCTCCAGGAGAAGTCTGGAGGTGTGAGCCCTGAGCTGCCCGCACACCATAGTGAGGAATGGGGAATGCAAGGAGCTGATGTTGACATCCTGAAAGGCCCTTGTGTAAGGTCTGCTGCCAGGATGCCATGACACCCTCCACCTCACTACCACCACGGAACATCTGTATGGGACGTAGCCCCAGAATTAGGGGCTGAGAGGTTTGGAGTAGCAAGTGACCAAGCACAGGCCCTACTGCCCATATCATGGACTGGTCAGTGTGAAGTCCTCAGGCAAATCTCCAAAAGACCCAAAAAAGCATCCTGTGAAAGCCACAGCTTTGGGGTCTCTGCCCCTGAGGGAGCACCAATGCCTGGTTACAATGGCAACAATCAGGGAGGAGCCTCGCTCTCCCAACCTTACCCTTTCTACCACCTGCTCCTCCACCGTGAGCCCTGGAGGATCCAGGGCCAGCACTACCATTACTGGGAGGGTAAGAAGAGGGCAGGGCAGAGGCCAACCACACCCCGTGCCTGCTCTGAACTAGGAGACAGGGAGAAACTTCACAGTGGGTAAGAGACAGAGAGATTGAAGTTTCCATTTAAACTAGCACAGACTTTTGACGTGAGAGAATGAGACAGTCCAATAGAAATGGAACATGCCTGTGAATCCTAGGGAACTGACCTGAGATGTAACCCAGGTGCTCACAGGTTTGATCCAACAGCGTGAGAAAAAGAAAGTCATTGACTGTTTCACTCCCACCACCAAACTCCGCTTCTTTGATAAAAACAGTATTCCAGACAGGGCGCTAAGTGGATGATCTCATCTAATCCTAAAGTAAACACTCATCTAGAGGTCCAGAGAGGTTAGGTCACATCACACAATTGTTAAATTGTTAAACTGTAGAAGAAATGGCTCCAGAGCCCACATTAGAATGACTGAGTGGCTTGCCGGGGAGGGTCCCACAGCTTTGGACAGCATGGACCCTTGGAAAGCCAGCCTTATCGGACAATTTCTGTCTTCCTGCTTTGTGGCCCATGACTTCATAGGGCCCAGTCCCTAATGAAAGCACATAAACTCCCATGGACCTGTCCTTTTCAATATGGCTCCCCACAGTGACCCTGGAGGATCACAGCAGCATCTGTTAGAAATACAGATTCCTGGGTGCAGTAAACTGAATAATAGCCCCCAAAGAGATCCAAGTCCTAATCCTTGGAACCTGTTCTGTTATAAGGAAAAGGGTTTTTGCAGATGTGATTAAGAATCTGGACAGAGAGACTATCTGGATTGTCTGAATGGTCCCTAAATCTACTCACAGGTGTCAATATAAGGAGACAAAGGGAGATTTGATACACACCGAAGAGGAAGAGGAGGCAGCGTAACCACAGAGGCAGATATTGGAGTGATGCAGCCACAGTCAAGAAATGCTGGCAGCCCCCAGAAGCTGGAAGAGACTTGGAACAGATTCTCCTCTAGAGCCTCCAAAGGGAACACAGCCCTGCTGACACCTGAATTTCAGCTCAGTGAAACTGATTTCAGACTCCTGACTTACAGAACTATGAGACAATAAATTTCCTTTGCCTTAAGCCACCAAGTTTTTATTTTTATTGTTTTTCAGAGATGGGGTCTCCCTCTGTTGCCCAGACTGGAATACAGTGGTGTGATCTCAGTTCACTGCACCTTCGACCTCCTGGGCTCAAGCAATCCTCCCATCTCAAACCACCTCCCTACTACACCGCCCCAGGTAGCTGAGACTACAGGTGCCTGCCACCATGCCCGGCTAACTTTTTTTTTTTTTGTAGAGACAGAGTTTTGCCATGTTGCCCACGCTGGTCTTGAGCTCCTGAGCTCTGACATCTGTCCACCTTGGCCTCCCAAAGTGCTGAGATTACAGGCATGAGCCACCACACCCAGCCTTACTATTATTATTTTTTAAAGTAAAGGCAGGGTCTCACTACATTGCCCAGGCTGGTGTCAAACTTCAGGCCTCAAATGATCCTCCCGCCTTGGCCTAGCAAAGTGCTGGGGTTATAGGCGGGAACAACCACTACTGGCTAAGCCACCTAGTTTGTAGCAATTTGTTACAGCAGCCCCGGGAAACTGGGAAATTACTACACCTATGCCTCACTCATCATCTTCCGAAATTGATTCTCTGGAGAGGGAGCTCTGGAATCTGCTTTCTGGGCAAGTGCCCAAATTCACACTGAAATGTGAAAAACATTGTTCTAAGCCAGTGGTCTCTATTTATTAATTTAAGACGGAGTCTTGCTTTTGTCGCCCAGGCTGAAGTGCAATGGCAAGATTTCGGTTCACTGCAACCTCTGCCTCCTGAGTTCAAGCGATTCTCCTGCCTCAGCCTCCTGAGTAGCTGGGATTACAAGTGTGCGCCACCACGTCCGGCTAATTTTTATATTTTTAGTAGAGACGGGGTTTTACCATGTTGGTCAGGCTGGTGTCAAACTCCCGACCTCAGGTGATCCACCTGCCTTGGCCTCCCAAACTGCTGGGATTACAGGCGTCAGCCACCGCGCCCGGCCAGCCAGTGGTCTCTAAAGAGGGGTGGTCGCTCCCAAGAGTTGCAGGATATGAAGCTCAATAATACAAATGACACAGTATTAGATGCATACAATTTACAAAAAAAAAAAAAAGTAAACATATTGTAGCATGTCTGCTTTAAAACCTTTTGCTGATGTGGGTAAGTCAGTGTTGTCTAATCAAACTTCCTATGGCAATAGACATGTTTGTATCTAGGATGTCTCATACAGTAGCCATGTGTGGCTTTTGAACACCTGAAATGTGGCTAGTGCCCTGAAAAAACTGAATTTTTAATTTTATTTAATTCATTCAGTTTTAAAGAGCCACAGGGGCCACTGTGCTGGACCACGCTGATAGAGCCCACGTCTAATAGAGCCCACGTCTGCAAGCCACACCTTTAACACATTCTCTGTAAAGTAAGTACCCTGAGGGCAAGGATTTGGGGAAGTTTTCTGCATTGCTGTATCCTTGGTTTCTAGAAGTGCGTGGTAGGTTGTTTTGTTTGTTTGTTTTGTTTTGTTTTTTTGTTTTTGAGACAGTCTGGCTCTGTCACCCAGGCTGGAGTGCAGTGGCATGATCTCAGCTCACTGCAACTTTCGCCTCCCAGGTTCAAGCGATTCTCCGGCCTCAGCCTCCCAAATAGCTGGGATTACAGGCTTGCACCACCACACCTGGCTAATTTTTTTTTTTTTAGTAGAGATGGGGTTTCACCATGTTGGCCAGGCTTGTCTCAAACTCCTGACCTCAGGTGATCCACCATCTCAGCCTCCCAAAGTGCTGGGATTACAGGCGTCAGCCACTGTGCCTGGCCTGCATAGTAGGTACTTAAGAAATACTTGTCACATGGGTGGGTGGAAAAATGGAGAAGTGAATGCCTCTCCAACAGAATGTTAGGAGAAAAGAGGCCTGAGATTGAGTCTTGGCCTAACTTCCCATTTCACAGATGAGAATCCTGAGGCTCAGGAGGAGAAGTATCTTTTGTAAGACTACACAGAAAGTGGTGGAAACCAGGACCTTGAACCACACTCTCCACTCTTCTCTCTCAATGCCTGTCCCTCCTAGCTCCACTCTTACCTGCCTGCATTCAGCATGTTCCTGGGAGAGACAGCACAAGGCCACTGTTACAGATGGTGTCCCCAGTCCCCACTCCCTCTTACCCGCATATAAAATTCTCTGCCCTCATTCCCAGATTTGATCTGGAAAATGTAATAGGCCCCAGGGTAGCGGGTCGTGGCTTGCATTTGGAAGATGTCAGCAGGAACGGAGCGTCCTGACACCACGTCCATGTCCCGGTACAAGATGGTAAAGGGCTGGTCTCTGCAGCCAGGGTTCTCAGCAGGACACATACAGCGGCTGTGGAAAGGGAAATCATGTGAGAACTCAAGAAATCCATTCCAGGTGCTGGTTGTGCCTACTTCCTCTCTTAAAACACTGAAAATGAGGCCATCCCATTTTTAACATCCAAATGCCATAACTGTAGAATGTCTCTGCTCCTAGCTTGAGTCTAAAAACTCTCCAGCATGTAGGCGAGCTCTGTTTCCTAGAGAATGGACTTTTCTCACCAATCAGACGTTCTGGTACTAAATAGAATATAAACCTTAGATCTCTGGTTTTCAGAATGTTAGAACATTCTCCAAGATAGTTTACACTTGCCATGTAGGCCAAATATGCCGCTCCAGCCTGGGCGGCAGAGCAAGACCCTGTCTCAAAAAACAAAACAAAAAGAAAAAAAAAGGAAGAAAGAAATTTTTAAAGTAAGAAATTGGATTAACAGGTCTTGGAGATCCTTGTACATTCTCTATTGCACTCAGCTCAGTCTGCATGGAATGGAATTGAATAGAATATAATCAAATATTGTCATTTGATAATTGATAAACAAGAGTTAGAACTATGTACAAGATAAGACATTGGACATTTTGGAAATTCAATGAATAATAAGATCCTGACCTCAGATAGTTTGCTTTCTAATAGGAGAAATAAATCACAGACACAAATATCTCTAATACGAAGCAACTATTAACAGAGTGCCCTAATATAAAATCACTGACTTTTAGTACCAAAGAATGCCTGTTATAGACACCCCTTGATTCACCCCTAACACCCCCTTCCTCTGTCTCCGACCCTGCCCTGAGACTCCACAATAGGGTTCACAATAGGATGAAGATGTCTGTTGATACGTGCGGTGGTGGCCAACGCTAGGAGTCAGTCTTACTGTGTTTCTGCCGCTTTCTAACTTCCAGTCTATCCACAAAACCTGTTGGTTCTACTTCCAAAAGAGAGTCCACATCCAACCATCTCCAGTGCCTTCGAGGCACTTTTGCCTTCTAGCCCTTGCACATACTGTTCCTTCTGATCTTCCACTCTATTTAGTTAAAATCAACTCATTTTCCCGTTCCAGCCCAAATGTCATTTCTTCAGAGAGGCCTTTGGACTCCTCCATCTAAACCATCCAGCCTACTCTTCCTTTTTATAAATTTCCATTCATTCTAAGCAGAGTATGGTGTCTCATGCCTATAATCCCAGCACTTTGAAAGGCTGAGGCAGGAGGATGACTTGAGTCCAGGAGTTCAAGACCTCTGGCTTTACCAAATATATATATATATAAAATATATAAAAATATATTATATAAAATATAAATATATATATTATATAAAATATATTTATATATAATATATATATAAATATATATTATATATAATATATATAATATATTATATATAATATATATAATATATAAATATATAAATATATATAAAATATATATATTTATATATAATATATAAAATATATAAAATATATATTTTTTTATATATTGTATATAATATATAAAAATAAATATATTTTGTATATATATATATGCCAGGCGCACTGGCACACACCCATAGTCCTAGCTACTTAAAAGGCTGAGGCAGGACGATTGTTTGAGCCCAAAAGGTTGAGGCTTCAATGAGCTGAGATTGCACCACTGCACTCCAGCCTGGGTGGCAGAGCAAGTTTCATTTTTTTAAGGCTGCATCAAAACAGCCAAGTCAAAACGTCTCTAGTGCCTAAATGGCCACAACAAAGTATCATGTGTGGCATATAAAATCATTGTTTTCTAAAAGAAGTTTGGAGGAGGGAGTGATGGCTCCCAGCTGAAGAGGACCACAAACGGCTGGGAGAGGTGGCATCTGAGCTGAAGTCTGAAAGATGGGGCAGCTCTGGCTATGTGGAGATGAAAGGAATGCCTTCCATATGGCTGGAAGTATGTGCACACAAGCAGGGAGGTTGGCCATTCCTGGACACGGGTAAAGGCGTGAGCAAGTCCTGTTCAGACTGGCAGAAGCACAGGACACCTGAACCGGACAAGGAGTTGGAAGGGGCTGCTGGAGTCCTACTGGACTGGAGCCTGGAGCGAGGGAGTCAAGGAGCATTGTCAGCGTCATGCCAGAGACTCCACCAGTAACTCCAGCTCAGTGCTGCGAGCTGAAACGGATCAGCTCCCCAGCCACAGACAGGGGCGGCCTGGAAAAACCCAGAGAGAACCAGGAAAAGAAGCTGGGAAGAGCAGCCTGGAGCTCTGCTCTGCCACAAACAGCCCTTATATCGGGGGTCAAAAAGCCCTGTTCTAAAGAGTTGCTTAGAAGCACAGCTCTTAGCAACAAGTGAAGATGTCTCTAATGGACCCACCTGTCCCGGCATCATCCTCTCTTTTGCCAATTTGTTATCAAAGTGGGAACCACTGGTAAGCCATGAATTCCTCTCTTAGAGGCTGTATTCTGAGAGGGCAGGATGGGTGTGTTTGATTCATCCTTTCATCTCCCATGCGGGGGTTTGGTGTTGCTCAAGGGAAGTCAATGTGTGAACATTTGGAAGATAGGAGGCCAAGGAGCAACTAAGACGGTTTAAAAAAGGGATAAAAGAGAAGGAAAAGGAACTCGTAGTATGCCAGGAACAGAAAGCCACTGTCCTACTGCATTTACCTTTTGGAAGTTGTCTTCACTTTAATTCTATCCTCAACTCTAATATTTGCCATCTGGTGATTTAGTAAAATGTTGACCAAGATGACATCAGAAACTTGATTAGCACCAACTAGAGAACTGTCCAGCACCTCAATACTCAACTCTCCAGCACCTCAATACTCAACTCTCCAGCACCTCAATACTCAACTCTCCAGCACCTCAATACTCGCAGAGCAGTCCAGGGAGATTGGAAGCATTCATTTCACCTGGGAGCTTGCCAGAAAGGCAGAATCTTGGGCCCCACCCCAAACTCACGGAATCACACTCTAACGAGATCACCAGGTGAGTCCTATGCATGTTACATTTAGGAGCCAACCTCTAAAAGACCCCATGTTTCCAGAACAAAGTCATTAGAGGGAAGAGGAGATTCTAGAACCCTGACTCAACTCTCAGCTTGGTTAGCTTTCTAGAGAATCTTTGCATAGCTCTGGCATGAGTGAGGGAGTGATAGAGAACACTCTGTGTGTGTGTGTGTGTGTGTGTGTGTGTGTGTGTGTGTGTGTGTGTGTGTGTAGACAGTCTCATTCTGTCACCCAGACTGGACTGCAGTGGCACAATCTCAGCTCATTGTAACCTCCTCCTCCCAGATTCAAGCGATTCTCATGCCTCAGCCTCCTGAGTAGCTGGGACTATAGGCGTGGCATGCCCAGTTAATTTTTTTTGTATTTTTAGTAGAGACAGGGTTTCACCATGTTGGCCAGGCTGCTCTCGAACTCTTGAGCTCAGGCAATCCACCCACCTCAGCCTCCCAAAGTGCTGCGATTACAGGCATGAGCCACCACACCCAGCCTTGTATGTGTTTCTTACTGTGTGTTGTGGTCAAACATTTTGAAAAATAGTTGTTTCTTGTATGTAGGTATGTGTTTCAGATCCTATAACTTGTAATGGAATGTTCTGCAAACTTTTTGACAACCCACAGTAACACATTTTGCACTGCAAACCAGTAGCACACAAAACTAAAAGAGAAGTTGCAGAAAACAATATTGACTCTCGCTATGTGCAATGTACTCTGATATTTTCTATTCCAGTCTGTTCTATCTATTCTACTCGGTTCTATTCTATATATACACACACACACACACACACGAGCACATGACATAGGTAGTGAGCCAGGTCCCCTGACTTCCTGGCTGGTACACTCTTTCACACCACACCGCCAACCTCCTGAGCCCTCATCAGGTTTCTATTCCCCAAGGGGACACCATGACTTACTTATCACTGATCCTCAGATAAGGTTCCTCACAGCGGATGGGGTCAATGCATTTGAACCCCCCTTGTAAATTGTAGCAAGTCTGCTGCAGGTTGCACGTGTGGTTTCTGTGCTCACATTCATTGATGTCTGAAATGCAGGGTAGACAAGAAGCAGAGGCAGAGCATTATTGGCCAGGCCAGATGTGTGGGGGTGGGGTAAGCTGGGTCTTACTACAGAGCTGTACTATCCAATATGGCAGCCACAGGCCATATGTGGCTACTGAGTACTCGGAATGTGGCTGATCCAAACTGAGATGTGCTGTAAGTGGAAAATACACACCAGATTTTGATGACTTAGGATCAAAAAGTAATGTGAGCCAGGCACAGTGGCTCATGTCTGTAATCCCAGCACATTGGGAGGCTGAGGCAGGAGGATCACTTGAAGCCAGGAGTTCAAGACCAGCCTGGGTAACAAAGCAAGGCCCTGTCTCTTAATTTAAATATATATATACATATATATATGTGTGTGTGTATATATACATAATTTTAAAAAGAATGTAAAACATCTCATCAATAATTTTTATATTGAATACATGCTGAAATAATATTTTGGATATACTGCATTAAAGAAAATATAGTAGTAAAAACAGGAGTTCGAGACCAGCCTGGTCAACATGGTAAAACACCGTCACTACTAAAAATACAAAAATTAGCCCGGCATGGTGGCATGCACTTATAGTCCCAGCTACTTGGGAGGCTAAGGCAGGAGAATCACTTTAACCTGGGAGGCAGAGGCTGCAGTGAGCCAAGTGCAGTGAGAACCACTGCATTCCAGCCTGGGCCACAGAGTGAGACTCTGTCTCAAAAAAAAAAAAAAAAAAAGAAAAAGAAAAAAGGAAAAGAAAAGAGAATATAGTAGTAAAAGTAATTTTACCCATTTTCTTTTCCTGTTTCAATGTGGCTACTAGAAAATGTAAAATTACATAGATGGCTCACATCTGTAGCTCACATGATACTTCTGTCGCCTGGCACCACTATGGAGAATTCTTGCTTGGCGATGGGCTAAGGCAGGTTCAAGGAGGCTGAGAATGGGTCAGTCGCTTCCACAATGACCCCTCAGTGTGTGGAGCATGGGGCTGGAAGCCAGGCCAAGCAGGCAAACAGGAGAAGACCCACCCTTTTACAGTCTGGGGTCCCAACCCTTCCAGGAACAGAGCAGTCAGGTGTGTGAGGTCTCCCTGGCAACCATGCTCTAGGAGAGATCACTTGGAGAAAGGCTGACCAAACTGCCCTCTAGGCCACGTAAGAAAGCCCAGGCTCTGGCCAGGCCATAAAAGTCCTGCTTAGCTCTGGAGCAGTTCTCAGAGGAGCCTCAGAGATCTGGCTGGGGAGGCAGAAAGCCACGCTTAGAGGCTGCTGTCTGCATCTGCAGAGTTCATTACAGAAGTTTAAGTGGCCAATATCCTGGCCAAAGGATGGGTTACAGGGAGGGAAGACACCAGGCCAGGCATCCTGCCCAGAGCTGCCACTATGACAGCCACCAGCACCCACTCACACCCCCACCCCTGCCACCTTCCCAAAGCTGCACATGATTCCCCAGGTGAGGACCTCCAGATGACCCCCTGAAGCAGCTCCACCTCACACACACCCCAGCCAGGCCCCTCCGGACAGCCTTACCCTGGCAGCTTCGGTTGTCATCCAGCAGGATGTAGCCTGGAGGGCAGGAGCAGAAGTACGTGCCAGGCTGGTTCACACACTCATGTTGGCAGAGGAACTCAGAGAAACTGCATTCGTCCATATCTGGGGTGACAAGTTACACCTGCTGTATATAATCCCAGTCTACGTGGGGATGGGAGCTGAGTGGTCATCTACTCCAACTCCCACACTGTCTCGATACATATGATGGCTTTACTGAAAATAAGCTGTCAATTCACTTCCTGAGCACTTCTAGCAATGGGGAGCTCACTACCTGCTGAGGATACCCATTGATATTTGGACAGCTCTAATTGTCAGAAAATTCTTCCCTGCATGGAGCTGAAATCCACCTCCATCGAGCTTCCAACATCTGCCTCTCACTCGGCTGCACCTTCCATTCACGATAAACTTATTTCACCAGGTAGGGGAATCCGCCCTCCACCTCTGACCTGCCCAAGGGGCTGATTTCTTTGCCCACTGGGGTTTTCTGGGGGTTTCCCCAAGACCCAAAAAAACATTCCCTGGCCCTAGAGGGTCCTCCGAAGGGGCAGCTTTCGCAGTGCCAACTCCCCTTCAATCACCCCTTTCGCCAACTTCAGGAACAATATTGTTCCTAAAGTCATAATGAAGGGATATATCCAAAAGGCCAGGATTTTTTAATTATATTAAAACTTCACTGTGAAAAACAAACAAACAAACAAAAAACTGCCTGAAAGAGAAAACTCCGGAGTGGTGAGGGATGGGCAGGGATATTATTTTTCTCTTTGTGGCCCGCCTACCTTGGCTCCTCCCTGGGACAAGGGAAGCAGCAGCTTCCAGCCAGCCTGACGTGGAGGGGGAGCCCCTGTCCATGTGATTTACAACTCATCCGCATGGGCTATGGTGGTTGATGCAGAAGCAGACGTTCCAGAAAAGCCAACTCTTCATCACACACAGAGTTTGGCAACAGAGCCCCTGTTTGAACCTCATTCGATAAGCATGCCAAAGAAAACATGTTTTTCTTACATTTGTTGTTTCCCGAAAACTTGTTTTCCCTAGTTTCCCCATGTGACATGTCCTCGGATTACTCTCTCACTCACAGACCGCTGGTGGCTGCAGTCACCCAGAGAGGGTGTCAACGCAAAAGAAGCTGCCTCTCCACCATCAGATAATTCCGGGTGTTACACGCCTCGTGCCTCTCACATCCCAGAAGGAAAAACTCCTTCCTGTCTCTCTCAGGGGTCCTCAGGTGATGGGTTCTCAGCCAGCAGAATTAGGATGCTGATTTGAAAAGTCAAGTGTGCTCAGGTAATATCTGCTTCGGTCGTGCCTCCCCACCTCCCCCAGAAGCCTTGTAGAGCCCCGGGTCTCTGGCTCCAGCCCATCATAACTGAGAGTGTCCTATTTTACGTGTAAGTTTGTAGATTCCATTCATACTTTCAGTAGAGTAGTAGTGATGTTTGTCAATCCCTGAGGCTCCCTACATGCCAAGCACTGGGTTAAATGCTTTACATGCCTCCTCTTATTTAATTCTCGCCTCAACCCCATGAAGGAGGTGCTGTTACTCTCCATATTTTCCAGAAGAAAAACTGAGGCTTACACAGGTTAGCTGACTTGTCCAAGTTCACAGATAACAAGTAAGGAGGAAAGCTGGGACTTGAACCCAGCCTCTAGATCTCACACTTGGAAACACGACACTGTAATGTCTCCCTGAGGAACTGTGCTGAGGGATCAGTGGAGCTGGGGAGCCCTGAGGTTGGGGCAATCGCCCAAGAAGGGTTAGCACCAGGGCAGATGGAGAGTGTAGCACCCACTCCCAACTCCCACTGGGCAGGGAGGGGCTCTAACAGACCCTACTCGGTTTATCTTTGGGTCTGCAATTCCCAGACTTTGCTTAGGGCTGTGGCTCCACCCTCCAGGGGAAAGCTGAAATACAAGGTCAGTTTCTGGCAGGGAGCATGTATTAGGCCACTTTCACTCCTCCACAGGAGAACGCACCATGGTTTCCAGCAACAGCTCAGCTTAGCAAATCCCTGAGAGACAAGGTTAGGAGGGGTCTGGGGCTACATGGAGGAGCCACTCAGCTGTGATAACACAGTGAGGATAACAGTGCCTGCGGGAAATGGAGAAGTGCAGAAAGGGGTTAAGTAGGAAGGCGCAGAAACAGACTCTCTCCATCACCCTGTTATCCTGGGCCAGTCTGCTCTAGAAAGCCTACATATCCCGGGGTCACATTAAATCTTCAGGAGGGTGTGCATCATGGAGAACATGGAGGACAAGTTGGCCATTTGGGGCAAAATGAGTCAACTGAAAATCTTTGCCAAATTGACATGGATGTAAGCTTCTCAAGAAGCCAAAAGTCTCTTACACCTACACTTAGGGAAGATAAATTAACACGTAATGACTAAAACTCCACTGTGTCCAAAAAAACCTCCTTGAAAGAGAAAAGTCCAGAGTGGTGTGGGGTGGGCACGAATATTTGTCTCTCCATGGCCCGCCTACCTTGGATCCTCCCTGGGACATGGGAAGCAGCAGCTTCCAGCCAGCCTGGAACCAGCCTGGAGCTGGGCCACCCTCTGGACTGTGCCAACTTATTTAATTTTTGACCACTCTAGGAGGGTGGTTGGTTGGTTGGTTGGCTGGTTGATTTTTTTTAACAAAGGATGAAACTGAGACTCAGGGAGTGACCTGCTCAAGAAAAATAGTACATGGTAGAGCTGGAATTTGAACTCAGCTCCTCCCGGGTCACTCTACCATACAGCCTACGCAGTGGGGCAATAAACATCTGTGGATTAACAGAGCATTCTGGAGAAACAAATCATCTCACCACATCATGTTAGATTTTCTAAACTTCTTAGTTCCTTGGCCCCAATTCCCCAAGGAATGCCATGGAGGGAACTGAAATCTAGGAAGAAAGTGGCTTTTCATGCCTGAGGGTATTTTATTTCTGTTTCTGGGCCTTGTATTTAATCAGCCCAAGGCTCTCTGTAACTGCCTGCTTGTGGCTCTGACTGTCCTGGCCCTGGGGAGAGGTGTTCATTTGTTTCATGGGACTCTGTCCCCAGAACACTTCAGGCGTCAGTGAGACTATCACACAAGTTCCATTCATGACCTGGGTCAGTTCCTGTTACAATAAAACCCGGATTAGGAAACTTTCCATTCTGCAGGACAAAAAGATTTTTCACGCCCTAGTGTATGGCCCACTTATTTTGAAAAGCACAGTGAAGCATTATTAATTTAGACTTTGCGAATTCACAACTGCTGATGATGCCAGAAGTGGCTGAAATGAAGTGTACTTTAATCCAACCTTTAAAAAAACAAGGCAAGAAAGGGAAAGAGAGAGAAAGAAAGAAAAGGAGTTGTGTGTGGTTCTATGTGGAATGCTACAGAGATAAATATGAGTAAGAGGTGGCCCCCATTCTCAAGGAGTTTACAATCCAGTAATATTTTTCTAACTAAGAAAAAAAATTGAACTTTCTAGGGGAAAAAAAGAGGGAGTTAATAAGAAAATTATAATAGAGTCCATAAACTAGCATGGGCAGAAAATCATATTTCCTTGGGCTTGGAAGGAATTTATAAAAGGTCAACTAACCCATCACATCTATGTTCTCACAACAAATTATTATGATTTCATTCATTCAACATTCAATCATTTATCCATTGATTCGAGAACTATCTTTTTTTTTTTTTGCATGTTCCCTGGGTGCCAGGCCTGGAGTGAGGCACTGATTATTTCAGAAGTTCACAGAGCATGTGTGCTTCCATACATGATCTCATTCATTCAATGTTCCCCCCAACCCTGCCCGAAAAGATATGCTATTATTCCTGGGTCACTGTCCTCTGTAAGTACTTTCTGTGATATCGCCAAGACTTGAGTCGGTGCTGGGTGAGGACAGACAGCTCTCAAACCAACATGCCAAATCGGGTGACTCCTCTCCCTCGTCAACCCTACCTCTGTCCCAGAAGGTAGCCCCATTGATTTTTGCGTCAAGGGTCAGATGACAAGGAAAATGAGACTCCACATCACCTTTCGGGAAGTGACTCATCTCTGTTCTGTGTGATTGTGACCCCACTGCCCTGGAGGATGTCCCAAACTAGACATGTGTCCAGGAAACGAGAGGAAACACCTATGAAGGAAGCCCTTGCCCTTCAACCCCCAACTCTTGCCAGGCCCCAAGTACAGGTGGAAGTTTCCAATGCCAAAGCCCATTACCACTGCAATGAACGCCATCTTCCTCAAGTTCATATCCTGGGTCACAGCGGCAGACGAAAGAGCCGTAGGTGTTGACGCAGGTTTGCACACAGGGGTTCTCGGTGGCACACTCATTCACATCTGTGGAAAGCCAAGGCACATTGCTGACTGTCCTCCCAACAGAACAGCCACAATAACTAGGCAGAAAAAGGACCAGCAACTTAATCTACCACTACTAGGAGACCAGAGTCGCAGGTACCAAGGCTCTCCATCCAGGACCTTTGGGAGCATGATCTCAGATCTGAAAGTGTTCACTTAAGGACCAGGGCCTCCATCCACATGTCCCTTCTAGGGTCAAAAGTCAGGCAAGGTGGAAACCATATGTATACACATGATATAAACATATACGCATATACACCTGCTAGTAAGTCTATGCTCCAACACCCCCCCCCCAGGAATTTCCAGGCAACACCTGCTCCTTCCTATCACCTGTTACATTTCGTCCATGAACTCCCCTCACCCTCACTGACTTGGAAGTTTCAGGTTAACAAATAACCATGATGATTCTAATAATATATTTATTATGCATAAATAACTTTGTTCATTAGGAAAGGATCTTACACTCACTTAATCCTTACAATGAGGACCATTGCCCCACTTTAGAGGTTAAGTAGGTTAAGGAGAAGACCACCAAAGGACACAAGGAGTAAGGGGAAATCTATTATCTTGAGTGTGGTGGTGGTGGTTTCATGCAGGTACACGTATGTCAAAATTAATAGAATCATGGTGCGGTTTATTATACACTGATTATGCATCAATAAGATTGTTTAAGCATTTTTCAGGCACAGTGGCTCATGCCTGTAATCTCAGCACTTTGAGGCAGGTGGATCGCTTGAGCCCAGGAGTTTGAGACCAGCCTGGGCAACATAATGGGACTCCATCTCTTCAAAAAGATTAAAAAATTAGCCAGGTGTTGTGGCACATGCCTGAGGTCCCAGCTACCCAGGAGGCTGAGGAAGGAGAATCACTTGAGCCTGGGAGATTGAGGCTGCAGTGAGCTGAGATCATGGTACTGTACTCCAGCCTGGGTGACAGAGTGAGACCCTGTCTCAAAAAAAAAAAAAAAAAAAGTATAGGCAGGGTGCGGTGGCTCACACTTGCAATCCCAGCACTTTGGGAGGCCAAGGCAGGTGGATTACCTGAGGTCAGGCTTTTGAGACCAGCCTGACCAACATGGTGAAGTCCCGACTCTACTAAAAGAATACAAAAAAATTAGGCCAGGCATGGTAATAGGTGCCTGTAATCCCAGCTACTCGGGAGGCTGAGACAAGGGAATCGCTTGAACCCGAGAGGCAGATGTTGCAGTGAGCTGAGATCATGCCACTGCACTCCAACCTGGTAGACAGAGCTAGACTGTCTCAAAAAAAAAATATATATATATATATATATTATATATATACACACACACACACACACACACACACACACACACATATACACATACATACATATAATTGCTTTTGAAGATCGACAGGTGTACCCAAGTCCACTAGCTAACAAGGACATAATGGGAACTGGAACATGAGTCAGGGACCTTTCCATAAAAACCAAGATTCATTCTGCACAGCTCATGGTGCCGGGAGGGCAGGGAAGAGCCCCTTTCCCACTGGCGTTGGCGGACCCACAGTAAGTACCATCCCACAATGCTCCATACACCAATGGCCAAAGTTCCAGCTGAGAGATTTTCTATCCTCTTCCCAAGTCCAGGTAAACCTCTTAGGCCTCTGAAAAGAGATGTCAGTGTTTTTAGAGCTAAAAGCCTTCACAGTGAGCAGCTTGAGAGGCTTTTCTTAAAGGGGAGGCGAATCCCATGGCCACGAAGTTCCTGCCTCCTGGCATCTCTGGAGCTCTCAGGGAGAAAACAGATAAATAAATGAACAGCTCTAGAGAGAGGGTCAAGCAAGACACCGGCCCCCACCGGTGCCCGTGGGAGGTTGGGGTTTCCTCACTGGGGACAGGACGGGGTAGGAAAATGTCCACTGTGCTAAGCCACTGAGTGCAAGTTCAGACAGGACAGTGCTGGCAAGTGTTAGGGCTGGTGGCCTCAGCCTCTGGCCAGGCGCTGGCCACTCAGAGATGAATGAACTCATTCCACCCTCTCACCGCTCTCAGCTGCTTCTGAGAGCAGGGCGACCAAAATGATTCTGCCCACCTGGGGTTCTCACTGCCCTTTCCTGCCAGCCCTTTCCAAATGCCCTTCTGAATCTGCTGAGGGCACACAGGGCCCCACTCCAACCTGCTGGACAAGAAGTCTGGGTTCCTGGTTTTACTCTTAGCTCTGCTACCACTTGGCTGCATGACTTTGGCCAAGCTGCTTAACCTTTTTGAGCCTTGATTTCCTCCTCAGTAAAGCAGAGCCACAAACACCTGCCTGCTGACCTCACGAGGCTATTTATTATTAGAGCTCAGTGAGATGAACAGACGTGATAATGCTCTGAGTGCACTCTCCCACACACGAAGAGTCAGGATTGCAAAAGCTCACTGGAGTATGCGACACCCTGTGCTGCCCATCAGCCCTGCTGATGCAGCATCCCAGTGGCCAAGTGCCCATACCCAGGCCTGGGTGCCGGGCCTGCTGCTTTATTGTGCTGTGGACCTGGCACTGCCAGGTGTATTATCTGCTTTTTCTCACACACCTGTCCCTCAGAGACCTGAAGGACACAGGTGCCTTTTGGATTGAGCATGGCTATGCCTCAGGAGGTACTGGGTACACTGTGCCAGCCTGTGGCTGGTACCTCCAATCTCAGGCCTTGGCACAGAGCAGCCTGCATCTGCCCTAAGCTGCTTATCGCAGCAGCAAGGGAGCCAGGCGCCCGCTCCTGCTCCAGTGGGAAGGAAGGGCCCTTGTTTATCCGCTTCCTCAACCTCCCGGCCTGGCGACTACTCTCAGAAGAAAATGACCTCTTTTGGTGTGAGGAACAGTCCAGACTTCTTGGAACAATTAGCAGAACGAGCTTTGGAGGAGAGACTTAGAAAGAATCTAGGATCAAACTCTTTAACACTGATGCCTTCCTGTTTACTGACAATTTAGCTACAATTAAAGTAAAGGAGACATAATATCCTCCAAATTCGATGGCCAGGAGCCTGCCAGCCAGAACTCCAAGGGTGAATGAAACAAGGAAATGGGCCTTGCAAAACCTGAGGTCTCCAGACAAAGACCTCATTCTGTGTCACAGCACTGCCTCCAACTCCAACCTGGGCCAAGCAGCTGCCAGGGGCTGGAGGCCTGGGCCGGGAGCTGGAAGTTGAGGGGGAAGCCGGGGGCCAAAGCAGGATTTGCGCTAATTCCTTGGGTCTTAAGTCCCCCGTTCACTTCCTGAGCAGAAGAAACCTTCAGATGGAAACCACAATAGGCATGCAACTTGTTTTTCTTACTTATCAGTATTTCAAGTGATCATGTGAAAGCCAAAAAATGCCTTTGTTTCAGTCTGGTTTTGTGGGGGCATGCTGAGTAGCAGGGGACGTTACCACCACCACTAGACCCTTTGCTAAGGAACAGGCCGTCCTGGCACAGGTTGGAGGGAAAAGTGTAATGAGAGGCCTCAGAATTGCCCACGACACCCCTGCCTAGCATGGATGTGTTTATTTTATGATTCATGGAGGGTCAGGGACCCTGACCAACCCTCCTCAGACCTCAGAAACTGAACTTAGGCTATAGGACATGGAACCAAATTTCTGATTAGGCCAGAAAGCCAGCAAGGCTACTTCTGGATAGTAGACACAGAAAAGAAGCAAATCCATGAAACTGTACACTCCCCGCCGGTGGAGGATTAGGGTCCTACCCTCAGCCATATTCAGAGCACTTTTTGAGATGCTTCGCATAGCAAGGTTCAGGTCTCGGGTTTCTGCAGCAATGGGGATGGGTGGACAGTGACAAGGAATGGGAATACACCGTAGCAGCAGTGTTTCCCACAAACATAAGCTGCCAGGGGCTGAAGAAGGCTGCAGCTAGTGTCTCACATCGTGTCCAAGTTATCATGCACGTCACATACCTTGGCAAGACCTTCCATCCTCATTGAGGGTAAAACCAGGATTGCATGTACAAGAATAGGATCCAGGAACATTCGCACAGAGCTGCTGGCAGTAACCATAGCGACATTCATCAATGTCTGGAAACAGAAATGCACGCAAAGTGAGACAGGTCTCCATCTCACTCAATGATGCCCCCACTAGTGTGGCATGATTGCCTAGCTCTTCCCAAACAGGATCACGAAGGGAAGCAAAGGGGAACAAGAGCCAAGACAGTGCTTACTGAGTGTCATGGATGGTGATGCTGTCTCAATTACAAGGCTCAGTCTCCCCACAATCTTTCTCCTCCTCAACCCATCTCAGTCCCATAAATACCTGAACCTATCCTAAAAGTTGCAGAAGAAATTTCTGCTTTGAGTGGGATGTTGGGCAAGATGAGCTCTCCAATTTTACCCAGCTCTAAGATTCAACACTAAGGTTTGTCCAAGATGGGCTCTCCAATTTTTCCCAGCTCTCAGATTTGAGATTACCCAGCTCTTAAGATTTATCCAAAGTTAAGATTCAACTAGAAGATTCCATATAGAGGCTCCACTACCCGGGAAGGGTCCAGTCTGCTTAACATGTAAGAAGAATCCATAGCATCACTCCAATAGGCTCCTTGCCAGCTCCATGAACAATGAATATGTCCAGCTGTCAGGAACAAGAGCCAGTTAGGCTGGGACGAGCTGGGCAGCATGACCCTGGAGACCCATGAATCCAGTAATATGAGGACGCTGGAGTTCACCCTGGATCTCCTCCTTGCACCAGAGTGAACATAAAACTCTGGATAAACACACCTCTTCCAAGCCATAGCTGGCCTTGCCAGGGAAAGTGGCGGCACTGTGGGTGAATGGATCCTTTGAGCAGAGCTGGGCAATGTGACCTCCCTGTAACATGTATCCATCAATGGGGAGCCTGACATCATTGGGAAAGCACTTCTCAACACCCCAAGCTGATGTGATGATGGGCTGGAGAATTCATTCCTGTGGGGTAAGGGTAGTGAATGAAATCACCAGCCTCCTGGCAGACTCTGAGATGGCACCAGTACAGGCTCCTGCTGTGACCAGTTGATCTGACTGTAGCTGGAACTGGTCCTTATCCCCACCTCCCCAAATCTCACCAGGTTTCCTCCCTGGTCCCCCCGTTCCTTTGGAACCAGGGGCCATCCAGGACTCTGGAGGCCGGCTTAGAGCCTCAGTCCTTGGGCCTGGTTTCCACCTACTGCCAGGAAGGACTCCACCTCCGAGACCCATCTTGATCCCTTACCTATTGTTTAGCCCTTCTCAGATTCTGTGCCCTGTCCTGTGATTCTGTTTTGTCTCTAAGTCCCGGCTACTTCTAACCTGGCCCATTGCACTGCCCCTGAGTGCAGGGCAGCTCTTGCACAGAAGGTCCATTGGCTGTACAGTGGCTGGCCCTGACTTCTTCCCAGAGTGCAGCTGGGCACATCACCAAGGCCAGGCAGGCAGCAGGGGCTGGAGAGGGTACCCTTCACTGGGGGTAGCTTGGAGAAAAGGCAGCCCCCCCGACCCCTCATTTTTCTGCAAAAGCAGCATCTCCAGTGGTACACAGAACAGAGAGTGTGTGGCTATGGAACTTGCATTTTGAAAGGGAAAGGTGAGTTTAGCCAGGGGAGGGCAGGAGTTCAGCCATAACTGGGAGAAGTCTTCCTTTCATATGTGAATATGAGTGGCTGGGCCACATGGTACCATGCTAGGCATCTATGAGCATCCTTCCCAAAGCTCCGTGCTCCCAGGAGGAGAACAACCCTCCCAGGCAGAGGAATGTCCGAGTTGCTGGCACCCTTCACATCAGAGGGTTTCTGTAACAGGGCTGGTATATCCCGGTCTCCCCCACCACTCCAGCGCCCCTTGTGGTGGGAAAAAAAAAAACTAGACTGAGACGCAGGAGACTTGGAAGTTTGACCCAACTCGCTTTAACTTTGTCTAAAATGTTCCTTCTCTTTGAGTCTCAGTCTGCGATGCTATAAAAGTTGGATGACATAATATTCGACATCCTTTCCAGCTCTGAAATTCGACATATTAAGTTCCTGTACAAATAACTCTCTCTCACTGATCTGCTTATGTTCAAATAAGTAGCATCAAATTTTCCATTATAGCAGAGGTTGGTTTGAATGCACAGGAACTGTCATATTCACAGACGCCCGCGTGCAAGCCTGGAAAGGAGAATCAAGCCAATCTAGGCCTCAAGGATGCTTCGGACGGGGCTTGAGGGCAGACCTACTCAGCCTCAATCAAGAAACTTGGAAAGAGGTAGCTTTCCTTTGTTTCCATGATTTTGTTTGGATCTGTTTCTCAACTCCTCCAGGACTGACTTTCAGGCAACAGAACGGTGTCTTAGAGAATTCAAACTGGCAGGGCTTTTCTAGAAAACACAGCATAGAAATCACACCCTAGAATTAGAAATTGAAGTGACAGCTACAGTTTGCTATGAATTCATTCACTTGGCTAAACCCAAAACTAGAAGGGAAGAAAGGAAAATAACCTTCCAGTAAAAATAAACAGAAAGATCAGATAGCAGATGCCAACTGCAAAGGCAGTTCTCCACTGGTGACGACTGACTTCTCAGGAGTAAAAGGCTAAGGCCATCGCCCGTGGGGTGGGTGTGGTCATCGGGGGGAAGGGCAAAGACAGGGTGTTGGAAGGAACTGATATAAGATCAGGATTTACTGATCCACATTCAAGACTTGCCACTTTTCTGTGACTAAGCGAAAGTGTTCCCTTCTCTTAGCATTATTTCTAACTAAAGCAAAATAATCCTCACCTCTGTCACTTCCTGGCCTGGATATAAACTTCGTGAAGACAGGAAGAAAGTTGAGGTAAAATCAAACTTAAAAAATATATCCAAAACTATAGCCCTTAAAAAATATATTTGAGGCTGGGCATGGTGGCTGATGCCTGTAATCTCAGCACTTTGGGAGGCTGACGCCTGTAATCTCCGCACTGTGGGAGGCTGAGGCAGGCAGATCATTTGAGCCCAGGAGTTCAAGACCAGCCTGGCCAACATGGCAAAACCCTGTTTCTACAAAAAATACAAATATTAGCTGGGCATGGTGACACACGCCTGTAATACCAGCTACTCAGGAGGCTGAGGCAGGAGAATCACTTGAACCCAGGAGGTGGAGATTTCAGTGAGCCAAGATCGTGCCACTGCACTCTAGCCCAGGCAACAGAGGGAGACTCCATACAAAAAAAAAAAAAAGAAAAAAAAAAAAGAAAAACAGAAAGAAAAACATTCAAGGCCATGCGTGGTGGCTTACGCCTGTAATCTCAGCACTTTTGAGGTGGGCAGATGACTTGAGCCCAGGAGTTCAAGACCAGCCTGGCCAACATGGCGAAAGCCCCATTTGTACAAAAAGTACAAAATGTATCTGGGCATGGTGGCACATGCCTATGATTCCAGCTACTCAGGAGGCTGAGACAGGAGAATCGCTTGAACCCAGGAGACAGAGGTTGCAGTGAGCCGCAATTGCGCCATTGCACTCCAGCCTGGGTGACAGAGTGAGACTATGTCTCAAAAATAAATACATACATTCAAAAACCATAATGATGACAAGATGGCGATGATGGCAACTGATTTTCAAGGGTGGGGTTACACATGTAAGTTCAATAGCCTTCCACCCCTCCCACCCTTCCTGGCAAAGAAAAGCTTACTACCCTTAGGCAGCCAGCTATGCCCACACCTCACAATGCCCCTGGCAACTGTTAACTTCCAGGAGTCCCTGTGACCCCCCCAGAGAGCTGTTACCTAAGCACTGGCCTTCCAGAAGCCAGTATCCATCGGTGCAGGAGCAGGTGTACCCGCCCTCAGTGTTGATGCAGATCTGGGTGGGGTTGCACTGGTGGGAATCCGTTGCACACTCGTCCACATCTGTAACACAAGACATAGGTCAAAGAATGTCACCCACATCCATCTAGAGCCCTGGAGCCACCAGGGGTGCCAGTGGCTTGCTTGTCTTGGCCGGGAGGCAGTTGATAAGGTTGCTAGGTTACACCCAAGGAGGTGGCAGCACCTCCCTGATGGGCACCTCTAGGAGACACTAACCTCTAATGAGGGCTGAGCTAGTCTGCTCACCAGAAATCCACAAAGGGAAATGCCAAGAAGGGAACACATCCTCAGGCACCCTTCTGCCATCCTATGCCATTGCTCCCTGAAGGTGCATCACCTTGACAATAACCATTACTTGATTTAGAAAGCCATTTTGTATTAGGCTTATTCATTCATATGTTAAACAGGGGTCTGCTGCATACCTACTGTGTCCACAGGACTGTGATAAACACCACTGAGAACAAAACAGAAGTAAAGGAAATGTCCCCAGCCAGGCACGGTGGCTCACGCCTGTAATCCCAGCACTTTGGGAGGCTGAGATGGGTGGATCACCTGGGCTCAGAAGTTCAAGATGAGCTCAGGCATCATGGTGAAACCCCGTCTCTACTAAAAATTTTAAAACTAGCTGGGCCTGGTGGCATGCGCCTGTAGTCCCAGGTACTTGGGAGACTGAGCTGGGAGGATCACTGGAGCCCAGGAGGTGGAGGTTGCAGTGAGCCGAGATTGCACGATGGCACTCCAACCTGGGAGACAGAGTGAGACCCTGTCTCAAAAAAAAAAAAAAAAAGTTCGCTGCCAACAGAAGCTGGCAGTTCAGTTTCTTAATGGTATTTACTCATGAAAATCTTTCAGTCTGAAGCTCTCCAGTCTTCCCTCCACTCCACAGTTCCTGGGGCTAATCTTTGTCTGTCCTCTGCTCACAGCAAGTCTCTCTAGGCTGCTCTAGAGCCCACTACCATCTGTCTGGTGGCATGAAGATACCTGTATCCATGTCGGTCCCTTCTCCTTAACTTAGAGCTTCAGAGCACAGATATCAAGCCATACTCATGGCCAGTCCCAAGTCATCTGGCACAGACACTTTACACAGTCAGTGTTCAAAACTGTTGAAACTGAAACATCCTCCTCTCCTTTCTTCCCTGCACGGCACTTTAGGGGAGAGCGCCCAAGATCCTGAAATGGACCTCCTGATGCCACGCTCTCACTTTGACCTAAAGGAAGAGACTTTTCACTAAACATTCACACACTAATTTACTCCACAAGGATCCATGGTGCCTCCTGGATCTGCCTGGCCCCGCGGACCCCAACACCTTTCCTCCTTGTCAGCCCTGCCTTCACCAGCACCTTGGTGGGTCGCCTGCCCTCCCCCTTCATTCCTGCATCAGGGTTTGCTCATCTACACCCTTTCTCCACCTTCACCGAATGGACCATCGTGCAGTCCGAAGTAATACTGAAAGCTGCAATTCTCTGAGCCTGTGTTATGTGCCTGACACCTACCTTGTTACTTGTATTTACTCTCACATCACCCTGTGAGGTGGGCTCACAATCCCCATTTTACAGATGGGAAAACTGAGTGGAAAGAGCTAATAAGCACCATGCCAAGAGCTGAGTCCAGGCCTCCCTGCCTGCCTGACTCCAAGTCTACTCCATGCAGGTCTGACAGAGGTCATACCACCCAGGACCAAGCAGATTCGGTGGCGGGGAGCTGGCAGACTGGGCTGAGGAGGGAGGACTGAGCTTTTGTTCCTTTTTACTGACCCCACTCCCATGCTGTCTGCCTCCCAACACTGCAGATTGCAGACTTGATCATCATCTATTCAGTTGGCTTCTTTGAATACGTACGGTGGGGATGGGGGTGTCTAAGACCCAAAAGTGTAAGCTCCTTGAGGACAAGGACCTCGTGTAGCATGGGGCTTTGTTCAGTAAAACATTCAACTGGGTGAGCAGTGGTCCCTCTGGTTCAGGGGATATGACCACAAATCCACCGTCCACCTGCAGCAGCCCCACACTAACAACCCTGATCAGTCCCCACCCTACCCCAAAACGACAGCTGTCTGGGAATCCCACGAAACTGCCTTTCCCTCCTCTAAACATGAACAACCTCCAAGAACCTGGTGCCAAGATGACGGTGGCCTCCACTCCACCCTGATGTTCAGCATGTGCAGCCTCAGCGAAAAAGACTCAGCCCTGTTCTCAGCTGTGAGGACTCCAGCCTCCCCTTTGCCTCCCTCCCACCCAGCTCTGCCCACCCAGCATAGCCTCCCAGGGGAGCTGGTGAATAATGCTTGGCCAGAAGCCGCTCCTGCTCAAACCCACAGTGAAGTCTATGACAATAAATAGTGCCACTATCGACTGGTGCATATTTACATTTTCCCAGCAGGGAGTGATGGATGGCAATTGTGTCCTGGGAACAACACTGCCTTAGGAATTTCTGTTCTTTTTCCTGCCTTGAGGGGAATGAAGGGTGAGGGTGACCAACACAGGAGAAGAATCACTGGAGGGGCTTGGTGGCGGCAAGTTCCCAAGCCTCTGTGCTTGTGTAATTTGCGTCCCACACAATGTGCCTGCCAAGTCCTACAGAGAGAAACCAGACACAATCAAGTAGGCCAGGCTGGACTCAGAAGGGCACAAAGGACCCCATCGTGGGCATGTGTGCGAAGTATTCAGGCCGAGAACCAAAATCCTTGAAGTTCACTCTTTTAAAAATTCCAGCACTTTTACTGAACTCAAGAATTAACTCAGCCAGGCGCAGTGGCTCATGCCTGTAATCCCAGCACTTTGGGAGGCCAAGGTGGGTGGATTGCTTGAGTCCAGGAGTTTGAGACCAGCCTGGGCAACATGGCAAAACCCTGTTTCTACTAAAAATACAAAAAATTAGTCGGGTATGGTGGCGCACACCTGTAGTCCCAGCTACTCAGGAAGCTGAGATGGGAGGATCACCTGAGCCCAGGAAGTTGAGCCTATGGTGAGCCAAGATTGCACCACTGATCTCCAGCCTAGACAACAGAGCAAGACCCCATCTCAAAAAAAAAAAAAAAAAAAAAAAAGGAATTAACTCAGTTATATGACACTTTTGTTTATATAGATTTTAAAATTAAAATTTTAACTTTCACTAACTTTAATGAATTGTCAATAGAAACTATATTTTGAGAAGTCAATAAGTCCTTTTATATCCTCAAAACACACCTGGTGTCATGCTGTGTCCCTGGTAAATGTTCAATAACTATTGAATGAATGAACACATGAACGGCAAACATCAATCCCTCGCAGCCCCCAGAAAGCTTTTTCCAGCCAACTAGCTGACAAGCCCATCTGGGCGTGTGTACTTTAAAAACAGCCACCACCATGCAAACCACTGTCAGCCTACACACCTGATGCAGCTAAAACTGGAGTGTTCACACGGTGGGCTTCCTCGGGGGGCTGAAACACTCATCACACATTCCAGCTCCCAGCGGAACTTCTTACATTAAATACATTTGACTTAAATCACAGAAGGAAAAATACATCGAATCACTCCAAGGACATTCTTTGGCAAGGCCTCCGTTTCCGCATCAGTGGAAAAGTACAAGCTATGACAACCTGAGCAAGCGTCAGTATCCTCATGTGCAAACAGGGTCTGCTTTCCTTTCCTGTGCAATAGTCAGGAAGAGTCTCCTAAGAGAAAAGAATGCTGGGTGCATTCAATCCTTTATTCATTCACTTGTTCGCTCATTCATTCGTTCATTCTTTCTTTCTTTCTTTTCTTTTTTTTTGAGACAGAGTCTTGCTCTGTCGCCCAGGCTGGAGTGCAGTGGCGTGATTTCGGCTCACTGCAAGCTCTGCCTCCCAGGTGCACACCATTCTCCTGCCTCAGCCTCCCGAGTAACTGGGACTACAGGTGCCCACCACCACATCTGGCTAATTTTTTTGTACTTTTGGTAGAGACGGGGTTTCACCATGTTAGCCAGGATGGTCTCAATCTCCTGACCTCGTAATCTGCCCGCCTTGGCCTCCCAAAGTGCTGGGATTATAGGCATGAGCCACCATGCCTGGCCCCCATTCATTCATTCTTTATGCTCTACAGTGGTTGCGTGTGCATGTGCGTGTGTGTGTGCGTGTGTGTGTGTGTGCGTCTGCCCTCCCCAGCCTCCATGACCTTTGGAAGAACTGGCATCGAGCATATTCCCTCCCGCTGTATGGTACCCAGAAGCGGACTTTACTGAGAGTCCTCTTGTCTCCCTGTTCCCTCCTGGGTGCTGTCACCCCAGTCAGCTGCCTGGGCACTTGGAGGATTCTGCCACAGCAACCATGGCTTGGCTCTCCCCAGGTGAGGCAATGTCTATCTGCTGCCCAGGTGACCAGCACCCTGGCAACTGGAGGAAAGCGCTCACCAACTCTCCCAGAACCTGGAAAGCCCAGCGCTGCCCCTGCCAGGAAGAAGTCGTCATCTGCGTCAAGCAGCACAGCTCTGCCCACCTAGCAGTCTCGCCTGCACTGGCACCTCTCCCTTGAGACATCCACCGAGTGGCCTTTTCAATCTGAAACAACTGCTCCCTTAGGAAAGTCATCAAAACCTATCAGTATCACCTCCTCGATGCCTTCCAAGGAGGCCATAGACAGAAAGGGCTTTCAGGCCCCAGGAGAGTGGCCTACATATTCGGGAAGCTCTTTTAGGATTTCATACCCTTAGCTATGTCTCACATTCCCCAGCCAGACAGTAAGCTTCACGTGGGCAGATATGCAAAGACAATGGAAATAAAGGGATGTCCCTCAGGCTGCTATGTTTTAAAGGAGTAAAAGAATGTCCTTAAAGTATAATCAAGATCTTACAAAGGCACCAGATGAAGGAACTGGCCTCAACACATCAAAATAGAACTGTCCAACAATCTTGGGGACAACAAAGTGAACAGAACCTTCCATTCTGACTCACAGGACAGCACGGGAAGGGGCCACAGCCCACACACCTGCTGACCATTCTAGTCCTTGGAGCAGGACTCTGCAGAGGAAGCCAGTGGGGATTGGCACTCCTCTCCTTCACTGCATGGACTTCTCAGACAGCTTCGTGGGTATCACACGGCTGATTTATGCCCATTTTATGTCCTCCCCTTGGGAGTGGGCTGGTTCTCAGAAAACATCACACAACCCACTTTTCTGTCCCATATAAAAGTAATGGTTCCAAGTACGATCTTAGTATTAACTCACATATTATTAAATAAAATCTCTATAGGCAGTTATAACAGACTTAATATACCACACTAAATATGCATAAATATGTTCAAATATAAATAACATGTACATGTATGACAGCTATTTGTTCTATTTGAATGCACATATTATATACATACATGTGTTTGCAGTTCAGCATTTATTCCTGAAAGCTGAAAATACTTTGTTTTCATAACACAAATTCTAACAGAAATAAAATGTCCTTTAAAAACTGTACAAAACAAAACAAAAACACTAATGGTTCCCCATGCCCATAGGTAGAACATTTTCTAGGTCATTCTCCAAGCACCAAAGTTTAAAAGGAAAACACACCAAAGGGCTGAGAACTCCCTAGAAAAGGCTAGCAGGTAAAAGAATAAGAACTTTGGGAGCAGACAGAGCTGGGTGTGAATCCAGGCTCCCACATTTGATAACTAAATAAGGCAGGGCAATTTACTGGATCTTTGGGGGTTCTGCAACAGGGCTGATGTAGCCTGCCTCGTAGAGAGATGTGAGAGTTCATGAGTTAAGAGGCGCACAGGTGCCAGCCTGACTGCCTGACACGGAGCTCCCTTCCCCAGGGAGGTGCTGTTTCTGACAGCTGTGGAAGGCAGAAGAAGCTTGGTTTCTGCCTCCTGCAGACGCTGTTCTAGAATTCACTAAAGACACCAGGATGACAACGCAGGGGTTTCATGGGCTATAAGTATGGTTAGTTCTGTGATTCAACCACAGCCAAAGGCAGGGACTTCTCCCCCTTGAGCCCCAGGCACATGGCGGAAGATCTGGACAAGAGGTAAGGAAAGCCAGGGTACATTCCTTCATGGAGTCTCCCTCTCCACCTCTGCACCCAGGCATCTCTGGGCCCATCTGTGATTCTATAACTGTAGGCATCCAAAAGCATAAAGGTACATGTGTCTAATGGCCATGTATGATCAACCTTTCCACAATCTGATTCTTGCCTCTTCCAGTGCCTTCTTTGCTCCAGTACTGTGAACAGGCAAGGTCTGACTTTGTGAGCCTGTGTACATAATGTCGGCCGAATGTCTCTGTTCTTGTGTGAGAACGGCCATCAGTCAAAGGGAAACATTCTCACTGGGTGACACTGGGAGAAGCTGTCCAAGAGCCCTTGGAAGATACACCTTTCCGAGGCCTCCACTCTTCCTTTTTTGGACATGGCAAAAATCATTTCCTTGGTAGTAAATTTTTACCCGGTGAAATAACATGTTTTCCCAGCCCATTTTTGTTCCTTCCTTGCTCAAGCTAATGGGGCTTGATAAGAAAGAAGAAAATAACAATGGCACATTCCTACGCCTCCAAGTGAAGCCAGTTTCAGGCCTGCTGCTGGGCTGGGTCGGTGCCATTTTTCAGCAAGACGAGCCCAGCCAAGGCTGGAAGCTACACAGGACCTACTTCCCAAACACCTGTTTAATTAAAGATCTCAACGTTGGAGAACTCGCTGTTGAATTCCTAGGCCATCTGCACTCCATGTGTCTTACGGTCCTGGCCAATCACTAGGAGCCAGATCTTTTTGTGTTTACAGCACTTTCCCCGACACTTGAGATTAAGCATGGAATACAAAGTTGGTTCATTTTGCGCCTCTGATTAGGCAACAAATATGTGGTCCGTTTTCCAAACAACAACATATCCTTCCCTGTTGAATGAAACCAGCTGGAATCCAGGTCCCAACCTCTCCATGGATTCTCTTTGTCTATCCCTAAAGTGAGAGCTGGAGGAGAGTTCTGACAGGCCCCTTCAAGCTATGATCTTCTACAGAGACAAACTATGCAACTAATGGAGATCACATTGTTTGGTTCTTGGGTAATTGCTTTCATCCCCAGAGCACTTGGTAAACATCAGCTGACTTTAGTTGCTTTCAAACCGGGCAGTGAATTGGCCAAGCCCATTCAACTTTTGCCAGTGTACGGTGCCTGCCACGGGCCCAGGGGAAACACACGTCCTCTCGAGCGTCATGCATCAAGATGTCCCCAGAGGAAGGGGACAAGTCATGTCTAATGTCAATCTAGACATGCTTGTTTGTCTTTTTTTTTTTTTTTTTTTTTTTTCCAAAAAGCCATGAGGCTTTGGCCATTATCGTGAATGTAAAGCAAACAGATGTGGAGTTCAAATTAGATTTCCATTTACTAAAATTTTTGCCATTTTGTCCATCAATAGAGATTTTGGAATCTTTAGGAGGCAGTAGTTTCCAAACCTGGCTACCCAAGAGAACTGCCTGACTACATATCAGAATTTCTAGGGCTGAGGCTTGGAAAGCTGTGTTATTTCAAAGTTACCTAAATGAATCCAATGCAAAACTGCATCTAAAATCCACTGTGCCAAATCAATACTTCTCCAACTTTAATATGCATATGACTCAGTGGGGATCTTGTTAAAATGCAGATTCTAATTCATTGGATTCTACATTCCTAACGAGCTCCCACGTGAGGCCAATGCTGCTGGCTCAGGGACCACACTTTGAGCAACAAGGTGCTAGACTGTTCCAAGTGGTATTTGGTTCTGTATCCATGCAACCTGCTCAGAGTTTCAGAAACTATTAGGTTGGTGCATAAGTCATTGCAATATTTAAGAGAGTCTAAGAGGGAAGTTAAGTTTTCAAAAATCAAGCAGCATGTTCACTATAAGCGGGAGCTGAGCATGAAGATGGCCACAGTAGACACTGGGGACTACTAGAGGAGGAAGGGAGGGAGGCAAGGGTCAAAAAACTAACTACTGGGAACTATGCTCAGTACCTAGGTAATGGGATCCCTCAGACCTCAGCATCACACGAAATACCTAGGCAACAAACCTGCACATGCACCCCTGTATCTAAAATAAAAGTTGAAAAATAAAAATTAAAAAATTTTTTTAAATGGGGAAAAAATCAAGCAGTGATTCTTAACTAGATTCTTCTCTAAGATAAAGCCTGCTGGTTATAAGAGAATTGTTATTTTTGGAGTCTTATTAAAGACTCTAGCAGTCTAGCCAAAACAGAATGCTTTTCTGGTGTACGGACAGAGCCTTTCTTTAACTCCACCCTGCAGTGGTTGGGTGCCTACGGCTGCAATGCCTTGAGCAGGGCATTGTGTGCTTCCAGAAGGTTCTCCTCCCTTCAGGTCACTGGTGGGGTTTTGATTTCCTATGAACTCAATTCCCTGAATCTTGACTAAGTTCTTAGGAATACTACCCACAAAGAGATGACAAAAAGTACAAAAGATTCCAATGGGGAGAAAGGACAACATATTTCCTCCAACACAGAGCATCCCTTTTTTAACTGAGTACTCATGAACACGGTTTCTATATGCTGTAGATCCTGACTCCCATACGCCCCATCTCCCCAAGGGCCCCTCCTTCTCATTTCCTCTGAGCCTATTCCTCACCCATCCTGACCTGTATCATAGTCTGTGAACTCCTTGCCCCTCCCATCTACTCCCCACGCCAGCGCTCTCTTCCCAGCACTCTGTCTCCGTTCACAGTGCCACCGTTTTCCAGTGGCCAAAGGCTAGAGACCACAGTCATCCTAAAATCTTCCCTTCACATCCCACTCTCAAACAATTGCCAAGGCCAGGCAGTTCTTCTAAAAATCTTGCAAATTTCCCACTTTCCTTATATCCCCTACCCCGAAGACTCCAGGTCCTCACTGTCTTTTCTCTAAATGATTGTAATAACTTCATCACTTGTCTGGCAGCTCCAATCCCTCCCTGGTGAAAGTGCACTAAATATTAAACCTCCAGAACCACTAAAACACAAAAATGGCAAGTTTACGTTTCCTCTTTAGAACCCTCATGGCATGCGCTATATATTTTGGCAACACTGCGAGTTAAGCCTACTTTCCTATTCACACATGGGCAAAGCACATCTACTTTTATAGCAGTTCACTTCCTACAATATAGTTAGCCACGTGCATCGGAACCTCCAGTTTCTTGAAAGCAGGAAAAGGACCTTATTCACAATCATATCTTAAGCACCCCACACAGTGCCTGGCATACTAGAGAGTATTAAAACGAATTATACTGGAAATGAAGATACTTGACTCGAAGACTGTTCTGAAAGGAAGAGGGAAATTCAGTTAAGCCACCAGACACATTGGAAGAGACAAGTCCACCATCTACCTTATTGTGGCCCATCTCTCATTCCCAGAGGACGAAGACTATCTAGGGGACATTGGCTGACAATTCCAAATCCAACGGAGCCTCAGGCTGAGGCTTATAGTGCCTGGAGGCCTAGTCCTACCCTACCCATGGCCCAGGGCTGATTTGAAAGCGTCCTCAACTTCCAGAAGTTCTAACATACTATGTGTGTCTTAGTCCTGTGGCGCTGCTCTGACAAGAATACTATAGACTGGGTGGCTTACCTAAGAGGCATTTATTTCTCCCAGTTCTGGAGGCTGGAAGTCCATGGCCAGGTAACCAGCACGGCCAGGTTCTAGTGAGAGCCCTCACAGGGCGGAGAGAAAGCTCAGGGTTCTTCATCCCCTTATCAGGGCACCAGTCCCAACGTGGGGGCTCCATCCCTGTGACCTCATCCAAGCATAATCACCTCCCAAAGACCCCACCTTGTAATAACGTCACATTGCAGATAACGGGCTTCAACATATGGATTTGGGAGGATACAAACATTCAGTTCATAGCAAAGCGCTTGGCCTGATGGAGTAAGGAATTTCCTCTTTCCTCCCGGGAGAGCTTGACATCCCAGAAGAGAAAGAACTTTATTCTCAACAATCACAGGAGGGAGGAGCATAATAGAAGGGAAAAGATACACCTTCCTGGCCTGAAAACTGACATCAACAGGACCTCTCATGCGATACCCAGGAAACCTATTTTTCAAGCTGGCTGTGAGAATCCGCGGTGCGCATGCTGGGATCAATCAGCCCAGCAGCAGCAGCAAACATTCCCAGCTGGGTCACTCTCAGAGCATGATCCTGAAATACACACGTGCACCCTTCCCACGCCTGCAGTGAGAAGACCCTGCCACCACTTCCGATCCTATCACAGCTCACCAGGGTGATCTTGTGCACATCAGTGACCTTCTGCATGGCAGCCTCCTTATGTCTAAAATGGAACTCCTATCACCTGCCCCCCCTAGAGCCTGCAGGCAAGAGAGGAGGGCAGACATGGCACACAAACAAGCATGTGAGGGCGCTGCAGAGGGCTGGGAACACACAACAGGGTGTGTCATGAGGCTGCTGACAGGTGAGGACAGGTCTAGATACTGGACAATGACCTAGGGGAAGGGGGTCCCTCACATACACACATTCCTGGAACCCAAAGCCTCCTAGGACAAGGTGCAGAAGTGCCAGAGGGCTCTTTCACAATAACAAGTTACAAGAAACAGGCCAGTAGGTGACTAACAATATGAGTTTGTTTTTTTTTTTTTTTTAGATGGAGCCTAACTCTGTCGCCAGGCTGGAGTGCAGTGGTGTGATCTCGGCTCACTGCAACCTCCGCCTCCCAGGTTCGAGTGATTCTCCTGCCTCAGCCTCCCAAGTAACTGGGATTACAGGCACACGCTGCCATGCCCAGCTAATTTTTGTATTTTTAGTAGAGACAGGGTTTCGCCATGTTGGCCAGGATGGTCTCAATTTTCTGATCTTGTGATCCGCCCGCCTTGGCCTCCCAAAGTGCTGGGATTACAGGCGTGAGTCACCACACCTGGCTGAGTTTTTTGTTTGCTTTTTCACACAAAGTCTCACTCTGTCACCCAGGCTGGAGTGCAGTGGTGCCATCTTGGCTCACTGCAACCTCTGCCTCCTGGGTCAAGTGATTCTCATGCCTCAGCCTCCCAAATGGATGGGATTAAAAGGCGTGTGCCACCACGCCTGGCTAATTTTTGTATTTTTAGTAGAGACGGGGTTTTGCCATGTTGACTAGGCTGGGTCTCGAACTCCCAACCTCAGGTGATCTGCCTGCCTCAGCCTCCCAAAGTGCTAGGATTATAGGCATGACCATGTCCGACTGAGAATATGAACTTTTTGGTCACAGACCAACCCACTCTGCCAATCCCCTGCCCTCTCCCCACCCCTCTACCCCAGCAGGGTCCAAAGCTCCCTGCTCCTCATCTCTAGCAGACGACCCCAGTGTAGCAGAAAATAGCGTGGAGGCTATGATCCAAGAGGAACTGGAAGCCCTGGAAATGAGGGGAAGAGGCTAAAGCCTGCTGGGACCATAGGGGTGGGGGAGAGGGAGCAAGAGAGAAAGAGCCTGAAACATGCCACCTCCCGGTCAAGGGGCGGCCACATGCCCTGGGAGTCTAGAAGTGCGGACCACACCCACAAACAGCGCCGGACTCAAACAGCCACGCCCTGCTCCCCATCACCCTTTGGACTTGGTAAGAGTTAGATTCGATTACATGAACCTAATATAAATATTTGGATGGATTAAACACTTTTCAGGATTGCATGTTTACCTGGCTGAGGAATGTGGGGTGGCGCCCTTTCCCAGCCACCCCTCTGTGGGCACCAGCAGATTCCTGGATGTCTCCAGTGAGGGAGGCGAGGGAGTTACACGTGGGGCCAACCAGCTGGCTGACCTGCCAGACCACCCTTGCCCTCCCTCCCACCAAAAAGGCACAGTGCCCGAGTCCCACTGCCCACAATGCCTCTGCTCAGGAGTCACTTATGCTATACCAGTGGGGCAACACTGCTATTGGTACTAGGGATTCAAAGATAAATGACACACAGACCCTGTCTGTTTATAGTCTGGTTGAGAACGGACAAGGGACAAGGTAATCCCAACTCAGGATGGTGAGTGTCATGCTGGAGAGAAGAATGGGGGCATTTCCAGGTGAAACAGGCTTCCTGGAGAAGACAGCAGACGGATCTAGAAGGATCCTGCAGCAGAGGCTATCATCCGCCAACATCTATTCTCCCAACCAAAGACTACATTTTTAAGCTTCTCTCACAGTGAAGTGTGGCTACATACTAAGTTCTGGTCAGTCAGATATAAGTAAATGTAACATGTGCAATGTCTGTGTCATGCCTTTAAAAAGAATTGGTGCATAGTCCCCTTGTCCCTTCTCTCCTCCTTCTAGTTGGGATGCAGATGTGATGGTAAGAGCCAGAACAGCCATTTTGGACCCAGAGCTGAAAACTACACATTGAGCCTCCCTACCAGCCCTAAACCACCTGCCTGTGGACTGCAGCATGAGAGAGAAATAAAATTCTCTCCTATCTAAACCAGCGTTTTGAAGGTCTCTTTGTTACAGTGGCTTAGCATGTACCCTAATACAAGTGAGTAGGAGTTCACCAAAAGAAGAAGGTGGGGGACAGCACGTGCAAGGGCATAGAGACATTAGAGGCACTGTACAGTCAGAGAGCCGAGGGGAGCTTAACTGGAGCAGTTAAAACACATGGGAGTGCACTGGAGCAGCCAGACACGTGGGAGGACACTGTGAGAGCTGGGCTGGGGGTGGAGGATGAGATGGGAGCCCATCTATAAAGGCATCGTGTGCCAAGCAAAGGAAGCAAAAGAGAACAAGGAGGATAATGGAGGCAGAAAGGATGGTAAAGAGGAAAATAAAAGAAAAGAGAAAGATGAAGATGGAAAAGTAGAGAGAAAAGGAGGAGTGAAAACACAGCCATCCCCTCCTGCATGTGGGAATTGGTACTGGCTCTGTCTTAGGAAATGTTTTCTCCAGTGAGACGCCCCACAGACTCTAGTCCTAGCCCCTTGTAGGTCAGCAAAAAAAAAACAAAAAAAAAAACTGGCATTAAGTTTTATGCTTTGATAATGTTTCTGAGTTAGCTTCAATCAGAACAATTTGACTTGCATATTTAAAAAAAGGACAAAAATCCCAAATGCCATAATAAAGTGCTCCCCAAAATGTATTCACTGACACTAAAGGGTTGCATCAAGAGTCTGCTCATAAGTGCCTGCTCAATTGGGTTGTTAATAAATGCTTTTCCAATCAGTGTTAGCAGTAGTGGAGGAAATTCTAATAAAAAACAACTGGCCCAATGTACTTCTCCATACTTCTCTGCACCCCTCTGCCACAGACTTCCTAGAAGTTGCTATCTACAGTCACTGCTCTGCCTCCAAACCTCCCGTTCTTGACTCCAATCAGACTTGCTTCTCTTTCATTCCATTAAAGCCTCTCTCATCAAGGTCACCAATGACCTCCTCAATGACAAATCCAATGATCCTTTTTCATTCCCAGTCTATATCCTTCACACCTTCTCAGCAGCATTTGGCACAGTCAACCTTTCTTCATTAGGCTTCCATCACCCTCTCTTGGTTTGGGGACTTCTCAAAGGTTATCCTGGTCGTCAGTATGAATGAGTCAGGAGACGAACTCAGGCCTTCTATTTGAGCCCAGTCTTTTCTTGACCCTCACACCCTAGCTGACCCAGAGCCCTGAACAGAGGAGACAAGTCAATAAATATTTGCTGAACTAAAAAATGCTCCTGGGGGCAGAATTTTACAGCTGGAAAGAATTTAGAAATCACCTAGTGTTCCGCCAAATGTGCCTTGACTGTACATTTGAATCACCTGGGAAGTTCTAAAACATAGGAGCCCATCCCAACCCAGTTAAGTCAGAACCCCTGGGAGGAACCCAGAAATCGATTTGAATGTACAGCCAAATTGAGAACTACTGATCTAGCCCAAAGGTGTACACAAGAGTGTCTTTGGAGGCTTATTTAAAATAAAATAGAGCTCTTGATTCAGGAGGTCTAGAGAGAGTCCCGGGAATCAGTTCTTTCACAAACATTCAGATGATGCCAGTGCAAGCGTTCGCACCTGCAGAAACACTAGACTAGCCCAGCCGTAAGACTGTGAGTGGTACGAGCGCAGGAACCACACTTTATCTTCGTAGCCGCTACCCCAAGCACAGTGCCTGATACAGAATATCAGTGTAAAACCCAGTCACTCACCTTATAACTGTTAGGATGATTACTGCTATGGTTTGAATGTGTCCCCCAAAGTTCATGTACTGAAATTCAGTTGCCACTGTGACAGTATTAAAAGGGTGGGAAATCCAACTAAAATTCTTAGGCTGATTACAGCTGGGGCCTTTGGGAGGTAAATAAAATTAGATGAAGTCATCAGGATGGGGCCCCCATGATGGAATTGGTGGCTTTATAAGAAGAGGAAGACAGACCTGAGCTGATATTCACACTCTTGCTTTCTGGCCACATGACGCCTTCCACCGTGTTATGACACAGCCAGAAGGCCCACCAGATGCTGGCACCATGCTTTAGGACCTCTCAGCCTGCAGAACCATGAGCTAAATAGGCCTCTATTATCAATTACCCGGTCTATGGTGTTCAGTTATAGCAACACCAAAGGGACTAAGACAGCTGATATGATTTAAAACAACAATTAAGAACAAAAAACAACAACAAAAAATAGAAAAGAAACAAGTGTTGGTGAGGACGTGGAGAAACTGGCACACACGTGTGCTGTTAGTGGTAACGTAAAATTGGGTAGCCACTATAGAAAACTGTATGGTGGTTGTTCTCCCAAAAATTAAATACAAAATTACCACATGATATCCAGTAATATTACTTCTGGATATACATACAAAATAACTGTAAGGATCTTGAAGTGACAATGTTAATGATGGTACTTCATTCATGGGGTTTTATGAGAATCACATGTAACTAAAGCTCTTAACACAGTACCAGGCACAGAAGTGGCCCTCAGTCAAGACTGGCAATAGCTTCATCTCAAGGAGGAGGAGGAGGAAGAAGAGGAAGAGAAGGGAGTGTGAGGGTGGGGAGCCCACCTCCTAAAAGAAAAGATAAAGAAGGAACTGAAAACCAGGTTCTAGTCCGGAACATTCCACTAGGTCCACAGTGGTCCTCCAGCAAGTCTTTCTCAGCTTGTTTGAGAAGGTGGTACCTATACACCTGTGTTCACAGCAGCATTATTCACAACAGCCAGGAGGTGAAAGCAACCCAAATGTCCATCAGTAGATGAATGAATACACAAAAAGTGGTAATTCACACGGGAGAATATTGTTCAGCCTTAAAAAGGAAGGTAACTGGGCCAGGCGCGGTGGCTCACGCCTGTAATCACAGCACTTTGGGAGGCCGAGGCGGGTGGATCACGAGGTCAGGAGATTGAGACCATCCTGGCTAACACGGTGAAACCCCACCTCTACTAAAAACACAAAAAATTAGCCAGGCGTACTAGCGGGCGCCTGTAGTCCCAGCTACTCGGGAGGCTGAGGCAGGAGAATGGCGTGAACCCGGGAGGCGGAGATTGCAGTGAGCCGAGATTGCACCACCGCACTCCAGCCTGGGTGACAGAGCGAGACTCCGTCTCAAAAAAAAAAAAAAAAAAAATAGGAAGGAAACTCTAGCACGTGCTACAATATGAATGAACCTTGAGGACAGTATGCTAAGTGAAATAAGCCACTCACAAAAAAGACAAATACTGTATGATTCCACCTATATGATATATTTAAAGCGGTCAAATTCATAGAAACAGAAAGTAGAATGGTGGTTATCAGGGGCTAGAGAGAAGGGAAAGAGAGTGTTGCTTACTAGATTTGGAGTTTTTGTTTGGCAGGATGAAGAAGTTCTGCTGCACGACAATGTAAATGTACTTCACACTACTGAACTGTGCACTTGAAAACGGTCAAGATTAGAAATTTCTTGTTACGCATTTTTACTACTATAAAAAAGTGAATATTTGTAAATCAAAACATATTTCTTCATTGATTGCATTCTAAGTTCTATAAATGGTGCCTACTGAAATAATCAACCTGTGATCTAAAACAAAACCCCGTGAAGAAAAGTCCAGCAGCCATCCTGTGCTCCTGAGAAACTTAACTCCACCCAAACAGCCCACATCTCTTCTGTAGCCCCCATCTCCACAGAGGAATTCAAATTCAAGTATCACGGAATGGGAGCAGAGTGCTGGGGAGAAAGGGATGGAGAGGAGAAAGATGAAGGTGGAGAAGGGGTGGCAGGGAAGGACAGAAGCAGGAACAAAGAGGTCTGGACTATCATGTGGGCATCTTGAGCCTCTAGTAACTCGAATCAAAGAACAACACAGGCAGGTGGGAACACCAGCTTTGGTGGTTCAAATCCTGCTGCCCTCATTTTTTTAGCTTTGTAATTTTTTTTTTTTTTTTTTAATACGGAGTTTCACTCTGTCACCCAGGCTGGAGTGCAGTGGTGCAAGCTCAGCTCACTGAAACCTTCACCTCCCAAGTTCAAGTGTTTTTTTGTTTTGTTTTGTTTTGTTTGATACGGAGTCTCACTGTCACCCAGGCTGGAGTACAGTGGCATGATCTTGGCTCACTGCAACCTCCATCTCCCGGATTCCAGCAATTCTCTTGCTTCAGATTCCCAAGTAGCTGAGATTACAGATGCACGCCACCATGCCCAGCTAATTTTTGTATTTTTAGTAGAGACAGGGTTTAACCATGTTGGCCAGGCTGGTCACAAACTCCAGACCTCCGGTGACCCGCCCGCCTCAGCCTCCCAAAGTGCTGGGCTTACAGGCATGAGCCACCATGCCTGGCCAGCTTTGTAATTTTAAACAAATTTTTTGGTTGGTTGTTTGCTTGCCCCTAAAAACCTTGGTTTCCTCGTTTGTGAAAGGAGTTAATGATGGTACTTAATTCATGGGGTTTTATGAGAATCACATGTAACTAAAGCTCTTAACACAGTACCAGGCACAGAAGTGGCCCTCAGTCAAGACTGGCAATAGCTTCATCTCAAGAAGGAGGAGGAGGAAGAAGAGGAAGAGAAGGGAGTGTGAGGGTGGGGAGCCCACCTCCTAAAAGAAAAGATAAAGAAGGAACTGAAAACCAGGTTCTAGTCCGGAACCTTCTACTAGCTCCGCAGTGGCCCTCCAGCAAGTCTTTGTCAGCTTGTTTGAGAAAATAAGGCCTCTGAGGTCTCTGTCTGGAAAGGTTGGTGAATCCGAACGCTCTGGGGCCCATTTGAGCTCCCTGCCCTCACTACTCCCTGCCTAAACCTCTTACCTCTGCAGGGCTAAGGAGGCCCTCTGGAGGATGCAAGAGGAAAAGACGATAAAAAAAAAATGGCTGGGAGATGCCCACACTGTGCCTCTGCACACAAAATGAGGGCATGACCTTGTAGACCTATTAGCAAGTAGGAAGAAAACTTGCTAAGAGGGTAACCTGAAAGGGGAAGACCTCCTCATCTGATGTTATTATATTTAGGAGCACAATTAAGTTATTTTCCAGATGGTCTCATGTCATATGTATATTACACTGTGCATCATCGTTACAATGTATGCAAATTAGTTTAATGCACATTGTTCTAAATGTTGTTGCACTATCTAAATGTTATAATGTATAAACACTGCCATATTTCCTAAGATTTGCTCTAAAATAAGGATGTTCTAATATTTCCCTCTGGACCTCTTTCAAGACTTTTTAAATAGGCATCTTCAAAAGGCACTTCGGGGTCGGGTATGGTGACTCATGCCTGTAATCACAACACTTTGGAAGGCTAAAGTGTGAGGATCGTGTGAGACCAGGAGTTAGGGACCAGCCTGGGCAATATAGCGAGACCCTGTCTCTACAAAAAATGAAAAATAGAAAAATTAGCTGGGCAGGACGCAGTGGCTCACATGGGCAATCCCAGCACTTTGGGAGACTGAGGTGGGCAGATCACTTGAGGTCAGTAGTTCCAGATCAGCCTGGCCAATGTGGTGAAAACCCGTATCTACTAAAAATACAAAAATTAGCCAGGCGTGGTGGCATGCACCTGTAACCTCAGCTACTTGGGAGGCTGAGGCAAGAGAATCAATTGAACCCAGGAGGCAGAGGTTGCCGTGAGTCAAGATTGTGCCACTGCACTCCAGCCTGGGTGACAGAGCTAGACAATATCTCGAAAAAAAGAAAAACATTAGCTGGGCATAGTGGTGTACACCTGTGGTCCCAGCTACTCGGGAGACTGAGATTGGAGGATTGCTTGAGCCCGGGAAATCGAAGCTGCCATGAGCCATGTTTGCACCACTGCACTCCAGCCTGGGTGACAGAGTGAGACTCTGACTCAAAAAAAAAAAAAAAGAAAAAGAAAAAAAAAGAAAAAGCACTACTTCTTAGGGACTCAGGAATAGACTGAGACACTTTTCTTCTTTAATATGCTAAAGAGGTTGTTGATCCAAAAAGCAAAAAATGTACTCATCAAAATAAGCACTGTTCACTCATCCATCCATTCATCCATTCATTCATTTAACCAATATGTATTAACCAATGTGTAATAACTCAATGTGTACTCCATATTGAGTAGTGTAGAATGGATTAATATTTTTCTTTTTTTTTTTTTTGAGACGGAGTCTCGCTCTGTCGCCCAGGCTGGAGTGCAGTGGCCGGATCTCAGCTCACTGCAAGCTCCGCTTCCTGGGTTTACGCCATTCTCCCGCCTCAGCCTCCTGAGTAGCTGGGACTACAGGCACCGCCACCTCGCCCGGCTAGTTTTTTGTATTATTTTTAGTAGACACGGGGTTTCACCGTGTTAGCCAGGATGGTCTCGATCTCCTGTCCTCGTGATCCGCCCGTCTCGGCCTCCCAAAGTGCTGGGATTACAGGCTTGAGCCACTGCGTCCGGCCCAATATTTTTCATTATTTGTCTTCAAACGTCCTTTTACAAGTATAATTCAATCACAAGTTTTTATCTACCTCTATTCCCTTAGGGAAGTCTAAGGTGTTACTACCCTGTCGTTATAAGTGATAAAAATGAGGTGGACATGGTTCGTGTACAGAACAAAAAATACACATCAGGAACCCAACCAGTCCCCCCGCTAACTAGCTTTATGTCCGTTTCCCCATTTTTAAAGTGGGAATATCGTGCCTGAATATTTTGGAGGATTCAATGAGATAAGAGATTCCACTGGAGGAAATGCCACCTAAAATGTATTAATAGAGCCTATTACTATTAAAGAAGAAATGCTTTTCTCTGGGTCGTAGAAGAAATAAGAGGGAGAGCCATTAACTAAATCTATTATGTATAAGACTGGGTCTGATGGTCTCACACTATCAGTGTTACAAGTATCCTCTCGCTCACCCACTCAGTGTCTGTTTCCCGGGCCAAAGGAGGAAAGGAGTGAGCGGCATAGAAGATAATTTTGAGGGGACATATTTCCAGTGCCCATTTGCAGAGTTATTTTGGAATATCAAGTAGCTGTAAGGATTGGACAATTTGAGCAGAAAGAGATAATTCTTCTAACGCCTGGTCAAAAGACATCCACTCATCTATCTTTCAATTATATCAGCAAATACTTACTAAACGACATCTACATTCTTGGCATTGTGCTAGGCATTGTGGATACCAAAGTGAATAAATCATAAAGACCATATATCCTGATGACAATGCAATTAAGTTATAAATGAAAAACAAAAAGATAATTTAAATCCCCATAAATGTGTAAAATTCAGAAACTCATCACTAAATAAATCATGGACAATAAGAAGTGATTACAGGGAAAATTAAAAATTCTTACAACTTAATAGCAATAAATACCATACATCCAAACTTAGAGGTCACACTAAAAACTACGTAGTCTTAAGTGCTGACATAATGAAAGAAGAAAAGCTTACAGTTAATGAGCTGAGCAACCCGCTTAAGAAATTAGAAAGGGAGCCGGGAACAGTAGCTTATGTCTGTAATCCTAGCACTTTGGGAGGCCAAGGCAGGCAGCTCACTTGAGCTCAAGAGTTCGAGACCAGCCTGAGAAACATGGCGAGCCCCTGTCTCTACAAAAAATACAAATATTAGCTGGGCAGGATGGTACACGCCTGTGGTCCCAGATACTTGAAGCCCAGGAGATCAAAGCTGCAGTGAACCGTGATCACGCCACTGCACTACAGCCTAGGCAACAGAATGAGACTCTCGAAAAAAGAAAGAAAGAAAACAATTTAAAGAGAAACAAATCCAAAACATAGAAAGAAAATAATAAAAAACAGAAATTGATGCAATAAAAAAGCAAAAAGAAAAGAAAGAGATAGAGGAGAGCAACAAAGCCAAAAATTTCTTTTTGAAAATACCAAACTGATATGCCTCTGGCAATATCTCTGCCTGTTTTCTTTTTGTTGTTTGTTTGTTTTTTGTTTTTTAATTAAAGAACTAGCACAAGGCTGGGTGCAGTGGCTCATGCCTATAATCCCAGCACAAAGTTCGATCATTTTAACTTTCCAGAGAATAGGAAAGGAACAATATCTCACTCTATCAAGCTTATATGTGGACACCAAAACTAGCAAGAGTAATTTAAAAAAGAAATGTGGCAGGTCATTCTAATTTATAAACATTGATGACAAAAGTCCTAAACAAAATGTTAGCCAAACAAATCCAGCAGTATATTTTAAATAAATCATACTATAACATGGCCAAAGATAATGATGGTTATACACGGTAAAAGTCTCCCATTCTTTGCCTTTTATTTTTTGTTGTTCCTAAGGGCAGGATGAGAAAGAGCAGCTCAAAAGAATTCAGGTGGCCAGGCACAGTGGCTCACGCCTGTAATCACAGCACTTTGGGAGGCCGAGATAGATGGATCACTTGAGGCCAGGAGTTTGAGACCAGCCTGGCCAACACAGTGAAACCCCATCTCTACAAAAAAATTACAAAAATTAGTCAGGCGTGGTGGCCGGCTCCTGTAATCCCAGCTACTCGGGAGGCTGAGACAGAGAATCGCTTGAACGTGGGAGGTGGAGGTTGCAGTGAGAGGAGATCGCGCCACCGCACTCCTGCCTAGGCGACAGAGCGAGATTCTTTCTCAAAAACAAACAAACAAAAAAGAATTCAGGTGAGGCACTAGGCATTTCTTCAGATGTTCTATAAAGAGGATTCATGGTATTATCTACCTGATAACCTTTAATGAAAGGGAGAGTTAGTTCTCTTTGGGGGCAGTATTGTTACCTGCCTACCTGAGGACAAGTGAGCAGCTCAGATGGCAGCTCCAGGCCCCTCCTTTCATTACTAGGGACCATCCCCTGATGTCACGGAAAGGTGTGTGTATGACTGAGATAGTGTATCCTTTAGTGAGTGAAGTGCATCCTTTGTTATCTGTCACTGTGGGCTCAGAACAAACTTTGGGTCCTTCTGTTTCTTCTCTTTCCATGCAGAAGCTGGGATTCCAGGTATAGCTCTTTGCCTCCCACCATCCGAACTTCCTTCATCCGGTAACAGCACCCTAATTTTCCTTTAAGGAACTGCCTTTCAGCACTTTTAGTCCATGCATGGCAGGTAGCTTTGGACCCACTGCTGGTTCCAGGGGTGGGCTTGGATGTAGGCTTGCTAAATCAAACCCCATGTGTTGCTAGTCATTGTGATGAACTCAGGGATGGGCTTGTGACCCAAGCTGGCTACTAGAGCCCACCTATGACCTTTTGCCAGAGCTCGAGATTGAGGCAATCTCTCTGGGTTGTTAAACTAGTAAGACATAAGCCTGGAGCTACCAATGGCCTCCACTTGAGAGATCCTGCCCTGAGAATGAAGAAGCCTATGTTTTGGAGATAGGCATTAGAGAGAGAGAAAAAAATGAAGGCCATATGACACTACTTAAGCCCTTGCACTCAGGCATGTCTGAAGCTAGCTCTACTTCTCAACTTTCGGTTATGAAAAAACAAATTAGGCTGGGCATGGTGGCTCATGCCTGTAATCCCAGCACTTTGGGAGGCCGAGGTGGGCAGATCACGAGGTCAGGAGTTCAAGACCAGCCTGACCAATATAGTGAAACACACACATTAAAGCACACATATTAGCTGGGCATGGTGGCGTGCAACTGTAGTCCCAGCTACTCAGGAGGCTGAGACAGAAGAATTGCTTAAACGTGGGAGGCAGAGGTTGCAGTGAGCCAAGATCAAGCCACTGCACTCCAGCTTGGGCGACAGAGTGAGACTCCATCTCAAAAGAAAGGGAGGGAAGGAAGGAAGGAAGGAAGGAAGGAAGGAAGGAAGGAAGGAAGATAAATGTGTTTATGTAGTTCATTGTTGTTTTGCTTAATCTACTTGGAGCTGGGTTTCTGTCAGTTGCAACCAAAAAGTCCTGATGACTAATACACTGAATTTAATCAAATTTCTCTATAGCTTTATGGAGACACAGAGTCCTAATATTGGCGTTTGCTTCATCAAAAATCAGAGCACCAAGAGTAACAAGTGAATGTATTTCATTTTAAAAGGTAAATGAGAAATTTGCTCTATGTTCCTAGAAATCTCTGCAGAGCACGCCAGTCTAAAGTTGTCCTTCTTAACCTTTTTCACGTTGAGGCACACATAGAACATTACAAAGGTGTGTAAGGCACAATGGAGTGGGCAAATTGGCCCAAGGACTCAGCTCTCTGAAGCCCCTGCCAACCAACACAAGAACTGAAGAGATCAATATTCAGGTACCCGTACCACCTGTGAACCAGTTGGGAGGGTCACATCTAGAATAAGGTAAAGGTGGGAGGTCAGGGAAGCTGTTTCAAGGGACAGTCCTCACATGAGTCTTCTCTTAACAAGATGGGTGACCTGCCTCATCTGATGGTACATTCCTCATCCTCCACACACCATTTGGGAACAAAGTGCTTCTAAGTGATTTGAAGCTTTTCAGAATCAGCCTGCCAGCACCCAGCTGTTTCTGCACAGTCAGGCTTTCTGGAGTGTGTGGCTCTGGATTCGTGAGAAGGACCCCAGTTCTGCTGAAACTGCTCCTGCTCTCTACAGCAGACCAGATTTTCAGCCAAGAAACAAGAGGGCAGAAGGTCAGGGGACTGGGGGCGGAAGAAGGAGTATCCACAGAGCTGAGCCAAAAGAATGACATTATTTAAGATATGATTGAAGAGTCTCTCCAAGACTGGCCAAAAGAGGAATTTGATTTGAACTCTGAGGGCTTAAGAATGCTGAGCACCCAGTTTGTAGATTCTTCTGTTGACCTGTTGGGGCCAAACAAGGATGGAAGGATGGAAAGAGCATCTTTTCTTTATAAATCCAGTAGCTTGACTTGGTCTACGAGTGCACACAATCTAAGGAAAGGCATGTTGCTGTTGCTGTGTTCTAACAACCTCATCTTCCTGTTTATCCAGCACTTATTACTCAACTTTCTTGGACAGCTGACCTATCAACAAGCCAACAAACATGATTGACCCTGTTCTATCTGCAAGACAGGAGATGGGGGTATGAAAGAGACATAAAGATAACAGAACATGAAGCTTTAATGTGTAAGTGACACAAGCACATTCCTAAGTCTAAGGTAGATGGTGAGAAATGTCCCAACAGAGGCACAAGCACGGTGTTTTGGGAACTCAAAGAAGGGGAGGTTCCAATGGGCTTGAGATGAGACCAGTAAAGATTGAAGAAGGCCTCTGGGAAGAAATCACAGATTTAGGTCATTAAGGATAAGAAAAAAGAATGGCAGCCGGGCACTGTGGCTCATGTGTGTAATCCCAGCACTTTGGGAGGCCGAGGTGGGTGGATCACTTGAGCCCAGGAGTTCGAGGTCAGCCTGGCCAACATGGTGAAACCCTGTCTCTAGTAAAAATACAAAAATGAGCTGGGCATGGTGGCATGCACCTGTAATCCCAGCTACTTGGGAGGCTGAGGCAGGAAAATCATGTGAACTTGGGAGGTGGAGGTTGCAGTGAGCGAGATCGCACCACTGAACTCCAACCTGGGTGACAGAGCAAGACTCTGTCTTGGAAGGAAGGAAGGAAGGAAGGAAGGAGGGAGGGAGGGAGGGAGGGAGGGAGGAAGGGAGGGAAGGGAGGGAGGGAGGGAGGGAGGTAGGAAGGAAGGAAGGAAGGAAGGAAGGAAGGAAGGAAGGAAGGAAGGAAGGAAGGGGAAAGAAAAGGAAAGGAAGGAAAGAAGGAAAGAAGAAAAGATATTACCGGGGGTCTCTGACCTCAAAAGGGTCCCGGCTGGAGGAAGAGGGCTGTGTCCTGTGTTATAGGGTGAATCATGTCCCTCCAAAATTCATATATTCAATTCCTATCCCCCAGTACCTCAGAATGTGACTGGAATTGGGGACAGGGTCTTCAAAGAGGTAATTCAGTTAAAATGAGCCCGTTACGGCAAGCCCTACTCCAAAATCTCTAGTGTCCTCCTAAGAAGAGGAAACTCAGACACAGACACCCACAGAGGAAAGACATAGTCAAGTAAAGGAAAGGAAAGACACAGGGCCAGCTATAAGCCAATGAGAAAGACAAGGAACAGATCCTTCTCTTGCAGCCTTCAAAAGGAGCCAACCCTGCCGACACTGTGATCCCAGACTTCTGGCCAGCAGAACCAGGAGACAATACATTTCTGTTGTTTAAGCTGCCCAGTCTGTGGTGCTCTGTTATGGCCACCTTAGCAAACTAGCACATTCTGTGGGCTTTCCCCCTGGCCCTGAGCACCTCCCAAGCTTCCAGAGGGAAGTAGACGGCCTTGTCCTTCCCCCTCCCCTGTCTGGTCTCAGAGTTCTTGTTGACTAGAACTTATTAGTGTGCGTGTGGCTCTCGGGGCTCAATCTGGAGTCCCACACACTCTTCCCCATGGTCAGTAGGCTGTGCTGGAATGCAATCCTGGCAAGCCTTCCCTCCTCCTCAGAGTCAAAAGCCAAGTTGCACTATCTCCTGTTGTCTTGATGACTTTCTATTTTATTAACCCATTTGTGGCTTGTCTGCCTGCTAATGTACCAGGGTCTCCTGCCCCATATTTTCTGTCTTTGGAAGGAGATGATGCTAGCAGTCAAATTCATTCAATGTACAACTATTTATTGAGCTTGAATATGGAAAGAATAGGGCTCTATGATTTACAAAGAGGACTGGTCACTTACTATCCCCAGTGTCTCGAAATGAATGAATTATCTAAATGAATCTTAAAGATCATCCTCCAACCATGGAGAAGTGACTTGCTCAAGGTCATTCAGTTGCTGAATCTGATCTCTTTCCACAACTCATGATTTTTGGGGATTAAGGAACCAGAGACTTTGGGCTTCATTCAGCGCTGCAAATGGCCTGCTAGGTGATCTTGGACAAATTCTGTCGTATCACATACCTATCCTCCAGATTTCTCAACCAAATTATAAATGTCCCTTCTTGGTGAAGACTTCCTCAACCCCCTTGGGCAGAATCAGCTGTTCCCAGGATTCTCAGTCCATAGCAGCCTTGTGGTGGTTTACCCAAGAGTTGCCAACCCTCCTCTCTGAAAGCCTCCAACCCACATACTCCATTTCCTGTGGTCCCCACCCTGGATGGTAGGATGAAGTATGGACCAGGTCAGCCCAAGCCTACCCTCAGCACTCCCTTGGCCAAAGCAATATCTTCGGGAGATCTATCATTAGAACTGGTCTGCAACTCCTCTTTGTCAGGGAAGATAACATTTCATGGTTAAAACCCAACTCCAATCTGGCAAAATTTCAACTTTGTTCTTCTGACGTCAAAGGCTAGTAGGCCTGAGACAAAGAAGGTTCTGAAAGTACCACTTTGGGAATTCTAAGAGGTGTTCTATGCAAACCAGTCACGACATTTTAATTCTCTTACCCAGATGTCCTGTGGCTTGGTTGGAATCCTGAACCCAGAAAGTAAAATCCGTTACCTGGGATTTTATAAAAATTATCCATGTAATCTTTACCCAAAATTAATAATGACCCTTAGAAAAGGCTCAAGTATGAAAAAGTTAAAGAAAAAGGTAGTAAAGGAGAGAAGAGATGAGACAAAGTGGCTCCCAGAGTCTCTACCAATGCTTGTCCTTCTTCCCTCTCAGGTGCAAGATGATTGATTATGAAGCAAGAGGTTCCAGCTGAGCCTTCAGCCAGTAGCCAGCTAACAGGTACTTAGCAAGCACCAACTATGGGCCAGGCAGTGGGGATGCAGCAGGTAACAAGGCATCGTTTCTTCCCCTCATGAAGTTTACAGCGAAGGGATGGGAAAATCAACAAACAAATACATAAAAAGCCACCAATCAGTGGCTCTCAAAGTGCAGCCCCCGGGCCAGTAGCATCAGCACGACCCAGAAGAACACACCCCACCCCAGACCCCAGAGTCAGAAACTGGGCAGCAATCTGTGTTTGAAGCCGTCCAGCGGATTTAATGTATGCTCAAGACTGTGCTGGAAAATGATGAGGCTGTGACTGGGAGTAACTGCGGTGTAATTTCAGACAAGGCGGCCTGTGTAGGACTCTAAGAGGTGCCATCTGAACTGAGCTGAAGCCCAAGAGGAGAATGAGCCCAAAATGTGAAGAGCCAGGAGAGAGTTCCAAATAGAAGGAAGAGAAGGTGCAAAGGCCCTGAGGTCCGGAAGGGCCTGGTATGTTCGGAGAAGAGAAAGGAGCCGGCATGGTGCCTATGACCAACCAGGGCACCTTGTGGGATGGCCTAAAAGGGCCTAAAGCTGGCAGGCCCACATGCTGGTCAGCCTAAATCACAAGTGAACTGTGGGATGTGGGACAGTCATGGAGTCCTTCCACATTTTCTCTAAAATGAAGGGGCGGACAGGCGCCGTGGCCTGTAATCCCAGCACTTTGGGAGGCCAAAGCGGGTGGATCACCTGAGGTCAGGAGTTCAAACATGGTCAACACAGCAAAACCCCATCTCTACTAAAAATAAAAAAATTAGCCGGGCATGGTGGCACACGCTTGTAGTCCCAGTTACTCAGGAGGCTGAAGCACAAGAATTTCTGGAACCCAGGAGGCGGAAGTTGCAGTGAACTGAGATCACGCCACTGAACTCCAGCCTGGGTGACAGAGCAAGACTCTGTCTCAAATAATAATAATAATAATAAAGTTAAAAAATAAATAAATAAAATGAAGGGAAGAACATTCCTGGGCCTGCCTTCCTCCCTGGGCTGTTTTGAGAATTCCATGAGCTGGTGGACACGAAAGCATTTGGAAGAGCGAGAGGCAGTGTTCCAGTGGGAATTACTATAATGAAAGGACTCATGGCACTAACCGCAGGACCCAGCCTCCACGGGGCGAAGTGGAGGCCACAACAGACCACAGGCCAGTGCCACCTGGCCCCCAGCCACTGTCTGCTCTCTGGAGAGAAATGAGATGGAGACGATCCTGGAAAAAGGATCTGTTGAGGAGGTCTGAGGTGGGATTTTCCAGAGATGTCTGACAGTGGGATCACTTACATCTCTACCTTGTTGGTCAATCTGGGAGGATTCTTGGCTTCCTAAGGAGCTTGTGTTTTGCTCCAGCTGCTTGCAAACTTCCCCCAGGGGTTATAAAGTCAGTATCAGTTTTCTCACAGGACGAGACCAGGTCCCATCATCACAGTGAGGGCCAATTTCATCCATCCACTGATGCCCCTTTTTCAGGGGTCTTGGCAAAGGGATCATCTCTGTTTCAAGCTTAAAGGAGACTTTGATCAGGACCCTGAGAACATGGAGGTGATGTAATTACGAGGTGACCCAGTTATTAGCCCCTATAGCTTAGACTACATGCAAAATCACTGCCTCAAATGATAAGACGCCATTTCTGAAAGCTGCCTGTCTCCACAAGCCACCCTTCACCTGGTTGTCAGAAGCATCTTCGCATCCTGAATGGTCAAGGCTGGAGGGAGCCTCACAGATAATGGCCCAGCCCCTCTCATGCAGATGTGAACTGGAGCCCCAGAAAGAGAAGGAACTAGAGCACAACACCCAGTGAGCTTGTGGCAGTGCTAAGGCTAGACTAAGCAGAAATCTTCAAATAGGCTTGTAAACATTTCACTCCCCTGCTCAAAAACCAGTGTTCACAGAATAAAGCCCAAGTCAACTGCATGGCATTCGAGGCCCCACAATCTGGTGGGGAACCTTGAGTGCCAACCTTCTAAGCCTCATCTCTTATTCTATGCTGCCCTGCCCACAACCTGTGCCCAGGCTGCAGCCACACTGGGTGTCCTAAGTGTGCAGGTGACTGGTTGACTCATGACCAAGGCTGCTCACCATGCAGTGAACTTTCTTGCCTCCATGTCTGTGCCCACGCTGTTCCTTAACCCTGAATGCCCTTCCTCATCTCTGACGAGGAAATCCTATTCAATCCTGCAAAGACTAGCTAAAGACCACCATAAACATTCACTTTCCTTGTGGGCACTCCCATAGCACCTGGGACATATTGCCCTCATCAGTCACATCTGACACTGGCTCATGAAGAGAATCTGATGAGTTATGTACACCCCCTCCCAAACCCCCACTCACACCCACTCAGCAGAGAGATCCTGAGGGCAGGGACGGCGTCTTGTTCATCCTTAGACCTTCCTAGCCCTTGGCAGTGTCTGACACAGAAAAGTGATCAGTCAATATCTGTTTAATCAAATGGACACACAGATGTGCAACACCTGTCCATAGGAAAGCTTCTGTGACCACTCCAGCCAGAGCCAACGAAGTGTCCCATACCTACACATGTTGCCATCCTATTTCACTGGGCTACGTATAATTATTTGGGTTTCATATTTCCTGCCAACCCACCTAACTCCTGCCAAGAGGCTGTGAACTCACCAGGAGGTGATGATGTCTGATAAATTATGCCTAGTGTTCCATTATTGGAACGCTAAGCATGTGGGAGTTATTTATATCCTCCTGTTCAAGGTCATCACCAAGGTCTGATTGCAAAAATTTTGAAAATTGCTACATCAGGCTTAAATGGGTTAATCTTTACATGCACAGCTCAGACCTCAACACATAAATGGTAAATGGATAAATGAATTCCATCAATGGGTCATAAGTTAACCTATGTAGAAACTAATATATAATCCATTTCTCTTTCTCATTTGAATCCCACATATACAGTTCACTCAGGTAGCTTTTCTGCTCATTTAACAAATATTTATCAGGCACTAGAAAAATACAATGGTGACACCAGGTGTGGTGGCTCACGCCTGTAATCCCAACACTTCGAGAGGCAGAGGTGGGCGGATTGCCTAAGCTCTGGAGTTTGAGACCAGCCTGGCCAACACGGTGAAACCCCATCTCTATTACAATACAAAAATTAGCTGGGCATGGTAGCACGCGCCTGTAGTCCCAGTTACTCGGGAGGCTGAGGCACGAGGATTGCTTGAACCCGGGAGATGGGGGTTGCAGTGAGCCAAGATAGCACCACTACACAAGAGAAAAAGAAAAAGAAAAAAAAAAAAAACACAATGGTGAATAAGACAGAAAGCTCTGTTGGGTGGAGAATTGTTAAATAAATAATCGCAAATGTCTATTTATCACAGCTATGGAGTGTGAGCCGGAGGATAAGTACAGGGTGCTGTGGTCACCCCTGAGTCCACTCTGAGCTCTCAGTTGCCCCAGCAGTCCTGTCCCATCATACTTCATCCCTGTCCCCGCAGAGAAGGCCACCCCTCACTCAGCTCAGATGCAGAAAACAGATGACCCGTCTTTTTCCCTAATGGAATGAAGCAGAGTCAGGGTTTTTTGTGTCTTTGCATTGTTTCATATAATCGCCCTCCAATTCTTAACCCCCCCTCCCATGAAAACTGTTGAAGATGCCAATTTCATACTGATGCCGGATGCAAAGTCTGTTGTGTCTGACCTCACTGATTCCTGGGGGACATGTTAAGACCTGTGAAATATGTAGAGCTCATAAATCAACTCTGGCTGGATTTCCACAAATGTTTCAGTTTGAAAGAAAGTCAGACAGCACTGACAAGACCCCAAGTATTCTGCTTCCCCGGCCCCAACATACCCGCCGGCCCCAGAGTCTGTGGATGCTGGCTGCCTGCAGCAGGGCCCAGCACTGGCTGTCCCCATCTCCCCTCTGGCCCGGCTCCGACAAGCTGGAGGGGAACAGGCGGTCAGTCCTTGACATCTAGTCTGTTGTCTGAGGCCCTCTGGAGGGAAGGAATCCTGTGAATGTCCTTTCCCTGCCAGCCCCCAAGGAGATGGCCCAGAGACCCTTCCCCAAGCATGCTCCTCTGTTTCCAAGACAAACAGGAGCCTCGGGATGGTTGTTGGGCTCCAGGGGGTGCCAGTGACATGTAATACAACTGAGCAGTGCCCTCTGGAGTTGTGCAAAGAGCTAGCGCTGGCTGGTGGTGAAGCCCTGGGAGCCAGTCTCTCCCACGGCAGGAGAACAAAGCTGTGGCTTCAAGGTACGAAGGGCACAGCCTCCCACAGAGTTTCCCCTTAGGGAAGGGGACAGAGGACGTGGGTTTATCTGCAAATTAATCTGACTGGAAGGTTCTTCACGGGCATCTTTTTCCATTAGCCCCTCAGTGCTGCTGTACATTAGATTAGACTGCATCCAACACTCACGGAGCGCCCGTGGTGCCCAGCATCTTGCTGGGTGCGGGACGGCCACAGTGCCCATGGCCCTGGCCCACAGGGCGCTCAAGGAACAAGGAGACTCTTGGTCACCTTAGTCTCCACTTGACATCCAGTACAGTGGGAGGAGTCAGCAGGGGGTGCGTTGGAGGTGAGTGCTGGGAGACTGAGTGACGAAAACAGTGGCGCTCCCCTCTGGCTAGCCTGGGTTCAACAGCACCCGCACTCTTCCTTCCTGCCATTCATTCATTCAAAAATCACTCCACGAGAGCCCCACTCTGCCAGATGCTGTGGATAAACAGTGGAGGCTGGCACTGTGCCTTTGTCTCAGGAAACCCCCTGCCAGGCACCCCACCCACTTCCCTGAACCCCCGACAGCCATGCCCTCCATTATGAAAGACGAAAGCCTGTGGGCACCTGCCTGCCCTCGGTGCACATACCTGGGGCTGCTGGGAAGCCCTGGCCTCTCTGCCTCCATGCTCAAGGCCCAGGGCTGGCTGCTGGAGGGAGGTCTCTGGCTCGTGGGTCTCTCTGATGAGGGGTCAGCCCAGCTCACCAGCACTTCCCCAGTCCCAGCCTGCCCGGCCTGGGCACCACGTGGCCTGTGTGGTACATGTGTCCACAGAGGATGGCAGCCCAATGGATAGGAGAACGAAGGTACCCAGGTAGCTCTTCAGCACTCCCAGAGTCTAAGACGACCCCAGAGAAAGGCTCGAAAGCTACCTCTGTGGCCTGAGTGAGGTCAGAGTGGAGACAGAGCTGGAGAAGTGTCAAGACATGATCACGAATTGAAAGGAGGTCCCTCTTCTTCTCCCTCCCCAACTAATGCTCCTTCCCCAAACTTCCCCATCTGAGATAAGTAGCCAACAAGCACTCAAAGCTGAGGTTTAGATGCTTCTCTAAGGAGCATCGTAACATGCACCTCCGACTAATTTAAAAGACATGTGCTAAACAGTCAGCCCAGCTCTGGCCCCGGCATTCAAGGCTATTTACAACCTTGAAGGTAGCTTCAGCCTCCTGCCCTCCAGGCAGTGCTCTCTGGAGACTTGGTAATGCAGCCACTTTTGCCAGACCAGAGCTGAATGGTCCTGCCATTAAAAAGTCCACACTTCATCCATCCTCTGCAACACCACTTGCTTTTCGCACACAACTGGCTAATTCCAGAGTGGAGTAGAAATAAAAGAAACATGACCAGACCAAGGAACATAAGATGAGAGCCAAGAAAAACTTGTAGGTCAATGAAAAGACTGCCACGCTAGACACTGGGGAAGTGACCTACTACACAAAGGCACCAAGGGCTGGGCATGGCCCACCAGTGGGACCCCACCCAGAACGTGAGGCCAGCCAGTGCAGCGAACCTCACCAGACCAGTGCCAGTAACCAAAGCCAGCTACCACTGGGGGTGGGAGGGACTTCCTCACAAACGGAGACTTGGTAGGGTCCTGGCAGATGTCAGTAGGCATGTGTGCTGTTGAAATACACGCAACAGAGAAGAGCCGCATCACCTGGGCAATCCAGGTGGGAAAGGGTTAACGCAAAAAAAATCATGTTTCCTAAAGATTGGGAAGATTTAGAATAGTAGAACATTCTTGAGTTGCAAGAAACCTGAGAAATCATCAGAACCAGGGAATTTGAACTTTTGTGTGTGTGCCTTGAACCTGTTTGGCAGACTGCTAAAGCCCATGGACTCTCTTCTCAGAATAATGCTTTAAATTGCATAAAATAAAACTCAGAGGATTATGAAAGAAAACAATTGTATTGAAATGCAGCCATCCAAATATTTAAAAATCAAATGTATGGCTGGGCATGGCAGCTCACACCTGTAATCCCAGCACTTTGGGAGGCCAAGGAATGAGGATTGCTTGAGCCCAGGAGTTAGAGACTAGCCTGGACAACATAGCAAGACCCCGTATCTACAAAAGATACAAAAATTAGCTGGGCATGGTGGCATGTACTGGTAGTCCCAGCTACTCAGGAGGCTGAGATGGGAGGGACACTTATTTCCGGGAGGTTGAGGATGCAGTGAGCAGAGATCATGCCACTGTAATCCATCCAGCTTGGATGACAGAGCAAGACCCTGTCTCAAAACATACACACACACACACACACACGCGTGTGATACAGTAATACAGATACTTCTTTATCAGTGCATTAAAAAACAAAATTAGGCAGATCTAGAATCTTCTACAATTTTGAAGTGATAAGCATAGATAAGGTTTCAAAATATTTCAAAATATTTCCAAGTATTTCAAAATAACTGCCACGGCTGTAAAGTGATATGTAAATATCTGATTCTCTTGTCAATACCATCCCAGGTACTGCTAATAGTCCTGTGACCTGTTGCCTACAATGGACAGTAATGCTAAATCTCAATTCAAAGTTAGTGGGGAAAAATATAACGATAGATCCCTTGATTTCTATCCACAGACCCCAGATTACGACCCTTAGTATAACACCATCCTTTCTTTTTACAGATAATAAAACTTAGGCCAGAGAGGCCAAGTGGCTTTCTAAATGCCACACAGGTAATAAGTAGCAAATCTGGGATCAAAATCCAATTCTTACTAATGTCTCATCTCATCCCTTTACCACTACAGCATGCTACCTCAATCTAGGCCTTAAAATCATTTCTTTCTGGTTTGTGTTTTGTTTTTAAATAAGTAATACTTTCTTCTAAAAAATTCAAACAATACACAAATTGCATGAAAAAAATAAACCTTCTACCTTTCTTTAAATACAATTCTGTTGAAAAATAGACAGATGAACGAGGGCCCTTCTAACTAAAGGGTGGTCCCTGGAGCAGCAGCGTGGCATCACCTGGGGGCTTCTAAGAAAATGCAGACCCTCGGGAGCCACCCCAGACCTCTTGAGTCAGAACTGCATTTTCCCCGGTAATTCATGGGCACAGTAACTTTTGGGAACAGCTGTCCTGGACAACTTCCTGGGGTCCTGTCTGTGTTTGGGTCTCCCTGGAAGCACAAGTTAACCCCAACTCCTACTGCTGAAAACTGGCAAAAATTCAACTTTCAACCCCCTAAAAGACACACACTATTAAATCTAATTCCCAGAGGAAAGAATAAAAAATAATGGAATAATAGGACTAGGGGTTTGGAGCAGGAGAAGTCATCATGGAATGATGAGATTTGAAATAATGAAAACAATAATTACAGTAACTAACTTATGAAGCCCCTAGGATAAGGCAGCCTCGATGTTAGACAATTTGCATGCATTATCTCACTTAATTCTCCAAATTTCCTGTGGCAGTTGGTACTGTTATCCCTGTTTACAGGAGGAAAATCTGAGGTTTAGAGAAGTGAAGCCACTTGCCCATCATCCCAGCAATGATAAGGAAAGACTTGCAGCAAGGTGGGAAACCTGGGCAGGCCATGCCCGTGAACAAGCCTGCTGGGGCCAATTCACAAAGACATCTAAGCAAACCCAGCTGCAGAACCCCCGCCTCAGTGCGGGTCCCATTTCCTCTCTGGGCCTGCGTAGTCCCAACGCCCTCAGCAGCTAAAGAATCAGTTTCAGGGTTTCACCCATTTTCCTCCAGATCTTGGTTTCACGCATTTTCCTTCTGGTCTCAGCCTGAGGACTGAGTTTCAAGTTACAGCCCAAGCCAGAGGCCTGTATAAAAAATAAAAAAAGTCTGTTGGAGTGAAGGATGCCTTCTCCTCCTTAGTTTTTGTTAACCACAGTCCTGCCAACATTAGGGGCTGAGGTTTCTCCTTGCCCCCGGCCTTTATGCCACATTTGTTCCCACTTCCCACTTTTCTGTCTCACAAGTTAAATAATCCCAGGCTCTGCTGCCATTTCCAAGCAGATTCTAAGTGAAGCCACATCAGGCTTAGCTGGGCAAAGCCCTTCAAGGCCTGGAAGCTAAATGTGCACTGGGTTCAGTTTTAGGTCATTTTAAAGGTTTTGAAGAATTAGACGTGCGATGCATTTTCAGACTCTCTGAATCTTCCCATGGGTTATCATCTCAAGACCCTAGCAGCCTCTTCATGAATCTTTCCCAGTTAACATTTACTGCGGGATACTCCGCGTAAACACCAGGCAAGGTGTTTGCACGTGTTATCTATGAGACAGGTGTTGTTATACCCATTTTACAGACGAGGAAACCAACCCCCGTTCTCACAGGTAGGAAGTGGCCAAACCAAGGTGAGACTCAAAGCCTGTCTGACTTCCAAGTTCCAGCCCTCTCCACCCCAGAAGCCTTCTTATCTCTGCCTTCTCTTTGTACCCTCTCAGGAACTCATCAGAAGCCGTCTTGAATTTCAGCTGCTTGTGTTGTGTCTAATCTCCCTCCCTTATCCACAAAGTCCAGAGACAGCTCCATGGCCGTGCACAGCTCCACATCCCCCTCAGCGCCTAGGCCAGAGCCTGGCACCAAGAATGCACTCTGTACACATTGGCTGGCTGAAGAAATACTGGCTGGCTTTCAGGAAAAATAACTCGAGAGAAAGCCTCAGACCAACACCACCCCATGTGTTAAGATCCCATGTGTTGCTCTCTGCCTGCTTGGGCACCCTGATCAACAACAAAAACAAAAATCCTGGACTAGAAGAGAGAATCAAGATATTGCTTGTAACTTCACAAATGGCCAGAATTCCTGCAGTCCCCTGAGTCGAGGGCTCTAGTAAAAGGCTGCTTTCTCAGCTGCAAAAAATTTCACAAACAAGAGTTACGGATGGAGTCCCTACATTTGCCACTGAGCCACGCTGGTTAGCGAAGCTCGAATTTGGAATGTCCACCCAGAGAGATGACAAGGTGAGCCCCCAAGGGAATAACTGACAGAGTTGAGTGGCGGCCACATTCAGCGACCTGGTCTCAGAGGCAGAGTGCCATGAGAGGAAGGTTCCTGAATGGGAGTCCACATCTTGGTTGCCCCAGTCACTTGGCACCAGCTCACCCCACTCCCTGAGGCTTCAGTACCGCACCATCTTCAGCCCCACATCATCCTTCTCTGGGATGTCTATGTGACCCGCTCAGAACTCTATGTATGCATTTGATTTGGCCTCTGTCTGTGTCTTGATTGTGAGCTGTTGGGTGAGGCTCTCCTCCAGCAGCCCCTCCCTGCTTACCAGTTAACCATGTTTGTCTGGCTCTCCCTCCCCTGAGAATCTGGTCACCAGATCTCCCAAGGGTCCAGGATCTGGGTGACACACTCTAATGAGCCATGAGTCCCATCACTGTCATGCCAAGATGCCAGTTTTCTGAACAACACAAAACTTACTTGGCTCATGGACTGTAATTCCTAGGTCACTGTTCACTCTGTCTGCAGAAGTGTCCCAAGTGATCCAGCTTTACATCTAGGGGCCCGTGGACTCAAACCTACGGCCAAACATTGTTTCAGAAGGGCAGGGTCTAGTCACCTCCAAAGTGGAACCAAAAACAGAGAAATTGAGGAGGAAGCTCTGAGGGACTGGCCACCCAGGCGCTGAGCCCGGCCCCGCCCAGCCTGTGGAAATAGGCACGGCCTCATGCGGCACCAAGGGATGAGAGTGATTCCTTGGAAGTGGGTCCAAACCCTAGAAAAAGTAAACCGCAGTGAAAGGGATGCTCATTTGCCTCCCAAGGCAGACTGTCTTACACTTTATGAGAAGAAATCAGTGCATGAAGAGGGCAAAAGATCAAAGATGCTACCTACAAAATAGCCTGCCCAAAAATTTAACCTGAATTGGATCAAGTCTATTGATTGGATCAAGCTCTGTTAGCAGCTTACAAGAAAATATAGGGGACTAAGGAATAAGATAACCCGCCCCCGACAAGAGTGCAGTCAGTCACCTCCCAAACGTATGAAATTCTACAGAACGAGCAGCTCGGCCTCTTCAGTAAATAAGTGGCCAGGGAAACAGTAAAGACTAAAAGACATTTAAGAGACTTGTCAACCAATGCAGTTTGCAGAGCTTGCACGAGTCTGATTCCAAGAAACCAACAGACAACCGGCTGCTGAGATGGTTTCGTACACATGGCCCCTTTGGGGCTCAGCTTGTCACCCCTCTGGGTGGACATTCCAAGTTCTGGCTTTGCTAACCAACTTGGCTCAGTGGCAAATGTAGGGACTCTAATAACTAATGTTAGTGAAATGTTTCATGGCTGGGAAAGCAGGCTTTTGCTAGAGCCATGCTATTCCGGGGACTGCAGAGATTCTTCCAGCCATTTGTGATGAAATTGCAAGGCATTTATGAGACAATCAGAGAGATTTGAATACTACCTGGATATCTAATGATAAAAAGATTATTATTGACTTCTGTAGGTTTGATAATGGTATTGTATTTTTTGGAGGTTTTTTTTATTTTATTTTTTGAGCTGGAGTCTCGCTCTGTCGCCCAGGCTGGAGTGCAGTGGTGCAAACTCAGCTCACTGAAATCTCCGCCTCCTGGGTTCATGCCATTCTACTGCCTCAGCCTCCCCAGTAGCTGGGATTACAGGCGTGCACCACCACACCCAACTAATTTTTGTATTTTTAGTAGAGATGGAGTTTCACGTGCACCACCACACCCAACTAATTTTTGTATTTTTAGTAGAGATGGAGTTTCACCATGTTGACCAGGCTGGTCTCGAACTCCTGACCTCAGGGGATCCGCCCACCTCAGCCTCCCAAAGTGCTGAGATTACAGGCATGAGCCACCATACCTGGCCTTAAATTTGTTTTTGTAAATAATTTCTTTATCTCTTAGAGATAATTCTGAAGTCTTTAAGGATGAAATTATATGAAGTCTGAGATTTGCTTTAAATTAATGCACTGAGTAGAGTATAAAGAAGAAAGGAGATTGTGCCTGTGCTGATAACTACAGAAGTTGGGTGATAAGTAAGTAGGTGCTCACTACGTTCTTTCTACTTTTGATTAGGTTCGAAATTTTACAGAGCAAAAAGTTTCATTAAGAAAAAGAGAGACAGAGAGCTGGGTGCCACGGCTCACACCTGTAATCCCAGCATTGTGGGAGGCTGAGGCATGAGGATTGCTTGAGCCCAGGAATTCGAGACCAGCCTGGGCAACATGGCAAAACCCTGTCTCTACCAAAACAATACAAAAATAAGCCAGGCATGGTGGCATGAGCCTATAGTCCCCGCTACTTGGGAAGCTGAAATGAGAGGATCACTTGAGCCCAGGAGGCAGAGGTTGCAGTGATCGAGGAGCATGATGGCACACGCCTGTAATCCCAGCTACTGGGGAGGCTGAAATGGGAGGACTGCTTTGAGCCCAGGAGGCAGAGGTTGCAGTGATCGTGCCACTGTACTACAGCCTGGGTGACAGAGCCAGACCCTGTCTCAGAAAACAAAAAGAACAAGAGAAGGACCTTGTTTTTAATCCTGACTTCAGCACTGACTCTGAGCACCCTTGAACAAATCTATACCTCACTGAGCCTGTTTTCTCATTCAAAGCTTGAATCGTTCAAATCGTAGCTCAGCCCCTCACTTGCTGTGTGACTTTGAACAGGTTTCTTAGCTTCTCTTCTTCAGTTTCCTCATGGGTGCAAAAGGATTGATAATAGTTTTACCTTGTAGATGGCTGTGAGGATCAAATGCATTAATTATTGTAAAGGTTCTAGCACACAAGTACTATCCAAGTGTTTGATTTTATTACCACCGCTGCTGCGGATGTTACTGTTGATCATTACTTTTATTTTGATGAAGAGGAGAAGACACCTTTGGAGATGTTGTCCTCCTCTCCTAGAACGCTAAAGTTTCAGAAATGTTTCCCAAGCCTCCCTGACTCACCCGCTGCTCATGCAAAGCCTCCTCCATAGGACCAGAGCTGTGCTCTGGAAAACACCCACATTCTCTGGGCAGTGACACCTGCACACTCACCTCCTTGTCTTTTCTCAATGATTTCCCCATCTTGTCTCCTTCCCTCCCACCTTCCACCACAGTGCCTTGCTTCCCTTCCACCTGCTCCCAGGCCCACCTCTCTTCCATCCCAGTTCTTGGAAGGAGCGGTAGGTAGAAAGAGCCTCCCTTCCCCATCCCTTCTCTTACCTCCTCCCACCCCCACAATGCCAGCTCTTTACAATACGCAGAGGGACCTCAGCGAGGGCCATTTGAAAGCCTTCTGTAAACCAGGAAACTATGGGGTGGGGTGAAGGGAAGTTAGAAAGAACTCAGGACTTATGAATGCATAATGCTGAACTTTTTGGAAATGGATGGGCCTGGTGCCAGTCCTCACTAGGGCTCCTAGATTGTATTCTCCTTACAAAAGGGCCATTATGAAAGTTCCGCATCTCCCGTGTGACAGGTTCAGAGCCATAAATGGCATGACGTCAGAGGGACCAGGGGAGGAATAGCTTTCCCAGCCATGTCCTCGTTGTAAGGGCACTGGGACCCTGGAAGGAGGTCTAGGGGAACGAGGGAGACACTTTGGAGAAACCCGCAGCAGCTCCCAGCTCTTCTGCAAAAGAGGCCACTGAGCTTGCCCAAGGCATCAGCTAGAGCTGTCTGCACCACCACCACCCAAGGCCCCTGCCAAAACCGCAGAGTGCCTCCAAGGAGTCATTACACCCTCTTCCTCAAGACATTTAAGGGCTGATCACTTGGCTCATCCAGCCCCCATGTGACATCCTGGAAGAGCAGCACCTTCCACCTCTCTATCTCTGCATTTTCTTTTGGGATCATTTCTTTTCTACCAGCTAGGAGAGGTCATTTCCTATAGTTAGGAGACTGCAGACACGGGAGAAGTTAGGAGAGCTAGAAAAGAAAAAAAAACAAGTCCCTTCCAGTTACAAAGGTTTTTCCTCCTGATGCTGGTTATAAGGAAGCATGTTACCATCTTCTCCACCCCCTGCTGGCTTGACTGGACCCCATGCTCATTCCCTTTGCACACTCATCAACATTTAAGGTAAACAGTAACCAGCTCTCTCTTTCTCTTCCCCGCCCCACCCCCATCAACACACACAGAGACCACACCCCTTGAGACCAGTGAAAATGTAGAAGTTTGGGTTCACGCATATCCAGCGTTTCCTGGTAGCTCTGAAGACACTTGTCTGCATATTATTCATGTGTATTCGAATGAGAAGGCACGCTCCTTCACATAAGCATGTAGAAGACACTTTAAATTAACAAACACAGCTCCCCTAATAGTGGGTTACAGCTCAGCACTCCAGAGCCCTGAAATAGGACAAAGAAAAATCTTGCTAGACCAATGGTCTTCCAAACTTTTGGGAAGAGGAAAAAATATTAAAATTTCAATTCATATATATATTTTCTTAAGAGACAAGATCCCGCCATGTTGCCCAGGCTGGAATGCAGTGACTATTGACAAGCGCGATCATGGCGCACCACAGCCTTGAACCCCTGGGCTCAGGTATCTCCCCCTTCACCCTGCTGAGTAGCTGAGACTACAGGCACGTGCCACCACTCCCAGTTTCATATTTATTTTTTATCTCGTCCTTTTAAATTTGATATTTCTTATGTGAAGTTTATATCCTGCAATCCATATTAGTATGACGGGTACGTATGTAATTTATAAAAATCCGTATAGTGGGGATCCAGGCTCAAAAAGATTTTGCAGATGGGATGCATGATCAAAAAGTCTAGAGCTTTCACTCTATACACCATCTTCCAGAGCTGGAGACAGTTGCAAGATTTTGGCCTGACCACAGCTAAAGACCAGGGAGGATCCTAGGTAACTCTCCTCCAAGGCCATGCTGGCCCACAGAACCTAAAGCTCTCTTGGGCACTGGTCACGCCCCTTGCCAATTCCTTTGTGCCTGCTTCTTCCCAGAGGTCCATTCTTGCTATGAGTTCCTATCAGTGAGGCTCCTTTTGGCCAAAAGCGCATTAGTTCCAACCCAAGTAACCTGCTTTCTTTCCAGAACAGTTGGCGGTGCCCTTCAAGGCTTCTTCTATTGCAGAAGCACATGTTCCAATCAAAGGTGTGGGGGCTGAGGGCAGAGCTGTGGTCCTTTCTAGATCTTCCTCTGAGATTTACTTACTGTAGTAAGTCTGACCAGATGTATTTGTTATTTAATTGAGAAAATATTACCTTGGTCTTTAAATATATAGATGAGTGATAGATAGATATAGATAGGTAGATTGACGAAAATAAAATAAAGAAAAAAATTGGTTTTCTGGAGAACTGTGAACAAAACAGCAAAATAACCTCCCTAGTTGGGCAGGAACCCGGAGATACAGGCTGCTGGGAGTGAAACTGGGAATGCAGAAAGTCAGTCATTGTTTCACTGGTGCATTGAATGGCAACTACCAACCCATTTGGGGTGAGCATGCCAGATACAGACGACATCTTCCCCAAAGCACAGCAGAGAGGAACAAAAGGCTGGGCTACTTACCCACACATTGGTTGCCTTCATCCATCTGGTATCCAAAGCGGCATATAAGAGGCCTGGAGATCGTGGGATAGTTTGGAGCTGAGAGCGGTGGGGCAGCTGCTGGGTACGGACCTGAGTAGGGGGTCGAATAGGGGTTCGAGTAGGGCCCTCGGTACACGGGGTTTGTTCGGGGAATGCATAAATACCCGCCATTTTGGTTAACACACATCATGTCTCCTCGGCAGGCCTCGGGGATGGTCCGGCATTCATCAATATCTGCAAGGCACAGAAAGGACAAGCATTAGTGCCCCCGCCTCCCCAAGCTGCGTTGTGTCCGGTGCATATTTAAGCAGAACTTGGCACCAGGCGTGGAGGAAGCACTCCCAAACACACTTCACCAGCATCTGCTCCTAAACACCTGGGGCAGCCCCAGCTCATCGTGGGAAGGTACCTTTAAATGCTGGCTGAAGTGAATCAAAGTAACCAGTGTCACCCAAACATCAGCCTTGCAAATACCACCATCATGATTTTGACCATATCTACAAAAACCTTGCTATAGTTTGAATGTCCCTCCAAAACTCATGTTGAAACTTAATCCCCAGTGTTGCAATATTGAGTGGTGGGGCCTTTAAGAGGTCATTGGATCGTGAGGGCTGTACTCTCATGAATGGATTAACCTACTCATAGATTAATGGGTTAATGGGTTATCTTGGAAATGAAACTGGCGGCTTTCTAAGAAGAAGAAGAGAGACCTGAGCTAGCAGCCCAGCCCCCCTCACCATGTGATGGCTTGCATACTTCAGAACTCTGCAGAGAGCCCCCACCAGCAAGAAGGCCCTCACCAGATGGAGATCCTCAACCTTGGACTTCTCAGCTTCCACAATTGTAAGAAATAAATTCCTCTTCTTTATAAATTACCCAGTTTTAGGTATTTCGGTATAAGCAACAGAGAACGGACTAAAACAAACTTGTACGATCATTTGCACATACTCTTTCTTTAAATAAACCCATATTTGAAGCACAAATAAATGTATTTTTAAAATCTTACATGACTACAGCAGGTGAAAATTAGCATAAATAGAAGGTAACAGTAAAAATAAATATATACTATTAAAATGAAGAGTGTTTATCTGCAGGGGTACCATCTAATATGCCAAGGACCCTCGTGCACATACTACACTCTGAAAATACTGGAATGGGCCAACAATTGTCTCCACTTCTATTTCAAGTAACAGTGGTCGGGAGAAAGAGTCTCTTGCATCAGGAAAGACAAGGCTTAGGCTGGGCACAGTGGCTCACGCCTGTAATCCCAGCACTTTGGGAGGCCGAGGCAGGTGCATCACCTGAGGTCAGGAGTTCAAAACCAGCCTCCTAACATGGTGAAATTCCATCTCTACTAAATACAAAAAATTAGAGGGGTGTGGTGGCGCATGCCTGTAATTCCAGCTACTTGGGAGGCTGAGGCAGAAGAATCACTTGAACCCAGGAGGCGGAGGTTGCAGCAAGCCGCGATTGCGCCATTGCACTCCAGCTTGGGCAACAAGAGGGAAAATGCTGTCTCAAAAAAAAAAAAAGAAAGAAAGAAAGAAAAGAAAAAAGAAAAGGCTTGACTGAGAGCTAGTTGCTTGTTAAGAAAGCAAAGCTTTGCTTTCTAGTCAGCTCTGTGCCAGCCAACAAAGCCCATTTCCAGCCAGGCTGGGCTCTGCTTATTATGTCTGGAAGGGGAGAGGTGGACTCTCTAGAAAATCAGCCTTGCTAGGTAGGGTACAGACAATGGGAGGCCTGAACTGTGGCTCCAGCAAGCAGAAGACATGATCCCATATACCGAGCCATCTCACCAGCCTTGGAGTCTGCTCTGTGCAGGGCTGGAGACTGGAGACCACACGCCTGCACCCGACAACTCACCCCCAGCATCTCATCTGAGAAACTCACACCCAGTCCTACCAGAGGAAGGAGCAATGGCAAGGTGCAGAATGCAACAGCCTGTTCTTCAGCTTGAAGCCTGAAGCCATTGTTGAAACTGGGGGGCCAGAAAAGAAGGCCACTGCTCCACTCTTCATTCCTCATCAAATCTTCAAGTCAAAACGCCTTACTTTAAAATCAAAATGTTAGCCCAGATTTCCCAGGACAGGGTTTATTCCTCACCTTTCACCAGTTTTTCAAACCATCTATCTCCCCTCTGGAGTATGCCTGACATGAGCTTGGAGAAGACAGATGATTTTGCCTAAATTAAGTATAATGTAAAAGCTAAATACTTCCCCTAAGATGGGGGGAAGTAGGGCTGTCTTACTCCGTTCATATGCCCTATGCTCTGAGCGTCCTTTCCACACCCTGTCCTTGTTAATGCTCTTCCTTCTACCTGGAATGGCATTTCTTAGGATCCTATTCATCCTTCCATACCCAATTCAAATTGACCTCCATTAATGCTTTTTCTTTTCTTTTTTTTTTTTTTTTTTTTTTTTTTGAGACAGAGTCTCTCTCTGTTGCCCAGGCTGGAGTGCAGTGGTGCGATCTCAGCTCATTGCAACCTCTGCCTCCCAGGTTCAAACCATTCTCCTGCCTTAGCCTCCTGAGTAGCTGGGGCTACAAGCACATGCCACTACACCTGGCTAATTTTTTTGTATTTTTAGTAGAGACAGGGTTTCACCATGTTAGCCAGGCTGGTCTTGCACTCCTGACCTCAGGTGATCCACCTGCCTCGGCCTCCCAAAGCGCTGGGATTACAGGTGTGAGCCGCTGCACCTGGCCCCGTCAATGCTTATTGACTCTGGACATAAGGTATCACTCTCTCCTCATCTTCCACAGAGTCCATTGCAAAAGATGGCATGCTAAGAGAATGCCCCTCACAAACACTCCAAAATCTCCTCTTCCTAGTCCTCAGAACCTGTGAATATGTTGGGTTACATGGCAAAGGGGAATTAAGGTAGCAGCTGGAATTAAGCTTACTAAGCAGCTGACCTTGAGATGGGGAGGTTTTCCTGGATTTTCTGGGTGGGCCCGATATATTCACAGGAGTTCTGAAAAGTAGAAGAAGAAGAGGCTGATTGGTCAGAGAGATGCTACAACAGAAAAAGAAGAGATTCAAAGTGAGAAACACTTGACTTGCTGTATTGGCTTTGAGGATGGAGGGAGGAGCTGCCAGCCAAAGAAAGCAGGAGTTTTCTAAAAGGTAGGAATTGCCCTCCACTGACAGTCAGCAAGGAAACAGAACCTCAGTCCTACAACCATAAGAAACTCAATTCTGCCAACAACCAGAAGGGAACAAAAGTCTCACTTAGAGCCTCCAGAAAAGCACACAGCCCTGCTGACACCTTAATTCTATTCTGGTGGAGACTCAATTCAAACTTCTGACCTACTGAACTGTAAAATCATACACTGGTGTTGTTTAAGCCCCTAAGTTGGTGGTAATTTGTTGCGGCAGCCCTAGGAAACACCAATCCAATAGAAACCTTCAAGAGAACAGAGATCAATTCTTCCACCCCTCTCAGTGCTTAGCTCAAGGCCAGGCACAAAGAAGGTGATCAATAAAAGGGCACCATTGACTTCAGTCATTCCATGTCACTGTGTTCTTCCATGGGCATGGCTAATCACTGAACAACAGAGAAAGAAACAGCCCTGCAACTGGGCGGAATGCCTCCACCCCAATGAAGGATCCGCAGTGGCTCATACCTAAACACTGTCCTGACTGGCGATCCAGGTCAAAGCCATTCGTGCACTGTGCCTGCAGGGAAGGAGAGAGGAGAAACAGGCTAAGTCATTTCACACCATAGAAGTCTTATTGCTGCAACACAGAAAGTTGGGGAAATGGAGCAAAAAAGAAAGGCCTGCAAAATACCAATACCTGTATTATAACCCCTATTTGTTCTTCTAAAATTTTTCCTTACAATTATTTTACACTTAGAACTACTTTCTAAACTCCCCACACCAGGCCAGGCGCAGTGGTTCATGCATGTAATCCCAGCACTCTGGGAGGCTGAAGAGGGAGGATTTCTTGAGCCCAGGAGTCTGAGACCAGCCTCAAGACCCCATCTCTATGTTTTTAGAAAAACTTTATTAAAAAAATAAACTCCCTGCACCATTGCTTCATAGCTCCCATTTTTAGCAGACAGTTTTCAGGTTTTTTAATGCTCTAGTTATGAAGAGCAAGAGGAATCACATCTGCTGAGACTAATGTGGCATGCTCCCTGTTCATCCCCTTTCTGGGAATGAATGAGACTGCTCTTAAGGGCAATGACTCTTTCTTTAGGTGCGACCTCACCTTCAAAGCGCCGAATATGAGTTATTTGCCCCCATGAAACCCTCTACCTGATTTTGATGTCTGTACATAAATAAAAGCTACACAGAGATGCAGTCGGTTTTCTAAGAAAAGTTGAATTGAGTAAATTTCTCCATTTCAGTCTCAGCAAATCAATGACACAAAGATGCTTCCAGAAAGAGATAGACCTCAACAATCCCAGAGGGTTGTAGCTTTTACATACAACTTGAGCTACAAGTTTATGTACTTAAAAAAAAAAAAAAGTGTTGGGTGGGCTGTTTGGGAAGATCCCGGGGCCTGACATTTTCCAGGAACTCCCATCCCTGGCCTTTTCTACAGCTTCGGAGGTTGGGCTTCCCTGAGCTATTGGCTGATTTGCGGAGATGATGGATTTGGCCTGCACTCCCAGGAGAGGGTTCAGGGGTCCCAGGGAGTTGGGGCAAAGGAAGTGGAGCAGACGAGCCAGGAAGCTGTGCCGGGAAGCTGGGAGGCCAGGAGGCCCAGGTTCCAGTCCTGGCTGTCAAGGACTGGCATAGGTTCAAGTCTGCTGGACCAGGGCACAGCTTCAAATTCTCACTCTAGCCCCTACTCTCTGCGTAACTGTTCTATGCCTCAGTTTCCCCATCTGTAAAATGGGGGGTATGTACATAGTTCAAAATGGTGGTAACGACGATGTATGTTAATCTATTATATAAAGTGCCTAAAGTGCAGTAAACACAACCCTGAATCGCTGCCCTCAGGGCCTACCTGTCTTCATGTGTATGCCATGAGGCTGCCTTAGAAAACCCCAAGGTCTAAAATTCTTTGTTACTCTTCCCAAGATCCTTCCCATTGCCAGTGGCCTGAATATGCTTCAAAATTCTTAACATGAAGAGAGAAAATGCTCCCCTACCTGCCCGCAGCCCTCAGCCTGCTCAGAGATAGCGCTTCTCTCATTTCTTTCCCGAGCCAGAGCCACAGAGAGGCCCCTCGGAGTTTTCAGGAGGGATCTGCCCACATTTCAGGGCTGACACACAGGGGTCCATCTCTCCGGTTGCTTAAAATAAAGCCCAGGATGCTGCAAGCTTCTTCCAGAACCCCTAAGGCCCTGAGCCTGGCCTTGCCCACCCGCTTCTTACTCCTCTGAGGGGTTTCGGCCCAGCGATGGGCCCTCCTAGGTTTGGAGCCGAATTATGCAACACTGCATGCTGGGATGTTTGGGTAACCCCCACTTCCTCTCCCACCTCCTCCAAGAGGGGTGTGTCTGTGGCAGCACATGCAGACCCGTGGGGGTCCTCGGGTGCCACTGCCCAGAAACATTAGAGCATATTGTACTTTTCAACATTGAAGGTAGGTTGAGGCCTGCTGTGAGCGGCACAAATGAGGCCATGCAATCTGATTAAAAATGTATGCTGGGCTTAACACCTAGGTGATGAGTAGATGGGGGCAGCAAACCACCATGGCCCACGTTTACTTATGTAACAAACCTGCACATCCTGCACATGTACCCCAGAACTTATCATAAAATAAAATAGAAAAGAGTCTTGGACTGGGAGTCAGGAAACTGAGCACCAGCCCCAGCCTTGTCACTTACAAGTCATGCCACCTGGGCCGAGTCTCACTTTCTCTGAGCTTCCACTGTTAACCTCTGAGAATGAAGAGCTCAGATGAGGTCAACTGTAAAGCCGCTCCCACCTCCAGAACCCTAGGGTTCCATAACACAAGGCTGGACTCCCTCACCCTGGTTTTTAATACGCTTGTAGATATTTTTTCAAAATAAAAATCTTACCTGTGCATTCCCAGGGCTTGGAAGACAGAGAGCCAGAATGGTAACAGTGAGTATCCTGTGGAGGTGAAAAGTCAAATATAAATGCCCAAGGCAGATTCAGGTCTAGGGGAGTGTGGGTTGCATGCGGCCCGTGACGTGTAACGGAGATATCACCTTGGGCTTGTATGGGGGGGTGTGCTCCAGGGAGGTCATGGTGATTCCAGACACCCCAACTACCCAAGCAGAACCACACCTCTTCCACTTGTCTCCTACATTGGGATAATGTGTTAGATCACACTTTTTAATAAAAGGTTTGGCTGCTTCAAAAAAAAAAAAAAAAGGCTAAGGTCAGGTGCAGTGGCTTACACTTGTAATCCAGGCAGGAGGATTGCTTGAACCGGGGAGTTTGAGACAAGCCTGGGCAACATGGTGAAACCCCATTTCTACAAAATTAAAAAAAAAATTAACTGGGCATGATGGCATGCACCTAAAGTCCCATCTACTCGGGAGGCTGAGGTGGGGAGGATCACCTGAGCCCAGGGGGTTTGAGGCTGCAGTGAGCTGAGATTATACCACTATGCTCCAGCCTGGGTGACAGAGCGAAACCTTGTCCTCCCCCCACCACAAGAAAAGCTAAAACCTCCCACTATGGTATTAACCAATTCCTTGGTCTTTATTCTTTATGCGAGATGTGCTTGACTTTTGAACATCTTTATGCTGAAATGATTACAGAGTGAATAAACCATCATCGTGCCCCCAAACAATGAAAGGAAAAGAAAGTGAGAACATGAGGCACTTTGAGTGGCACCAAAGAAAGGTGTCATAGGAAGTCACTTAACCAGAGCATTGAGTCCACATGCGTGAAAATCCCCCGTCAGTGGACGGGTTGGGGTGGCCCAGTCCCCTGAAGAGTGTGGCCTGCGGGAACCGCTGCCAGCAAGTCCTGATGGAGGAAAGGACTCAGGGAACCTGCGCAGCCTGGGGAAAATGAAACCCACGGAAAAATAGGAGGAGGAGTTACAAACCCAGGGCTCAGCTCTGCCATGCACAAGCCAGTGATGCTCTGGGAGCCTGCAACTCTGCCCTTCGCCACACACAGGCTTTAATCCAGTAAGATTGTGGCCAGCAAGATTGCTTTAAAAATATAAAATCTGGCCAGGCGCGGTGGCTCTCGCCTGTAATCCCAGCACTTTGGGAGGCTGAGGCAGGAAGATCACCTGAGGTCAGGAGTTCGAGACCAGCCTGGCCAACATGGTGAAACCTTGTCTCTCTACTAAAAATACAAAAATTTGCCAGGCATGGTGGCACATGCTCTGAGACAGAGTGAGACTCTGCTTAAAAAATAAAAATAAAATAAAAATACAAAATCTCTACTACTACACACTGATGAGGCTATTAAAAAATGGAAAAGAGCAAGCGTTAGGAAGGATATGGAGAAAGTGAAACCCCTGTGCACTGTTGGTGTAAATATGGTACAGTCTCTATGGAAAATAGTAGGATGACTCCCAAAACACTAAACATAGAATTTCCATGTGATCCAGCCATTCTACTTCTAGGTATATACCCTCAAAAATTAAAAGCAGGGACTTGAACAGGTATTTGTAAACCTGTGTCCACAGCAGCATTATTCACAATAGCCTAAAGGTGGACACAGTCCTTTGATGGATATGTGAATAAACAAAATGTAGTCTGTACATACAAGGGAATATTATTCAGTCTTAAAAAGGAAGGAAATTCTGACATATGCTACAATATGAATGAACCCTGAGGGCATTATGTTAAGTGAAAAAAGCCACTCATAAAAAAGACAAAGGCTGCTTGGGTCCACTTATACGAGGCACCTAGTGTAGTCAAAATTACAGAGACAAAAAGTGGAATGGTGGTAACCAGGGGCTAGTGGGAGGGGAAGATGGGGAATTGTTGCTTAATAGGTACGGAGATTCAGTCGTGCAAGGTGAAGAGTTCTGGAGATTGCACAGCAACGTGAATGCATTTAACACTACTGAACTAGACTTTTCAAAATGGTTATGGTAGAAAAAAGTACAAAATCAGGCCGGGCACAGTGGCTCATACCTCTAATGCCAGCACTTTGGGAGACCGAGGTGGGTGGATCACCTGAGGTCAGGAGTTTGAGACCAGCCTGGGCAACATGGTGAAACCCCGTCTCTACTAAAAATACAAAAATTAGCCAACCGTGGTGGCGCACGCCTGTAATCCCAGCTACTCAGGAGGCCAAGAAGAAGAATCACTTGAACCCAGGAGGCAGAGGTTGCAATGAGCCGAGATTTCACCACTGCACTTCAGCCTGGGAGACAGCGAGACTCCATCTCAAAAATAAAAATAAAAAAATAAAATCTATGCAAAAACAGAGCTTTATGTAGTACTATTATTCAGTTCAACAGCGGTTTATCCAAGCAACTACTGCTTGTGGGTGTGGATGCTAGACAGAGGAGCTACAGAAACAACCAGTATCCTTGAGAACCAATTGGAGAGCCACGACAATGTCTATACACCTTGGCAAGGGCATGGAAAGAAATACCTATTGGGTGCCATGACAACCAGGCTGTGGGTAGCGACGACTTCCTGGAGAAGGTGATCTTGAAGGCTTCTTCAATAGAGCAGTGAACCTGGGGACATGGCTGAATTCTGTGGCCCGTTACTACAAACGTGCACTGCAACAACATAATCCCTCCCTTTCAGGACACATGGCTTATCTGAATTAGCAACCCTGGGTATTAGAGGACCTGGAATTAAGGTTACATCCAGAGGGAATAGGGCCCTGATGTGATCTTAGGAGATGCAAGGCCATTTCCTTTATCTAGTGCCCAATCCAAAAAATAAGGACGCTGAGAGTCCACAAGTTTTCATCTAAGTGCCTGGGTGAGCCAGATTCTAGAACACTGGAGACAGCTCTGACCTTATAAAGTGAAGAGCCAAATCCCAGGGCTTTTTGATATTTGCCATGGCCAGATTTATATCTGGAAGGAATGAAAGAACAATAACAAATTTATTTTCCAGTCTGTATATTATGAATTTCAATGTTTTCCTGTTTCTTCACATGAAGTTTCCTTTCAGTTGGTTATAAAACCCTGTCTCGTTTATGTTGGAGACAGAACAGGCTGACTGCAACACAGTGGACTTCAAGAGCTAGTGGCAAAGGCATGCTAACCCCATTTTCCCCTCACTCCCCACAGCCCCATTCCCTTTGGCTAGAGGCAGCCCCGGGACAGGTCTTGCCTCAAGCCCAGCCTCCTGGAAGAGCCACAGCTGAGTCCTGGAGGCCAAACAGGTTCCAGGCTAATAGGATTTTCCTAAAATGAAAGAATACCCAAGCACTTACTGCCTCACAGCATCATGAACAGCTGCACCTTGTGATTAAAAAAAAAAAAAAAGACCTAGAAACTCCAAAAACGAACTAACTATAAGAACAGCTGGGGGGAGGCAGGTTGGTGCTCATAACTGGTCCTGGGAACTTTCTAAAGCAGGTGAGTTCACTCGTTTTGTGCCCCAGCCTAAAACACAAGGAAAGCCGGAGAGACCAACCAAATACCAGGACTGCCTGTCACAGAAGTGCTGGTCCCCAATCCAGGATGACATTGTTACAGCTTAGTTTTCAGCACACACACACACACACACACACACACAACCCACAGACACGTACATGCACACACAAGGTTAATTTGTTCAAAGCAGTATGTTTTCAAGAACTCGCTGAATAAAGACTGTGGGTGTCATCTAGGTAAAGTTCTCCAAGACTTAAGGATTACTTAGGTGGAATTGCAATTTCCTTAAAGAATAGCAAAACATTTGCTTACATGTATCTCTGTCTGAAGTTCCCACTTCTCATTGGCTTGAAACTTCTGTGAGAATCCCACACAGACATAGAGCAAATCCAGCCCCGCGATGTTTAGCTGGCCCGTCTGCTTGTCTATCAGCCGATGCGGCACAGTACTTGCTAGTGAACTAGTAATTGGCCTCCCAAAATTTAAAAAAATATATACACGAATCCCTTAAAACGACAAAGTTGCTGCCCTTTCCAAAAAAGAAAGAGGAATGAAGCGCTGAGAATTTCGCAGCCCTCTCTGATGCTGACTTTTGAAACTGTATTAGAAAATATCCACTCCCAAAAGAACCCTTCAAGATGGAAATTACAGAGGCGCAGCTTTTTATAATTAACAATATCATTGCATCACTAGCTCATGTCTTTTCCAATATCCTGACACCGCCTGAATCACAGCCATAACCAGTTTCCACCCATCGGATTTTTAGCAAGGCTTCCAGACCCTGGAGAAAGAAAAGTCCAGCGCCGAGAACCCACCTTTTTATTCCTGGCATGTCCAAGATGCGCGAGGAGGAGATGCGAAGGCGAGAAGAAAGCTCGCGGGCGGGACCCCCGGAGGAGCTCGGGCACGTCGGCCTCCTCTGGGCCCTCGGGGCTCGCGGGCGTTTTATTCCAGAGGGGCCGAGCGAGTCGTGGAGAGGACACGGGGAGAGCGCCAGGGTCCTCCGAGCCACTGCAGAGCCCGCAGCGCAAGCACCTGGTTTTGCTTAGCCCTCTTCAGTAATTCAGCATTAAACCAATTGGAGGAGGAATGTTAAAAATGAACACTTCATTTTCTAAGTATGTTAAACAATGCAAATGGGGCCTCCGTCTGGACACAGCTGGTTCAGATTACAGCGCTCACCAACTGGCTAGACTCCTCACAACAATCTTGGGGCGTCTGCCAGGGCCCAGTGCTCGGCGCTGGGAGGAGAGCCCTTCCCCGGCCGGGCTCGGCTGCGAGCGCCCGGGCAGGAGGCGAGGGGCGGGCGCGCGCAGGGGTGCGGGGGGCTGGGAGGGCCCGGGCCCCTTGACCTTCCCACCCAGGGGCGGGGCGGGTCTGGCAGCGCGGCCCGGCGGGGAGGGGCGTGCACGCCCGCGCTGCGTGGCACGGGGACCCGCGGAACGTTGTCGCCTCCGGAAGGAAAGGGACTTGAACTCACGACCCACGCAGCTCCAGGGACTAGAAACTCATGATCGATTGGGAAACCAGAACCTGCGAAGCAGAGGCTTGGGGCGAGTCACGGGAGAGTCGCGATCTTCCCGAAGAAGGGGTGGGGAGCAGCGGGGTAGGGAGGAGGAGGAGGATGGAATCCCGCTGGTGCGAATTCCAGACTTCAGCTTGTGCAATGCAAGTCTTAGGACGCTTTTCTCTCCCTGCCCTCGTCTCCCGATTCTCCCTGGCATTTTCTCGCTTTCTGCCCTGGCTCGAAAGTGATTTTAACAAGTTAAACGGTGATTTGAAGAAGGGACAGTCTGGAAAAGCAGAATGGTGGAAACAGCACATAAGACATGTTAAGTCCTTTGCGTTCATTCTAGTGGAGGCTTCAACTGATTTCTTTTTCCTGTTTTGTTTTTTGTTTTTTCTTTCAAGCCATTGGAGAACTTTGGTCAATGAAATCTTACAGAAGGCAGTCACTCTATAAAACGCCAGTGGATTGACTGTGGCCTATCCCATCTGCTTCCACCTGCATCTTCTACCTGCAGCCGAAAAGCCCTGATCCAGGTCCCCTGTCCTCACCACCACTCTAAGCAGTAGGAATAATCATCTCCATGTTATTGGAGGTGAAGATAAGAGAGGTTAGGTAACTTCCCCATAGTCACACAGCTATTCATTGGTACAGCTGAGCCTCTGAAGTCTACATATTCAGCCTTCCCTAAGGCATTTTTGGGGGTAAGTAAATGGAATTCTACTCAAAGGAGAATAACAGAATGTGGATAGTTGTTGAAGCTGTGTCCATTATACTAGTCTAGTCTATTTTCTGTGTATGTGTTTGAAATTTCCTATAAAACACTTTTTAAAATACCTTATGTTTATATGGTTGTTCATCCCCCATTGTTTGTAAAAGCAAAAGATTATAAACACCTTTAAGGTTGATCAGCAAGGCACCAATAGGGTTAAATAAAGTAAGGGGCTTCCAAAGGGACTATTGTGCAACCAATTAAAACCTAGACACATAAGAGTCCACATTGGACGACTCCATTTATATAAAATTCAAAGTCAGATAGTGACTGGGAGGGGGCCTAGCCCCTTCTGGGTGCTGGTAATAATCTAATTATTGATCTGGATGCTGGTTATGTAGGGATGTGTACACTTAATATTTGTGAAGTCTTACGTATGTTATACTTATTTTGAAAGACTGAAACAGCTCCGTATGCACTGATATTGAAGGATTTCCAATATATTTTGTGGGTCAAAACAGTAGAATATTGGTAATTTCACATAGATTGATCTAATATAGTAATAAATGTAAAAAGTAAGCTGCAGAACTGTGTGTAAAGCATGCCATCATTTGCGGGGAAAAAAAATAAATACATAAGTTCTTGCTTGTACACGTACAGAAAAGATATCACCTGAAGGATGCATGAGAAACCATGAGTATTATTGGTCTTCACTCAGGCTGCCATAACAGAATACCATAGACTGGGTGGCTTATGCAATAACATTTATCTCTCCCAGTTCTGGAGGCTGGAAGTCTAAGATCAGGGTGTGGGCATGGCCGGGTTCCCATGAGGGTCCTCTCCTGGTTGCAGATGGCTGTCTTCTCGCTATGTCCTCACATGATGAAGAGAGGGAGACTGGTGTTCCTTTTTTGAGATGGAGTCTCCCTCTGTCACCCAGGCTGGAGTGTGGTGGCATAATCTCGGTTCACTGCAACCTCTACCTCCTAAGTTCAAACAATTCTCCTGCTTCAGCCTCCCAAGTAGCTAGGATTATAGGCACACACCACCATGCCTGGCTAATTTGTGTATTTTTAGTAGAGATGGGGTTTTGCCATGTTGGCCAGGCTGGTCTTGAACTCCTGGGCTCAGGCAATCCACGGGCCTTGGCCTCCCAAAATGCTGAGATTACAGGCATGAGCAACCACGCCTGGCCAGAAACTGGGGTTCCTTTTATAAGGGCACTGGTCTCATTCATGGGGGCTTCACCCTCATGATCTAATCACCTTCTGAAGGCCTCATCTCCTAGAGCCATCACCTTGGGGATTCAGATTTCAGCATATGAATCTGGGGGTTTAAACATGTGGTCTGTAACCGTCTCCTAGGAGGGAAACTGGGCAGACAATTGGAGAATAGATAGGAGAGGAAAATTAGCTCCTTATTGCTCACTTTTTGGTATAACTTGAATTTCGTGCCTTGTACCTGTATTATCTATTCAAAATATGAGTAATATTCAAAATAATAAAACAAAATATCTGATATAGAACTAGTTGTGGGGGTAGGGAGAGTTTTAAGGGACTCAGTCCATTCACCTCGCAGATACTGTCAACCTTCCTGAAGAACAGGGAAGCAGAGGAAATCAATATACCCGTTTCCTACATAGGTAAATTGAAACCATTGGAAGCAAAACTGTCCCGGGACCCATCTTGGATGAGAGATTGTTTCCATCTTAAAACTGCAGGGTTGGAAAGGGGGAGAAAACGAAGACTGCCATAAAACACTTGGGTCTGAGTCTTGGTTTTGCCTCCTACCCTCTCGACATCTCAGTTTTCTCATCTGCAAGATGGCGATGATAACATCTCTCAGGGTTGTTGCAGGAATGAAATAAAAGTTATCCTTTTGATTTTCACTGTGTCCACATTCCCATTCCCTACACAATGCCCTCCAAAATATCCTTAATAAATAGTAAATTACACACTTCCGTGGACAAGGAAATCACAGCCTTACAAAAGAGCCCATCTCACTATTGAATAGCTCACATTGTTAGAAAATTCTCTCTTCAGTTGAACCCAAATCCACTTCCCTGTATGTAATTACCGTTCATGGAATCTAATTCTCCCTTCTAAAGCCAGGACCCCCTCCCTCACTTGGAAACAACGAGCATCCTATTACCCTTCCACTCATTGCCCGCGCTACTATTCATTCTTATCTACAGGCTGAACATCCCAGGGATTTTCAACTGGTCCTTATGTGCCCCAAGACCCGGAGGCAGCCTGTCTATCTCCTCTGGCAGTTTCCGCCTCCTGGTTCATACTGAATTTGCACCAACAAAAACAACTTGTAATGCACAGGCTACGTAAGAGCGTCTTCTCTGCCCTGTACTTGGACTGCAAATTCTTTTTAAGCAAGAACAAGGTTTTACATATGTCCTTATTACATTTTTATTCACTGTTTAAGATCTTTCTTTTGGCCAGGCGTGGTGGCTCACACCTGTAATCCCAGCACTCTGGGAGGCTGAGGTGGGCGGATCATGAAGTCAGGAGATGGAGACTATTCTGGTCAACATGGTAAAACCCCGTCTACTAAAACTACAAAAATTAGCTGGGTGTGGTGGCATGCACCTGTAATCCTAGCTACTCAGGAGGCTGAGGCAGGAGGATTGCTCGAACCCAGGAGGCAGAGGTTGCAGTGAGCTGAGATCTCGCCACTGCACTCTAGCCTGGCGACAGAGTGAGACTCTGTCAAAAAAAAAAAAAGATATTTCTCTCAACATGAATTGTTGTCTAAAGTACTAAATGTCACTCTCAGCTTTGACAGCTACAGAGCTGCTGAATGTGACTTCTTTGACTTTATCACAGTTATCAATAAAAATGCTATCAGGAGGGCGGGTGCGGTGGCTCATGCCTATAATCCCAGCACCTTGGGAGGCCGAAGCAGGCGGATCACCTGAGGTCAGGAGTTTGAGACCTAATAATAATACAAAATAATACTAATACTACTAATAATACAAAAATTAGCCAGGCATGGTGGTGCATGCCTGTAATCCCAGCTACTAGGGAGGCTGAGGCAGGAGAATTGCTTCAACCTGGGAGGTGGAGGTTGCAGTGAGCCGAGATTGCGCCATTGCTCTCCAGCCTGGGCAACAAGAGCAAAACTCTGTCTGGAAATAAAACATAAATAAATGTTAGCGGGACAGTCAGAGTGAAGCAATCCACCCAGATTGGCACTAATCCCTTCTCTTTCTTCACTATTTTGGGGTCACTGCTCATCGTCTGACTCCAGGCGAGACCATCTTCTCTCACAAAAGAGCCAGTCTTACTATTGAACATCCCTAATTATTAGAAAGTTCTTTCTTGAGCTGAACCCAGATCTGCTTCCCTGTATGTAACTAACATCCATGGATTCTAATTCTCCCCTCTGCAGGGACAGGTTCCTCCCTCTTCTACATAACAAGCTGCCTATCCATTAAAACGGTTCCCCGTGTCCACAAAGACTTTGTGAGACACTTTGTCAAGCGATCTGCTAACATCAAAACACATGTTACCTATAGCATTTCCTGACCTAGCAAGTCTATTTTAAAAAGGAAAAAACTTCCTCTGGCATAAACTGCTAAATAACCCTTGCTGGCTTCCAGAGATCATCGCTTTCTTTTCAAATGTTTTTGCTGGGCCAGGCACAGTGGCTCCTGCCTGTAATCCCAGCCTTTGGGAGGCTGAGGCAGGCGGATCACCTGAGGTCAGGAGTTTGAGACCAGCCTGGCCAACATGGTGAAACCCTCCTGTCTCTACTGAAAATACAAAACTTAGCCGGGCGTGGTGGCATGCAGCCTAGTCCCAGCTACTTGGGAGCCTGCGGCAGAAAAATCGTTTGAACCTGGGAGGCAGAAGTTGCAGTGAACCAAGATTGCACCACTGCACTCCAGCCTCGGCGACATTTGCAAAATGAGAATCCTATCATCTGCTCCACCTCCTATCATCAGAATCAAACACAACCAAAACTATAAAACAACTTTACAAAATGCAAATTGGAGTATCAATGTAAGAGGTTATCATCCGCTGAATGAGATCTTCCTGGTTCCAATGAAGCTCAATTTCTTCACTTTGTCACTGTGGGTTGAAAGACAAATAAGCAATTTTATTTTTTTGTAAAGCAATATGTCAAATTGGCGGAAAACTCACAAAATTATAGATTGAATGATATATGTTGACTATTAATATTAAATCAGAGCTGGGCAATGTGGCACATGCCTGTAATCCCAGCAACTCAGGAGGTTTAGGCAGGAGGATTGCTTGAGGCTAGGGGTTCGAGACCAGCCTGGGCAACACGATGAAACCCTTGTCTCTATAAAACATTTTAAAACTTAGCCAGGCATGGTAGTGTGTGCCTGTAGTCCCAGCTACTCACTAGGCTAAGGCAGGAAGATTGCTTGAGCCCAGGAGGCCAAGGCTGCAGTAAGTCATGGGTGTTCTACTGCACTCCAGCCTGGGCAACACAGCAAGACCCTATCTCAAAAATAAACAAAACTTTTATTTTTTTTACTGTCCAAAAATAATTATATTGTAATGCCTTTTTATGAGCAAATGCAAAATAGGGAGGGGGCATTATTGAATGTCTATGATTATGTTAGACGCTACAGCTCCTCTCCTTTGACCCCCACAATAACCCTGTGAAATAGGAAACCCTCCGTTTTGTGGATAAACAGGTGCAGGAACATTGGGGCCATGCAGATAATCAGGGGTCCAAACTCCAGCCCTCACCAGCCTGTTGGATTCTAGAGCCTTCCTTCCTTCCAGTTTACCAAGCCTGCTTTCTCTACTCACAGCTTCCCTGGCTACTTTCCTCCCTGTCTCAGCCCCACAGGAATATTCCAGAACTCCATGGGCCCTTCCATTATTGCTCTGTCTCGCTCGCTCTCCTTTTTCTGAACACTAGTAAAGCCTTTGGTTTCATATATTATCCAAACTTGGCCCAAAACAGTCAGAAAACTAAAATGACAGCCAACACCTGAGTTCAGCATTGGGCAGAGGCTCCACCCCACTGTTCCGCCCGTCCTGCCGTTGGGGAGTGGGGGAATGTCTGTTGTTCCTGATGCCCCCAGAGGCTTCCTCTCTCCTCCTCCCTTGGTCAGACTTCTCACTGAGTACTTGTCTCAGCCTCCTCCTCACTACCTAGTCCCACCTTAACGCTCTAAAATCTGGCTAAGTTCTCACCATTCACCCACATAATGCTCCCTAAGTTGCCTAGTGATTCCTCCTGGCCAAACACAGTGCTCTTTTCTCCACCTCTAATTGTTCCTGTGTCTCTAATTGATGATGCATCTTCTCTCTTTCATCCATGGCTTTAAGTTTTCCTGAGTGTTTACCCCTACTTTTTTTTTTTTTTTTTTTAAATGACAGGGTCTCACTCTGTCACCCGGGCTGAAGTGCAGTGAATTATCATAGTTCATTGTAACGTCAAACTCCTGGGTTCAAGGGATCCTCCTGCCTCAATCCCTGGAGTAGCTGGGACTACAGGTGTGCACCACTATGCCTGGTTAATTTTTAAATTATTTTTAGAGATAGGGTCTCGCTACGTTGCCCAGGCTGGTCTCAAACTTCTGACCTCAAGCAATCCTCCCACCTCAGTCTCCCCAAGTGCTGGGATTACAGGCATGAGCTGCTGAGCCTGGCCTTTCCCTCTATAATTCTGATCACATACTCTTTTTTTTTTTTTTTTTTGAGATGGAGTCTCCCTCTGTTGCCCAGGCTGGAGTGCAGTGGTGTAATCTCGACTCACTGCAACCTCCGCCTCCTGGGTTCAAGCAATTCTCCTGCCTCAGCCTCCTGAGTAGCTGGGATTACAGGCACCAAGCACCACGCCCAGCTAATTTTTGTATTTTTTTAGTAGAGACGAGGTTTCGCCATGTTACCCAAGCTGGTCTTGAACTCCTGACCTGAAGTGATCCACCTGCCTCGGCCTCCCAAAGTGCTGGGATTATAGGCGTGAGCCACAGTGCCCGGCCTGTACTTCAATGTAACCAACTGGTTTGAGAATGTCAGGATTTTCTAGACATACCTGGAATTTCCAGGAAATTCAGCAAATCATTAAAACACCTGGGCTTTTCTTATTGTTTTCGCTGACTGTGGTTTTGACATATAACCATGTGCAAAATGTGGGCTCTGTCCTAAAGACTTCAGGCAAGCAGACTGTGCCGGGGAGCCCCAGAGCTGCGCTCAGAAACTGGTAATGACCTTCTTTCATCTGCCGTCTCTGTTTTGTTCTTGTCAATTTGTTTTCTGACATTTAATATGGATTGAGATTTTGGGCAACCCTAACATATTTACTGTGACTGTAAAAGGGTATGATGGTCCATTTACCTCATTTCCTATTTACAGTCCACATTAGACTGTATTAGTGGCTCCCAGATTCTTGAACGTACCAGACTAGTAAAGTCAACCACCTTGAAATTGGAGAGAATAATATTAGGTGCCAATTTTTAATTTTGCCAGTAAAAACAAAAGAAAATACAACCATGATATATCACATCATCATATTTCATAAGAGAAAGAACTTTTAATACCACATGTCGGAGGGACAGGATCTCATAGCTTGAATGTTTGGTCTTGAAGACAGTTAAGACTGTCTTAAAACCGAGGTTTCAAATGACAGAGTGCAGCAGCGTCATCTGAGAGCTTGTTAAAATGAATAAACTAGGCCTTACATCCTGAGATTAAAGGGGAGGGGGGGGAGGAATCTGCATTTTACAAACACCCCAGGTGATTCTGATGAGAAAATTGTTACTTTCTCAGCAGCTCCGAATGATTTTTAAGCAACAGGTTCTCCCAACACAAGCCTTCCCTGTAAGTATTCTTACCTAAAAGTATTGGACTTGAATTTAATCGAGCTTCTAGAATGGCAACATCAAGCTGAACTTTCTGCCATGCTGGAAATGTTCTGTGTCTGCCCTGTCCAATGTGGCAGTGACTAACCACGTGTGCCCACCGAGAACTTGAAATGCGGCCAGTGCAAATTTTTTGTTTCATTTAACTAATTTAAGTTTACTTTTTTTTTTTTTTGATATGGAGTTTCGCTCTCGTCATCCAGGCTAGAGTGCAATGGCAAAATCCCGGCTCACTGCAACCTTTGCCTCCCAGGTTCAAGTGATTCTCCTGCCTCAGCCTCTCGAGTAGCTGGCATTACAGGCGCCCGCCACCACGCCCAGCTAATTTCTGTATTTTTAGTAGAGACGGGGTTTCACTATGGTGGCTAGGCTGATCTTGAACTCCTGACCTCAAGTGATCTGCCTGTCTCAGCCTCCCAAAGTGCTGGGATTACAGGCGTGAGTCACTGCTCCCAGCCTAAGTTGACATTTAAATAACCACATGTGGCTGGTGGCTCTCATACCACCCAGCACGACTCTAGATCTGACATGACTGACAGTTTGCAGGAAGTATAGAGAATAGAGGAAAAAAATTAAAAGACCCTTGAGGAAGAAACAATAGCAAAAAAGAATTCAAAAAGGGAGAGAGGGTGTAAAGACATAGAAAGAAGGGGAAAAGCCTGTGTCAGTCAGGACCTGTCCAGGAAAAAAAAATAGCCTGTACCAGGTAGTTCGGCAGAGGAATTGAACACAGGGAACTAGTTTCAAAAGAGTCAAAAGAGCTGAAATGCCAAATGGAATGTTGAGGCAACCCAGAGCTATGCTCCCTCAGGAAGCCACTACCTCCCCTAGAGCTAGAAGGACTAAGGAAGAGGAGATGATGCGACCAGAACCCAGGAGTGGGGGCCACCTACAAGAATTGCATCAGGTGGAGGCTGCTAGAGGGCTGGAGAAGCGGTCACTGTCAGAGGCAGAGGCTGGGAGAAATGCCCTGGCTTTTCCCTCCTCTCATCCTTTGAGTCTCCTATGTGTACTTCCCATTGAGTTGGCTGAACTCAGTGGGAAGCCATTGGCAAAGAAGCTTGGGAAGAAAAATGTGCAGGATACCAGCAGAGCAAGGAGGAGACAGGACAGTGAATAGATCCAAAAGCAGAGGCAAATGACTGGTGCAGAAACAGAATAAGCAAATGCAACATTTGCATTGTGTTTGGGTCCTGATTTGTATTAACCAAGTGTGCGTAAAGACACACCTTCGATACAATGAGAGAATCTGAATATAGACTAGGTGTTAGAGAATGAAGGATTGTTGTTATTTTGTAAGATCTGATCATTTCTAACGTGTCTTTATCACTTAGAAAGGCCTACTAAATTAATGGAGGATAAATGAAATGAGATCAGCAAAATCGTGTTAACTATCAAAGCTGGAATATGGATTCATGGATGTGTATTAACTCTTCCTTAGACTTTTCTGTTTGGGAAGAATTATGTAACAATTTAAAAATGAGTTTCAATAGATTTTTTCCACTTTATCATGTGTGATAAAAGTCTGACTTTCAGCTTTTTGCAGATGCTGCCGCTGAGGAAAATCCTGTACTACTAGCCATGGTCAACCCCACTGTGTTCTTCGACATTGCCGTCGACGGCGAGCCCTTAGGCCATGTCTCCTTCGAGCTGTTTGCAGACAAGGTTCCAAAGAGCAGAAAATTTTCGTGCTCTGAGCACTGGAGAGAAAGGATTTGGTTATAAGGGTTCCTGCTTTCACAGAATTATTCCAGGGTTTATGTGTCAGGGTGGTGACTTCACACACCATAACGGCACTGGTGGCAAGTCCATCTATGGGGAGAAATTTGAAGATGAGAACTTCATCCTAAAGCATACAGGTCCTGGCATCTTGTCCATGGCAAATGCTGGACCCAACACAAACGGTTCCCAGTTTTTCATCTGCACTGCCAAGACTGAGTGGTTGGATGGCAAGCATGTGGTCTTTGGCAAAGTGAAAGAAGGCATGAATATTGTGGAGGCCATGGAGCGCTTTGGGTCCAGGAATGGCAAGACCAGCAAGAAGATCACCATTGCTGACTGTGGACAACTCGAATAAGTTTGACTTGTGTTTTATCTTAACCACCAGACCATTCCTTCTGTAGCTCAGGAGAGCACCCTCCACCCCATTTGCTCGCAGTATCCTAGAATCTTTGTGCTCTCACTGCAGTTCCCTTTGGGGTCCATGTTTTCCTTGTTCTCTCCCATGCCTAGCTGGATTGCAGAGTTAAGTTTATGATTATGAAATAAAAACTAAATAACAATTAAAAAAAAAAAGTCTGACTTTCTTTTTTCCCCCTCTTCCTTGACCCATTCTCCTTTCCTTCAGGATACCTGTGAAAACCATCAGTAATACTTACAGGCACGGTGAGTTTTTACCATTATCCACCTTAATCTACGGATAGGATCTCTAATTACTCCTGGGACTCCTCTAAGGAACATTCTGTTCTAAAATCTCAAATCTAAAGCTGCATTGGAAGTTGGTTTAGGATGAGAAATTATGACAGCAAAAGTATGATAATTTAATTTCAAATTAGACTTTTTTGAGTCTATGATGAGACAATAGTCTTGAAACACAGACTTTGCTGGAAGAAACGTTTTCTAAGGTCATAACGTAGAGAAATTTTATGATATCAGAACAGCTTTTCTGTGCCCAGGAAAATAAATGTGGGGGAGAAGACAGGAAGTAGAGAGGATCAGAGGATGAAAGCAGAGTAAGAAACTACCTGGGCTCAACCCAGGAGGTGAGGGTTGAGACTGTAGGATCATGTAAGAGCCCCAGATAAGTTGAAGGAGAAGTGGAGAACACGTGGGCTTCACTTCCCTGCAGCATCCAACTTAGAACCAAAAGAATGGGATTAGTGGTGAGACGAGCCTCGGGAGATGGCTGGGTGACGCCATTGTCCTACTGCCCTGTGCTTTGCACATGACAGGTGCACAAGTTCCTGCACCCCTCTGGGGCACTGGTGGACACTGATCAAATAGCAGTTCACTTCAGGGCAAAAAGAATGCAAAGTACAGAGGCCCCAGCCCAGGTCACAACCACAGAGCGTAGCACAGGGTCCAGGATCCGTCAGGAGACCCCCCACACCCTAACTGGCCCAAAGCCATGTAAACTTCTCAGTGTATACCGATGGGATGTCAGATTTCAATAACATTCCTGTACCAGGCCAGATACGGTGGCTTACACTTGTAGTCCTAGCACTTTGAGAGGCCTAGTCAGAAGGACTGCATGGGCCTAGGAGTTTGAGGCTATGGTAAGCTATGATTGCACCATTGCACTCCAGCCTGGGTGATACAGACCCTGTCCCTAGGTGAAAAAATATATATATAGAAGTAATTTTAAACAGTTGGTCTTAATTTAAATTATAGGTTGGCACAGTGGCTCACGCCTGTAATCCAAGCACTTTGGAAGGCCAAGATGGGCGGATCACTTGAGCTCAGGAGTTCGAGACCAACCTGGACAACATGGAGAAACCCTGTCTCTACCAAAAATACAAAAATTATCCAGGTGTGTGGCGTGTGCCTGTGGTCCCAGCTACTTGGGAGAATGAGGTGGGAGAATTGCTTGAGCCCAGGAGGCAGAGGCTGCAGTGAGCCGAGATGACACCACTGCACTCCAGCCTGGGCAACAGAGTGAAACCCCCCATCTCAAAAATAAATAAATAAATTATAAAGGCATTTTTCTTTTTTTGGCCCATGAAGTCCTACATATCATTTACATCACCAATAAAAGTATTAAAATATCTAGTAATTTTTAAAAATCTACTTACGCAAAGAGTATGACTAGAAAGAAAAGTTTTTGTACACGCATGAAAATTTCTCATGATTTAGTCTTTGAGCCACTGTAATCAGTGTCATTTAAACTTATCTCAAACATTATTCCATTTTGAAAAATGAATGAAAATACTCAACATAGTTCAGGTGGATTAATTTACATATAGTTGGGTTTCATTTATAGTTCTGAGTTTTGAGAAAATCTGAATGAATTGAAAATAAACGGAGAATTTTTTCTTTCTTTTTTTTTTTTTTTTTAAAAATGGATGGGGTGTTGCCCCATGTTGCCCAGGCTGGAGTGCAGTGGCTGTTCAGAGGTGCCATGATAGCACACTACTGTAGCCTTGAACTTCTGGTCTCAAGTTATCCTGCCTCAGCCTCCTAAGTAGCTGGAACTACAGGTGCACACCACCATGCCTGTCTTCTTTTTCCATTTGACTTACATGTATTTAGACTATCGGACCGTGCTTTTTTTTTTTTTTTCCCAATAAGCTGTGAATCTAGGTTTCTCAGTTTTGTTGGCTATTTTTGTTTGTTTGTTTGAGACGGAGTCTCGCTCTGTCGCCCAGGCTGGAGTGCAGTGGCGCAATCTCGGCTCACTGCAAGCTCCGTCTCCCGGGTTCAGGCGATTCTCCTGCCTCAGCCTCCGGAGTAGCTGGGACTACAGGCACCTGCCACCACACCTGGCTAATTTTTGTATTTTTAGTAGAGACAGGGTTTCACGAGGTTAGCCAGGCTAGTCTCGAGCTCCCGACCTCCAGTGATCCACCTACCTCAGCCTCCCAAAGTGCTGAGATTATAGGTGTGAGCCACCTCGCCCGGCCTTTTTCTGGTTTTTGATTTCTTAGACATAAACAGTTTTTAAGCCATGCTATATAGATGATGCTAGCGTGGATCCCTCTAGATTCTAATCTTTTGGCTAGTATTTTCCAACTTGTAAGAAGACAGATCAAATGGCACCTCTCCTGTGAGATTATTAGAGACCTCCAAAGTTGGATCTCCCAATTTTTCTCCCACGATATCTTGACTCTGCCTCCATTTTATAACACATTTTATAATGCTCTCTTTCAGTAAACAGTGAATTCCTCAAAAGCACTAACAGTCCTTTTCACCATTATAACTATGTGCACAGCCTGACATGTACTCAGTAATATCTGCTGAATAAAGACTAAGTTTTTCCTGGTAGATGTTATATCCTAATGAAATTACTTCAGCAAGTATTATCACTATATTGTAATATTTGGGTATTTTATTAAATATAAATCACATGAACAGTGTAGAGCAAGCATGTCCGGTCCCTGGCATGTGGCCCAGGATGGCTCTGAGTGTGGCCCAACACAAATTCATAAACTTTCTTAAAATATGATTTGTGTGAATTTTTTTTTTTTTTAGCTTATCAGCTATCAGTAGTGTATCTTACGTGTGACCAACGACAATTCTTCCACTGTGGCCCAGGGAAGCCTAAAGATTGGACACCCCTGGTGTAGAGAGTCTTTATCCAGCATATCTCAAGAATTAGACAATAGAGGAATTCTGTTTTCCTAGATCGAATTTCGAATTAATTTTGTAATAAGTAATTGTGATCTAAATTGCCCATCTAAAGCTTAAATGATGTGTGTGTGTATGTGTGACACACGAGCTGAACATGTAGCCTCCTCCCAACAGCATGGTCCCATGATGACTTTTAAGGGAATGTTCAAGAAGTAATTGACCCTTTGGCTAATTTTTCTCAGGAGCAACAACTCATATCACTAATGATCAAAACAAAATTTTTGTTTTTGACAAATGTCACCAAACACCTAGATAGACTGATAGATTGCTGCTTTATAACATGTTTTACAGTCTGCTGTGGAAACAAGAGTAGCTCTGACAGTTTGGCTATGGGGTAACTTCTTTCCTCCTTTGTGAAATGGGATCATAATACCAGCCTCACAGGTATGTTTTTGTTTTTTAAAAATATATACAAAATGTTTATTTTGGCTTTATTTGTACTGTCAAAAACTTAAACCAAACTGAAGGTCCACCTGGAAAGGAATAGTTGAATAAAATTGCTACACTCCTGAAAAACAAAACAAAACCAAAACAAACCCCAAAACATTCCTAAGAGTTCAGGAACAGGAGAGACAGACATCATGTGATCATCTACATTGTCCTAAAAAGAATAACAAGATTTGTTACTCCTATTTGCTTCTTATGGTAGTTTTAAGATGTTATGTAAAAATCCTTTCAAAATTTTAAAAAAGGAAGTAGGTGGGGGCCCAAGATGAAACAAGAGTTGATAAGCTTGGGGTCGGGCGTGGTGGCTCATGCCTGTGATTCCAGCACTTTGGGAAACTGAGGCGGGCGGATCACCTGAGGTTGGGAGTTGGCAGCCAGCCCGATCGACATGGAGAGACCCTGTCTTTACTAAAAATACAAAATTAGCCGGGCGTGGTGGTGCGTGCCTGTAATCCCAGCTACTCGGGAGGCTGAGGCAGGAGAATCGCTTGAACCCAGGAGGCTGAGGTTGCAGTGAGCCGAGATCGTGCCGTTGCACTCCAGCCTGGGCAACAAGAGCAAAACTCCGTCTCAAAAAAAAAGAAAAAGAAAAGAGTTGATAAGCTTGAATGGATAATTGTTAAGGCCGGTGATGGAATCACTATGTTACTGACTCTACTTTCATGTCTATGTTCAAAGTTTTAAGCAAAAGTATTTTTTAAATTCTTTAGAAAATGTGGCATCCTGTTTGATTGAAAATACGGCACCTAATTTGATAAAGCTAGGGAATTAGTACGCAAGTGTTAATATCTTACTCGGTGTTCTTAGACATACTTTCCTTTAATACTTCATATTTACGATTGCTGCTTTCAAGTTTTTGTGGGTTAAATCCAACTTCCAGGTCCACACAGTTTCTTTGGACTGCTTTTTTCCTGAGTATGGGCCTCACTTTCTTCTTTGTCTTACTCAAAATTTCTGGTTAAAAACTAGACGATTTATAAAGTATTGATTCTGACATAGTTTGATTTTTTTTAAAGCTTGATTGAAGGTAACTGCAGAATCTGCCTCCCACACAAGAGAATGTGGCGGCTGATGTCTCTGCTTAGTTTTACAGTCTTTTTATCTTTTGGTCTGGCTTCCCAGGGGTCGCTCCTGCATAGCTGTGCTGGTTAAATACCTGGAGCCTCGGAGGGCTTCCATGCACCGGGGATGGATCTGAGTGTAGGTTCAGCAGCTCACTCAAAGGCCAGTCTCATGCTGGTCTAGGCTTTTCCGTCCCATGGGGTGCTCTCAAGTCTCAACGGTGGCCCTTCTATGCCTCTCTGTTTCAGGATGTCCGCTTTAAATTTCTGCTGACCACTTGCCCTATCTGGAAGTGCAATCTAAAGCTAGCAAAACAGAGTTTTCTCTATTTGTTTCCTTCCAAGTTCACCACTTTTAATTGACATCATGGGTCCTGCACTACCCAACCTCCACCATTGTTCACCACCTCGGGTAACAAAGCTGCTGGTTTTCATACCAGCTTAGGGCTAGAAAAGCCAGGAGGTTTGAGGGGTGACGGAAGCCCCAGGTAGGAAGGCCACAGACTCCAGCTTCCCACCCAAAGCTCTAGAAGCTTTTCAAAAATAACTCAATTTCCAGAGCTCCCAAATGGTTGGTTTTGACAATTTTAGTTTTATACTTGTTTCTTGCAAGGAGAATTGGCTGACCTCTTCACACCACCATAGTCGGCTGTCCCTCCTAATATCCAATTGTCTCCTCGTAAATGTTTTAAACATTTGACACATACACGTGCATACACACAAATTAAAGAACGACATCAGGGCCGGGCACAGTGGCGCACGCCTGTAATCCCAGCACTTTGGGAGGCCGAGGCGGGCGGATCACCTGTCAAGAGTTCGAAACCAGCCTGGCCAACATAGTGAAACCCCGTCTCTACTAAAAATACAAAAATTAGCCAGGTATGGTGGCACACACCTGTAATCCCAGCTACTCGAGAGGCTGAGGCAGGAGAATCATTTGAACCCGGGAGGCGGAGGTTGCAGTGAGCCAAGATCGCGCCACTACACTCCAGCCTGGGCAACAGAGTGAGACTCCGTCTCAAAAAAAAAAAAAAAAGACATCGAGGTAAAATTTCTTTTCAGCAAGTAACACTGGTGTCTAAAGCGGGGGGAGTGGAAAGACTCAGAAGAAAAGTCTTAATTCCTCAAGTAGCAATTTTATGAAGGATTGATTTTTACGATCATCATGTTTTCAACACAGAAGCTACAGTTGCCAAGTGCACTGCTGACGAGAGCAGTACAGGTTGAATGCAGGCAGGTGAGACTGCCCTCGGAGTACGTGTGCATGTGGCATGGAAATGCTTTAGGGAGAAGACTTTAAAATGATTCCAAAAAATTTCAAAAACTAAGCAGTCCATATAAATTTTCAAAAATAAAACTTATCTCATTAGATCTTGTAAATTCATCACCACCATCATCTTTTTACTCAGAGAGTGTCTGAATATACCTTTAGTAAAGTGATCCTTTAGTAAAGGGATTTATGTGTTGACTCGCATCTTTAAATACATCTAAACAGATGAAGAGGAAACCAGAAGCAAATATATATTTTCTAATTCTTAGAAAAATCATGTCTCCCTTCACCATCTGGAGGTGGGAACCTTGTCCTTTGGGAAATGTATGAATTTCGAGTACAGTACGTTCCCGTTTACACATGGGTTACCAAGGGCTTGAGACTGACTCACTGTGAGAGGAAAACTCACAATATCCTTCAACATCTAAGTGCCTTACATTTTACAGGAAGAAATGATGTATCTTACATTTTTAAGAGTCCACGGACACTTACAAAACAACTTTACCAACTCTTAAGTTAGCAGTCAAATGTTTTCAAATCATTGAGATTTAATTTTTAAGGTAAAAAATAATTCAGTGAAGTCAAAGAATGTTAGAGCTGAAAAGATTACTCTTGTAAAAAGTCACAGCTGAAAATTATCACAGTTAAAATATCACTACAGTGCAAATTATTACTCTCTTAACCCCAGAAAGGCTAAAAAGACTGATATACAGGAAGATTCCATTTTAGGAGCTAAGACAAAAACCAGCTAAAGGTTCAAATATTTGCCCTAAGTGATCCATTTTTTAAACATTTTTCTCTCAGTAACATTTTTGAATTTTTTTTATCTTCAAGACAAATATTGTTATAATTATAGTGGATTATTAATTTACTGGATGTACTAAATTATGACAATAACATGCTATAAAACCCTCAGCTATATCATCATTCACATGACCTAAGTCCCAAAGGCAGGAAAACAAGTTTTTGATTAGTGACATTTTGTATTCAATTGGTTAGGGCAAGAACCATTAGGCTTTTATCTGACATTTCATTTCCTAGCTTGCTTCCTTCCTAACTGCTCAAATGTTTCTTTCAAGACGTGCTGAATAACCACTCCCCCTCCTCCCATCAGTCTTCCAGGCCCAACTCAGGGCCCCTAGTGCTTGGCATGAGCCCCCCGAGTGTTTCTCGTACTTCTTTAGTAATCTGGACATGTGTCTGTCTCTCCCACCTGTGAATTTCTCAAGCCCCAAGCCCTACTCCCCTTTTTAGCAGATAAGCTTCCTTTCAACTGCAGAGAAAAATTCCCGCAACTTCCCCCACCCAAATCCACCCGCATCTACATCTCCCGTCTCTTCCATAGTGCCAGCCCCGATAAAGGGGTCCTTCCCATCTAAGGCCAATCCCTTCAAAACTGTTCTCCGGTCCTGTTTCCCTTTCTCAGGAACTCTTCGCTCTATACTCTCTTCAGCCTCTCCATCTAATCGTGTCCTCACCATAAGCATTTACCATAAGCTCGAGTCTCTCAGCTTCTAACAACTCTCCTACCCGCCCCCACTTTCCTCTCCTACTCATGCCCTCTTCCCCTTCTGCAATCTGGTTTCTCAGCAGAGTTGCTTACAAACACTATCTCCACTTGCTCCCCGCCCACTCAACAATGAGGCTTTGTTCCTACCATTCCATCTACACGGCTCTAGTCAAAGGCAACAACCACCCTCTGGTCCTCGAGTCCGCACAGGCTTCTTAAAACCCCTCTCCAGCCCTCACAGCAGCAGGCACTTCATGCATTGACCTCTCCTCACCTTTCGGAAAGAACTCCTGGCTTCAGTAACTCCCTGACATTCTTATCTACCCTTCGACAGTGATAAACTTTGAAAATCTGTATAGAATTTTGGACTTTAGAAGGCATTTCCACAAGTGGCACATTTATTCGTTTAATAAACATTGTGAATGAATGTGTCATTTGAATCTAACCCCATGGGGTTTACTAGGTAGGTGCTGGCTCATTTCAGAGATGAGAAAAATAAGACCCACAGTCAAGGTTAATTCTGACAGGTCACACAGAAAGGGTCAAAATCAGTACTCCAATCATGCTGTCAACTTTAAAAGCCACGATCCTTCCAGTATTGCCATCATATGAACCACTTAGCAGCACTCAAGATCCACAGCTAAGAAAAAATGAAGACATACTGATTATCTTGCAAAAGGACCAGAGGCCAATGATGTACAATACCCTCTGAAGGAAAAAAAAAGGCTGGTTAAAACCTCTCAGATCCTCTTTTAATCTTTTTTTTGAGACAGAGTCTCGCTCTATCACCCAGGCTGGAGTGCAATGGCGTGACTTCGGCTCAATGCAACCCCCACCTCCCAGGTTCAAGCAATTCTTCTACCTCAGCCTCCTGAGTAGCTGGGATTACAGGCATGTGCCACCATGCCTGGCTAATTTTTGTATTTTTGTTGAGACGAGGTTATGCTTGAGATTATGTATGAAAACAGAATTTCTGAGATTATGTATGAAAACAGGATTTGAAAATCCTGTTTTCATACATAATCTCAAGCATCTTATAAATTGTTCATGCTTAAAATTTCCAAGGCTCAAACAGTATCCTAATAGCAGACATCCGGTGAATAAAGACATTAGCTTCAGTAGTTCATCAACTCCTGCTACAAACAACATGTGTAAGTCATTTCTAAAGAAAAAGTCAGCAGCTGTTTGCTAAAAATTTTTTTATTGTGAATGAAGACATTGCCAACTTACATATATCATTTTTATTTGGAGTATTTTTTTTGCCTTGCAGTGCTCCTGAGAAATTCAAAAATGCATTAACTTTAGCTCTATAAATAACACAACCTAATATTAAGGTTGTGTTGGAAATTTCCCACATTTAGATATTTCTCTAAAAATCAAAAGACAATTTAAATTGTTTTACATAGAGAAACCTTAATAAGTATTTAACTTTTTAATAAATTAAAAAGTAAAGACTGGCAAATAATCACAAATGTCAGAACATTAAAGCAGCATTTTTTTCCATAGGAATATATAAAATAAATATCATCTATACTTACTTGATATTTACAAAACTTAAAGATAAATTTTTTGTGGATGGAAGATGTTTTAAATACTTCGATATGTGGAAAACTTCATTCTTTAAAAATCAGGTTCAAATGCTTTTAAGTGTGACGCATAATAGCGTATCCTAAAAAATTCTCATCACTCTCCTGTCCCTGAAGACACAGCTCTTCCCCCCATTGATTGGATAAGTATTTTGATAGTTTCTGTACCCTTTTCAATTAACCATTAAGACGTTAAAAGAAACCTAAGGCTTTAGGACGTTTTAATTGGCTAGTTGGAAAGAAGCCATTCCTTTTTTCCTACGGTTTTGTTGTTTAGTTTTGTTTCATTTTTTAAAAAGCAAAAATGACAGGAATGAAAATTCAAACAATTTGATCCAGTATTATGCTAAAACTAAATTCAGTAGTTGGATGAATTTTCTACTACAGTATAGAGGTTGAAAACCATTAGGAATGTGGTAAAAAAAAAAACTATGGCAGCGAAGGTGGAATTCAACCACAAATTCTACTGAGTGAATAGAGAAATAAACAGAAAAATTACTGTAGTTAAAATATTGCAGTTAAACGCACTGTTAGCAATGTCCTGTGCCAACATTAGAATTATATGCTTCATCACTGTCTGGTTACTAAGATGGTTCAGTGAGCAGGTGGTTCATCTCTGACACAACTAAGTTTCAGAAAACTCGATGACTTACATCTGGTTTAGATCAACGAACACTTAGTATACATACCAGTCAGCTATAGTTTCAATGGCACAATGAAAACATTAGGTACTATAGCTTTTTTTTTTTTGAGACGGAGTCTCGCTCTGTCGCTCAGGCTGGAGTACAGTGGAGTGGTTGCTCACTGCAACCTCCACTTCCCAGGGTCAAGCGATTCTCCTGCCTCAGCCTCCAGAGTAGCTGCGATTACAGGCGCCTGCCACCATGCCCAGCTAATTTTTGTATTTTTAGTAGAGATGGGGTTTCAACATGTTGGCCAGGCTGGTCTTGAACTCCTGACCTCAGGTGATCCACTCGCCTCAGCCTCCCAAAGTTCTGGGATTACAGGCGTGAGCCACCATGCCCGGCCAGTATTATAGCTTTAGGACAAGGTCACATACTTATTTAAATAGCAGCCATTTAATATGCTCTGTGATGTTTAGCTATGCAATCCACCCACAACAGCTTTTAAACTTACGTTGAACTCTGGGATGAGAGGGGGACAACTTGTTTTGGTCAGAGAAGGAAATACTCAAAAATATCACAAAAGGCATTTCAAATATGATGACATAGTACTTAAATACCAACCATGCATCTCTTTTTCAAATTAAAAGAGAACTTTTTTTACATATTCTATTTCTTAAAAATAAAGGACCATGTGTCTTTTTTTTTAACTTAGAAAGTAGTATTTCATTTCTCCACACTGAAATGAAATTTCAGTGGCAAGCAGCAAATAATGTAGGATAGTCAGTGAAAGTATCTTTGTTAGGAGCATATAAAAACCAAGGAGTAATAACTCACAGAGAAATAATAATAGGCAAAAACCAAGAAGAGGCAGTTTGACAGTTCTAATATAGAACTTGTATGACAACTTCCTTTAAAGTATAGTAAATAAAGAATGGCAATATAAATTAGTGATCTAAGGAGATACAAGACATTCTGAAGCAGCATTCTCAGTTACTTCATTTTTCAGAAAAACAAGTTTCACCCATCAACATGGAATTAAGACTTCTTGTCTTCCAAATACATTAGAAAGTACAGTTAATCACAGTAAAACCTGCAAATAACCAAATCCAGTTCTGACCTCAGCCAGGACTATTCACATATTTGAATTTGTTTTATTTTCATCCTTCCTTGTTATACAAATGTTTCTATTTTAAAAGCATATAGAAATTTACAAAATTTGCAAGAAATGTCTTTTTAAATGTACAACTTCAACAACTAATAAAAATATGAACATCCAGATACAGTTAAGTTCCAAGTTGGGATTTTTTTTAAATAATGGGTTTATGAAAAATTAAAGAAATACTTTAAGTTTCAAACATCTGGGTACTGGTGCTATCAAAGTGATTTCACTGCCCTCAGTGGCCACCGTGATGAGAACAGTTGACTCTCGGATTGCTGTACCTCGTATGTCAACACTGTGGACAGAGGCAGGAAGTGGCATGCTCAGTGATATTGCTAATTATACTTATGTAGATGCAGCTGTATGGTTTAATGCTTATATGAAAGTTGTATGAATTTGTGTAAAGAAACATTTAGTTTTAAGATGGTATCTTTAAATAGATAGCTTAGCTGCTAAAACTAAGTGATATACCTGCACTATATGCTCAACAATAAAAAGGAACAAACTAGTGGTACATCCAAAACCTTGGATGGATCTCAAGGTGATTATGCTGAGTGAAAAAAAGCCAGTCTTAAGAGGTTATATATTGATTCAATTTATATAACATTCTCAAAATAACAAAATGACTGAGATGGAGAACAGTTGGTGGTTGTCAGGGATTAAGGAGGAAGGGCCAGGGAGAGAGGTGGCAATGATTATGAGAGGGCAACATGGGGGATGCTTGTAATGGAAGTCTTCTGTGTCTTGCCTGTGGTGGTAGTCACATGAATCTACACACAGGGCCAGGTGCGATGGCTCATGCCTGTAATCCCAGCACTTTGAGAGGCCGAGGTGGGAGGATCACTCAAGCCCAGGAGTTTGAGGGCAGCCTGGCGACATAGTGAGACCCCATCTCTACTTAAAACAAACAAAAAAAGAATCTACACACATGATAATATTGCACAGGACCAAATACATACTTCACCTCAGGGTACCTATCACCTTCCAGCAACAATCTTGTTGGCCTGTCTCCACAAAGTCCTCTAAAGATGATCAATATATGCTTCAAATCAACTTTTGGCACTATGCAGAGAAGCCAATACTAGTATTTTTTTATCCTTCATTAAAACAAAAACAAAAAAACAACTCTCTTGATAAACCACAATCTCTAGCTTAAATGAGCTTGGAAATCATAGAAGGAACTAGTACTTTTGTCTGTCTGTATTTTTGTAAATTAAGGTAAAAGATAAATTAAATGTTCCTAGCTTAAATTAGGTCAAATCAGAAGGAATAAAGCAGATTATATAGCAAACACTTGCTCCTGACACCTGCAGTTTCTAAAAGCATTAGGAATATTTTTATTAAATTCAGAGAACGCATAACTGCGAACAAATACATGACTTTTTCCCAAAGGCCACTTTGTGATAAAGTACATACATATAGTGTTCATGGTTTCTTTAAAGTGCTAGATTGTCTCTGGCTGAGAATCATCTATTGCTTTAAAAGGTCTTTCAGCACAACCCCAGCGCTGCTGTCAGGCAACGCTGGCAAAGGTGTAAATGTGGGCAAAACATCTGAGATGGGTTTGAGAAGAAGATGCCCGGGCCCACCAGGTCCAAGTCCAGCTGGGTTAATAAGAGGCACAGCTGCCGAGCGAGGAGCCAAAAACGGATTTACATCTGTTCTTCTACCAGACCTGGATTCCGCTGTATCTAAAGAATAAAATATGGATTTAGTCTCCTATCTTGCACAAAGAAGTCAAAATGAAATAACTCTCTGAATATAAGTAATAGCATGAAGAAAGTTATCTATGTAATATTGTTAAATTGATTAACAGATAAATAAAAATAATCAATGTATCACTTATCAACTTAAAAATTCTTCCTTGACAGTAATAACACTGATATTCAGCACATCTTTTTGGACTGTTCTTAATTCAAAATGAAAACATAGCCAGGCGCGGTGGCTCACGCCTGTAATCCCAGCACTTTGGGAGGCTGAGGTGGGCAGATCACCTGAGGTCAGGAGTTTGAGACCAGCCTGGCCAACATAGTGAAACACCATCTCTACTAAAAATACAAAATAAAAAATTAGCTGGGTGTGGTGGCGGGTGCCTGTAATCCCAGCTACTTGGGAGGCTGAGGCTGGAGAATCGCTTGAACCTAGGAGGCAGAGGTTGCAGTGACTGGAGATTGCACCATTGCACTCCAGCCTGGGCAACAAGAGCAAAGCTCCATCTCAAAAACAAAAAATTGAAATTAAAAAAAAAAAATGAAAGCACAAATAGGCCTCAATTCCTAAACACAAATACTAATCTGTATGGCTAAAATCTGACTAATGTTCACTCTTGGTATTTCAAAACATTTTCTGATAAAAAACCAATGCTATACATGACAGGAGGATGAAAGAAGATAAGGAATAAGAGGAATGAATAGGGAAAGAAAAGGCAGGAGAATAGTATTTGTATGCTTATCTAATACTTTATTAAACACATTAAAACTCCTGTTTTATACTTAAATACCAGTTATGTAACTGATGAACTTCATTTACCATAATAACAGCTTTTTAAATGGTGTCATCTATGTTGCAAGGCAAACTCTTTACTTACCCACCTGAATAATGAAGGATTTGAGGAGTTATATTTTCCCCAAATAATTATAATAAAGAAAAACAAACCCATATTACAATAACAGTTCAGAAGAAAAAACAATATATACATACCTTACCTGATCATGTTTTAGGCGGTCAAAGGTTTGAAAACAATCTTGATTAGATTATTTTTCTGTGACGTTGGGCTAATACAATTCCTTTTTATTGGAATAGGTAAATTCCTAATGTTTTAGTGGACAGATTCTGCTTTAATACCCAACACCACTAACAGCTTCAATGGTAAGAGACAAGCAATCCTCTGAAGGTACCCACTTCAGCAATGGGAAACTCAAATAAAAAGACCTCCTAAAGCAAAGAAAGCACTAAGACAAATTCATCAAATCTGCTTATCACTGAGCACTCTTAGGGTTCCCAAGCTGTACTTTCCTGTGAATGACAACTTTCCAAACTCTGGGCAAGCTTCCGGTGTTACCTAGTGAGCTCTGACACACTTCCAAATTCAGGATTAAAGATTAAGCTTGCTTTGTTCATGCAATGCCTATATCAACCCAAACCATCACTAGCTTTTGTATCCTATCAATGCAAATCAAGCTGGGCATGGACTTAATAAAATAAAGGGGAAAGGTAGGAAAGAGGAAGAAAAGGGAGAGAAAAGAAGGGGAAGGGAGGGAGAGAGAGGGATAAGAAAGAAGAAGGGAAGAAAAGGGGAAGGAAGGGTGGGAAAAGAAGGGGAAAGGAGGAAGGGAAGATAGGGAGGGAAAGAGCCTGCCATAACGAATTTGGGAATCTATTTCAAGATGCTACCACCTAGTGTAACAAGAAAAACTGTTTTCAGTATAGTCTACATCTCTTATATAAAGTCATGACTTTTCACTAAACTTAGCAGTCAAAACTACTATCTAAAGGGCTGATAAATTTTACTACTTTCCCTTCCTATACAAGTCCAGAAAAATAGAAATATTTATCTAAATGACAGAAGTTTTAAAAATTTCAGAATATAAATTCTTTATTATTTTATCCAAATTTAAGCACTGATGTGTGATATAAATGAGTATATAACATATACCTTTACAGTCCAATTAGTAAACATGTTAGTCTATATTAAAATATGAAGATTTCAGAAAATAGCTCTTTCAATAAAGAATTTGTTTATTGTCCAACAGATTATAATTCAATTTCAATTTGACAAATTTTCCTGCATGCCAGTATACATGACATGAACATAAATAAAACCCTTACAATTTAGTGGGACAGAAAAATATGTACACATGTTAACAACCACCAACCATCCGCTCTAGGAAGATCTTTCAACATAAAAGAGTGATTTCTACATTCTTGGAGTCTCAGTCAGTTTGTTAAACTGCGCTTATATACATTAACATGCCTATGTTTGGTTACTGAGTGTAGCACTTAAATTTTCAAAGGAGAAAAACCCTTCTCAAACTATATACACACATCTAACTTGGATTAGCAAGAAACACCATTAGTGAGAAAGGAAAGCAGGTGGCCAAGAAAGATGTAACCAGTTCCCCATTACTTCCAGAGGAATAATTCAAAGCTGGTTAGGCAGACAGAGAATTATTATTCGGATATACAAAGGGAGGATATTTCTTACCATTTAAATTAATCTAAGTCAATTAAATATCAGATTGCTACAAGAATATATGAAGCAAAAGTCTGATGCCTTATTGGAATTCTGGAAGTCCTCATTACACAGTTTCAAAAACACTAAACATTTAGTTAATATCACTGTGAAACATAATCATACATTAAACATTCAATTTTTAAATTATAGAAAAATTAAATCTCTAGTTTTACCTTTAAAACTTTCTGGTGCATTTGTATCTCGTTTTCTTCTTCCTGGTGAATCCAGAGGTTTCATATCATGAACAGAAAGCTTTGGTGGTGGAATGGATGGATGAGATTCTGTTTCTAGAAATTTAACAAAAAGTTCTGAAAAAGACTAAGAAAAAATATTTTGGTTATATTAGGCTAGATAATTACATTATATTCACTACAACTAAGGACATGTACCAGCTTTTCTAATTAAATATTAAAAACTAATCATGCCATTTGAATAATTTTTTAACAAATCAGCTTTGTGAACAATTGAAAATACTAGCATTTTTTTTATTTTTATTTTTTTTGAGACGGAGTCTTGCTCTGTCGCCCAGGCTGGAGTGCAATGGTGCTATCTCGGCTCACTGCAAGCTCCGCTTCCCAGGTTCAAGTGATTCTCCTGCCTCAGCCTCCTGAGTAGCTGGGATTACAGGTGCGTGCCACCACGCCCAGCTAATTTTTGTATTTTTAGCAGAGATGGGGTTTCATCATATTGGTCAGGCTGGTCTCAAACTCCTGACTTTGTGATCCGCACACTTTGGCTTCCCAAAGTGCTGGGATTACAGGAGTGAGCCACCACACCCAGCCTAAAATACTAGCACTTTAGATAGACGATCATCATTACAAAAATTTAACAATTTAATCAATAGTCTTTGATGGTAACACTCACTTCTAGCACCTCATGGTCAGAATTAGCCAACTGATAATACTTATTTTTCTTGCCATCAATGAATAGCACTTAATGAATCTGATCATTTTAATAACTATTAACACAAACATAAAAAATTAAATGAAAGGAAAACACACATTAGACAAAATTTTCTAGTTAGGTCCAACCAAAGAATATAACAGCAAAAGATCACCAATAACATTATCAGATTAAAATAATGTAGTGTAGACCTTTCCTTTAAATTAAATTTTATGCCAGTCAAGTAAAATGGGTTTTATCTTTAACCAGCTCTGGGTAAGTCACCTATCCTTCATGTGCTCTTTATTAAAAAAGTAAGAGAGGTCGGGTGTGGTGGCTCACACCTGTAACGCCAGCACTTTGGGAGGCCGAGGAGGGCGGATCACTAGGTCAGGAGTTCAAGACCAGCCTGGCCAACATGGTGAAACCCAGTCTCCATTAAAAATACAAAAATTAGCTGGGCGTGCTTGCTGGTGGGCACTTGTAATCCCAGCTACTCGGGAGACTGAAGCAGGAGAATTGCTTGAACCCAAGAGGCCGAGGCTGCAGTGAGCTGAGATCGTGCCACTGCACTCCAGCATGGGCGACAGAGCAAGACTCTGTCTCAGAAAAACAAAAACAAAAACAGTAACAAAAAACTAAGAGAAAGAAACTCCACATTCTAACTCATAATGCTACTCAATTCAATTAATATTCATCTAGAGCCTACAACATACCAGGCACTGTGTTTTCATGTTTATTAACTGCCTCCTCCTTTGAGAATCTAAGTTTTATGAGGGCAGGCGCCTTGTCTATCCAGTTTGCAGCTGCATCCTCAATGCTTAGAACAGTCTAGTTCATAGCAGGTACTCAGTAAGTATTTACTGGCTCAATGATTTGGAACATATATACACAAATAAAATAAATCCTCTATCTTGCTATCATAATTTAGTAGCAAGACTGCCTATGGCAGCATGATCAAGTACAAAGGAAAAGTTAATATTTTGAAAAATAAAAGCACCATATAAAGTTAAAATAAAACCTATATGCAATAAATTATGAAAACTGGCTTGTTATCCTTAAGCTTAATCACCTCTCTGGAACTCAGTTTCTGCAACTTCAAAATAAAAGGGTTGTATAAAATAATTTAAAAAAGAAATCTGATTCTTTGTAAGTGAATGTAATATACAGTCATTTCACTATTCACCTTAAGCAAGAATAAAATTGGTTCTTACACTATTAAGCACAGATTGCTGATTTGGTCTCAAAGGTGTGTTGGGAACACTTTTTGATCCTCCTCCAAGCCACCCAGTCATCCACCTGGTAACACCGCCCTGATCATCATGAAACAACTGAAAGATTATTTTAAAACAGACAAATATTATCAGTACAAGAAAAAAAAACAAGGACCAGTTTTACATAATTTCTGATAGTTGTAAAGCATGCTCTTCAAGTTCAAGTCCTAGTAAACGTTTCCTACTGATAGAGGCTACAAATACAATAAAATGCCATCCCAAGCACCATCGCAAATGAAAGTTTGGGGATATTTCAACATTTCAGCAACCTGATATGAGAAGTGGTTTGTAAGTTACAAAACATTTAAACTATTATCATACATATTGAACAAATCAGCCTCTTCAATGTTGTATGAAGTAATTCCATTTCCACACTGGGAAAATTACACTCAGTAAAAGTTACATAGAGTAAAAGGAAGTAATTGTCTACAAAGCCACTATCTGGGTTATGAATGTGTTCAGATGGCTTTCATCATCCAGTCACCTGCTCCATCTCCTCCCTTCTGACGCCCAGGATGCTCCCCATCAACCGTAACACTTCATGACGCTGATTTTTCGGTGTGTGGAAATGACCAATGAAGAGGTTTCTCATTAGGACTCTGAAAATAAAGGCAGAAACAGCTCAAGTGAACTCAACATTAAGTGCATGCAAACACTAAACATAGAAATATTTAATTATATTAAACAATTAAGTATTTACTTATTAAAAAGTCTAAACAAAATATTTTAAAGTGTCTTTAAAAAATCTTGACAAGTCTAATATTTCAAACAAAATAAAATAAAAAAGAATATTTCAAACATCCCAAAATGTATTTTTTTTTTTTCTCGCTCTGTCGCCCAAGCTGGGGTGCAGTGGCCAGATCTCAGCTCACTACAAGCTCCGCCTCCCGGGTTTACGCCATTCTCCAGCCTCAGCCTCCTGAGTAGCTGGGACTACAGGCGCCCGCCACCTCACCCGGCTAGTTTTTTGTTTTTTTTTTTGTATTTTATAGTAGAGATGGGGTTTCACCGTGCACCATGTTAGCCAGGATGGTCTCGATCTCCTGACTTCGTGATCCACCCGTCTCTGCCTCCCAAAGTGCCGGGATTACAGGCTTGAGCCACCGCGCCCGGCCGATGTATACCTTTTAAAACCTCACTTACTAGCCACCCACTTTCTTCAACCCAGTAACTGACTGAGGTGGTGCCTCCTTAGTAATTCCAAGCGCCTGACTGGGCCAATGTTCACCTGAAGCAGAAACTTAAATGGTGATGACTGTTGTGTTTAATGTTATGCTTATATTTCCCCATCCAAATTTATTAAAAATTTACTAATAATATGTACATTTTAAAAATATTAAAGGAGCTACTGTTACATAGATACCGAGGTTTCAGATCTAATACATTTGAGCAAGATTACATTCATTTAAGGACAGTAAAAGAAGCAACAAAGAATGGTAAACGTAAATTTTTTATTTTCTAAGTACTTCTTACTGAGGTGATATTTTAGCTCTTCCATATGGTTTTAAGAAAAAAAAATGCATTGGAAAAAAATCTACATTAAAAATAAAAGAAGGTAAGTGATTCTGCTGACTTCTCATTAAAGCTGCATCCTTCCTCACTACAGAGCAAGGGGAAAAAAGGCTTTTGAAAAATTTAATCACATATAAACATCTATATTTAGATTTTTTTTTTTTAACCATAAAAGCAATTTCCACAAAATATACAAACATTAAAAGGAAAAAGCATACTTGTCCACTTTTCCTTCTGAGCTGTTTGCTAAGTTCATCAATTTCTTTTGTACATCATCCAGCATTTCTTGTCGGAGCTCATCTGTTGTAAAATATGTGAAAAAAGATAGCCATTAACTGATTAAAATAGTCTGGATGACTATATAATGAGATTTATGAGATCTTTATTATAACCTCTGAATATATACACTTATTCTAATTGGGAATATTCAATAACTTCCATTTCTTCTTTGGTCCAGGGAACCAGGCTCTCATACAGAAATCCTCTAGAAGCCAGAGTGCATTAATTCACATGGTTTACTCCCAAGAAAGCAATCAACTCTGTAATACAACGCTGAAAAACCAAGAAAGGTTTTCATCCTCTTTAAAAACTTAATAGCAAAGAAGATATTTTCATCACTGCCTCCTTGCATGAAACATTTCCAGAGCCACTCTTATTTAATGGGAGGAAGTGGAAAGGACAATTTAATATTTTCCTTTTTCTATTTTCCTGGCCAGACTGTTTTTGGTGAGCTGACTAAGAAGTGTATCTAACACAACTAAGACCATGGCTCAAGATGCAGCAGATAGGACAAACCATTCTGGGGGTAAGGAAATTGCAAAATATAATAATCGGCTCTAATATACAAATCAAGATACTACAGCTTACGACTGGCTTAGAAAGATGCCCGGACTATTTTATTTTTAAATTAATCTTTTAAAAGGAAGCAAAATCCATAAAATCTTGCTGGAATAGCTGGAATTTAAGCAGTATTAAAGGCAAAGTCTAGAATTACAACAGGAGATACCCTGTTCCTAAATTCAGCCACGCCACAGGGCAAGGACTTCTGGACTTAAGGAACTCTCCATCAAACACGGAGTTTACAGCTGTTATGCCAGAAATGAATAGTTTGAGCTGAAAGAGATGCTCACTAATTTTAAGCTAGATTATCAGTTTTTGTTCTGAAAGAAATGAAGAGGAGAGCTCTATCTAGAAACATTCACATCCAAATGCTAGACTCTGCCACAAACCTTTTTCTTTGAATTATGCTGTATTTTCCTAGTAGTAGCTGGATACAAGTTCCTTTACCAGATATGACTTACAAACATTTTTTTCCCCATTCTGTGAGTTGTCATCTCACTTTCTTGATATCTTTTGAAGCATAAAAGTTTTCCATTTTTATGAAGTCCAATGTAGTTTTTCTTTTGTTGCTTGTGCTTTTGGCGTCATATCTAAGAAACTATACCTAACCCAACACCTATGTTTTAAGCGTTTTATAGTTTTAATTCTAAAATTTAGGCCTACTCTCCATTTTGAGTTAATCTTTGTGCATGGTGTGAGGTAGGGGTCCAACTTCATTCTTTTGCACATGGATATCCACTTGTTCCAGCATTATATGGTGAAGAAACTATTCTTCTGGCACCCTTGTTGGAAATCAATTGATCATAAATGTATGGTATATTTCTAGACTCTAAATTCCCACTGTAAGAATTCTGCAAATGTTTTGTCATTTTTTTTCTTTTTTTCCTGCCTGGAAAGCTCTTTTCCATCAGGACTGCCTATTAACTCCTATTCACCTTTCATGTCTCTGTTTCCAACTCACTTTCTTAAAGAATTTTCCTCTGAGCCTTACAGATGAGGCCAGGTATGCTTTATGTTTTCATTCTGCTCTGTACAATGCTTCTGTACAATGCCCAAAATTCCGATTTGTGGTACTAAATTCATTATAAAATATCTTGTTTAACTGTTTACGATGGCTTGTGGTTTTCCTAAATTGCAGAAATCTAACTTGCAAAATGTCATTCATATAATAGGCCAATTTTACCAAAACAGAGATGGTTGCCATAACCATATTATAAAAGCAAGGTCTGTATTTGGAAAATCTACTACAAACTTTTCCTTTCCTGTCTTTCCAGTAAGGAATTTAAACTTGGATGAGAGAGGGAGAGAGAGAAGGGGAGAGAGAGGGCGAAAACGTGGGGGTGGACAGGACTGTTATTAAAGTCTGAGTCAGTAAAAGACACTTTAGATTCCTAATGTGCACATGTATACTACTAGCACATGGTGTTATCTGGGCCTTTTCTAGTACTACATTCTGAATGTAAATAGAACTCAGCAAATAAGTCAATCTCTTGTTACTGTTTTGACTTAACTGTCCCACTCACAAACTAAAGTAAGAGCCAGTAAAGATGGGCATGGTCTTCTCCTTATTCATCCATTCCTCCCCAAGGCTACAGAAAGATAGCACAGAAACAGAGGTGAAACTTAGCTACCCTACCCCCAATCCTCACCTTCCTTTTCTCTGAGATTTCCCTTCTCCTACCTACTTTCCTCTAAAATTAATAATTTGTATATTGATTACATGTCTATATAATAATTTGGTTATATTGGGTTATATATAAAATATATGTGTGTGTATATATATTTGAGACAGGGTCTCGCTCTGTTGCCCAGGCTGTGGCATGATTACAGCTCACTGCAGCCTCAAACTCCTGGGGTCAAGCCATGCTCCTGTCTCAACCTCAGGAATAGCTGAGATTACCAGTGTGCACCACCACAACCAGCTAATTTCTGACTTTTTGTAGAGATGGGGTCTCATGATGTTGCCTAGGCTGGTCGCAAACTTCCGCATTCAAGTAATTCTCCTGCCATAGCCTTCCAAAATGTTGGGATTACAAGTGTGAGCCACTGTGCCTGTCCCTATATAAAATATATTATCAAACTTAATTTCACCTATAGCCTTTTACTGTTTTAACATGGTCACTAAAAAATTTAAAATTACACATGGCTCACAGTATATTCCTACTGGACAGTACTACTTTAGAACATAACCAGGATATAACACTACACTATACTGTCTCATATTAAAAAAAGACAGGCTGGGCACAGTGGCTCACGCTTGTAATCCCAGCACTTTGTGAGGACAAGGTAAGCACACTGCTTGAGCTCAGGAGTTTGAGACCAGCCTGGGCAACATAGCAAAACCCTGTCTCTAGAAGAAATACAAAAATTACCCAGGTGTGGTGGCATGAGCCTGTAATTCCAGCTACTTAGGAGGCCAAGGCGGGAGGACCGCCTGAGCCCAGGAGGCAGAGATTGCAGTGACCTGAGATTGCGCCACTGCACTCCAGTCTAGACAACAGAGCAAGACCCTGTCTCTAAAAATAAATAAATAAATAAATAAAATAAAAAGAGAGAGAAAGTGAAATGACAGACATCTTCAGAGTAAAATTCACAAAGCAGAGCTGAGCCTAATACAAATTTTAGTAAAATAAAGTAGAAAATTTTAACTTTGCTCTATGAAAAACTGATCAAGAAATCAAACTGTTTAAAAGTCCAAATCAAAAATACTTTCTTGATGAAAACTTACTAAGATTGGTATGATTTTTATTAAAGTCTCTGTATTCAGAAAGATAGAGTCAAAACATCCTTAAGGTGAAAATGACAGGGTTAAAATTTCCTAAACTCACTATCAGAACACACAGTTTGTCCCTGAGCTACTGTGATGTGGAATACAAAGGGCTGTTAAACTCAAGCAGTAGTTTAAATGTATTCTGATATTTGAGACTGGGGGGAAACTCGGAATTTAAGGAATGGTGCTAAAAGGATGGTATTAACTATGAGGGGTTCGGAAAGGAAAAGAAAGTCAAACACCTACTACAAAGGTCCCCATAGATGCCTCTGTTTCTCCAGGCACCCTTATTTTCCTCCCATCAGAGATTCTGAATATTTCTCTACAAAAACTGAACTCTAATTCAAACCACAATTTTAAATCAGAACTGTATTTATATGGGCAGAGAAAATATGGTTATTCAGAAATGAGTTTTAAGCCAAATAAAATATTTCTGTGAAATAATTTCACATGCCAAAATAATTTTTTGGAAGTTAAAAAAAAAAAAAGGTGGAGGGGCGCACTTTAAAAGTTCAGCAATAAAGCAACTGACATTTAATCTAGTTTGGAAAAAGAGAAAAAGAATTACTCTACATCTATGACATAGTAAAACTTGCCATATCAGTCTTTTCTCTGGAACACCTAGACATGGTGCCATGGTCTTCAACATTTGGTTTAAAATAAAATTGAACATAAAATGTAATTGATTGCAACAAATCAGCACATCATAATTTTACATTTCATTTGTAATTAATGACAGTATACTACAATGCTGCCTTCAGAGAACATCTTAAAATGAATCATACCACATCTTAAAATGAATCATACTGCTTACAAAGTCATTTGGATATTTCATGACTAAGCTCCTGTAGGCAAGATCCAAGTCAGATTTACTGAATAGTCACCTGACTGAGAAAAAAAAGGAACACAGAACTTGAGAGTCAGAAGTGGACATGAATCATGGACCTATCACCAGGGCCAGACTTTGTTGCCTATTTTGTAAAATGAACATGCTTATCTCAAAGGATTTGAGGGAATCAACTGAATGATCAAATGTGACTTTTCTAAATAGTAAAGTGTTATATAAAGCATTAGTACTTATCATCCAATTTCTTAAAATAACTAAAAAGTTCATATTTCAATCTAGCCTGAATCAGTATCACATATACTACTGTTTCATGTCAATATTTTGTGAGGTTTTCCCACCTCCATTTTGCATGTTTGTCATCTTTGAGGCCAAGGAGTCAATAGAAGGAAGAAAAAAATGTTAGAAAGATGATTTCACAAATATATATATATGTAAATAAATAAATTGCATCTGGTGTCTTATCTGCATCTGGATACCTTAAAAATAAATTTAAATATGATACAATATTAAACCTAATAAGGAAATTTAACCTCTTCATTTAACTAAATATAATCAAAGCAAAAGCTAGAAATTAGGTCTTTTTTATTACAGAATTTCAAGTTATACAAGATCACTTTTAACATATAAAATTCAAGACCAGCCTAAGCAATATCGAGAGACCCTGTCTCTGTCTCTATAAAATAAATAAATAAATAAATAAATAAGACCTTGCCTCTTAAAAATACAAGTAAACTTCTACTTCTTAGCAATGAACTCCTAGGAAAATAATTTTATTAATACAGTATAACTTCATTAATCTGAATTCCACTAGATCAGAATCTGTGATTGGTTGAGGTCTACTGGATTATATATAAACCAAATTTGGATTATTCATCAGAATTACTACGTACACTTGATTTTACATAAATATTTTTAATGTAACCGAATTGAATTTATTTTTCCTCACCATTCTCTTCCCTCAACCCTTCATTATGAATTCAGATAATCTGTACTATATTTCTCCATATTGAAACAGAACTAATTTTTTTAAAAAGAGTAAATATTATGAGTGGTTATATATTTAATTTTTACCCCTCTGGCATGTGAGACAGAATATATATTTAATTTTAAAAGTGTTACCCACTTTCTTACTTATAGGCGGGAGCCACACGTTGGGTACGTATGGACATAAAAATGGGAACAGCAGGCACTGGAGATACCAGAGGGGGAAGAGGGAGAGGGAGAGAAGGGCTGAAAAACAACCTAATGGGTACTATGCTCACTACCTAAGTGACGAGCTCATTTGTACCCCAAACCTCAGTGTCAAGCAGTATACCCATGTAACAAACCTGTACAGATACCCCTGAATCCACAAGTTGAAATTAACTTTTTTTTAATGGGATATTTCACCAAAAAAATGCAGATTTCCAATGTCTCTTCAAAGATCTGAAGACATGGCAACACTGGGCCCACATTCTTGCATGGCAGCAGCTGGGTGGAGCTGAGAATCTGCTGCCTCCATAAGAAACACTCTTCAATTGATTAGTCTCTACCTAGTTTCATGTGCTCTTTTATATTATCATCATAGCCTCAGTTTACAATTTGTGCTTATGATCCATACTAAGAGATTCTTATTTCCACACGGCAACCCACTTCCACCTCCACCTTGTCAGCATTCCACTCCAACACATGCATGTGTACACATACCCACCACCCTTGGTCATTACTAGTCAACTGTATCTTCAGCCAGTTTCCAGATTATGCCAGTTTCACAGGAATTCCTCCCTCTGTCTAGAACACTCTTCCCCAGTTCTGTCTTCTTAGCTATACCTATTCATCATTCAAGTAAGTTCAAGTGAGCCCTTCACTAGCCTTTTCTACCCTTCCATGCTACCAACACCAAGTACAAAGGATAGCTCTTTCCTTTCTAAACCATTTGTTGCATGTATTTGACACATGTCATCTTCCCTTCCTGCCTGACTGTAAACCTCCTGAAGGCAGGACCCCTGTCTCCTGCCTTTGTATCTTTAGTGCCTATTGCAGTGCTTAGCACACAGCAAATAAACAATGAATATTTGATAAATAAGTCAAATAATGATTTTCTCTGGGAAAAGAGAATATCTGCAAAGAACAGAACACTGGACAAAAAGAATAACTTATGTTCTGAATTATGTACTCATCCATACATAAATAAGGGCAAGGACACAAAACACATAACTCAAAACATTCTTATTGCTATATCATTTACTTTTCCCTTTAAACTTAGAGGAATTTTTTTTAAACTGCAACTTCTAAAATACAGTTCAGTTGAAAAAGGTTTAATTATTTACCTAATTGACATACACTTTTTTCTTAACTCATAATTTGGCATTGTCTAGTATACCCAGATGTTTATATCATCAAAATAATTTTTTAACCATTTATGGCAATTCAGAAAACTGCATCTGGTACTTCTTATATGTTTCCTCTAAAATCACCACTTCTGCCAAAAACATCTATAAAGAAATCCCTCAAAAGGTTTGGGTAACAAAGCGTCTGGGAATGTATTTGGCCTATGTTCAACAGGACATTATATGTTTTCTTGTATAAATCATGTCCTGGAAAACGGAATGTCTTTATTTAAAATAAAAGCTTTACCATCCAGCACCGTAAAGGTAGTTCCATGGAAAACATTTTAAGCTTCTTTTATATCTGTAGTTTTAAAACATGTTTTCATGCTTCATATTACAGTAAGTTTTACTGGGACTCATTTTATACATTCTTCTAGATTTTCTTTTAAAAACCGGTCTAAGGAAATTTTCCATCCTCAACTCACAGGAGACTTTTAAAAGTAGTCATTCAACCTTCTTAAAAAAAAAATCAGTTATGCTGCCCTTTCAGATACAGGTATAAATGAGCAGACAGACCAAAAGATCTTCCTGATGTTAGAACTAAATTTGCATTGCTTATGAAAATTCACTTTTCTTTGCACAACATAAAATTCACCACCTTTCTGAATCATAGTTATCAAAATAACAATACCTTGTGCTTTCTATTTCAATTTATCCAATCATTTTCTTTTTCTTTTTTTTTTGAGACTGAGTTTCACTCTGTTGCCCAGGCTGCAGTGCAGTGGCATGATCTCGACTCACTGCAACCTCTACCTCCCGGGTTCAGGCAATCATTGTGGCTCAGCCTCCCAAGAAGCTGGGAATACAGGCATGAGCCACCATGCCTGGCTAATTTTTTTGTATTTTTAGTAGAGACGGGGTTTTACCATGTTGGCCAGGCTGGTCCCAAACTCCTGATCTCAGGTGATCCACCCACCTCGGCCTCCCAAAGTGCTGGGATTTACAGGTGTGAGCCACTATGCCCGGCCAAATCATTTTCATTTAAGCAGGAATTTATGTCAAGGATGATGGTAGAGAACAAGAAGGAAAGGAAAATGTCAAATTTGGCCATAAATATAGCAAGATAACACATTTTAATGGTTCAGTCACAGGTGTATATTTTCTCATCAATAACAATTCCATGGAAATTCTGAACTCTGATCAGCTCAGAGCAGTTAATGAAAACCACTGTCATATGTGCTTCATAGGCCACTGTATTGAGTTTGGATATGGGATGGAATGTGAAGTCTTTGGAACCGTATTGAAGAACGCTTTCAGGTAAAATGCTGAAAGAATAATTTTTAAAAGGAAGGATAGCAGTAAATCTTTTACCAGCCAACACCATCTACTAAACTATAGAACTCTTAGGATCATGGGATCGTTACTTTCCCGGGAAGAGGGATAGACGGGGAGGGAGACAGGGAGAAAGATTTAAACAGTTCCCTACTACTGGTTTATGTCTCTACTCAAGTTCCTTTTCTCCATGGAATGTTGCCTGATCCTTAATGGGATTCTGGAGGAACTAAATATGCCCTGTCTTATGATCACTGTTGTGCACCACTGTCTTCAATTACTAACCTGCGGGGTATCTACACTATGTGTCATTTCCTTAGCTAAACTCCTTGGAAAAGGGATACTATCTAGTATCTCATACAGCACCTAATGGGAAGCCAAGCAGTTGGTTCTCATTAAATACTTACTGCCTGATAAGCATCTGTCTTCATACTTTTCACACAAGGCCCAAAAATACTCTTAATTCATAACCACAGATGCACATACATACTCTTAAGAAATGACTGAAATTATCAACAGTCTACTGTTTCAATATTGGTGTTATTTGCAACAGCTCTCTTCTTCATGTGTTTGACCAGACTGAATCATCTCATCTCTGGTAGCAATGACATAATCAACCATTTTGAATAAAATACTTTTAAAAGTGAGCTTCCTATTCTTAATATTGTTTAAATGCTGAAACTGTGTATCAACTAATCATTAGTCTACAGATGCTTAGAAGTAAAACAATACTTCTTCTTTACAATTCAAGTCTCCATGTACTTTCTTCCAACAAAAGGCAATCTGTCTTTTTCAAAATTGTTTCTCCTGGCAAATACTTTTGCTGTCTGGCCAAGTTTTGTGTTAAAAATAAAGTACAGTATTACAACATCAATCAACATTTAAAGTACTTAATGATCTAGGAGAGAAAATATACAGTGATTCTTTTGAAACAAGTGAGCCAATAAAAGTTTTGTTTATATTATCGAATCAAGAGTGCAGCTTTGAGAAAATAAAATTGCATTTGTATTTAGAGATATAAAAGTGATATTAAAGCACTTAGGTAATACAAGAAAACAGATTGTTAAGAAGAGCTGTAAATGGCAAGAATGACTTAGAGACATAACAGAACCAACTGTCTCTTTACACCCCTTCCTGTCTGTGCAACACTGGCCTCCTGCCTGCCCTTTCAAATACTAGTTATACAAGCATAATCAGAGCTTTCTCTGTAGCTAATACTGATTCCACAAAATAAGTCCAAAGTTCATATACATTTACAATGAATATTAGTATTTTTTATATGAATAGGAACCTAGGCCACCTAAGCCTTATCATCTATAATCAAGAACATCTGAAAATATTCTACTAGTGAGGGCTTAAATGAGTGTCTGAACAAGTACTAAATACAGATTGAGTATCCCTTACCCAAAATGCTTGGAACCAGAAATGTTTCAGTTTTTGGATTTTTCAGACTTTGGAATATCTACATTATAGTACTACCGGCTGAGCATCCCTAACCCAAAAATCCAAAATCCAAAGTGCTCCAAGAAGCATTTCTTTTGAGCATCATGTCAGCATTCAAAAAGTTTTAGACTTTGGAGCATTTCAGACTTTGGATTAGGGATGCTCAATCTGTATTTCAAGAACTCTGATAATATTTATTAACTACAATAAATCACAGAATTTTAAATTTACCATCAACTATTGGGAATTACTCAGGTAGGTGTCTAAAAGAGGATGCGGCCTTAGATATTACAATAGCATAACATATAGCACTGAGCTGTCACAAAGCAATGAGCTGATTCACAACACTGCTGTTTCATCTCCATCAGTCTAGCCCAACCCGAAGATTATCAATTCCCAGTGTGTCTCCTCTCAGTTGCCCATATGTCTTCTAGATAATGCTGTAGTTGCACTGGCCTTCAATCTAACTAGACTGTTTTCTAAATAAATACTGCTTTTGGTAAAGGCAACCATTTCAACATTAGGGCACAATACAGAAGATGCTACCATATTTTCAGGGGAAATTGGAGATATACAGAACAAAATACAAGTCAGACTATAAATAACCATTTTCCTGACAGAACTACAATAACATGGAAAGACCATGAATTATGGTAATAGGTAAAAAGATCGGAGTTCAAATCTTGCCTCTTTAATCCATAAAATGGAAGTAATACCACCTATTTTAGAGATGCTTATAAGAAGTAAATGATGAGAAGACTAAACACATAAATGTTATGTCAAATGTCCATAATAGACACTCAATGTATAATTGTTTCCTTGCTGCCCATTTCCAGGCCCTCTACTAGATTTAGAGATCCTAGCCTGGTCAATCTTACAAGGTAGAAGACTTTTGGTTGGGCAGTAACTTGCCTCAGAATCAAGTCATTTTGAGGAAAATTCCTTCACATCTGTCTTTTTTTCTTTATATTCCTAAAAATCTCCCCTCTCCTGTCTCCTACTGGATTTAGGCCAGCTTACTTTGGCTTGTCCTTTGGTGTCCATGCGTCAGTGGTTCCTGCTGGCTTGCCTCCCTAGTGCCTAAGTCACTGCTTCTGTTGTTCACAGTTCCTCTGCTGTACCATCTCCTATTTTTGCTTATTTCTAATTTCATGTTAGGTGGTATTTATTAATTACATGCCTTGTTACTATTGTGCCTAACCTAGACATCTAATGTTGATGCATTTCTAGGCTCCATTATCACCTTTCCAATAACCTTGAATCACTACCTACTAAATGCAGCCCTAGAATAGTTTTGACTTCCTGGTTGCCTCTAAATCAGAGATGAAATGAGGATATGCCATCTTTGTCAGCTGTTGGATTCAACAAAGCCCTGTAAGCCACCTGATCATTGAACCAATTAATAATCCTAAGCATAGGACACACCTTAGGGAATGGACAGGGCATATAAGACACTTTATAAACATCAAAAAATACATGATGTGCCTGTGGTAAAACACCATCTACAATCATAAAAATCTAGCTATACCCAGACGTTCATTCCACAGAAAGATACTCTTTTATTTGAGAATTCTGCCTTCCCTAACAGATCAGACGGCTTTAGGTAAGATGCATGTGAACTGATAAAGGGAGAAATCATATCCACAAAAAGTCCAATCAGTCCAATCAATCCCTCTGATGGTCAACAGGGTGATAGTCAACGCAATGGCATTGCCTCAACATCCAGGAAAACTAAATGGACAGCCAGGGCCAACTTAATGACTCTAGTTTCACTAGGACCATACTTAAATTGAAGCAAATCAGTCAGGGAAGATACAAATGGAAGTCACACATCAGTGAAGTTGGTCTCAGTCAACTGTGCCAATTTATGACAGAAGACTACATTTGACTTAATACTAGTATTGTAGTGGGGGAAAAATGAAACGAAAAAAAAACCTACTTTGTTTTTTAAGTTCTTCGATTTGTTCTTCTTTTACATCTAACTGTTCTGTAAGTCTTGATGCTGAATCCAATGCAGCATTTGCTTCATCCAAACGTTCCTGAGAAAGAAAACTTTATTAAAAAGAAGTATGCAAAAATTATTTCACAAACTAGAAGGCTGAGAGACATCTTAGAGTCAACCTTTACATTTCGGCTGGTGAAGCTGCACCTCTATGACCTTGGGCAAATGTATCCAACCAATAAGTATCAAAGGCAGAACCCACATTCTTTTCAATACAATACTGCCTCATGTAGAGGAACTACATAAAAAGAGCAGATACTACTGAAAGACAACATGACAGAAGTTAAAAAACAACAACAATATAAACTACAAAAAAACAAAGATACAGAAAGTCCAGAAATACAGCAACAAAAGTTCTTCTCTTTTTAATTTTTGAAAGTCCAATAAAGTGATGCTTGATTATGACTTTGTTACTTTAATTTCCCTGACCACTACTAGCGAATTTGAGCATTACTTTTCATGTTTGTTTACAGAGCAAGCTGGATCTGCCCTTCCGTGAAAACCTCTTAGGATACATTGCCCAAGATTCTACTGAGTTGTATTTCTCCTGTCCATCTGTAAAAGCACCTTGTATAGTAGATATGAAACTTTTTCACCTCTGCTATGCAAATATCGTTACCATATCTGCCATTTTTCTACTGACTCTATGATATCTTTTGTCATGTAAACATTTTAAATACTATATAGTCCAACGTGTTCTACTTTGCTTTTACAGCTTCTTAAGTTTTAGTCTTGGTTAGGATCCTCCTTGCCCTTAGAATGTACGTGCAGTCTTCCAGATTTTATTACAAGATATTTTGTAATATATTTACATCTTTAACATAGTGTTGCTTAATGGGAGTGACTTTGACATTCCTTGCCCAATAAATGCCATCTATCCCCAGATAATCAGCACCACTCCCAATTGAGAATCCCTGCTTTAATATAACTAGACTTTACTTTTGTTTATGGTGTAAGATGGTGGTCTATTTTTTCTTTCCTTCCTTCCTTATGGACAGCTGGTTTTATTAACATTGTTAATTAGATAAGCTATCCTTTTTCTCATTAAATTAATTTAGGTTTTAGTTTCAAATTCTCAAATATATCCTGGGCTCTATTTCTGGATTCTCCTTAATCCACTAATCTAGTCAATATTGTATCAATTTATGGCTCTATTATGATATCTAGTAGGCAGATCTCTCCTCACTGCATTATTTCTCATAATTTTCTTGGCTATTCTCAAGTATTCTCCCATGTAAATTTAAGGTCAAGTTTTGCCATCTTCAATCAGTGTGATAGCCTTTTTACTGTGTGTCATCTTGGATAGGCCACAGTCCCCAGTTATTCAATCAAACATAATCTAGGTGTTGCTGTGAAGGTATTCTGCAAATGTAATCAAAGTCCTTAATCAGTTGAATTTAAGAAAGGCACATTATTCTGGATAATCTGGGTGGGCCTGATTGAAGCACTTTTAAAGTTCTTAAAAGCCAGGGTTTAGGCTTCCCCCTAAAAGAGAAGAAATTCCTTCTTTGGACCGCAGCTTCCGCCTCTGCCTATGGAGTTCCATCCTGCTTGTGACTTTCCTTTCCTGGCTGCCTGTGGACAACAGCTTTGGCCCATGCCTGTTGAGTTCCAGCCTGCCTTTGATGTGGTCTTCCCATCTTGACTGCCAACCCAACAAATTTCAAACTTGCTTAGCTAGCCCCTACAATCATATAGCAAATTCCTTGTAATGAATTGCATGTGTGTATCCATATACATCACATATATAAATTTGATACATATACATGCATACCCTACTAATTATGCTTTTAGAGGATGAACCCTGATTGATTTATAGAGTGACTGAAATTAAAAATTTTAAATGAAATATTTAGTGTTCAAAAATCCACAAAACTAAATTTAGTGTGAAGGAAATTTAAACTTTCAAATGATTTTTAACCCCACAGCATTTGTACTTATGAGGTTATTAAAGCTTAAATCTACACTTAGACTTTTTCCAAAATCAGCATTTAGATTTTGTTATTCTTTCTACCAATAGTTTGGTTTTTATTTCATTAATTACAGCTTTTATTGTTATTAATTCCCTCAGTTTCTTCTCATTTTGTTGTTCTTTTAAATGTATATTACATTTTAAATTTTTAAAAATAAAACTAGTTTTAAAAGAAGATTTGGCTGGGTGCTGTGACACATGCCTATAGTCCCAGCTAGTCAAGAGGCTAAGGCAGGAGGATTGCTTGAGCCCAGAAATGCAAGGCTGTAGTGCACTATTATGATCACACTGGTGAAGAGCCACTGCATTCCAGCCCAACAAACATGGCAAGATTTCATCTCTAATTAAAATAAGAAAAAAATGACAGGCATAGAGGCTCACACATGTAATTCCAACACTTTGTGAGGCCAAGACAGGAGGACTGTTTGAGCCCAGGAGTTTGAGACCACCCTGGGCAACAAAGCAAGACTCTGTCTCTAAGAAAAAAGAGAAGAAGATCTGGACTTCCATTCTAGCAGTTCCACAGACTGTATACTCTGGATCCACTAGAAACTGCTAAGCATGTTGGATAAAATACATCTTTTTAAATGTGTTAATGAGCTGACAAGAAAGTGAGTATAAATGGTCAATAAACATATTAAAAGATGCTTGACCTCACTGGTAATTAGGGAAGTGCAAATTAAAACCACAGGAAGATAGCCCTTCTGCTATGGCTTGAATGTATCCCCACAAGTTCATGTGCTGGAAGCCTGATTTCCAATATGGCAGTATTGGGAGGTAGGGCCTGATGGGAGGTGTTTGGTTCATGGGGGCACCACCCTCATGAATAGATTAATGTCCTTATTGTGGGAATGGGTTCATAATCAAGGGAGTAGGTTCCTTACAAGAGAAGGAGTTTGGCCCCCTCTTGCTGTCTCATCTCGCCCTCTCTTTGCCATGGGATGATGTAGCAAGGAGGTTTACCAGTTGCTGGTACCTTAATCTTGGATTTCCCAGCTTCCAGAACCTGTGAACTACTAAGTTTCTGTTCATTATAAATAATCCAGTCTGTGGTGTTCTATCATATCAGCGCAAAATGAACTAAGACACTTCCTATCCATCAGATTGGCAAAAACTTTGAAAGTCTGATAACGTCAAGTGTTGACAAGGATATAAAACAAGAACTCATGTGCACTACTAGTGGGAGTAAATTAGCACAACCACTTCAGACAACAATTAACCATCATCTAATAAAGCTGAAGCTGGTCATATATATCCTATAACTCAGCAATTCCAATCAAGATATACATCTAAAAAAACTTCTTGTATGTATAGAAGATCTCTGAAATACCCTTTATTAATAAAATGTGTAAATTATATATTAATGCAATGCATACAGAAGTGAAAATAACGAACCACCTACATACACTAACACACAGTAATATGACTGAATCTCATAAACACTATGGTAAGTTCTTTAAAAAAGCAAGTCTCAGCCGGGCCAATGGCTCATGCCTGTAATCCCAGCACTTTGAGAGGCCGAGGCGGGTGGATCACAAGGTCAGGAGATTGAGACCATCCTGGCTAACATGGTAAAACCCTCTCTCTACTAAAAATACAAAAACTTAGACAGGTGTGGTGGTGGGCGCCTGTAGTCCCAGCTACTTGGGAGGAGAATGGCATGAACCTAGGAGGCGGAGCTTGAAGTGAGTGGAGATTGCACCACTCCACTCCATTCCAATCTGGGCGACAGAGTGAGACTCCGTCTCCAAAAAAAAAAAAAAAAAAAGTTTCTCCTAAATCTAAAAGCACATTATTTTGGTGTCCTATCTTTTCATAGGGGTTCATTTTTATTTATTCCTTATATATAATTTTTGTATGTATGAAATGTAGCATGTAATAGAAAAATCTTTTAAAGGATGACGTTATTATATAAAAGAAAAAGATTTAATGGAATTATGTATATTGTTTTAATCCATGTGAAATAGAGTGCTCAGTAAATTTTGCTGAAAAAAGAAAATTACACGCCAGGTGCAGTGGCTCTCGCCTGTAATCCCAGCACCTTGGGAAGCTGAGGTGGTGGGCGGATCACCTGAGGTCAGGAGTTCAAGACCAGCATGATCAACATCGTGAAACCCCCATCTCTATTAAAAATACAAAATTAGCCGGGTATGGTGGTGCATGCCTGTAATCCCAGCTACTTGGGAGGCTGAGGCATTTGCTGTGTCTACTCTAAACTATGACACCTTAGGGAAATCCTGGGTATCCTGTTCACTGTCAGGCTGCAGCAGAGGGATTCAGGGTAGAAAATTTACTAAATGAACAGTTTAGGAGATTATTTCCAAGACAAAGACTCTACAAGTAACTGTTTCATGAATAATAAAACCTACAAGAGAAAACTATTTTGTCCTACCTGTAATGATATCACTTTTCCTTCCAGATTTTCTGCCTTTTTCTTCCATTCAGCTATAAGCTGTTTTTGCTTTTCGAGTTCAGCAGAATACATAGCTTTTTCCTCTAAAGAGAAAAGAAAGTTACATTAGTATTTTGCAATCGTGATAAACTAGAATGTTAAGCCATTTGAAATTTTAATACTGTAACGAAAACAGTCCAAGTGTCTCAAACAGAAAAGAATATACGCTTTAGTGATGATGTTAAGTGGTACTACAGTAATGAGATCACTTTCTTCTGCCTAAACACTGCTCCATCTTGTCTATCTTGCAGATTCTTCTCTCCCTTCATAACTCTACTCAAATATTTCCTCTTTGGCAATGCTTTCTCTACAGTCTCAGTTCTACACTGCTTTGTATACATACCCACTCTAATAATTACATTATACTGTAAAGCAGACCTCAAGAATTTGTTTTTTTTTTTTTTTTTTGAGATGAAGTCTTGCTCTGTCACCCAGACTGGAGTGCAGTGGTGTCATCTTGGCTCACTTACTGCAACCTCTGCCTCCCGGGTTCAAGCAATTCTCCCTGCCTCAGTCTCCTGAATAGCTGGGATTATAGGCATCTGCCACCATGCCTGGCTAATTTGTGTATTTTTAGTAGAGACGGGGTTTCACCACATTGGCGAGGCTGGTCTTGAACTCCTGACCTCAGGTGATCTGCCCGCCTTTGGCCTCCCAAAGTGCTGGGATTACAGGCATGAGCCACCGTGCCCGACAAAAATTCTTATATCTAAAATTTAAGATTTCAACCCTGAAGAGACACAGGTACAGATTTAAAGTTTTGCTTAGGCACAAAACTACAAGTCCCTGTTACTTCCTCATTCTCATATTCCCTAATCACCTCCCCCAACTAGCAGTTAATTTATTGCCAATAATTACTGAATGCACAAATAAACAAATGGATGGATGAATGATCTAAAGTGAGTAAATGTAAGGATAGGAGGTAGAATGTGAAAAGGTATATTTGGTTCTCAGGGTAGAACTGCTCGGGTTACTATTATTGTGTCTCCAAAAAAGTATCTTCCATATGGACTAGAAAACGCAGTTACCTCAAAGCATAGACGAACTGCTATGATCATGTGAATCACTATTTCAAAGAACAGTAATTAATGATGATTATCTGAAGTAGGTTCAACCTCTAGCCCTTATCTTAAAACCTAACTATTCTTTGTATGTACGTATCTCTCTTTCTTTGTATTCTCCTCTTTATTACTTGATCATCTTTCCTTGTATTTCCTCAACTCTCACCTCTCACTGGTAATAGGATACTAAAACAAATTTTTAATAATTACTAAATAAAGTTTGTTTTCTTGTCTTAATTGTAAAAGGAGTCTAAATTAACTTTTTGATGGCTACTCACCCTTCCCCTCTACCAGTGGGTAACCTTTCAGAGATTTCCCCATGCCTCATCTAAAACAGGTCTCAAATTAGGCGAAATTACCAATAACTACACTTTTTCTTCATTGAAAGAGTGACCGTAGAGCTTACCTTGTTGGAAATGCTCTAGTACCATCTGCAGGTTGGCCAGTGACAGAGCATACTGCTTTACTTGTTCCTGAGAGACAGAAAGCTGCAGCGCAGTTTCATCCCTTTGCTTGGAGACTACATTCAATTGTTCTTGCAATGACTCTACCTGCACACTGGCTTGATGGCTTCAAACAAAAAGAATAAAAGTCAAACTACTTCTACCTATTTAGATACTTTAAGAAGAAGAAGCCACCTTCTCTACATCTTACTGCTTTATTTTATTTCATTTTTTTGAGACAGTGCCTCGCTCTGTCACCCAGGCTGGAGTGCAGTAGCGCAATCACAGCTCACCGCAACCTCCACCTCTCATGTTCTAGCGATTCTCCTGCCTCAGCCTCCTGAGCAGCTGGGGTTACAGGTGCCCACCACTGTGCCCCACTAAATTTTGTATTTTTAGTAGAGATGGGGTTTCACCATGTTGGCCAGGCTGGTCTCAAACTCCTGACCTCAGGTGATCTACCCACCTTGGCCTCCCAAAGTGCTGGGATTACAGGCGTAAGCCACCATGCCCGGCCTCCCGGCCTCTTATTGCTTTAAAATCAAGTTAGATTTCAAAGTATTTAGATACTTTAATAAGATGAAACATCCTCCCTACATTTTTTATTATGGTAAAATACACAGAAAATTTACCATTTTAACCAGTTTTAAGTGTACAGTACAGTGGCACTAAGTACTTTCACACTGTTGTACAACCACCACCACCATCCATCTCCAGAACTTTTCTGACCGTTTCAAACTGAAACTCCATACCCATTAAATAGTAACTCTCCTTTCCCTTGAAAACTACCATCCTACTATCTGTCTCTGCTAATGTGATCTTCTCGACACTTTACTGCATTAAATTCAAGTTAAATTTCAAAGAAACTTGAAGAGTTCTTCTGGTACTTGTTGCCCTGCTTTTGTAAATTCAATCACCCTTCCTGTGAAAGTGACTTTGAACAAATGGCAGTCCTTTTAAAGACTAAGAATTAAGTTAAATAAGAAAAGTCAGCAAAATAAAAATGTAGGCCAGGTGAGGTGGCTCTCACATGTAATCCCAGCCCTTTGGGAGGCCAAGGCAAAAGGACTGCTCGAGCCCAGGAGTTTCAGGCTGCACTGAACTATGATCACACCACTGTACTCTAGCCTGGGCGACAGAGTGAGATCCTGTCTCTAAAAAACACAAATAAAAGAAAAATGTACAAATGAATAGCCTGTTAAATATATTTGAAAATATATTATGAAAAATAAATTTGTACTTCCAGGCTAAAACTCTAAAATTCATGAAATGTTTTGTAAGGAACCCTGGAAGTCATTGTGTCCAGCTCCCAATTTAATACAAAATGGATTCTATGACACTCCCTTGCCTTAGACCCCTTTGCATTCACGGTGAACTCACAACTTTCCAAAGGCTATCCCACTGATGAAATGCTCTGAATATTAGTTATCTTTTATTATCATCTTTCTTTTTGCCTATATTAAACACAACCTCTATCTCTGACTCCAGAGATTCCTAAGAAGTAGATACAGATATAGCACCTATCTAGGCTTATGTCACTGGTGTACTTCCTTAATGTATAATGATTACACTCAAAATACTGCAATAGTCTCCCAGGGGTTTTAATTTCTGTTTAAATTTTTATTCAAGAGCAGCCCATTAAAGTTCATTAGGATCAACTCATTTTGAAGAGACTTTACCCATTAGCACCCTCTTGTGGAAAGAGTGTAAGTTGGTCATCAGAAGGTCTAAACTCAGCTCCCAAATATCTCTGGACCTTATTCAACTTTGCTGGTTAGCAGTCACTCAAAGGGTGACTGTAGGAATGAAAGGGGGATGAGTTATGATGGCACTCTAAAAGTTAATAAATACCAGGTGTTGCTACTGTTAAGTAAGGGCTCACACCATCGTAATCCGGTTTGTACATCTGAGTTACTCATACAACAAGTATTTACTGAATAGCTATTAAACTGTGTAATATATGCTATGCGATAGGTAGAAAATGAATGGGCCCATTCCTACCTCCCAGTGACTTTACATTTCATTGGGTGGGAAACAGTATAGGATATGTCAACAATTACCTGTACCCTAAATTAAAATATAAGTGTCCTCAAACTACAAGACTCAAACTAAGTATTATGCAAGTTTAAAGGAAAAACATCACACCCGGAAGGTTTGTTTTTGGATATGACAAGTGGGGTGCTAAATAAAGCATCTTTTAGGAAGAAATGGAATTGAAGAATAGGCACGATTCACAGAACAACTTGCTGGGGATCAGGTTCACTCTTCAGGCAGAAGAAGGCATATGAAAAGAAAAAGCAGAAGAAAAAGAAATCGGAAAACAGTGGCTCTATCTGAGAAAGTGAGTAATACAGTTTGGCTGGATGTAGCTGACAATGTGAAAAAAGGCTAAGGTGGTAGGATCCTGGGACCATCCTTGAGTCAAGACCAGTTTTTGAAAAAAGGAGTAACAAGATCACAGCTCTAATATAAGGAAGGTTATTCTGGAAGTTATTATGAAAAATAAACGAAAAGTGCAGAGACTAGAAACTATTTTAATTAAGAGAAAATAAGGGCTTGAAAAGTGCAAAAAAAGAGTGAGAATATAGAACGTTATAGCGTTTCTGCCAAAGTGAAACATACAGCCAAACGATCACTCATTGTTTTAATCCCCGTTTTAAATAAGTTTTCCAGCTGAGTCTGAAGGTATAATAATACACTCTGCAAAGGTGGGGTAGGGGTTAATTCTCAGGAATATTGACTCTACTGGCCTATAATCTCTTTGCAGACAGATAGAAACTATTATCTCATTTTATCTCCCTTTGGGTCATAAATAGCAAAAAGATAAATAAAAAGATGCATATACAACTAATAGGAATACAAATGGACACAATTTTTTGTAAAATAATTTGGCAGTATAATCCCAGAAGTTTTAAAATGCTTCTTAATCTAGAAGTGCCATTTCTCAAAACTTAACACTAAGGATATAATCTGTCATCAACAAAAAATTCGTGTCTTGGGATATGATAACACTCAGTGATTTTGAAAAGCTGTAACATAATAAATGACTGGGTTAATCAAGGCAAATCCAAATAATGGCATATTATGTAGCCATAAAATATTGCAAACATACATGGCTTAACATGTACTGACATTCATATTATTGATAGAAACAGGTTACAAAACAGTATATTATAATCTCAGTTTTGCTTTAAAAAGGGTTTATAATATATACACACAGACATGAAAGTATAAAAAGGCACACAAAAAGATTATCTCTGGGTATGTGGGGCTCTGTGTGATTTGTGTGATTTTCCTAAACATGAAAAATATAACCTTTTTATAACTAAAAAAAAAAAAAAAAAAAAACAGGAAAAAAATTTTATTGAGAGAAATAAAAATCTAAAGTATATAAACAGGGACCAGGTCACTCAAGAGTGCTAATAAACCCAGTTAATTCTTCATACTGACCTTGGTCTCTACTTTGCTACTTCCTTTACTCTCTTCCTTCTAACATCCACACCCTGTTCAACTTTAAATCATTCGATGAAAAATAAAACCACATAAATAGTTATTTGGGAGTTGGACAGAGCCAATTAAAATTAGTCAGAATTTCAAACTATACTCCTAAAATGGTATGGTAAGAGGCAATGATCCAGGGTGACGGACAAGACACAGAGAGTTTGAACGCCAGATCTGCTTAAGAGTCACAGCCTCAAGTGTGAAACCCCCACACACTGTTTGTGCCTACCTTGGGCAGGTAATGAAATGAAACTGTTTCTTCATCCATAAAATACAGATAATGAATTTTGCAAGGATGAGCTAACATACAAAAAATACTTACTGAGTCTGATATTTAAGAAGTGTTCAATTAAAGTTAATGCAAAAAAATGAAACAATTACCTTGCATTTTCCATTGCATTAGAGGATGAAACTAGCTTTTCCTCCAATACTGTGACTTTCCTTCTTAGTTTAGCCTCTCTATCTTCTGCAGCCAAAGCTTCACGGGTATAAGAATCTTCTGATTCTAAAAGATGATTACGCAATCTCTCTAGCTCCTGGTTTGACCGAAATTCTTTGTCACGTAAACGTTGAACCTGTAGAGAACATTATTTTTCTTCTACAAAATGTTCCCTTACCCCACTACAAACCATTGTCATCAAATCTTTTTCCCATTATTGAAGTGTATTGATTATATACCAATTTCTCATACTGCAAAATGTATTTATGCTAGGAAAAAAATATCTTGAAATCATCTTGAATATGCATCTGGAAGCTTTACTTCGCAAAATTTAATTCCCTGTGGCTATAATGGAAAATGGAATTATAAAATTCATTCTGTATAAAGTACTCTTTGTGACAGGCCACTTTTTCAGCAAATCTCATTTTTTTCATACTGTATGGGTGGGCAATTTTTCTTATATCCGAGATATGCCATGGTTTTCACTTTTGAAGACTGAAATAAAATGCACCATGGGAGATTAAAATTTTACTACTGCACAGCAGAGGAAGACTAAGAAAAATCACCTAAGAGAGAAATTCATTTTCATTGGTCATCTTTCCAGTTCTCTTAATAGTTATTAAACTTGTTGATTCATAATTCCTTTAAAGTGAAAGTATACCTCATTCTGTAGGGCAGTATTTTCCATTTGTTTTTGTTTCAGGGCCAACATGACTTGGTCTCTCTCCTGTTGAAACACAACTGTCTTCTCCTGCATTGATTTAACTGCGTTTAAAAGCTGATTTAACTCTCCAGCCTTGCCCTTTTGGAAAGAAAAAATTTTAGCTTTAAAAACACACACACACACATATCTTAAAAGAGACATTTTCTTCATTAAATTATTAATTCATTTAATTTTTAAATCGGGCACTGGCAAATGAAGTTAAATCACTTTGTATCTCATGCCTGGCAGCATGTAGTGTTCAAGAAGTGCTAGTTGAATATTTTGTTTTGCCTATCATCTCTTTTCAAAATTTCTGCCACTAAAAGCACAGAAATCATAGCAAAAAGGCACCACCAAACAAGCCCTACACAGCACCCTATACACCACCGAACAAGCCCTACACAGCACCCTATACACCACCGAACAAGCCCTACACAGCACCATCATATAGTACAGTATATAGTGTAACAGGAAATCCCCAATAATTCTTTCTAAAATGAATTGTATATAAAAATTTAAATATTATCAAAAGTTTTATATAGTATAGTATATAGTGTAACAGGAAATCCTCAATAATTCTTACTAAAATGAACTGCATATAAAAATTTAAATATTATCAAACGCTACTGGCACTATCCATATAACTGCTATGACCTCCTGTTATATATGGCTGAATAAACCAAAAAGGTCAAAATATACCCAAAGTCACATCAGTGACAGAACTGGGATTAGATTATTTACTGAGCCTATTATGAGAAAAGCATTACCCATGGCTAATACTTTTCAAATTCCAGGTTGTGACTAATCAGTTCATAAAAATCAATTTAATGAGTCATTCAGCACATTTTCTTATTATTTTTTAAAAATTTCTAACCGAATGTGCTACCTGAATAGCACATTCTTTTTTTTTTTTTTTTTTTTTTTTTTGAGACGGAGTCTTGCGCTGTCACCCAGGCTGGAGTGCAGTGGCTGGATCTCAGCTCACTGCAAGCTCCGCCTCCCGGGTTCACGCCATTCTCCTGCCTCAGCCTCCCGAGTAGCTGGGACTACAGGCATCCGCCACCTCGCCCGGCTAGTTTTTGTATTTTTTTTTAGTAGAGACGGGGTTTCACCATGTTAACCAGGATGGTCTCGATCTCCTGACCTCGTGATCTGCCCGTCTCGGCCTCCCAAAGTGCTGGGATTACAGGCTTGAGCCACCGCGCCCGGCCTTCTTTTTCTTTTTTGTTGAGACAGAGTCTTGTTCTGTCACCCAGGCTGGAGTGTAATGGTGTGATCTCAGCTCACTGCAACTTCTGCCTCCCAGGTTCAAGTGATTCTCCTGCCTCAGCCTCCCGAGTAGCCGGGATTGCCCACCACCATGCCCGGTTCATTTTTTGTATTTTTTTTAGTAGAGATGGGGTTTCACTATGTTGGTCAGGCTGGTCTCAAACTCCTGACCTCAGGTGATCCACCCACCTTGGCCTCTCAAACTGCTGTGATTACAGGCATAAGCCACCGCGCCCAGCCAGCACATTCTTTTTCAAACAGAGTATCACATGTAATAAGAGCAATTTCTGGTTCCTGAAACTTTTCAGTTACACACACACACACTCTTACTGTGTCATGATGTAAAATGTATTTTTTACTGCAGATGGTTAAAGATGTATGTGCATTTCACAGTGCTTTCCTTATATATAAGAATCTCTAAAATGTTAGCTACTGAAATATACCTAAAATTTGATTAAATTGAAGTGACTTCAAAATTCTCTCATGACACACTTGTTTTCTAAAGAAAAATATTAAGTACTACTTAGTAATCTGTAAAAAATTAATGTACTACCAAAAGTATTTGGAAGTATCTAACAATTTGAGGGAGAACTTCCAAATGTCTCTGAGGAAAATTTATTTAGAATGAATCACACCTTGAAATAAATATTTCTGAATGAACAAATGCACAGTCCTCTTCAAAGACAATATAAATGAAATAACATTAAAAAAAGTCTCCTCCACCTCCAACTTACTTCTACAATACTCCATCCAGAACATACCTGTTCTTTCTCTTTCAATAGCTGTTCAAAAGCAAGAGCCTTCTCCTTCATTGAGTGGCACTCAAACTCTTTTTCTCGCAGCATCATAGAAAACTTCATGTTAGTCTCTTGTAATGCTTGATATTCTGTTTCCTTTCCCTTGGATGTTTCCACTATTTTTTCATTTTCTCCTTTTAGTTTGCCAATGTCCATCTCTAGAATTAATACTCTCTCCTTCAGGTTTGTTACTGCCTGCCTCAAAAGTTCGTTTTCATTTACTTTGTTAGTGAAATTTTCATTGGAAGAAAGTAGTTGATCACTTTTGGCTTTGATTAAGAGGTCTTTTTCCTTAAGTAACTTTTGCAAAACATCTTGTTTCTCCTTTAGCTGCTTGATTTCTGAATCAGTTTGTTCGTGTTCTTTTCTTTCTAGCTCTGAGGTGGCAGCAATCGAATCAGACAATCTGTGATTATTTTCCTGGAGAGTTCTAATTGTTGCATCTTTTTCCTGTAGTGATTTTCTTAGCTCTTCTACCTCTTGCTGAAGCAATTCAGAAGATTGACTCAATACATCAGACTTACTTGCTCTAAGAGACTCTGCAGATTGGGGAGTAAGCAATGATGCAGAAGACAGCTGGGGTGAAATAATATCAAGTTTTCCTAAAAGAAGATCCTTGGTATTGCAAAGCTGCCCAATGCTGTGCTGAACTTGTGCTAATTCCTGCCCAAAATTTTTGAGTTTGGTTTCATTCTGCTCATAACTTTGGATCAGGCCAGTATAGTCCACTTGTAATTTCGAATTATTATCACTGTCAACCAAAACCTGTGCCTGAAGTTGGTGAAGTTCTTCCTGAAGCTGGGCTGACTCGTGTTGCATATTTTGTACCGTGGTCATTACCTGCTGCTTCCACTCTTCCATTTTCTTTACTTGCTGTTTTAACTTGTCACGTTCCTGTAGAAGCTCCTCAAATTGATTACTATTAACACCTCCAGCCTCATTACCAGTGCTGGATGTCTGTAAAACTGCCAATAAAGTCTGACATTTCTGACTTAGAGCATCTATTTCAATGTCTTTTTCTCGAATGATACGTGATAAATTCTGAATAGTTTCTCTAAACATATCTTGGCCACTACTTTCAAATCTAGTAGACAATTTTTTATTTTCATCTTGCAGTTTGATGAGAGCTGCTTCCTTGGCAGCAATGATATCCATCATTTTGTGATATTCTGTTTTTAAATGGCTATTTTCCCTAGTCTTCTCATTCAAAACAGCGAATACCTTTTCTCTTTCCATAGCATAAGCCTGCAGTTGCTGTTGAAGGTAAACAACATCTTGAGTATAGGAAGTTGAAGAAATTCTAGCATGAAGAGCTTGTATCTCCAAGTCTTTCTGCTGAATAATCTGAGTTAGTTTACCAACTTCATCTTTGGATAACTGATCAATCTGTTTAGTTAAAGATATATTCTTTTCATTTAGAAGTTTAATCTCCAGTTCTCGCTCCTTTATTCCTTTCACTAATCTTTCCGTTTCAGCTTTAGATAAATCATGCTTTTCACTTCCATTTTCTATATTAAGGCTCTGAACTTTTGTTTCTTGAAAAATATCAGAGTTATCTGTTTGAATGTCCTGTCTTTCTTCATGTAACTGGGTTTTGATTTGTTCGATTGTTTTTTGCAAACTCTTAATTTCCTCATCTTTCTCTAAAAAGAGCTGGGTGTGTGTGGCGTTCATTTGCTCATGCTGGTATCTAAACTCATCCATTTCCTTCTTTTGCTCTTGTAAAGACTGAAGTAGTTGCATCTTACTCTGGTTTTGATCTTCAATTATCTTTTGATGATGTTTAATTTCCTCTTCAAGATGATCCTTGATCATGTTCAGTTGAGACACCTCAGATGCTAGTTCAGCAACACTATCAAGGGTTTTAGGGTCAGTCACAGGTGCGGTTCTACTCTGCTGTTCCCTGAGTCGTTCCAATTCTTCTTGCAGATGATTATTTTCTTCTTTCATGGATCCAAGACTTCGGTCCTTTTCCTCTATGGTCTGTCTTAAAATTTCATTTTTTCTTAAGGCCTGAGAATATTTATCCAATTCCTCCTGCAGCTTTGAACTTCTTTCTTTAAGCTTTTCAATAAAAATTTCTTTCTCCTTTATAAGTTGTGCCAACTGCCTCTGCTCTTCTAAACTAGATGACAAAATGTCCTTAGTTTCTTTATGGTCAGTATCCATTTGTTCAATATTCTTTTTGAGTTCTGCTATTTCCACGTCTTTCTTTTGATTGAGTTTAATTAAATGCTCATGTTCCAGCTGTAAGGGAGAGGTATTCAAATTACGTGCATTTGACAGTTCTTCAATGGTTTTCTCATACTTGTTTGCTTCTTCCAATAGCCTCTTTTTAGCCCGACACAATTCTGCTTCTATCTCTCCTTTTTCCATTTTTAGAGTCTCCACAATAGTGTTTTTTTCCAGAGAAAGCTGCTTGTTACCAGCAAGAGATTCTTCTAACTGATGCCTCACATCTTCACATGCTAAAACTAACTTTTCATTCTCCATTTTGACATCAAAAGCAACTTTCTTTAAATTTTCATTGAGCTGTTCTAATTCTGAAAGATTTTGCTTTAAGTTTCTAACTTCAGCTTCTCTTTCTTTAAGTAAGGTATCCTTAAAATTATTATCAGAGTCTTCTTGATTTAGAGACTGAGTTAACTCATTCCTCATTCTAGAAAGCTCCTCCTCATTTTGTCTAATACGCTCCTCAAGTTCTAAATTCTCCTTCTGGATGCTTACATTACTTTCTTGTGATTTATTTAGCTGATCTACTAAATTTTCTACTTTGTCCTCAAGTTTCTGCTTGGTTAAATGTAAATCATTTAGGGCCACTTCACTTTGAAGTAGCTTTTCTTTCTGTACATCTAACTCTTTAGTAATGTCCATTTTATCATCTTCAAGTTGATGAACTCTATTTTTTTCATCATTTAGATCTTGTTTCAGTTTACTGATGATGTTATCTACTTCATTTTGTTGCTTTGATAGCTGATCTTTTATCAAAATCATGTGCTGAAAGAAAAATTTGCATGGTGACTTTACATGTTCTCATTTTACTACTTAAAGAAAATTTTATAAAATCTCATACATAATAAAAGAATAATCCTCAGATATTTCTAATCCTTCTTCAAAACATTGTTTTTCTATCAAAACACCCACTGTGAAATTACTTATTACTATTTTACAGCAAATCCATCTTGCCTTTTTTTTTTTTTTTTTTTTTTTTTGAGACAGAGTTTTGCTCTTGTTGCCCAGGCTAGAGTGCAATGGCATGATCTTGGCTCACCGGAACCTCCGCCTCCCAGGTTCAAGCAATTCTCCTGCCTCAACCTCCCGAGTAGCTGGGATTACAGGCATGCGCCACTACACCTGGCTAATTTTGTATTTTTAGTAGAAATGGGGTTTCTCCATGTTGGTCACGCTGGTCTCAAACTCCTGACCTCAGGTGATCTGCCCGCCTAGAATTCCCAAAGTGCTGGGATTACAGGCATGAGCCACCACACCTGGCCCCATCTTGTCATTTTTTAAAGCATTTTAGGGATAAGAATTTAAAACCAAAGATGGTAAATAGTACTTTTTTTTTTTTTCAGACGGATTCGCTCTGTTGCCCAGGCTGGAGTGCAGTGGCATGATCTCAGCTCACTGCAACCTCTGCCTCCTGGATTCAAGCAATTCTCTGCCTCAGCCTCCTGAGTAGCTGGGATTACAGGCACCTGCCACCACGCCCAGCTAATTTTTTGTATTTTTAGTAGAGATGGGGTTTCACCATCTTGACCAGGCTGATCTTGAACTCCTGACCTCGTGATCCACCCGTCTCTGCCTCCCAAAGTGCTAGGATTACAGGTGTGAACCACTGCGCCAGGCATATTGTTTATTTTTAACTCTACACTAGAGTAAGAGTCAACAAACTATAGCGATTGGCCAACTCAGGGATGCTGCCTGTTTTGTAAATAAAATTTTACTGAAACATGGTCATACTCATTTGTTGATATCACAACAGAGTTGAGTAGACTGAGACTATATGGCCTACAAGGCCAACGATATTTACTATCTAGCACTTTACCAAAGAGGTTTGTCAGTCTCTATGAACTAAAATATTAATTAAATCAAACCCATCATTTCTGCATGTTAATCCAGTGTTTAGTCTACTTAGTAGAATGTGCTGCCTCACTGTATTTAATACAGTGTTACCTTTGTAGCTTCTTGATTCTGTCTGTCCAATTCTTCTATCTCAGCTATCAGTGTTTCCTTTTCACTAATACTCTGATTGAGTTCTTGTTCCTTTGCCTCCAAATTAAGTCTTAAGTCATGTAATTCTGAATCCAAACTTATGTCTCTTGTAGCTGTACTTTTAATTACTTCATATTCATTGTTCAATTTTAAAAGTGACATCTGAAGTTCTTCCTGAAATGATAAAAGGAAAAAAGCAACACATACTTTCAATTGGAGACACCAAAAGATTAAAAACATACATAGAAGCAAAACTTGGGAATCTATTTTGAGTGCTCTATATTGGAAACAGTACTGAACAATACCTCAATAATTGTATGTAAAATTCAACAAACCACATCCTTCATTCATGTGCAATTTTACTTGTAGCTTCAAGCAAAACATTTCTACATCCCTAGACAGATGCAACGACTCTAAGTTTGTCCTCTAGCGCCAAGTTCTTCTTTATAAAAACATTCCCATTTGAGAGCCTCTCCTATCCTGCTCCACTGTGGCTACCCTTTGTCCATCCCCTGACCCCACCCACCGTACATACATACTTTTCAAAATGTCCCCAAGTCTTTCTGCCTTCCTCACTTCCATTCTCTAACATCCAGTCATTAACAGCCTCAGACTAAATAAAAATATAAAAAAATCAATGCTCCTTCACCCAAACGTTTAGCCTCTCTAATTAGAAAATAAAAAGTTTCTTTTCTCTTACTAAAGGAATTTCCTTTATTACTTTTGCTTCTGTCAGAATATGGAACTTTTTCTTGACCCAAGAAATAATCCTCCTTCCTTCCTTTACCTTCTAACCTGAGCATGGACTAGGTTCCCCTCTGTCACACCTGACATTCCTAAAGATAGTATATATACATTTTATAGTCTACTACCTGGTATTTAATGCTTTCTCCAAAATCTCAGAAGTGGGACAGGTCTCTATGCTTCAACATTATTTCAGTCTCTAGTTATAATGTTTGTAATAAACTATATATTAAAGCCTTCTTTCACTGACAGATTTTTAAACATCAAACCCATATGGAATCTACTTTAAATAAGAGTCTTGAACCAGGCGTGATGGCATTTATCTATAGTTCCAGAAGGCTACTTAGGTGGCTGAGGCAGAAGGATTACTTGAGCCGAGGAGTTCAAGGCTGTAGTGCACTATGATCATGCCGTGATCAGCCACAGTACTCTAACCTGGGCAACACAGCAAGACTCTCTCTAAAAAATAAAATTAAAAAAAAATAAGAATCTCAAATTCCTTCAAATAAACAGCCTAATAGAAACCTTATAAAAGAAACTCAACATCGCGTTGGAGAGTTAGTTGAAAAAACAGAGATCTGATAAAAGCTATACTAGAGCATCTGTATCACAATTCCTATTTCCTTCCAATTCAAAAATTTATTCTGACTACAGCTGAAAGATGGAAACAGCATTCTCTTAAGTCTTTCTGAAGTTATCTGTTCAAATTAGGAGAACCACAAAAATTTTCTTCAGGTGGATCTTAAAAGCACAGACACCCTCATAGGTACTTTTAAAAAAAATTATTTAGTGTGTTTTTGTAGATATGGTGTCTCACTATGTTGCCCAGGCTGGTCTCAAACTCCTGGCCTCGAGCAATCATCCCACCTTGGCCTCTCAAAGGGCTGAGATTACAGGATAAGTCACCACACTCGGCCCTCATAGGCACTTTTGGTATTCTTAATCAGTAAGCAGACACAATTCATGGACTACTTAACATCAAAAGAAAGGAGAAACAGCTATCAGAACTAGCTACTGAAACCAAACACATCATGAAAAGGTTACAGGTCCTACCAGATAAGTGCAGGGAGTTCTGCCAACTACAAACTACTAGGTCAGTCAGGGAAAGAGCAGAATACAATGGGAGCAAAAACAGGAAAGATAAAATATATATAATATAGTAATTTTTAAAATGATGGGGAGATACTGCTAGCACATAGTGGGTAGAAAGAGTGGCAACAAAAATCCCACAATACACAGGGTAGCGCACACAACTAAGAATTTTCCTGCTTAAATGCCAATAGCAGTCCCTTTGAGAAACACTGCATATATACTAATGTGGAAAGATGTTGGAAATATTGTATGTAAAAAGGGTATTTATAATAAGCTGAGATTTGTATTTTTTAAAGCTACTGATATATACAATCATACATGCATAGACATAGTCCAGAAAGAAACACTAGAAACTGGTAATGGAGACTGCCTCTGGGAAAGAGGCCAAGCCACAGAGGTACAAAAGATGCTCTACTCATACTGTCCGAAGGTTTTCAGTATGTATGTTTTCTGAACACATATATCAGAAAATATGTATCACTTTTTAAAATTAAGAATTTAGATTAAGACACTGGTCTTTAACTTAATAATACTAGCTTACAACTCTCCTATATTTAAGCACCTGCCTTAGCCAATAAATTTCACCCAAGTGGTTCAAACATAAAAACACTTCTAAATACCTTTCCCTTTCAGAATCTTATTCCTTCCTGATATGAACACATACAATAAAGACCTTCTTTCTACCACTGAAACTGTTGCTCTGTACCCCTATAAAGACCTTCTTTTGCCAGGCATGGCGGCTCACGTCTATAATCCCAACACTTTGGGAGGCCGAGGTAGGCAGATCACCTGAGGTCGGGAGTTCGAGACCAGCCTGACCAACACGGAGAAACCCCGTCTCTACTAAAAATACAAAATTAGCTGGGTGTGGTGGCTGGCGCCTGTAATCCCAGCTACTCAGGAGGCTGAGGCAGGAGAATCGCTTGAACCCAGGAGGCAGAGGTTGCAGTGAGCCGAGATTGCGCCATTGCACTCCAGCCTGGGCAACAAGAGTAAAACTCCATCTCATTAAAAAAAAGAAAAGAAAAAAAAATTTAACTTCTTTCTACCACTGAAACTGTCGCTCTGTATGCCTCACCACTAAGAAAGTACTGTCCACCAAAATGGACACATTCTGAAGCACATAAGTAGCCTATACAGTTATTACAGTATGCCACTCCAGACCTCCTGACCTACCTGTGTCTGCTCCCGCTGTCAGGACATCATCAGAAACCAAAACAGAACCTCCACCTATCTTTTCTGCTTGTTTCTGTGTGCCTACTAGCTTATTTCTAAATATGAACTCAAGCCAGCCACTTACACTCTGAACTTTGCCCAAGTACTTCCACCTAGCCTGACAAGCATCAATGAGATCAGCTTTATTCTAAGGACTTGAGCTCAATTACTTAACATTCCATTTGGATATCAATTGGCCTTTGGCTGTGAACTACAACACACAACATTTTAATTCTGCCCCCATTTTTACAGCACCAACCTTTTCTTGACTCAGCAATGACTTCTCTTTTTCTAAAACTTCGATATGCATTTTAAGTTTCAGATTGTCTTCAGCAAGACTGTTATCCTACAAAAATATTAAAGCAGTGTTTTCAGGTAACAAGAAATTTCCAGTTTATAAAAAAGCAGGCAATCTATACAACTGTGTGTTTCTATTCAGTATTTCTTTAATGATATGTAATAATTATAAGAATGCAATACTTAGCCGGGTGCGGTGGCTCATGCCTGTAATCCCAGCACTTTGGGAGGCTGAGGCAGGCAGATCACAAGGCCAGGAGATCAAGACCATCCTAACACAGTGAAACCCTGTCTCTACTAAAAATACAAAAAATTAACCGGGTGCAGTGGCATGCTCCTGTCGTCCCAGCTACTCGGGAGGCTGAGACAGGAGAATTGCTTGACCCCAGGAGGCGGAGGCTGCAGTAAGCCGAGATTGCGACTCCAGCCTGGGTGACAAGCAAAAGGCTCTGTCTCAAAAATAAATTTAAAAAAAAGAATGCAACACTTATAAGAGTGTGTAAAATGAATGAAAAAAGTCATGCATTTTTGACACTCTTACAGAAGACTTCCTTATTATGCTTGAAAAAATATAAAAATATATTTACAAAATAACTTCTAATTATTAGAAAAGAAATAACTCTTTGAATCTCTTAAGGAAAATTAAAACTCATTTCGCACTTGGTATAGGATCTGCTTCCACTGTCTCTATGCATATAACATTTGTCAAAATTAATTTACCTGGTTTAAACTACTCAATCTCATTATTTCGTTTTCGGCATCTGCAAAAACAGCAAATGAACCTGACATTAAAATTATTTAGAGTAACCTATTATCTTCAATATTAAACTCAGAAATGTAACCCAATTAAAACAAAGTGTATATCTAAGCACCAATGGCAAAAGCAGTAACAGTTCTGAGTGAAACATGTATTTGTATTCCTGTTTTGTTGTATCAAATAAATCATAAATGCCCGTTAAAAACCACATTAAAATCCAATTCTATGGATAAGTATAAGAAAAAATTAAAATTGTATTGTGGATGAGTCGCAAGTTATTGCCTTGATAAAAATGCTAAATGTACTATTTTCCTGCTTCTCAAACAGGACAACCAGGTTTCAACATGAATTGACTAGTTTGAGAAGCAGGAAATAGTACATGGTTTAAGACTGGAGGAAAACAATTTAAAAGTAATATTTTATTATGTATATTTATACCACCACAATACCATAATCTCTCAATTATCTAACGTGATTTAGATGTGAATGCTGAGAAAAAGACCATTCAATCTGTTATTATAGACAGATCCATAAATAGAAGAGGTACACAAAAAAACACAGCTGAAATCATTGATTTGACATTCACTCAGGAATATTTAGCATTTACTATGAGGCCAGGTGCTAGACAAAAAGCTGGAAAAACTTAGCCTTTGCTCTCGAAGAACTTACAACTTAGAGAGGAAGAAAAATTAGTAAGCACAGGATTATAACACAGTATGACAGAGCAAGCACGGGATGCTACGAGAACAAACAGGGTAAACGCCTAATCCAGACTAGGAGGAGCAAATGGGGCCAAGAAGTGGCAGTGCTAGGTACTTCTCAGGGGAGGTTAATACCTGCACTGAATCAATATACTGAGAGTCGACTAAAAGAGCCATAGAGACACCCCACACAGAGAAAGCAGAAAATGCAAGGGTAACAGAGTGAAGAGGCAACATTGCTTGTTTAAGGAGCTATAGAAAATTCAATATGGCTCAAGTTTAGAATGCAGGAGCATGGGAATAGTTGAAACTGAAGAGGCAGGCAGGAACTAGATCATGAGAGACATTATCACGTCTAAGAAATTTAAACATCATCCCGAAGTTCACAGGGAGCTACAAAGTACTAAAAGCAGGGGAGTAACCTGCTTTGCATTTCTGACAAATTATTCTGGCTGCAGAATGAAAAAAATAGATTGAAGGAATCGTGGAGAAGAGAGAATTTTAAAAGCTAACTCTTCAGCTGGGGGCAGTGGCTCACGCCTGTAATCTCAGCATTTTGGGTGACGGAGGTGGGTGGATCATGAGGTCAAGAGATCGAGACCATCCTGGCCAACATGGTGAAACCCCATCTCTACGAAAAATACAAAAATTAGCTGGGCATGGTGGCACATGCCTGTAGTCCCAGCTACTTGGGAGGCTGAGGGAGGAGAATCACTTGAACCCAGGAGGTGGAGGTTGCAGTGAACCGAGATCATGCCACTGCACTCCAGTCTGAGCTACAGAGCGAGACTCCGTCTCAAAAAAACAACAAAAAAAGGCTAACTCTTCAACATCTACTATGGGCTAGACACTATCCTAAAGAGTGGCAGATAGTAACTCATATAATCCTCATTACTAAAACTACAAGGAAGATACCATTATTATCCCAACCCTATAGATGAAATAACCAATGCATAGAGATGTTAACCTGTCCAAGGTCAGCTAATTAGTGATAGAGCTCGATTCCAACCCAGTCATGTCCTTAACCACTATGCTGTTCTGCTCCATTCAGAGAGCTGCCATAGTTAACATAGGCAAAAAGCAATTATGACTGGCTGAAGTAATTCTATGGAAATGGAAATAGAAAAAAGAGGAAGGACTAAGGCAGTGGGTTTTTCAGGCACATAAACTCATCTGGATCACCCAACATGATAAATAAGTAAATGTATTATTCTTACATAAGTAAATTTATTTTTTAAATAAGTAAACATTTTTTAAAACATAAGTACAATTACTTTAAAATGTATTTTATTTACTGGTGTTTGGCCTATTTCATTTAGCACTAATTTTTTGTAACACAGAATACTGGTATAGTAACTAAATATCATCATGAGCATAGAAAATGGTGGAAGACCTATGGCTCTAAGCACTCAGGGCTTTGCTTGGATATAGGAGATCATTTCAAACAGGTAACAACTGACTTTGAAGAAGAAAGGCTGTATTCCCTAACTGGAGGATGTGGGCTGTGATGAGTTACAGAAAGTATAGCAATACTTAATCCTTTTTAACAGGAAATTCCTATTTGCAATCTATTAACTCTTACACTGAATCCAAACCACACAATTCTACCCAAATGACACACAGTCATTTCCAGGAATATGCCATTTCCACTAAGTATTCAGTTAGTGAAGCATCTGTCTCTAAAAACAACAACTATGCAATGAAACAGCAATCTGAAATAAGTTCCAAAGACTGTATACCAGACAGTGCTTGTTGTAGTCTGAACACTGCTTCCACTGATGCACTCTGGGCAAGAATTCTTTCCTTTTCTGTCACAGTATCACTTTGCTTCACAGCAGAAGGCTGCAATTTACTACATTCCAATTTTAAGTTTTCACATTCTTCCATTATTTGTCTCTTTTCCACATTTAGCTGTTCTTGTTCTCTCCTCAAAGTATCTCTGTCATTTTCTGCAGAAGATAATTTTTTATTTATATCTTTTATTTTATCCTCAAGTTCTTCCATTTTTTTGGTAGACTCCACTTTTTCTGTTTGTAGAACTTGAATAGTTTTTTGCATCTCATAAATTTTAGAGATATCAGTTTCTATAACTCCAGAGCCACCTAGAACATAAACACAAAACAAGGACATCAAATGTTAAGTACCAAGAAATAAACGGCTTGCTATATACAACTAAGAGATTTAAGACAGTTCAGAATTTGGAAAGCTTAAAAGTTAAATTACTATAATGAACTAAGTGTTTTAAAATAAATAAGTTTGGGGAAAATCTTTGAATCAACTACATAAAGGCCTATGTCTCTTAGTTTGAAAGAAAGTGATAATATCTCTAATCATTTATTACCAAAGTATTATCACCAAATAATACAAAGAAATCTATAAATTATAACTATTTACCACAAAGGCAAAAAGGACGTTTCCATTTTCACATAATTTTTTTTTTTTGAGATAGAATCTCACTCTGTTGCCCAGGCTGGAGGGCAGTGGTGCCATCTCAGCTCACTGCAACCTCTGCCTCCTGGGCTCAAGTGATCCTCCCACCTCACCCTCCCAAGTAGCTGGGACCACAGGTGAGCACCACTATGTCTGCTAATTTTTGTATTTTTAGTAGAGATGGGTTTTCGCCATGTTGGCCAGGCTGGTCTCAAACTCCTGGCCTCAAGTGATCCACACACCTTGGCTTCCCAAAATGCTGGGGTTATAGCCATAAGCCACCACTCCCAGCCACAGAATCTTAAAAGGAGAGGTGCCACTGCAAATTTCTGGCAGATAAGCAGAACTAGTCATTTACTCTTCTTTATAACTTAGTGCAAGTTTACAGCACTGTCCTGGTCTTAGAATGCTAAGTCTATCATTTAATTATGTCATCTAATATGTTAAATTAATAAAACTATCAACTGGCCAGGTGCAGTGGCTCATGCCTGTAATCCTAGCACTTTGGGAGGCTGAGGCAGGTGGACCACCCGAGGTCAGGAGTAAGAGAACAGCCTGGCCAACATGGCGAAACCCTATCTCTACTAAAAATACAAAAATTGGCTGGGCATGGTGGCGGGCACCTGTAATCCTAGCTACTTGGGAGGCTGAGGCAGGAGAATTGCTTGAACCTGGGGGGCGGAGGTTGCAGTGAGCAGAGATCGCGCCAATGCACTCCAGCCTGGGCAACAGAGGGAGACTCCATCTCAAAAAAAAGAAAGAAAGAAAACTAATAACCTTGTTGTAACAGATTTTCAAGTTCTTCAATTCGTTCTTCATAGTCACTTAATTCTTCTCGATGTCGTCGACTTATTTCTGTCAATTTCTGTTGGTGTGCATTCTGCAGTACTGACATTTCATGTTGATGGTCATCAATTTCCTGACTTCGGTTCTGTTTTAGTTCCTTAAAAATTAAAAACAAAGTTATTCACATTTATAATCAATAAATTTATATAAGCTATATATTTAATTGTTGTCCAAAAGTCTGCATTATTAAAAAGAATTCTCAGAACATGTTAAGGCTGAAAAGAATTTAAACACAGACCCAAAATTAGGACAATTCTGAACAACTTCACCCTTTCCTTTCCTAGGTCTCAAAAACAGTTTTTCTACTTCTAACGAGGGAACATCAGCAAGAAAAGGCTGAAACAAATGATGAGTAAAAATGTCTTTTCTTGAATATCTGTGACCATGAACTTCTCCTTTTCCTAATGACACATTCCACCAATACCAGTGTCACCCCTCTGACCAATCTGTACCTGCTGTTCCACTACTTCCACCCTCTCACTCAGCCTTTCCTTTCACCAGGAAAGGAACTCCCAAACTGTCAACCTGGCGCCTTCTTACCCAAGTTGAGCTCACTGTGTCTCTCACAGGAACCTGGATCTTGAGCTGAGTCCATCAACTAGGGAAACTGGTTTGACGGGAAGCACCAGGACAGGTGCCCTCTCAAAAGTCTGTCTACTGGGTCCCGCCACCCAGATTCCTAATACTCTTCCCACTCCTATCCACCCTGAGGCCAAAATATTCAACTCCTCCTTCAATCCTGCGGATGGACTACCCTGGGTTCTTCCAGTAAATCCTCTTTTGCTTTGCTTGGCCGGAGATGGTTTTTGTTGCTTGTAACCAAAAATCCTAATCTATGGAAAAATTGATGCTCTTATGGAAAAAAAAAGAAAAAAAAATCCTAATCTATAAATTAACTTCTTACTTAAGTGCCAGCACTTAAGAGCTTTACATTTAAACCTCAAAACAATCCTACAAGATAGGTATTATGATAGTCTCTATTAATAATAAAACAGAAGTAACTTGCCCAAAGTTAGCATAGCACGTAAATAATACAGCCAGGATTCAAACACAGGTCTGATCCGGATTCTGTCCACTTTAGTATTGGAAAAATAATGAACCCAAAACTAAAAATTCTGTATCTGACAACAATTTTAACAATAAAAATAATTCACTGCCACAATAATATATGCAACTAAGACTTTTCTTTAAAGAAATAATAATTGGCTGGGTGTGGTGGCTCACGCCTGTAATCCCAGCACTTTGGGAGGCTGAGGCGGGTGGATCACGAGGTCAGGAGATCGAGACCATCCTGGCTAACACAGTGAAACCCCATCTCTATTAAAAATACAAAAAATTAGCCAGGCGTGGTGGTGGGCGCCTGTAGTCCCAGCTACTTGGGAGACTGAAGCAGGAGAATGGCGTGAACCCAGGAGGTGGAGCTTGCAGTGAGCTGAGATTGCGCCACTGCCCTGCACTCTAGCCTGGGAAACAGAGCGAGACTTTGTCTCAAAAAAAAAAAAAAAAGAAATAATAAATGACACGAATTAGCAAAATTCTACCGCTAAGGTAAAATAAGTATTTCCAATGCATGATATTAGTATTTTATTTTGTCCATATCCTTTAACCCTAAACCTTGAAACTTCAGCAAGCCTGCAATTATGTTTTAATAAAGACAGTTTTACAAGATACAATAGAGTATAGAGACTTATGAAAGATAAGCTCCGTAATAAATGTTCAAAACCAAATGATTCTGGAAAGACAGAGATTTTTATATACTTTACTTGCCATAAATAATAAAGAAGATCAACAAAATTTTTAAAAAATGGGCCAGGGCCATTGGCTCATGCCTGGAATCCCAGTTTTGGGAGGCTGAAGCAGGAGGATGGCTTGAGGCTAGAAGTTTGAGACCAGCCTGGGCACCATTAGCAAGCCCCGTCTATAGAAAAAAATCAGAAAAAAATTAGCCAGGCATGGTGGCATGTGTGCCTGTAGTCCCAGTTACATGGGAAGCTAAGGCAGGAGGATCACCTGAACCCAGGAGTATGAGGCTGTAGTGACCTGATCATGCCACTGCACTCCAGTCGGGGTGACACAGTGAGACCCTCTCTCTAAAAGAAAAAGAAGTATCATAATCTATAGAATGATAACGACTTTTATAACTGAGACCTTTACTAATTCAGGCCTATGCTTTTATAAGCAGATTTAGATGCATAACTCCCCCCATCAATCAACAATTTGACTTACCTTAATGATATTTTGTAGTTTACATATTTCACTTTGCTCAGAGTTATGTGTTCCTTGTGCTTTGGAAATCTAGATCAGAAAAAGAGAATTAGTAAATAATTATACTGATTTTCTTGTCACCAGAAAGCCACAAACTAACTTCATTATAAGATAGTTTTTTAAAAAGGGGGATTTTCACAGATTCTGATTAAAGAATAGTGAATAATACACAATAAATAAAAGATGTCATATTTAAGAATTTATTAACTAATGGGGGGACAACAATTTGACAAAATAACTAAGTTAAGGTAGAAAAATTTATAGAATATTTTACTTAGCTTGACAAAATGTAAGGGTAAAGATAATTAAGCAGCTTTCTAAAAGGAAATTTCTTTTTTCTTTCTTTATATTTTGAGACAGGGTCTTTCTCTGTCACTCAGGCTAGAAGGCAGTGGTGTGATCATGGCTCACTGCAGCCTCCACCTCCTGGGTTCAAGCAATCCTCCCACCTCAGCCTTCCAAGTAGCTGGGACTACAAGCACATGCCAGCATTCCTAGCTAATTTTTTTTTTGAAGAGACAGGGTCTCACTATGTTGCACAGACTGGTCTCGAGCTCCTGGCTGCAAGCAATCCTCCTGCCTTGGCCTCCCAAAGTGCTGGGATTAGACATGAACCACCATGCCTGGCAAAATCAAATGATTTTACCCAGATGATCTCTACCCAATAAAGAATAACCTTTGTTTTAACAAATAAATAAAAAAACCTTTGGATTCTTCTCATTCAAAGCTGTATGTTGTTCATATATCTTTATTAATATTACTATATAGCATCTTAATGAACCAAAAGCTACTCTAGGACTGAAAGAAAGAATAAAGTATAATAGAAAAAATACAGGATTTAGTCAAAACACGTGTGTTTGAATCATAACTGAACCACCGTGGCAATGGATAGTATGACTTAAACTTTTAGTTTCTTAGGGCTGAGCACAGTGGCTTACACTTGTAATCCCAACACTTTGGGAGGCCAAGGTGGGTGGATCATGAGGGGAAGAGATCAAGACCATCTGGCCAACATAGTGAAATCCTGTCTCTACTAAAAATACAAAAAAAAATTAGCTGGGAGTGGTGGCGGGCGCCTGTAGTCCTAGCTACTTGGGAGGCTGAGGCAGGAGAATCGCTTGAACCTGGGAGGCAGAGGTTGTAGTAAGATGAGATCACGCCACTGCACTCCAACCTGGCAACAGAGTGAGACTCCATCTCAAAAAAAACAAAAACAAAAACAAAAAACCCTTTCCGTTTCCTTATCTATAAACTACAGGTAATAAATACATCTCATAGTTATTAACATAATAATCTACTGTGATAATACATACGGAAGCATCTTATAAACTGTACTGCAAATGTTAATTTTATTATGTCTTGCTAGAAAATTAAGTCCTCTGAAAGGTCCCAAGTACACCTTTTTTACCTTTATAGTCGTGTACAGGTCTGTCATGGAGTAGGCATTTAAGATACATTGAAGTGAACACACCAAAAACCATTCTCTTCCCTATGAAATCTTACCCTAACCAATGTTTCTTAAAATATGTTCCTCAGGTTATCAGAATCACCAGAGCTATTTGTTTAAATACAGTTTAAGGCCCTAAAACTGGCTAACAAATTGGTATCTCTGAAGGTACTACAGAAGATCTCCAATACTGCCAAGTTCCCCAGGTCAGTTCTTATACATATAAAGTTTAAGAACTACTGCTTTTTGGAGATGAGATGGACAAACAGATCATCCTCTCTAAGGCTTATTTTGGGTACTGAGAATGTCTAGCAACTTGTGAAAGAAGGAGATAATTTTAATTGGGAAGATTTCTCCTTTACATAACTAGATTACATTCACAAAAACACAAAAAATAATCTCTTTACTCATATAATTTGTTTCCTTACATTGATGAAATTAAATCTAAATGAACAATGTTTCAGTTTACTCCAGGTCTCATGTCTACTGACAATTTCCATAGTATACAGGTTGAGAATCCCTAATCCAAAAATCCAAAATCTGAAATGCTCCAAAATCTGAAACATTTGAGTGCCAACATGAAGCCACAAGTGGAAAATTCCACACGTAAGTAATTAATGCAAATTGTGGTTCATGCACAAATTATATAATATTATTTAAAATTACCTTCATAAGTACCTATGGGTATAAAGTTTATATGTAACATAAATGAATTCCATGTTTGGACGTGGGTCCCATCCTCAAGATATCTCATTATGTTTATGAAAATATTCCAAAATCTGGCTGGGCGAAGTGGCTCACGCTGTAATCCCAACACTTTGGGCGGCCTGAGGTCAAGAGTTTGAGACCAGCCTGGGTAACATGGTGAAACCCCATCTCTACTAAAAGTATAAAAAAACATTTAGAACTACTGCTTTTTGGAGATAAGATGGACAAACAGATCATCCTCTCTAAGGCTTATTTGGGGTACTGAGAATGTCTAGCAACTTGTGAAAGAAGGAGATAATATTAATTGGGCGTGGTGGTGGGCGCCTGTAATCCCAGCTACTCAGGAGGCTGAGGCAGGAGAATTGCTTGAACCCGAGAGGCAGAGGGTGCAGTGAGCCGAGATGGTGCCACTGCACTGCAGCCTGGGCAACAGACTGAGACTCTGTCTCAAAGAAAAACAAAAAACAAAAAAGAAAGAACAAGAAAAGATTCCAAAATTCAAAATCTGAAACACTTCTAGTCTCAAGTATTTTGGATAAGAGATATTCATCCTGTATAAAATCTAATATGTAAGACAAAAAAGGGTTCCTTGGAAGGAAGTTTACAGCCCCAAATAACAAAGAATTAATTTCTAGTGCATGAGGAAAAAGACAAAATAGTTTATCATATTTTATAATATCAATTGCTGGATTTTCATTTTACATGTAACTAGAGCTAACAGAAACCTCAGACAACATCTAAGCAAGCAGTTTCAAATACGGTGTTTCAGAGTCCCGGTGTTTCCACCAGAGGAGTCTCAGGAACTCCAGAAGATAAGGTTCTTGGTTCAACCACAGCAACCCAATTTTTTTTCCTCTCATAATGTTTTATTTAAAAAAAAAAAAAAAAAAAAAAAGGATCTGTTGCTTTAATTTTTTTTTCCAAATAGTGTACAGAAAGGGAAACTGAGACTGGGAGAGAAAGATGACATGACCAAAATCAATTAGAAAGGCACCAGCAGAGGCCAGGCGCAGTGGCTCACGCCTGTAATCCCAGCACTTGGGAGGCCGAGGCGGGCGGATCACGAGGATCACAAGGTCAGGAATTCAAGACCAGCCTGACCAACATAGTGAAACCCCGTCTCTACTAAAAATACAAAAATTAGCCAGGCATGGTGGCACGCACCTGTAATCCCAGCTACTTGGGAGGCTGAGACAGGGTTCATTTGAACCCAGGAGGCGGAGGTTGCAGTGAGCCAATACTGTGCCACTGTATTCCAGCCTGGGTGACAGAGTAAGACTCTGTTTAAAAAAAAAAAAAAAGAAAGAAAGAAAGAAAGTCAGTCACTGGCAGAGGTCAGGTGCAGTGGCTCACACCTTTTATCCCAACACTTTAGGAGGCTGAGGTGGGCAGATCACCTGAGGTCAGGAGTTTGAGACTAGCCTGGCCAAAATGGTGAAACCCCGTCTCTACTAAAGATAAAAAAACTAGGCATAGTGGTGTGCTCCTGTAATCCCACCTACCCAGGAGGCTGAGGCAGGAGAATCGCTGGAACCCAGGAGGCAGAGGCTGCAGTGAGCCAAGATCGTGCCATAAGATCTGTCCTCTAGCCTGGGAGACAGAGCAAGATTCTGTCTCAAAAAAAAAAAAAATAAAAAAAATAAAAACACACACAAAAAGAAAGTCACTGACAGAATTAGAATTTCTATTTCCTAGTCCAGGGTTCTTTCTGATATCAAAAGCTCTACATACAGCTTTTTATATTACACCTGTAATTTTACTCAAAGTTTTCAAAAACTCTAAAAAATTTTTATCTACCTGAGCAATATGCCTCCAATGGCCAACTTCAGACTCAAGTCTTGAAACTTCACTTGAGAGTCGGTTTATTTCTTGCTGGGATGAAATTATATCACCAAAGTCCATGTCATCATCATGGAAAGTTGAAGGATGATGACTAATCCCGTAAGCGAATGAAGACGATGCAGTGGTTGCTGGTACACCACCAGCTCCTGAAGGTACTGAATGAGTAGCTGACTGCAGTTTCAGCAACTGATCCTGGAGTGCAATCTGTCTGGCTTTAAGATGGCTGATTTCTACCTATATATTTATAATCCATGTTTTAGAAAAGGTACTTTAAAACAATCATATTGACCTTTCATAGATTTGTATTAAAAGACACAATATAATAATTTAAGATTATCCAATGATGGTCCTCTATTAACTGAATCTAAGTCTTTATAAAAAAAAAAAAAAACATTCTAACTATAACATTTTTATTTAAAACACACTCACAATTAAGGCATAAAGTTACAAATAGTAGAAATATCAGAATTTTGTACGTTAATAAAAGAATGAATTTCTCAGTTAAACACGGGTTTGCTATCTTCTCTGTATGAAGTAGTATAGGCAATTTCTTAAGGTTCTGTTTGTGATTACCAAATCTTAAATGATGCAAAAATGAAAGCTGTGTCAGTCTATACACTGGAAATTTTCTTAGAATATCTTCTGTTACAAGAGGGTTGTGTAACTGATTATGGCTGGATGTAGGCTTAAAATGCACCATGAATCAGAGGTAACTTTGTACTGGCCTGCACAGCACAGCTGGAAGAATGCTTTGATTTATAAATCCAATCTTTTTAGATAAGAAAACAGTGAAACAGTGAGCCCATGGTTGTTATTAGCCCATGAATCTTAAAAAGAAATAATATACTGAAAGAGGTCTTAGCTCTAGCTTTGGCAAAGAGGAGCCAGTGAAAATCTGACCTATTTAGGAAGAGAACAGTATACAAGTTCTGAAATTACCAGCAGAGTTTTGACTGAAGGCAGGTAAGTCTTAGTGCAAAAAAAATTATAAACACGGACCTACCAAAATGCTACATCCATTCTTGTAAAAGATTATTCAAAACACAAAATCAAACAACATAGACAGAACTGAAATAAGTTTTCTGTAAAGTAGTCAAAGTAGTCCAGAAGACACTGCCACAACTGAGGAAAATTTGATATTGGGAAGACAGTCAACAAGTAAGGTATTTCTATATGCATAAAGTTAAGCAAGTAGACAAAAATTAAACACATTTATGTCGTATGCCATAACAAACAAGTTTTTCATATTGGAGCCCCTTCTCGAATGGAAATCTATAGTAGTGTGCAAATTTCATTCATTTTCCCACAAATGACATGAAATAAATTACATCTTGGAGAACATGAACATCACAATGAGGCCCACACATAGATTCAGGAAATAACAGATCTATATAATCATATCTTTCATCCTTATAAAAAGTACTAAAATCCACATCTTTTTCAAAGTATCTATGATATTTAAAAAACTATCATTACATGGTATTTATATCAACTTGTAGAGTTACACAAGTGCAAGCTATAATAACAGATGCTTCCAAACCTGAATGCTTAATGTGCCCTCTAACATTGATAGTTAAGTAGAAAATACCAAAATTTCCCACACCAGTGTTTTCAGCTGTGAGGTAAGCATCAGAATCACCTATGGATCTTTTGAAAATGACCAATACAGGTTGAGTATCCTTATCCGAATGCTCGGGACTAGAATCGTTTCACATTTCAGGTATTTTCCAATTTGAGAACATTCTCATAAATATAATGCGATATCCTGGGGATGGGACCCACGTCTAAACACAAAATTCATTTATGTTTCATATACACCTTATACCCACAGTATAAGGTGTGAAAGTAATTTTATAAAACACTTTTAACAATTTTGTGCATAAAACAAAGCTTGTGTTCAGTACTTATGTGTGGAATTTTCCACTTGTGGCATCACACTGGCACTCAAAGTGTTGGATTTTGGAGCATTTCAAATTTCGGTAGGAATGCTCAACCTGTACCAGGGCCTCTTTCCAATACACTAACTTAGAATCTCCTAGGTGGTGTAGACATGTATATGCTTTTAAAGTGTCATAATGATACAGCTATAAACCCCTGGGTAGGAGGAACTACTGTTCTATCATAATATTTACAACTCAATGCTACTCAAAACGTGGTCCATGGATGAATGCAGTGAATGTTCACTACCAGTTCAGAGCACGTATAGCAATGTGAAGAGTTAGATTTAAGACTTTTAAAGCAATTTGGTAGTAATTTTATATCTACTGAATCTTTTTTTTTTTTTTTTGAGATGGAGTCTCGCTCTGTCACCCAGGCTAGAGTGCAGTGGCGCGATCTCAGCTCACTGCAACCACCACCTCCCAGGTTCAAGCAATTCTTCTATCTCAGCCTCTCGAGTAGCTGAGACTACAGGCATATGCCACCACGCCCGGCTAATGTTTGTATTATTAGTAGAGACAGGGAATCGGGAAAAATAAAAAGGTAGGTTTGTAACTTTACTTTGAACTTGTGGACAGGCACGGTGGCTCACGCCTGTAATCTCAGCACTTTAGGAGGCCACCTGAGGTCAGGAGTTTGAGACCAGCCTGGCCAATGTGGTGAAACCCTATCTCTAATAAAAATTCAAAAATTAGCCAGGCGTGGTAGTGCATGCCTGTAATCCCAGCTACTCGGGAGGCTGAGGCACGAGAACTGCTTGAACTGGGATGCAGAAGTTGCAGTGAGCCGAGATCGCACCACTGCACTTCAGCCTGGGTGACAGAGTAAGACTCTGTCTCATCAAAAAAAAAAAATTAATTGAACTTGCAACTTTGCTTTTTTTAGTATTCACTTTATTTTTATAGTAATTCATTTTTTATTGTATTTTATGAAATTATCACTTTCCAACAAATTGGAAATTTAAGCACTACTCTCAAAACCTATGTATATCTTTAACGTGCTATACTTTTATCTTTCATCTTAGCATGTCACTAAAGGAACTAGAAAGCATGACACCTAAATCTTAAAAACCCAAATATAAAGTTATGGTAGAAATGAACATTTAGTCAACAAACGAAAAAACATCCAAATGATCTGGATAATAAAACAGGAAACAGGTCAATTCAATGTAAGTATTTATTCGGGGCCACTCACGTACTAAACACTAAGGAGAATTCAGTAACAGCACAACACATGAGGACAAAGACTGTATTTTAAGGATTCAGAGTAACGTTAAATTATATAATATCTACTACCAGCACTATAAAGCAAAGATAAATAAATTCCAAAGCAGCCATTTCAAACTAAAAAAACCCAAAAACATTTATAAAGCAATTATACATAAATTATATTTAATATTGTTTTTCCATGGAAAATCAAGCACATGCCAATACAACAAACATTAGGCTTCATAAAATCAGAAATTATAAGCAACAGATGCCTAAAGATATTTTATACAAAAACTTTTTCTCCTTTTGGAAAGAAAAAATTATACTTCACACAGGTTGGTTTATAAAATGTAAACTTAATAGAAAACCTTATAAAGTTCTTATTAAATAAGGGATATCAAACTGAGTCGAAAATTATTAAATTCATCACTTTTTCAACATTTTTGTAGATCTGAATACACCTTGATTTATATTCTAACTCTAAAAACATACCTAAATACATTATAGTGAAGTACGTATGAAGTAACTGTGATCACATTTACCTCTTTTTGTTGCAGTTGATTTCGATAACTTGTAGACTGCTGCTTTATTTGAATCTCTGATGCTTCATGTTTCTCTTCTAGATCAGTACAAAGTTTCTTAAGCCTTTCATTCTAGAAAAAAAAAGTATTTTCAACAAAAAGACTGCAAGTAAAACATGTAATTAGTTTTGTGCATGGCTTTATGAAAAACGTACTGCTTCCCCCCAAAAAAATGTCAAATATAAAAGGTCTCGGACAGAATTCTGGACTTCAAAATATGCTTTTAAATTAAAGTTAAAAATGCACTGACCAGCCGGGCACGGTGCCTCACGCCTGCAATCCCAGCACTTCGGGAGGCCAAGGCAGGCAGATCATGAGGTCAGGAAATCGAGACCATCCTGGCCAACATGGTGAAACCCCCATCTCTACTAAAATACAAAAAAAAATTAGCCGGGCATGGTAGTGCGCACCTATAATCCCAGCAACTCAGGAGGCTGAGGCAGGGGAATTGCTTGAACCTGGGAGGCAGAGGTTGCAGTGAGCCGAGATCATGCCACTGCCTTCCAGCCTGGTGACAGAGCGAGACTCCGTCTCAAAAAAAAAAGAAAAAAAAAAATACACTGACCATGTTTATATAGAATATGCATAATTCTAAACCAAACAGTGAAATAGTAACATTTTGCTCAGATTGATTTTCTGTTAAGGCCACTAATCAATGTTTCCCCAACTTTGTCTACCCAGTTCTAGCATACAGTAGTCAATACATATCTAGTAAATACATGGATTACATGTTTTGAGTTTTTGTTTTCTCCCCAAACAGAACTTTTTTTAAAAGAAATCCTTCTGGGTGAAGTACAGGGAGGAGCTAAAATCTCACATCGTTTGCTTGTCCTTCAGAGTCCCTGAAGGACCTCTGAAAAATCCAATTTGAAAACCACTACTAGAACTGCTTGAAAAAAGTTCAAAGTATACAAAATAGCCTAATTCAATGAATCTAGACATCACACACTGTCTTTTAAGATGTTGAAAAACATGAAAAAAATTACTCAAATTGTATGTACCTAAATATTAAATTATCTTAACCTATTATCATTCCTTATTTGAATGAAATATGAAGAATATAATGGGGCAAGAGAAATGGACACTAAAACTATCTACAAAAAAGAATTTACAAATCACTGCAGATAACAATTTACTAAGCATTCTACTAATATACCCACAAACACAGTTTAACAACAATGAATGAGAAAAAGGAGACTGATGGTGAGAAAGAAAGCTCTTGCTAAAAGGTGAAGACTTTTTCACTTTGGGGATGTCATTTGTTTTCTTCTTAGATTCTAGGAACTTCTGATGTCAACAGATGTGAAAATAATGATCCAGGAAGATTACATAAATTCGCAGAGAAAATCAATGGAATAATCAAAGGAATAATTACAAAATCCACAAATCCTAGTTTGGGACTCTATCCCCAGAAATCTGACACAGACCTTAATTATCCTGAAGAACTAGTAGTAAGAAACAGGACCAATGGTCACAACAGCTGATTACTTTCTATTCTATTGGCTGCTTTTGCATGATTTTCTGTAAGCTGTTAATAAGAAAAACACCATATATAACTTAGCAATATAATATACTGAAGTCAAACCCTGGTTATAAAAGATCACTTCAGGGTTTTTTTTCACACAAAAATACCTAAGGCTATTTATTTAACTCTGATTAATAAACAGAATTTTGAAACTTTGAATATGGTCAGTATCTACTTGGTTGTCTGCCCTCATCTACATAGCCATATGAGAGTCAGAAAGATTGAGAAAAGGCTAGGCATGGTGGCTCATGCCTGTAATCTTAGCACTTTGGGAGGCTGAGGCAGGAGGATCACTTGAGCCCAGGCATTCAAGACCAGCCTGGGCAACATAAGGAACAAAAACTACAAATAGAAAAATTAGCTGTGTGTGTTGGCTTGCACTCATAGTCCCAGCTACTCAGGAGGCTGATGAGGGAAGACTGCTTGAGCCTGAGAGGTCATGGCTGTGGGAAGCCATGATCACACCACTGCACTCCAACTTGGGTGACAGAGCAAGACCCTGTCTCAAAAGAAAAAGAAAGGCTGAGAGAGCAAATGAAGGACAGTTTCTCTTCATGTGGCTGAATCCATAAAATATGAAGAGAGTTGCCAGAGATAGTATTTTCTATTATATGGAATATGGAACAGAGGGGGCTGGTCTAAAAGGAGAAAAGAATAAATGCATGGAAAGAAGACAAGAGAGTACAAATGAAAAGAGAGACAGACTCCTGATGGCCTCCAGGTCTAGCTGCAGTCCCTCTAAACTCTGACTACATTTCTGCTGTTGAGTCCATAGGACACTCATATCTTAAAATATTCTGTCCTACTTAATCCTTGGTTATACCATTAGGGTCCACAGAAATCAACTTAATTTCTTTTTTAGGCAGTCCTAACTATTTGTAAAACTTATTCTTTCTGAGAGGTCTACCAACAAAGAGAAAATTTACCTATTTTTAAAAATAGAATAAAACACTCTATCTTACAATTACCATAAGGGTACCATGGATCCTTTTATAAATCTAACAAAAATCACAGGATCATAATCAACTTGTATTTTCTGTATCTTAAAACATTTTGCTCTTTTACTATCACGGCAATTTTTTAAAAAACATTTAAAAACTTATTCCCAACTATTTTAAAAATGACAATAACAAAACGGAAAACCTATGAAATCACCTAGGAGAATGATACAATGGTAAAATAACCAGTTTTCTGACTGCATTGCCCAAAGTATTACATCTTTTTTTTTTTTTTTTTTTGAGACAGAGTCTCACTCTGTCGCCCAGGCTGGAATGTACTGGCACAATCTCAGCTCACTGCAACCGGGCTGGAGTGTAGTGGTACAATCTCAGCTCACTGCAACCTCCGCCTCCCAGGTTCAAGCGATTCTCCTGCCTCAGCCTCCTGAATAGCTGGGATTACAGGCACACACCACCACACCTGGCTAACTTTTGTATTTTTTGTATAGATGGGGTTTCACCACGTTGGTCAGGCTGGTCTCAAACTCTTCACCTCATGATCCGCCCGCCTCGGCCTCCCAAAGTGCTGGGATTACAGGCGTGAGCCACCACACCTGGCCTATATCAACTTTTTAAAAGAAAACAGCTGTCTACAGACACCACTTTTTGCAGTTGTTATTTTGTCTCTTTCATTGAAGACAGCTAAAAACTCAGAATTTTTAATTACTTGATGAAGAGAAGAAAACTGACAAAGGTAAACATTTCACAATTATCAGACAACTCAGAAGATGAATGCAAAGAGACAGAGAGCAGCATCCTAGAGTCTAATGGTTACGGTGAAATGGACTGTAGAAGTGAAATCTTATACAAATCTTCAGATGGCAATATCCTGGATGAATTTTCTGAAAGTCAAGAATTGATAAGTGAACAATATATTTCTAAGAACAAAAAAGAATATGGCTTTCATATCATTCAACAGGAAAATACTTCACTCTGCATTGTTTTGTGACAAGGACCTATACCATTTCATTTTGCTAAGCAGATATGTGACAGTATTATTTATTTATTTTGAAACTGAGTCTCGCTCTTGTTGCCCAGGCTGGAGTGAAATGGCGGGATCTCGGCTCACTGCAACCTCCACCTCCCAGGTTCAAGTGATTCTCCTGCCTCAGCCTCCCCAGCAGCTGAGATTACAGGCATGCGCCACCAAGCCCAGCGAATTTTGTATTTTTAGTAGAGACGGGGTTTCTCCATGTTGGTCAAGCTGGTCTCCAACTCACATGATCCACCCGCCTCAGCCTCCCAAAGTGCTGGGATTACAGGCGTGAGCCACCGCGCCTGTCCACGTGACAGTGTTCTTTCATCATGTATATTTGTACACCAACATTTACTTGATATGTTCATATGTAGAAGGCTGAAGGCAGGTGTGTATACAAAAGCAACTGGGAGGAAACAGATGACACAGAAATGAAAAAAGCTCAGTGGACTGACCATTCTGATTGGCATTTATAAATCTAAGAATAAACATGCTTTGTAATTATGGAGCAAAGATGACAGCCATCATCTCTTCAATAAAATCATGAGCCATTACAATTTTCAAAAGTATTCGTTTTAATGACACAATCAAGAACCAGGCTGGCCATGGTGGCTCACGCCTGTAATCCCAGCACTTTCAGAGGCCAAGGTGGAAAGACTGTTTGAAGCCAGGAGTTTGAGACCAGCCTGGTCAACAGAACAAGACATGGTCTCTACAAAAAAATTTATTTATTTATTTACTTACTTACTTATTTATTGGAGACGGAGTATTGCTTAGGCTGGAGTGCAGTGGTGTGGTCTCGGCTCACTGCAACCTCTGCCTCCTGGGTTCAAGTGATTCTCCTGCCGCAGCCTCCCAAGTAGCTGGGATTATAGGCGCCCGCCACCATATCCAGCTAATTTTTGTATTTTTAGTAGAGATGGGATTTCACCATGTTGACCAAGCTGACCTCAAGTGATCTGACCACCTCAGTCTCCCAAAGTGCTGGGATTATAGGCATGAGCCACTCTGCCCAGCCTATTACAAAAAAATTTTAAAAATTAGCTGGGTGTGGTGTCGCATGCCTGTGGTCCCAGCTATTCAAGAGGCTGAAGCAGAAGGATCGGTTGAGCCCAGAAGTTTAAGGTTGCAGTGAACTATGATTGTGCCACTGTACTCCAGCCTGGGCAAAAAAGCAAGACCCTGTCTCAAAACAACCACCACAACAAAAATAACTAGAAGTAGTAATAACCTGAAATCTATTAGGGAGGTAACTGAAATTTGGAATCAATATTTTATGAGATAAAGATATTCCATGTTATGCAATTAAAGGTTAAAAAGCAGTTAACTGAATTCAAAGAACATTGGTTATTTTGAGTCTTTCAAAACCAGAAAAAAATTACATAAAAATTTGGATTTGCTGTATTTAAATTATTAAAATGTCTTTTTCTTTTTTTGATACAAGGTCTTACTCTGTCACCCAGCCTGCAGTACAATGGCAGGATCACAGTTCACCGCAGCCTTGACTTTCTGGGCCCTAAGATCAGGTAATCCTCCCACCTCAGCCTCCCGAGTAGCAGGGACTACAGACACCCACCACTACACCTTGGCTAATTTTTTTATCTTTATTTTTTGTAACCAGTCTCAAACTCTAGGCCTCAAGCCATCCTCCCACCTCCACCTCCCAAAGTGCTGAGATTACAGGCATGAGCCATTGCACCTAGTCTAGACACTAATAATGAATAAAACAGTAAAATTAATTTGCTACTCCTATATCTTTTTTTCTTTTTTTGGATGGAGTTTTTCTCTGTCACTCATGCTGGAATGCAGTGGTGTGATCTTGGCTCAATGCAACCTCCGCCTCCCAGTTTCCAGCAATTCTCCTGCCTTAAGCCTCCTGGGTAGCTGGGATTATAGGTGTGCGCCACCACATCTGGCTAATTTTTTTTATTTTTAGTCAGAGATGGGGTTTCACTATGTTGGCCAGGCTTGTCTCGAACTCCTGACCTCAAGTGATCCACCTGCCTTGGCTTCCCAAAATGCGGGGATTACAGACATGAGCCACTGTGCCTGGCTGCTATTCCTATATTCTTAACTTCTTTGTATCCAAATATTATTATCATTTTAGTGTTTAAAAAGCTCCAGGTTAAACAGAATTGCATTCTTAATATTATACTTAGTCAGGCGCAGTGGCTCACGTCTGTAATCCCAGCACTTTGGGAGGGTAAGGCGTGTGAATCACAAGGTCAGAAGTTTGAGACCAGCCTGGCCAATATGGTGAAAATACAAAATTAGCCGGGTGTGGTAACAGTCCTATAATCCCAGCTACTCAGGGGGCTGAGGCAGAGAAATTGCTTGAACCCAGGAGGTGGAGGTTGCAGTGAGCCAAGATGGTGCCACTGCACTCCAGCCTGGGTGACAGAGTGAGACTGCATCTCAAAAAAAAAAAAAAATTATTCTTAAATAAATGTACCTCTGCAATTTAGTATGCTGTTAGAACACAGTAAACCCCGGATTATGATAAATTATTGATACTATTATTTCTACATTTGGCAGTTTTCCTACTTATACAGAAATAGAGATGGAAATATTAAAGAATAGCAAACTGCAGTACCAGGTAAATACATTTTTCATCTACAGAGGTTGATAAAAGCTCAAAAAACAATCGAGATTAAAGAAGAAAAGAAAAAAAAGTGCTAAGCAGTACATTTAAAAAGGATCAAAATAATGTTTGTGTGACTTTCATGACTTTGAAAAAGAAAAATCGAAGTAGTCTTTGATTTTCCTTACCTCTGATCTCAAGATTGCATGAATGGCTTCAATTTCCTTTGTTCTAGAATCAGGTAATTCTGCTACAAGAGAAATATCAAATATTGAATATTTAATCAATACCATATGAAGTAATAAACAGGTATTTTCAGGAAAATATATTTCACTGAGTTTACACAGAATAGTAGGCTGATATGAGAGGATTCAGAAGAAAAAAATTACTTTATTTCCATAACAACATTTCACTGATACTAATGTTGTCATAAAAGTCATTCTTTTTGCCTATGCCCTCTATCTTAGGATGTCTACCTTTACCCCTTAGAAATGTTCATTAAAATTTTGCTGTGGGAAATTAAGCTTTAGAAATTAAAACTATTTCTCTGTGGGCTTATGCTGCTATAATTTTAGATGAAACTTATTCAACTGGGGCTTCAGGCCTTATTTCTAACTGTAAGAATTAAAGAAAGAGGAGACAAACACAAAGGGTGGCTTGCGAGTTAAGACAGGTTTATTTTAGAGAAAACAAACCTGAGAGGGGCATTTGGCTGAGTTAGGTTAGAGGCACACTCTCTTCCAGACTAAGAGTTTTTAAGGATTTAGGGTGGGAGAGCATATTAGAGGCTTAGACTGCCTCTGTGTTTTTTTGTAGTGCTTATCTGGGAGGGAGAGTTGTGTGTTTGTTCCATTTTTTCTGGAGTTGCAGGCATACCCCCTGAATCTGCTTTAGCTTCTCTACGTTAGTGCACCTGAAGGGAAACGAAAGTGCTTATTAAGGCCCACTGCTTTAGTGGGGCCCATTGTATGAGAGTGAAGTTTGGCAGTTATCCAAGAGACATCCCCCCACCTCCTTTTGTGCCCGAGTACCCCCTCTGTATGTGTTTTACTGTCTGCTTTTTCTGGCTGCTTGTAGTTAGAAGAGAAGTGACTTCCTTGAAATGCATGAGGCTAGAAAGAGAGCTAGAGGTCAGGTGCGGTGGCTCACGCCTGTAATCCCAGCACTTTGGGAGGCCCAAGTGGGCGGATCACATGAGATCGGGAGTTTGAGACCAGCCTGGCCAACAGGTAAAATCTCATCTCTACTGAAAATACAAAAATTAGCCAGGTATGGTGGCACATGACTATAATCCCAGCTACTCAGGAGGCTGAGGTAGAAGAATCACTTGAACCTGGGAGGTGGAGGTTGCAGTGAGTCGACGTTGCCCCACTGCGCTCCAGCCTGGGCGACAGAGTAAGACTCCGTCTCCAAAAAAAGAAGGGGAGCTGGAACTTAAAAGTGGCAGTATTTGTCTGAGATAACAGTGTACCTGCTCTGTCACTAACTTCTGCTCTTAATACTATCAAATAATGACCTCTAAACGAAGAAAAATATACTGAGAACACTTAAAGTAACATAGACGCAATTTATTAAAAATGTGAATGAGCTCAGTCTGGTTTTGTACATTTTCATTTTTTAATTTTCTCGGAGAAAGTCTCACTTCACTCTGCCACCTAGGCTGGAGTATAATGGTGTGATCATGGCTCACTGTAGCCTCAAATTCTCTCGCTTCAGCCTTCCAAGTAGTTGGAATTACAGGCACATGTGACCACACCTACCTAATTTTTTTACTTTTTTGGAGAGATGAGGTTTCACTACGTTGCCCAGGCAGGTCTCGAACTCCTAGCCTTAGGCAGTCCTCCACACTCAGCCTCCCAAAGTGCTGGGATTACAGGTGTGAGTCACCATGCATGGCCCTTGGTTTTGTATATTTTCATTTAAAGTAGAGACAGAGCCCAGCAATATCAACATGGTAACCACAAATGCTAGTAGAAAATCATCATCCAGCTGCTCTCGGTGGCTCACACCTGTAATCCCAGCACGTTGGGAGGCCGAGGCAGGTGGATCACTTGGTCAGGAGTTCAAGACAACCCTGGCCAATATGGCAAAACCCCATCTCTACTAAAAATACAAAAAAACTGGTCAGTCATGGTGGAGGGTGCCTGTAATCTGCAATCCCAGCTACTTAGGAGGTGAGGCAGGAGAAATTGCCTGAACCGGGGAGGCAGAAACTGCAGTGAGCCGAGATTGTGCCACTGCACTCCAGTCTGGGCGACAGAACAAGACTTGGTCTCAACAACAAAAAAAAAGAAAAGAAAATCATCATCCAGAGTTAGATTTTTTTTCGTAGGTACTAGTATTTTTTTCATTACTCACAGCTCCTTATTATAAAAATAACTTCTCTGGACTACAGTTTATTAAGAGTTTCCAATTTTTTGGCTTCCCTGGGCCATACTGGAAGAACTGTCTTGGGCCATACATAAAATACACTAACGCTAACAATCGCTAATGAGCTTTAAAAAAAAAAAAAAAAACGCAAAAAAAACTCTTTCTTTTTTTTTTGAGACAGAGTGTCCCTCTGTCGTCCAGGCTGGAGTGTAGTGGTACAATCCCAGCTCACTGCAACCTCCACCTCCTGGGTTCAAGTGATTCTCCCAACTCAGCCTCCCCAGTAGCTGGGACTATATGCCTGTGCCACCACGCCCAGCTAATTTTTGTATCTTTTACTAAAGAGACGAGGTTTCACCATGTGGCCATGCTGGCCTTAAACTCCTGACCTCAGGTGATCCTGAGGTCCTCCTCGGCCTCCCAAAGTGCTGGGATTACAAGCATGAGCCACCGCGCCCAGCCAGAAAAACTCATATTTTTTTTTTTTTTGGGACGGAGTCTCGTTCTGTCGCCCAGGCTGGAGTGCAGTGGCCGGATCTCAGCTCACTGCAAGCTCCGCCTCCCGGGTTTATGCCATTCTCCTGCCTCAGCCTCCCGAGTAGCTGGGACTACAGACGCTCGCCACCACACCCGGCTAGTTTTTTGTATTTTTTAGTAGAGACGGGGTTTCACCGTGTTAGCCAGGATGGTCTCGATCTCCTGACCTCGTGATCCGCCCATCTCGGCCTCCCAAAGTGCTGGGATTACAGGCTTAAGCCACCGCGCCCGGCCAAAACTCATAATATTTTAAGCAAGTTTGTGAATTTGTGTTGGGTCTCATTCAAAACCCATCCTAGGCCACATGTGGCCTGCAGACCACAGGTTGGAGAAGCTTGGTTTAAATCAAAAGAAGCATGCAATAATTACAGTGACAAACACTCTTGTTTAGAAAATCACCAGGGAGGGTTACATCTGTGGTTGGTTGTATGTCTTGCTTGAAACTATGAAAGGACTGTTTAATTGCTACTGTGAAGAGGACAAGGTATAATCTAATTTGTTTAGGAAGGTAATTGTTAAAAGCAGCAACTATTTTAAAGACGGATTTTACAAGTTCATGCAAACTTCATACCCTCCCCCACAAGAAAAACTTGGCCTTTTTAGGTATAAAGGGGAGATATTATGCAGACAAAAATATTCTGGCTTTGTCAATGAGGGCAAATATGACATTTACCCTTCATTAATGTTTACAATTTGCTAGGCACAATTCCAGTCATTTTGCACTCATGATTTCATTTAATACTCTCAACCTCACAATAGATATGATTATCCCTGTTTAAAAGATAAGGAAACTGTGCTTTTTGGAGGTTCATTTCTAATAATTTGCCCCAAATCCCACAACTTGTAATGCACAAAAGCAGAATTTCAACCCATGTCTCTCTGATTTAAAAGCCCAAGCTCCTAACCTTGAATAAATCAGTAGTGTTAGGTAAAATTGCAACCTTCTGATATTACAAATATGGATGGCTTTTAAGTTGTCTCCATAGTGCTATTTTGGAACTGTTTTATTTTGCATTACTGACACAGGGTAAACACTAATAAATACTTGTTGAATGAATAAAAGAACTGTAGTCTGACCCTCCTTTCCCTTTATTTTTTTGAGACAGGGTCGTCTCTGTCACCCAGGCTGGAGTTCAGTGGTGCAATCACAGCTCACTGGAGCCTTGAACTCCTGGGCTCAAGCAAACCTCCCATCTCACCTCCCAAGTAGGTGAGACTATAGGCACATACCACCATGCCCAGCTAAAAACTTTTTGTAGAGATGAGATCTCCCTACGTTGCCCAGGCTGGTCCCCAACTCCTGGCTTTAAGCTATCCTCCCACTTGGGCCTACCAAAGAGCTGAGATTACAGGTGTGAACCACCACACCCGGCCAGACTCCTATTTTTAAAAATTTACAAAATCAATAAATTAGGTGTTAAGCAAGTCTCACTGAAATACAAAGGGAAAAGAATAAAGGCATTAAGCAACTTTGCAGATTTCTCATCACCCACTTATGCCATTTTTATTAATAAGCATCTACTATGTGCCAAAAGCAAGGTGCCACATATTTGGGAATATAAAGAGCAAAAAAATTCAGTCCCCACCCTGGGCATCAGGAAAACAGATAAACTATAACTCAACATGTTAAATGCTGTCAGGGAGAGATCCACAAAGTTCTGTTAGAACACAGATCACCAAATTCAACTCAACAACTCAACCTGTGTGGGAGTCAGAATGGTTCACCAAATACTTAAGTACCTGACATGTGAGCAGGGTTGTACAGGAAAATTGTTTTCTGGGTGAAGGAGGAAATAGAGAAGAAAGGGCTTTCCATACAGAGGCTTGAAGTTGTGTAGGTGCCTGACAAAATCCCACATGACAGAAGCTGTGCGTATAAGCAAGCTTATGTATGTGCACATGTACAGCAACTGGTATGGCAACTAGAAGAGGTTCACTGAAGGTCAGTCACAGTGGCTCATGCCTGTAATCCCAGCACTCCGGGAGGCCGAGGCGGGAGGATCACCTGAGGTCTCAGGAGTTCAAGACCAGCCTGGCCAACATGGTGAAACCTCATCTCTACTAAAAACACAAAAATTAGCTGGGTGTGGTGGCACACGCCTGTAATCCCAGCTACTTGGGAGGCTCAGGTAGGAGAATTGCTTGAACCCAGGAGGCGAAGGTTGCAGTGAGCCAAGATCATGCCACTGCATCCAGCCTACGCAACAGAGTGAGATTCCATCCAAAACTGAGAGGTTTGGATTTTGTTCTGTAACAGGGTCAAGAAATTTTTAAGCAGGTTTGTTTTTAAAAAGTAACTGACAATACAATTGAAAATGGACTGGAGTAGGGAGAAATGGGTGACAGGACATGAAAGACGAATAGTCCCTGGGAAAGATTATAGGGATCAAAAGAATAAGGAGTAATAAAGGAACGGACAATTCTGGCATAGGATAAACAAGATTTCATGACCAACTGGAAGTAGGAGATGAAAAAAGACATAAAACAAAGACATGAAGAGTTACAGTTTAGGAAACTGAGAATGAAGCCATTAAGATTGAGAAAATAGCACATTTGGCAGGAAAACAAAATGAATACCACCTTAAACCTGGAAGACATCCAGGTTGAGGGATGCACATTCTCTGGCTTAGGGTCAAAGGGACAGCCAACCGTTTTCCCCTATCTAGGATATAAGGAGCGACTAGTCATTTCCCATAGTTATCCAGCTCTTCTGTGCTTCTGACTGCCCTCAAGGTCCCATGCTTTCCCCAACACATAAAGACGCCCTTTCATTTCTATACCCAAATCTGTCTCACTGATGCACCTTTATGGCATGGGGAACCTCAAGCGGTAAAGTGGATTTCGGTAACTCCCCAGTCTATTCTTCCTTCCATCTAAATAGACCCACAGAAACTCAAAACATAAGCATTATCTTTCTATCAAACCATCTTTCCCGATTTCAACCAAATAAATATGAAGGACCTGTTAAATAAGCAATTAAACAAAACTAAGCCAAAATACTAATTTATTAAATTTATTTATAAGAAATACAATTGTCAAAGCAGCAGCTCTCACCCAGAACAGTCCATTATCTCCCTGGAGCAGACTTAGATTGAAACTTAAAAACTGTTTCGATCCAAACATTGCTTACTGAAATGCCAAGAAATCAAAATAGTAATTAATGGATAGTAATTAATGTAGCCATTGATTACCATGTAACTCTGGGTCACTACTGTGTGTGACTCAATCTTGTTTTACTAACAAGATTGAGGACTTCAAAAATGAGTGAAGATTGCTAAGGGTACCTTAATAATAGGGTTGTCTTCCCTAGTCTACTGTCGAAATACGGACGAAATGAGCGACTATACACAAAAATACATTCTCAGCTGGAACGCTACAATGTATCATCACAATAAGGAAAAGTAAAAAATAATTAAATGGAAAAATATGGACGTGTTTCATAACATACTCAAGACAGAAAAGAGCAAAACTCACCGAATGTTTAAATTATGAGTTATTTCAACTGTTACAAAAATAGAACACATATACAATTCTTTAAACTGTGTCAGAATACAGGGAAGTAAGAATGAGCTCAGACCCCAAACTGAGGGCAAAGTGGTGGGCGTGGATAAACCAAACAAAAATAAATTCGACATAACGTAGGAGCAGTTTCACTCTACTGTACTTTGAGATATCCAGAATATTTAAAGGAGGAGAACCAGGAGTCTTCCCCTGGCCCCCAGTGGTCTTTCATCATAGAAAATCTGTTGAGAAGAGGCAAGAGGAGGTGTGTGAAGAAAAAAGGGAGGAGCAGCATTCCTTGGCGACCTGTCCGCGTCTCCTGACTGATGGAAGTAGGGACCAAACGGACGTTCCCAGGGTCTTAGAAAAGCCCTCCCTTCCCTCGCTCCAGCTGTTACCTTCCACTTCCTCCGTGCCCTCCATCAGCATATCCTTTGTAAAGTTTGAAATCTGGCCAGTGAGGGAAGCCAGGCTGCCCCCGACATGACCCAGAGACTGGCCCAATCCGGAGCCGAGGCCCCCAAGCCAGGACGACATCGCAGCGAGTTTAGAGAACGACCTGGTCCCCTCGGGAAAAAAAAAAAAAAAAAAAGTTTAGCGCCGTCGGACGATCGGACCAAATATCCTTGAACGCCTGCCTTCGCGAGACCGGATACGATATCACAAAGCGGGGTTCTCAAGCAAGGCCGGCTCCAGGTTCTGCCTAGCAACGCAGAGGCCTGGTCTGGAATTTTACCAGGGTCCCGCCTCTAGTGACACAGTCACCCACGGAGGGCCTTCTGCTCATTCCCGCCGTCCAGATTGGGCCACTTCTTCCTCAGCTCTAGTGAGTTTCCCCAGTTCCGTGGGCTACTCCTGCCAACTCAACGCCGGCCGCCATGACACTCGCTCGGAAAGCGGCAGCGGATCATAGAAAGGCGTCGCGGTGGCGTAGACAGGCCCCGCGAAGCCGCCGGACGTGTCCGTGGCGCAAGGGAGGCTGGGATCGCGGAGGACCGCGCGCCGGTTGGATTGACTGCCGCTAGCGCCTAGCGCAAGGTTAGGTACACGCAGCCGGCCGGCTTTGGCTGGGGTAGGAATGGCCTGGATAACTGGGGCATCGCGGCGCTTCTCGGACTCCTGCAGCTGCGTTTCAAACCAGAGCCGACCCTTGGTGGGTAGTCGGGGGACCCTGCGAACCCTCCTTGTGTTGTTGAAACCTAATGTTTTAACTGGGACTACCTCCAGCGGTGCCTGGAGACTTGGCGGGGACTTTCCATTGCGCAGGAAGCGGCTTCAAATAACTTACACGCCTCACTGTATCGATTAGCTGCTCCGTGACAGGCACTATGGTAGGAACTGAGGCTGCAAAGATAGAACGGACGGGTTACAAAAAAAAAAAAAAAAAAAAAGAAAGAAAAAGAAAAAAGAAAGAAAGAAAAGGAAAAAAAAAGGATGGGTTGAAAATTCAGGTGTCCAAGCAGGAAACACACTTTCCTTCTATAGGAGAAATCTCTGGTGCCTTTATAGCTCACAGTTGAAACCCTACCTTCTTTAACATAGGATGAGCTATTTCCGTGAAGCTGCCCTCACCCAAGTAGTTAAAAAACGGTCAACCGTTTTTCAAAATGACTCTTTAAAGGACAGCAGGGCAACTTAATAGAGAAGTGCCATTTAGTGTCAACGCTCCTATGGTATTGGCGGCACTCGCTATGCAAGTGCTACACCTCCCTCAGTCCTGTTAGCCACACTGTGGCTGTAACACAGTGTCCTGCCTTGCTTGCTTCCTTCTCTAAAGGAAGAAAAGTTGTCATGTGACTTTCAAGCAATTGGTGCAGGATACGTGGACACACAGCATCTAGCCAGGGAGACTTCCACAGTTTTGGTTTCAAAAGGATATAGATCTGCAGTTCTTTTAAGCATAGCAATAGGTATACTGGCATCTTTCACTTTGATTGTATTCACAAGAGGGGCTACTGCAGATTGCACAGTTTGTGAACAGAACATTGGGAATGCCTCCAGTATTTGAGATCTGATAGCACCAGGCAATAGTAGTTCTCCCTGAAAGCTGAATTTTTTTTTTTTTTTTTTTTGATATGGAGCCTCGCTCTGTGACCCAGGCTGGAGTGCAGTGGTGAGATCTCGGCTCACTGCAACCTCCGCCTCCTGGGTTCAAGCGATTCTCCTGCCTCAGCCTCCGAAGTAGCTGGGACTACAGGCGCCCATTCTTCATTTTACTAATGAGAAACCAGTGCCCAGAAATGTTAAGTAACCCATCCAAGGTCATACAGCTAATAAGTGACAGACCCAGGCAGTCAGGCTTCGGAGTCTGCACATCTAACCACTGGGCTATGATGTTCACATGAATGCAGGGAAAGCATTTAATAAACACTTAAAGAATGAGATGTAAATTTTATTTTAAGCACATTCAGATATCCAGTGTGACTCCTGGATGTTTAAAAAAAAAAAAAAAAAAAGCAGGGCCGGGGGCAGTGGCTTACGCCTGTAATCCCCAGCACCTTGGGAGGCCAAGGCAGGCGGATCACCTGAGGTCAGGCCTTCAAGACCAGACTGGCCAACATGGTGAAACCCCATCTCTACTAAAAATACAAAAATTAGCCAGGTGTGGTGGCAGGCACTTGTCACACGCGTCTATGTGAAGAGACCACCAAACAGGCTTTGTGTGAGCAATAAAGCTGTTTATTTCACCTAGGTGGAGGTGGGCTGAGTCCGAAAAGAGAGTCAGCAAAGGGAGCTAAGGGTGGGGCAGTTTTATAGGATTTAGGTAGGTATTGGAAAATTACAGTAAAAGGGGGTTGTTCTCTGGTGGGCAGGGGTGGAGGTCACAAGGTGCTGGGTGTGGGAGCTTCTGAGCCAGGAGAAGGAATTTCAAAAGGTAATGTCATCAGTTAAGGCGGGAACCAGCCATTTTCACTTCTTTTGTGATTCTTCAGTTGCTTCAGGCCATCTGGACGTATATATGCGCAGGCTTGGGCTCAGAGGCCAGACATTCCTGTCTTCTTATATTAATAAGAAAAATAAAATAGTGTTGAAGTGTTGGGGCAGTGAAAATTTTGTGGGGTGGTATGGAGAGATAATGGGCGATGCTTTTCAGGGCTGCTTCAAGTGGGATTAGGGGCGGCGTGGGAACCTAGAGTGGGAGAGATTAAGCTGAAGGAAAATTTTGTGGTAAGGGGTGATATTGTGGGGTTGTTAGAAGGAGCATTTATCATATAGAATGATTGGTGATGGCCTGGATGTGGTTTTGTATGAATTGAGAAACTAAACGGAAGACACAAGGTCCAAATAAGAGAAGGAGAAAAACAGGTATTAAAGGACTAAGAATAGGGAGGACCCAGGACATCCAATTAGAGAGTGCCCAAGGGGGTTCAGTATAATTGGTTGGCAAGTTTTTGGGCTCTATTACTGAGTTTTTTTATGTTGTCATACACCAGGCCAGATTGATTTACGTAAAAACAATACTCTTCATTTAAAAATATACAGAGCCCTCCTTTTTCAGCAGTAAGTCAAGGCCTTGGCGGTTTGGAGGACAACTGCAGCTAGAGAGTCAACTTGGGCCTGAAGGACTGATAAAGTTTGTGATATGTCTGTGATGCTAGCAGAGAAGTCATTAGAGAGGCTATGGAAGGTTGTGACAGAGGTTGAAATGCCTGCTATTCCAGTACTGAGAGCAATAGTGGAGGTAGAAAGTCCTAAACCGACAAGCAAGGGAATTAGTGGAATAACTCTTTTTTTGTCGTATCAGTGTCATAAGGGGAAGAGGAAGTTTATGCCACCCTCTACCTCTCCCCAGCTATCTCCACCATACTATCAATCTTATCATAAGGGGAACAGGAAGCTCTTCAGTTCCATTTGCAAATTGAATTTTGGGAGTAAGGAAAACTAGTGTACATGTGCCTGTCCAATTAGCAGGTAGATACATGTAGGTAGAGGATCCACAGAGGAAGAAAAAGCCTTGTGCAAGGCAAAACTGGAAATGCAAAGTAAAAAGATGAGAAGGAGTGCTGAAAGGGGTGTGTTTTACCCAGACTCCTAGGGCTCCAGCTAGGGCGGCAGCCATCAGAGGTTGTAATGGGGACTGACGCAGTAACTGTGTAGAGGGGGAGGTTCAATTTTCATGGTGTATGAGAAAACGTTGAGTGTCTACGAGCAACCTTTCAGTGTTATTTCTGGGGCTGGGTATAAGTAAACAAGAAGAAGGCCTGGGAGGACAGTCTCATGAGCAAGGGGAAGGTAGCCAAGGATGGAGTGAAATACAGGGTAAGTGTCTTCCTAAGCAGGAATTACTGCTAATGTTTTTAAGTTTGCCTGTATTGATAGAGGGCTTATCTGTAATATGGAGCTGGAAGGCTCCAGTTGTTTCAGTGATGCGTGTAGTTGGACTTTGGAGATAAAGAGTGAAGGAACATCGAGAAGGTGAAAGGTTACCCAGGGGAATTCCAGTGGGTCTTTGCCGAGAGATACATAAAGGAGCGGCCACAGGAATAGTAGTTTGTGTTGTGAGGGGTCCAAATATGGGGGGAGTAGAGTTGATAGAAGGAGAAAGGTTTTTTAAGTAAGTGTGGAGGATGGCAGCAGCTTGCTCATGTGAAATGTCTGGGGAGGTCTTGCTGGACCTGTCTAGAAAGTAAAGAAATTCTTTAGGAGGGTAAAGGTGAGGGCTGTTAAAGGAAGTTCGGAGGTGTACGGAGACAGGAGATGTTGACCAGTCTGTATGTAAGGTGGGGACAGCTGTGTAGGCACAAGAAGAAAGGGAAATGCAAAGCCAGCAATTGTTCGCTAAGGAGGAATTAGAAACGGCTAGGAGAGAGTGAGTAAGATTGATAGTATGGTGGAGATAGCTGGGGAGAGGTAGAGGGTGGCATAAGGATGGGAATGAGAATAAGAGTGAGTATAAAAGTAAGGAATAGAGCTTCATCAGGGTGGAAGTATTGGAGGGTGCCCTGCCAGCAAAGATCATCTATCCACTTTAAGAGGGAGTTAAGAGTGGCAGTTTGGGGATAGCACCAGGAGATATCAGCTGTGATGGCTTAGAGAAACTGTAAACGGGCAGTGTAAACAAAAGCGGGGCATTTACGAGTAATTGAGAATGGTGAATAGGAGTATGACTAGACAGAAGATAGTAGGGATGACAAGTTTTTGGGGCACAGTCCAAATAGTGAGGGTGACTGTGTAAAGCCCTGTTGCAAAAAGTAGGGTAAGGACGAACAGACCTAATAGAATGAAGAGATGTATTAGGCTCATGAGGGTTATTACTGTTCTTCAGAAATGCAAGTGAGTTTAACGGAAGTAGGGGAGTGTTTGCGACTTCCAAGAGGAGGAGGAGGGATTAGTCTGGCTGTCCGACAAATACAGCTTTATTCTGGAACGGTGAACCCAGTGGGAGGATCCTGCAGGTGGATGGCAGTCGGGGTACTATAGATGACTAAGTACGGTTTGGTCCATTGAGGTTGTAGCGTGTGAGGGATCAGGTTTTTAACAAGAACTGATCATCCAGCTAGAGTGTCTTCATATGGCTGGGAATCTCGAGTAGGCAAGAGAAGATTAGCAGCCTGGTGAATTTCCTGTCTAGCCTGCTGGAGGACTAGAAGATTGTCACCTAGAGGGCTGGTGTCTGGGACAAGGTTGGGGCCGAGCAAGAAACTGCATCCATTTAAAAGTTCAAATCGACTGTACCCTGTAACATCTTGAGGACAGGCTCTAATTCTGAGAAGGGCAAGAGGTAAAAGTACTGTCCAGTCCTTTTAAAGTTGGAGGCTGAGCTTGGTGAGGTGTGTCTTTAAAAGACCATTAGTCCGTTCTACGTTTCCTGATGATTGAGGACAGTAAGGGGTATGAAGTTTCCCCTGAATACCAAGAGCCTGAGAAACTGCTTGGGCGATTTGACTAGTAAAGGCTGGTCCATTATTGGACTGTATAGAGGTGGGAAGGCCAAACTGAGGAATTATGTCTGACAGAAGGGAAGAAATGACCACGTGGCCTTCTCAGACCCTGTGGGAAAGGCCTCTACTCATCAAGTGAAAGTGTCTACCCAGACCAAGAGGTATTTTAGTTTCCTGACTCGGGACATGTGAGTAAAGTCAATTTGCCAGTCCTGGGCAGGGGCAAATCCCCGAGCTTGATGTGTAGGGAAGGCAGGGGGCCTGAATAATCCCTGAGGAGTAGTAGAACAGCAGATGGAACACTGAGAAGTGATTTCCTTGAGGATAGATTTCCACGTTGGAAAGGAAATGAGAGGTTCTAAGAGACGGGCTAGCAGCTTTTAACGTACATGGAAGAGGTTATGAAACGACAATAGAATAGAATGGGCCAGTGAGGTTGGAAGGAGATATTTTCCTTGGTCTAAGAACCATTTGCGTTATGTGGGAAGAGATTGATAGGTGGAAGTTTCAGTCTGTGAGTAGGTGGGAGTGACTGATGAGAAGGAGAAAAACTGGCCATGAGGGACAGAAGTTGGAACGCTAGCTGCTGCTTTAGCTGCCTTATCAGCATAAGCGTTGCCCAGAGCAATAGGATCTGATGCCTTTTGATGGCCCCTGTAGTGAACGACTCCAGCTTCCTTTGGAAGTAAAGCAGCCTTGAGAAGAGTTTTTATTAAAGAGGCATTAATGATGGAGGACCCTTGCGTAGTGAGGAAACCTCTTTCTGCCCATATAACAGCATTGTGGTGCAGGATATGGAAGGCATATTTAGAGTCAGTTTATATTGACAGGTAGTCCTTTTGCACGAGTGAGGGCTTGAGTTAAGGCAATGAGTTCGGCTTGCTGAGAGGCAGTGGAGGGGGGCAGAGCGGTAGCCTCAAGGATAGATGTGGAAGATACTACTATAGCATAGCCTGCCTTTGCTGGTGAATGGCAATTAGGCCTGCCATCAGTAAACCAAGTGTGATCAGGGTGAGGAACAGGAAAGAAGGAAATACGGGGAAATGGAGTGAATGCCAGGTGGATTAGAGAGATACAGTCATGGGGATCAGGTGTGGGATCAGGAATAATGTGGGGGCTAGCCTAAAACAGTAAGGTCAAGTTGTTTGGACAGAAAGGCTACAAGGCACAGTCCTGGCTCTTGTGTAAGAATTCCGACCACACAGCCCTGCACTTCGGCTGTGTGTAATGAAAAAAGAGTTGGGATGAGTTAGGGAGAACTAGTGTGGGAGCAGCTTTTAGGGCTGTTTTTTAAGGAATGGAAAGGGAAGTGGGGAAAGGACATAGGATTTATGGGGTCAGCTAGGTTTGCTTCTGTGAGTTTATATAATGGTTTTGTTAGGATGGCACAACCAGGTTTCCAAAGGCAAAAATATCCAACCATGCCCAGGAAGGAAAGGAGTTGTTGTTTTGTAGAAGGGGTTGGGGTTTGAGAGATCAGTTGGACATGATAGGCAGGGACAGCATGTGTGTTTTTATGAAGAATTATGCCGAGGTAGGTAACGGATGGAGAAGAAATTTGAGCTTTGGAGGGAGATACCGTATATCCCTTGGAGAATAAATGTTGAAGGAGCAGGAGGGTGTTTTGTTGAGAAGATTCAAAGGAGGGGCTACAAAGTTGAACGTCATCACTATATTGAATAAGGTGAGAAGTGAAGGAGTGGAAAGTAAATCATGAGAAAGAGCTTGGCTGAAGTAATGAGGGCTGTCCCTGAAGCCTTGTGGCAGTACAGCCCAGGTAAGCTGCTGAGACTGATGGGTGTCAGGGTCAGTTCAGGTAAAAGCAAAGAGAGGCTGGGACAAGGGGTGTAGGGGAATAGTGAAAAAAGCATCTTTAAGATCAAGAATGGAATAGTGAGTTGTGGAGGAAGGTACTGAGGACAAAAGAGTGTACGGGGTTGGGCACCACAGGGTGGATAGGCAAAACAATTTGGTTGATAAGGCCCAGATCCTGAATTAACCTGTAAGACTTGTCTGGTTTTTGAACAGGTAAAATGGGAGAATTTTAAGAAGAGTTTATAGGTTTTAGAAGCCCGTGCTGTAGCAGGCGAGTGATAACAGACTTCAATCCCCTTAAAGCCTGTTGTGGGATGGGATACTGGCGTTGAGCCGGGTAAGGGTGATTAGGTTTTAATGGGATAGTAATGGGTGTTTGATCAGTTGCCAGGGAGGGAGTGGAGGTGTCCCATTGTGGGTTAAGGTGGGGGGATAAGAGAGGAAGACGCAAAGGAGGCTTTGGGTTGGGAAGAAGGTTGGCAATGAGAGGTGGCTGTAGTCCAGGAATAATCAGGGAAGCAGATAACTAGGTTAAAATGTCTCAGCCTAATAAGGGAACTGGGCATGTGGGGATAACTAAAAAAGAGTGCATAAAAGAATGTTGTCCAAGTTGGCACCAGAGTGGGGGAGTTTTAAAGGGTTTTGAAGCTTGGCTGTCAATACCCACAACAGTTATGGAGGCAAGGGAAACAGGCCCTTAAAGAGAAGGTAATGTGGAGTGGGTAGCCCCCATATCAGTTAAACAGGGGATGGACTTACCCTCCACTGTAAGAGTTACCCAAAGCTCAGCATCTGTGATGGTCCAGGGGGCTTCTGAGGCAATCGAGCAGTGTCGGTCTTCAGCTGCTAAGCCGAGAAGATCTGGGAAAGAGTCAGTCAGAGAGCCTTGGGCCAGAGTTCCAGGGGCTCTGGGAGTATCTGCCAGGTTGGACAGTCCGATTTCCACTGGAGTCCTGCACAGATGGGACATGGCTTAGGAGGAATCCTGGGCTGCGGGCATTCCTTGGCCCAGTGGCCAGATTTCTGGCACTTGAAGCAAGATCCTGGGGTAGGCGGTCCTGGAGGAATGCCTGACCACTGCGGTTCAGGCATTTGGAAGGTCTTGTGTGCTGGAGATGTGGCTGGGGTTTGTCTCACAGTGGAGGCAAGGAATTGCAACTCAGAAATATGTTGCTACTTGGCTGCCTCTACTCTGTTATTGTACACCTTGAAGGCAAGGTTAATTAAGTCATGTTGTGGGGATTGAGGGCCAGAATCTAATTTTTTGGAGCTTTTTCTAATGTCAGGAGTGGGTTGGGTAATAAAATGCATGTTGAGAATAAGACGGCCTTCTGGCCCTTCTGGGTCTAGGGTGGTAAAGCATCTAAGGGTTGTTGCCAAACAGGCCATGAACAGGGTTGAGTTTTTATATTTGATGAAAAAGAGTCTAAACGCTAACTGATTTGGGAGAGGTCGGATAAAGAAAAAGGAGCATTAACCTTGGCTATGCCTTCAGCTCCAGCCACCTCTTTAAGAGGAAATTGTTGGGCAAGTGGGGGAGGGCTAGTCAAGGAAAGAAACTGTAAGCCAGATGGGATGTTAGGAGGGGGTGATAAAAGGATTATAGGGTGGGGGAGTGGAGGCTGAGGAAGAATTGGGACCTGGGTCAGCCTAGCGAGGAGCAGCCTGGGGAAGAGGGGAGAGGTCAGATGAATCCGTAGAAAAGGAGGACGCAAAGGACTCAGAGCTTGGGGTGGAGACTGAAGGAAGAGACAGGAGAGAAAGAAGAAAGATTCGGAACGAGTCACTTTGGGAGCAGAGACTAGGGAGGGACCAATGTGTAAAAGAATGTGTGGATGTCAGGCACCTTAGACCATTTGCCCATTTTTCGACAAAAATTATCTAGATCCTGTAGGACAGACAAATTGAACGTGCCATTCTCTGGCCACTTGGAACTACTGTCGAGTTTGTATTAGGGTCAAGCAGTATTGCAGAAGAAAATAAGACTTTTAAGTTTTAGGTCAGGTGTGAGTTGAAGAGGTTTTAAGTTCTTGAGAACACAGGCTAAGGGAGAAGAAGGGGGAATGGCGGGCGGAAGGTTGTCCATAGTGAAGGAGGTAAGTTTAAAGAGAAAGGTAGAGACACAGAAAAGGGGGTGGGTGAGCAGCCAAAGCAGGCGTCCCCGCAATTGACTTGCCACCAAGGGAATGTGGGTGAATGACCAAGGAAGGTGCCCCCCGATGATCAGTCACCAATGGAGTGTGAGCGAAAAATCAGGCAGGTGTCCCCACAGTGATTAAACACCAAGGGAAGACTGTCTTCCTGAGTCTGTGACCAGCGCCAGAGTTTTGGGTCCATGGATAAAATGTGTCTCCGTTGTCTCTACTAGAGAGGAAAAAGAACTGGAATTGGAAGGACAGGGAGACTGAAGGGTAGCAAGAGAGGGAGATTGAAGGGTAGCAAGAGAGGCTGGAAAAGACCGCTTACCTGATTTGAAATTCATGAGCTGTTCCTTGGGCTGGTTGGTCTGAGGACCCAAGGTCGCAAGTGGATCTCCTCATGGAGTGAGGGCGAGGACAGGGGACTGGTCTCCCAGAGGAGTCCTCCTGTCAGGTCTTCGGCACCAAATGTCACACACATCCATGTGAAGAGACCACCAAACAGGCTTTGTGTGAGCAACAAGGCTGTTTATTTCACCTGGGTGAAAAAGAATGAGACATGTAAGTATCTGGGAAAGAGCAATCCAGGCAGAAAGAAACAGCTGATGCAAGTACTTTGAGGCAGGAGAATCCTTGGCAGGTTAGTAAATTAGAAGGAAGGTAAGGATAGCTAGTGCAGAAAATTAGAAGGAAGGCAAGGATGGCTAGTGCAGAAATTAAGTAATTAACATAAAAGCTATGTCCTAAAAGTTTCTCATGGGGGATTTCTTTCTGTGAGATAGACTATGACCCAAGAAACTTAATAAATAATGTGATAAATAATGCGATGTGATGTCTTGGATGTGCTTCAAAATAATGGAAGTTGACTTTGCTCCCGTGTGTGTGTGTCTGTGTGTGTGTTTGTATGTGTGTATAATAGAGGTGGGGTAGGTGAAACAAGAATTGTCAGGAACTGATAATTGTTGAAGCTGGGTGGTGGGTACATAAGGTTCATTGAACAAGTCTTTTGCTTTTGCATATGTTTGAAATTTTTTATAATAAAAAGTTAAAAGACATACAAGTTTGATAGCATTTGAGCTGAAGACATCTCTTCCTTTTTCTGCAAAATATCTCAGTAGCGAATACATTGCTCTTCATCACTCATTAAGCAGCAAAACAAACCCAGCACAATTGAACATAATATCTCAAACAGCCTATGAACCTCAGTGGCTACAGGTGGTGGGATCAAAGCTGCCCAGCTGAAATTTCAAACCCAGGACAATGGATAGAACAGGAAAAAAGACAAAAAATAACTTATTAGCTGCAAGCTGCTTTCCATTACTCAAGCAGTGGGATCATCAGTATTCCTTAAGGAAAAACAATTCATCTGTTTTTTGTTTTTTGTTTTGAGATGGAGTCTCACTCTGTCACCTGGGCTGGAGTGCAGTTGTTTGATTTCAGCTCACTGCAACCTTCGCCTTCCAGGTTCAAGTGATTCTCCTGCCTTAGCCTACTGAGTAGCTGGGATTACAAGTGTGCACCACTGCGCCCAGCTAATTTTTTGGCTGGTCTGGAACTCCTGACCTCAAGTGATCCATCCGCCTTGGCCTCCCAAAGTGATAGGATTACAGGCATGAACCACTTTACTCAGCCAGTTCATCTGTTCTGAGAAAACCATCAAAATGAATTTATTTATGAAACTATAAAGCAAAAACTCAGTTTTAAAGTAGACTTTAAAATTTAGTCTGATATTTTTCTGAATTTCTAAGCATTAGGCTTATGATTGTCATTTTATTATTTTATACATTACCAACTTACGGAAAAAAAAAAAGATTTAGCACTCTGGTATTTCCCTTTATTTCCCTTGCTTCTGGGCTTTCAGTATGGTGATATCATAATTATTGGTAAAGTAAGTAATCAATGCTTACCTTATATGACTATGTAAGTCTTATTCATTGCAGCTGAGTCAAATGTTGTACCAAGATTATATTGCCTTTTCTACCTTTTGTTCTTCCTGAAATTAACAGGTTCCATTTTTTAAATTTGCACAATTTACCATTACTACAGAATCTTTCTAAAACTTACCCAGAGAATTATAAAGTGCTTCTGTTTTCAACAAAACATCAAGAATTCTATCAATTGGCTAGACTCAGTTCTCTCTACCCAGGACCCTGTTTTCCTGCTCTACTCTCCTCTGATTATTCTCTGTGCCTTGTTTTCTTCCAAGAAGCTTATCAGATCTTCTCTTTATTTCTGATGCTCTGAAATTAATAATGGTGTACTTTGATGTGAGTTTGCTTTTGTTTCATACATTATGCTGGGCACCCTGAGCCCATTCAAAAAGGGCTTTTAGTTCTGCGAATTATTTTAACTCTCTCTCTCTCTCTATATATATATATATTTTTTTTTAGTGATGAATGTCTCCTCTCTAGGGAATCTGCTGTTTCTTTTTTCTTTCTTTCTTTTTTGAGATGGAGTCTCTCTCTGTCACCCAGGCTGGAGTCCAATGGCATGATCTTGGCTCACTGCAACCTTCCCCTCCCAGGTTCAAGCAATTCTTCTGTCTTAACCTCCTTAGTAGCTGGGATTACAGGCATGCGCCACCACGCCTGGCTGATTTTTGTATTTTTAGTAGAGATGGGGTTTCACATGTTGGTCAGGCTGGTCTCGAACTCCTGACCTTGTCATCACCTGCCTTGGCCTCCCAAAGTGCTGGAATTACATGAGCCACCACACCCAGCCTCTTTCAAAGAGTTTTAACCACACCTCCTGATTTCAGTCTACATCTAACCCCACCTCCCGGGATACTTGTTGCTTTCCTTTCCTGCATATTGCTAGGAACTCTTAAACACTGAGTATCCAGCTTCCTGGTTCTGGTCATTCTTGCATCAACTTGTCATCTTCCAAAAAACAAAAAAATGTTAGCATCTCTCGCTGGGCGCGGTGGCTCATGCCTGTAATCCCAGCACTTTGGGAGGCCAAGGCGGGCGGATCACCTGAGGTTGGGAGTTTGAGACCACTCTGACCAACATGGAGAAACTCTGTCTCTACTAAAAATACAAAATTAGCTGGGTATGGTGGTGCATGCCTGTAATCCCAGCTGCTCAGGAGGCTGAGGCAGGAGAATCGCTTGAACCCAGGAGGTGGAGGTCGCAGTGAGCCGGAGAGTGCACCATTGCACTCCAGCCTGGGCAACAAGAGCGAAACTCTGTCCCCCCACCGCACCCCCCCAAAAAAGGGAAAATTTAGCATTTCTCTTCTGTTGTTGTCTCACCTGGAAATGACTGATAATTATTCCCTAAAGTCTGTTCTCCCTTTCATATATAGTAATTGAGCCCCCACTTTTTACCTGGATGCATGACAGCCAAGATGCCAGTGTCCCTATTGCACCCGCTCATCCCTTTACCACTTTTGTGCACACCAGCCAGCACCTGTGTCTGTCAGCAGACTGCCTCCAGGCTACTGGAGCCCATACTTTCCAGGTGCCCGGAGAGCTGAAACACAACCTTATTCAGCCAGAGTTGAAAATTCTGCAGCTTGCCTGTCCTGTTTTGGACAACTCTAAGATGTGAATATCCTGCCTCCAAACTGTCTGCAGGACTGAGGCTTTGCTTGATAGGATCCCCTTGCTTGGCTTCCTTCCTTTCCATTTTCCACTTTCTTACTCCCCTATGCCCTTTCCGTTTCTTCCTGGAACACTTTTAAAAAATCATTTTCGGCCAGGCGCAGTGTTTCACGCCTGTAATCCCAGCACTTTGGGAGGCCGAGGCGGGCAGATCACCTGAGGTCAGGAGTTTGAGATCAGCCTGGCCAACATAGTGAAACCCTGTCTCTACTAAAAATACAAAAAAAAAAAAAAAAAATAGCCGGGCATGGTGGCACATGCCTGTAGTCCCAGCTATTTGGGAGACTGAGGCAGAAGAATTGCTTGAACCTGGGAGGCAGAGGTTGCAGTGAGCCGAGATCATGCCACTGATCTCCAGCCTGGGTGACAGAGTGAGACTCCATCTCAAAATAAATTAATTAAATAAGTAAATAATCATTTTCACAGGAATCCTCGTCTCAGGATCTGCCTGTAGGGTACTCAAGCTAAGATGCATGGCAACCCAGAATAAAAACCACCTTGTAGCTAGTAGTTGTCATGTTAAGCTCTGGCCAATATAATGTAAATGGAAGGGGTATGCACAACTTTGAGAAGGTAACCTGAAAGAAAAGGTACATAGACTTTTTCTGCCCTCCTTTTTTTTTTTTTAAATTGTTTGAGATGGGGTCTCACTCTGTTGCTCAGGCTGGAGTGCAGTGGCGCGATTATAGCTCACTGCAGCCTCAAACCTCCAGGTTCCAGGTATCCTCTCACCTCAACCTCCTGAATATCTGGGACCACAGGTACACGCCACCATGTCCGACTGTTTTTTTTTATATCTTGTAGAGATGAGGTCTCCCTATGTTGCTCAAGCTGGTCTCAAACTCATGGGCTCATGTGATCCTCCTGCCTTGGCCTCCCGAAGTGCTGGGATGACAGATATGAGCCACCAAACCCGGCCTCCCTTCTCTTTCTGATTGCTGGGCATGATCACCAACACAGCCATATCAGATCCATGAGCTGACCTTAACCATGGAAGCCATGTACATGAAGCCATTATGTCAGAGGAATGTAAACCAGAGCAACTCCATCTTTTCTTCTTTTTCCTCCCCAAGACGCAGTCTTGCTCTGTCGTCCAGGCTGGAGTGCATGGCGCGATCTCTGCTCACTGCAACCTCCACTGCCTCCTGGGTTCAAGTGATTCTCCTGCATCAGCCTCCCAAGTAGCTGGCATAACAGGCGCACGCCAACCACGCCCGGCTAATTTTTGTATTTTTGGTAGAGACGGGGTTTTGCCATGTTGACCAGGCTGGTCTTGAACTCTTGACCTCGTGATCCACCCACCTCAACCTCCCAAAGTTCTGGGATTACAGGCATGAACCACCGCGCCGGGCCGCAACTCCATCTTGAATAGGAGCTGGGTAAAATGAGGTTGAAACCTACTGGGCTGTATTCCCAGATGGTTAAGGCATTCTAAGTCACAGGATGAGATACAAGGTCAACATAAAATACAGGTCATAAAGTCCTTGCCGTTAAAACAGGTTGCAGTAAAGGAGCTGGCCAAAACCCACCAAACCAAAAAGGCCACACAAGAGTGACTTCTGGTCCTCCTCAGTGCTACGCTCCCACCAGCACCATGACAGTTTGCGAATGCCACGGCAATATCAGGAAGTTACCCTATATGGTCTAAAAAGGGGAGGCATAAATAATCCACCCCTTGTTTAGCATATCATCAAGAAATAACCATAAAAATGGGCAACCAGCAGCCCTCCAGGCAGCTCTGTCTATGGAGTAGGGAATTTTTATTCCTTTCTTAATAAACTTGCTTTTACTTTGCACTGTGGACTTGGCCTGAATTCAAGAACCCTGTCTTGGGGTCTGGATCGGGACCCCTTTCCTGTAACAATTATACAGAAAGAGCAGATTCCTGACACTGTGATGCTGTATCATCCCTGGACTGGCCGTCTCCGCATTTCTTGAAGATGAGAGGAGAAAAAAAACCCATAGCATGTAAAGTCGCTGTTATATTAGTTTTTGTTTCCATTTGAGACGGAGTCTTGCTCTGTCATCTAGTCTGGAGTGCAGTGACACGATCTCAGCTCACTGCAACCTCTGCCTCCCTGGTTCAAGTGATTCTCCTGTCTCAGCCAACTTCAGTAGCTGGGATTACAGGCATATGCCACCACACCTGGCTGGTTTTTATATTCTTAGTAGAGATGAGGTTTTACTATGTTGGTCAGGCTGGTCTCGAACTCCTGACCTTGTGATCTGCCTGCCTCAGCCTCCCAAAGTGCTGGGATTACAAGGTGTGAGCCATCGCGCCCAGGTGTTTTTTTTTGTTTTTGTTTTTGTTTTACAACCAAACCTAATCCAATGAATGCATCTCCTCTCCTGGTCCCTGTGTTCTTGTGGGTTTATATATTTTTCTTTAACCTAGGTGGGATTTTGGAAGGGAGCAAATATAGTGATCAGTCCTCTGTATTTTTTATGTGATAAGATATGCATAACACAAAATTGACCTTTATAACCATTTTCAATTGTTAAATGGTTATACGGTTCATTGAATGTACATTAAGTACATTCATATTGTTGTGCAGCCATCACAACTATCCATCTCCAGAACTTTTTTCATCTTCCTAAACTGAAACTCCATACTCGTTAAATGACTCCCAATTTTCCCCTCTACCATCCCCCGGCAACCACCATTCTACTTTTTGTCTCTGTGAGTTTGGCTATTCCAAGGATCTTACATAAATGGAATTATACACTATTAATACTCTGTATTTAACTAGAAGCCCCTGGAAGATGTGTGAGATGGTGGTTCAAAGCAGTTAAATCTGGCCGGGTTAGGTGGCTCACGCCTGTAATCCCAGCACTTTGGGAGGCCAAGGCGGGTGGATCACCTGAGCTCAGAAGTTCTAAACCAGCCTGGGTAACATGGCAAAACCCCACCTCTAAAAATACAAAATTAGCTGGAGGTGGTGGCCCGCACCTGTAATCCCAGCTATTCAGGTGGCTGAGGCAGGAGAATTGCTTGAGCCCAGGAGGCAGAGTTTGCCGTGAGCCGAGATGGTGCCACTGCACTCCAGCTTAGGCGACAGAACGAGGCCCCGTCTTAAAAAAAAAAAAAAAAAAAAAAAAAAAAAAAAAAAAAAAGCAGTCTTCTCTGGGTCTGGTAAAAGGGGTTTCAGTGTTGGAGACAGAGATGCCCCTGCCCCTGTGCAGAATTCAAACACAGCTTTTGGAAAAAATGCATCTGGAGAAGGCGCAGAAGCAATGGAGGTGGCATAGAATCTGCTCCCTCCTGGCCTACTGTGCTAGTTTGAGCCACTTTAGAGGAGTGAAGAACAAGACTTAGCAGGACTCTGAGCACAAGAAGAGCTGCTTGGGGCCCATGTAGTGACATGTGGCTCAGGGCTGAGACAAGGGCCATTCCTTTCTGCTGAGCTTGAATTATAGTACCTCTCTGGTGTTCAACAATTTGACATTTTTGGGCTTGGTATTTTTCCATCTTATTTTTTTTAACCAGGTTACTGGTATGTAAAAAAGCTATTGGTTTTCTTTGATGGATAAATGAATAAGCAAAATGTGCATATATCATTCAATGGAATATTATTCAGCTTTTAAAAAGAAGAAAATTCGGACATATGCTACAACATGGATGAACCTTGACATGCAAAGTGAAATACACTAGTCACAAAAAAAACCCTACAAATACTGAATGATTCCACTTATATGAGATACTTAGAATTATAGAGACAAAGTAGAATGGTAGTTGTCAGGGGCTGGGGAAGGGAGGAAGGATAGAGAGCCATACTGACTGAGCTCCTTTCTACCCTAATACAAGAGACTCTCATAGGCAGGAATATCATCACCCTTATTCAGCCTGAAGAAGTTACAGAAGATGGATCTTCATCCCTCTGCAACCCTTAGGATTAAGGGTTGTCTTATAAAAGGGAGTAGGGAAATATCAGAGGCGTTTGAACCAGAGCAACTCCATCTTGAATAAGGGCTGGGTAAAATGAGCCTGAGACCTACTGGGCTGCATTCCCAGATGGTTAAGGCATTCTAAGTCACAGGATGAAATAGAAGGTCTGCACAAGATACAGGTCATAAAAAACTTGCTAGTAAAACAGGTTGCAGTAAAGAAGCCAGCTGAAAAAGCCAAGATGGCGATGAAATGACCTCTGGTCCTCCTCACTGCTGCACTCCCGTAAGCACCATGATAGTTGACAAATGCCATAGCAATGCTGGGAAGTTACCCTAAACGGTCTAAAAAGGGGAGGCATGAATAATCCACCCCTTGTTTAGCATATCCTCAAGAAATAACCAGCCAGGCGAGGTGGCTCATCCCAGCACTTTGGGAGGCCAAGGCAGGTGCATCACAAGGTAAAGAGATGGAGACCTTCCTGGCCAACATGGTGAAACCCTGTCTCTACTAAAAATACAAAAATTAGCTGGGCATGGTGGCACACACCTGTAGTCCCAGCTACTCAGGAGGCTGAGGCAGAAGAATTGCTTGAACCCAGGAGACAGAGGTTGCAGTGAGCTGAGATCATGCCAATGCACTACAGCCTGGCAACACAGCGAGATTATTTAAAAAAAAAAGGGGGGGGGGGGCGGGGTGGGCAACCAGCAGCCCTCAGGGCTGCTCTGCCTATGGGGTAGCCATTCTTTTATTCCTCTACTTTCTTAATGAACTGGCTTTCAATTCTTTCAATTTATGGACTTGCCCTGAATTCATTCTTGCACAAGATCCAAGAACCCTCTTGGGGTCTGGATCGGGATCCCTGTCCTGTAACATATTATGTTTCAAAATTTGTGCCCAATCCTAATTAAAGCTAAAATGAATAGACAACCCTAAATGTGAAGACAATATATTCCTCAATCAGTCTAGGTGGAGTCCAATCATTACATTTGGATTCTGGTGTCCAGAGTTAGATACAATGAGGAAAAACAGCACTCTTAAAAATTGCTACTAATGTGCTTTGTTTGGCCCTCAGGGTTAAAAATCAATTGAGCAAACATTTATGATTTTTTTAAGGCAGCATTCTGTCTCTATTTTTTTTTTTAATAGAGATGGGGTCTCTTTATGTTGCCCAGGCTGGTCTCGAACTCCTGGGCTCAAGTGATCCTTCCACCTCGGCCTCTCAAAGTGCTGGGATTAAAGGCATGAGCCACTGGCACCCTGCCAATTGAGCAACCATTTTAAAAATATATTTCAAATAAAAATTTGGAATTCTTAGCTTCTCTTGGAAAAGACTCGGGATCCAGTAATAATGGACCTTTTGGCAGGCAGTAAGCTGGAATAGAATATCAATGGACTGTGCTGGCCTGCGTTACTCATATTCACCACCACAGCTGGTTAAGAACAATCCATAAAACCGTGCTTCTCAAGCTTCACTCTACACTTCAGTGTCCTGGGGATCTTGCAAAAAGTGCAAGTTCTGATTCAGTAGGTCTGAGTGTGGCCTGAAACTCTGCATTTCTGAAAAACTCACAGGTGATACAGATGTTGCTGGTCCTCCATCCACACTTTTTTCCTGCTTTGTCGACCAGGCTAGAATTACAGTGGCAAGATCATAGCTCACTGCAGGCTCAAACTCCTGGGCTCAAGCAATCCTCCTGCTTCTGCCTCCTGGGTAGCTGGAATTACAGATGCAAGCCACAAAGCTCAGCTCTAATCATACTTTGAATAGCTATGAATTAACAATAAACACAAATTCAAAAGGAAATAGAAAAGCAGACATTATCTTTATTTAATAATCTTTGATATTTAAAATACAACTCATTGAACATCCACACTAACAACAGAATCCTCAGTGTTCAACAGTGCTTTGGAAGCCCGGCTTTTCTAAGGACCAGACAGGAAGGCCTGTGTGTGTAATAACAGCAAATGAACTTACGAGGGAGCACACACAGAGGGGCTGCAGGGCTGGGTCCTGAGCAAGGGGCACTGCCACAGTGCACTTGTATCATGGCCAAACAACAATGCTTTTTGTTTCAGATATTTTCTGCACTTGAATTTCAAATATTTTATTTATACAGAACAGTAATTTTTAAAAAGTTATTCCTAATAGCCCAGTGTTGTAAAAATTAGATAATCACATTTAAAATGTATGTTTTTGTCTTTCAAAAAAAAAAAGCATTAAAAAAATTCAGAAAACATTCCTTGAACTATGTAAGAGACAACTGAGAGCTTCCTAAGTGCCTCAGGAACATCCGTGTGTATTTCACTAGTTTCCCATTGCTTTGTCTATGCATCCACCAGCTTAAAATGTTTTTTGATATGCTATTAAACATGCCAATGACGATAAATTTAGAAGTTAAGTTATTAGCATTCATTCTTAAAATGTCAGACCATTTGGAAAAAATAAAAATAGCAAAGGTTTTCTTCAAATTAAAAAACAAAATTAAAATTCTAGAATTTACCAACCATGTCAATGATCTTCATTCATGAAAGCAAATTAGAACAAAAGACATTTTTCTTATGTTTAAAACTTTAAAAAACTACAAAGCCAGCTCATTTTTCAAAGCAAAAAATGCTGGTTATAAAGGGACCAGGAATAAAAGAAAGTTTTTATTTTGAATATGAAAAATAAAAAGTTATTTACATTGCTGACATGATTAGTTGATCCAATCTGATTATTTCTTAATTAGGATCACATATATCATATGTCTATACTTGTTAAGGACTCGATACAACAAACAATTCACTTTGAAAACAGTAGCCCAAGGCCAGGCATGGTGGCCTGCACCTGTAATCCCAGCACTTTGGGAGGCTGAGGCAGGCGGATCACCTGAGGTCAGGAGTTTGAGACCAGCCTGACTAACATGGTGAAACCCCGTCTCTACTAAAAACAAACAAACAAACAAAGGAAAAGAAAGGAAAGAAAGGAAGAAAGAAAAGAAAGAAAGAAAGAGAAAATAGTAGCCCAAGGAAAAAAAAAACCTTTAAGACAAGAGTTTCACTCATTGCCCAGGCTGGAGTGCAATGGCACAATCTCAGCTCACGGCAACCTCCGCTTCCTGGGTTCAAACAATTCTCCTGCCTCAGCCTCCCAAGTAGCTGGGATTACAGGTGCCCGCCACCACACCCAGCTAATTTTTATATTTTTAGTAGAGACACACACACACATATATATATACACATATACATATATATTTTTTTTTCGGAGACAAGAGTCTCACTCTATTGCGCCAGGCTGGAATGCAGTGGTGAGCCCTCGGCTCTCTGCAACCTCTGCCTCCCAGGTTCAAGCGATTCTTAGTCTCCTGAGTAGCTGGGATTACAGGTGTGTGCCACCACGCCCAGCTAATTTTTGTAGTTTTAGTAGAGACGAAGTTTCACCATGTTGCCCAGACGTCTTGAACTCCTGCCCTGAAGTGATCTGCCCGCCTCAGCCTCCTGAATTGCTGGGATTATAGGCGTGAGCCACTGTGCCCAGCCTGGAGGTCATCAATATTAATTATCGAATCCTCCTAAAAATTTAAAACATCAAGATTTATTTTTCTACTTAAGATTTTAAAATATTTTGATTATGCATTGAATCTATTTTGTATTTGTACAAGTCCAATGGGCCAGTTTTAAGAGTTTTAAGAATTTCGTAGCTCTTGGCACTAGCATGATTTTTTTTTTTTTTTTTTTTTTTGAGATGGAGTCTCACTCTGTCACCCAGGCTGGAGCGCAATGGCACCATCTCGGCTCACTGTAACCTCTGCCACCCAGGTTCAAGTGATTCTCCTGCCTCAGCCTCCCAAGTAGCTGGGATTACAGGCACCTTGCCACCGCGCCCAGCTAATCTTTGTAGTTTTTACTACAGACGGGGTTTCACCATCTTGGCCAGGCTGGTCTTGAACTCCTGACCTCGTGATCCACCCACCTTGGCCTCTCAAAATGCTGGGATTACAGGTGTGAGCTACCACGCCCGGCCGGCACTAGCATGATTTCAAAAATTAGTATCAAAAATTCAGACATTCAAAATGTGATTTAGGCTCTGACTGGAATAAAATTTATTCAACTTAATATTAAATGAAACAATATGGACTACTGGTAGTTTTGTCTTTAATGATACTCAACTGGTTTTGAGTTTTTTTCCTCATTGGCTTTGGCATCATGAATAAAGCCTTAAGAAAAATCAAGTTTTAAGGACAAAAACAAAGCACCTCCTTAAACAAAATATTCTGTGAATTGTAAATTATTTGGCCAAGATCTTAGTATAGAGTTTACCTGCAGCAGCCTTTTCAAACAGTTTATATTACTGAAATATTTATATGTTGATTACTGTAAAAAACATATATTGATGGTTTTAGATCAGAGATTAACTATTCTGAATTTTTAAAACATAAATTACTCATTAAATCCATGACATCTGAAAATATGAAAGCGGTATTTCCAAGGCTTATTTAAACTTCTACTAGCATCACCACTGTACATACTTGATCCCAGTAATACAAATTATACATTAGAAAAATGATACCAATAGTTTAAATATTAAACATTAAGATGTTCCCAATTAGTAAAACAGAATGGAAATCTTTAATACAGTTCTTAGCAGGACAGTTCTTGTGAATTTAGTTGTTCCTGACTTTCTTGCAGGTGGTTTACAGTAAATGGCAGTACCTGATATATAAGCTATAGCTTTGCATAACTTTTAACTTTTGTGATACTATGGTTACTTGCACTGGCATATTTTCATACTGGCCAATCAATTAAGAAATAGAATCTAAACATTCAATTACATTTAAGCCAACCCCACCAAGATGGCAGTTCACTAGTGATTCTGGATCTGCCTGCTAAATGTAACAATTTCACAACAAACTACACAAACACATTCAAACGCATCCAGTGTGTGCTCACCTCTGCTTTAAAAACTCTCCAGCTGGCCAGGCGCGGTGGCTCATGCCTGTAATCCCAACATTTTGGGAGGCCAAGGCAGGCAGACCACCTGAGGTCCGGAGTTCGAGACCAGCCTGGCCAAACATGATGAAACCATGTCTCTACCAAAAATACAAAAATCAGCTGGGTATGGTGGTGGGCGCCTGTAATCCCAGCTACTCTGGAGGCTGAGGCAGAAGAATCGCTTGAACCCAGGAGGTGGAAGTTGTAATGAGCCAAGATCACGCCAATGCACTCCAGCCTGGGCAACAGAGCGAGACTCCGTCTCAAAAAAAGCAAAAACAAAAACAACCAAAAAAACCTCTCTAGCAAATAAAAGTCAAACATGCCGTATTTTCTTAAGTGCTTTAACTAGGGTATATATGAACTTTATAAACGCTAAAATTAAAATTTTAAAATGCATATTGGTTTTCTCATTTTTATATTAGGTAGCTCATCAATTCAAGTGTATGAAAAGTTTAACGTAACTTTTCAATGGAAAAAGGTAATGAACAAATATCCATGGAAAATATGACTAACACACCTGTAATAACATAAATGTTCAGTCTTAAAATATTTAGCTTTTTAAATCTTGAGGGAGTAGTACTAAACTCTAACATCTCTTGTAGTTTTAAAGTTTTATAATTCTTCTGAAACATTTTTAATTATTAAAAGAAAACTTTAGATTTTAAAATAAAACTATCCTTTTGTGTAAGGGAAACTTCAGAAAACTTTGGCACAAAATAATGACTTAAAAAATCTGTTATATCCAAGAAAAAGCTATTTCATAATCATAAATAAATTTTTTCTTCTCTTTTCAGTTAGCAATAAATCCTAGATCAAAAAACTTTCCCTGATGAAATGTGTGCAGCCACACACCAGTAGGGCAATATACCATACTTTAATTTTCTAAGTTGTCAGCTGAAATTTCTTGGATTTTAGCTTATGAACAATTCAACATTCAAAAGAGCTTCAAAAGGGCTGGAGAATGAGGGATGGGGAACACAGAAACTAAAACATCAAATTCAGAGAGACACGGTTTTCACCAAAATGGTACTATCCTATTGACCCAGCAAGAAACTCTCTATACATCTCAGTTAAAGAGAATATTTATCAAAACTATGGACTTTCTTATTTACAGACCCACTAAGTACTGTGACTTCTACAGTTCTTAAGCTATCTAAACATGATGCAAGTGCCAAATCACAGTATAAATTTAAACATTTTCATTAATTATTTTCATGTTCCAGATCACCATCTTTGACAAGCTATACCTACTAAAAGATGTGAAGTAGACACCTATATTCCATGACTCAACTGTAAAGAGAACAGAAAGCTCCAGTCATAGGAGAAAAAAATAAAATAAAACTGCTATTAAAATTGAAGGCCAAATTTCATGTATTATACATTCATGGTGGGTACGTATGTTTAGTCTTCTAACAGAAGGAGACTTGCCTGCATACTATGCTTCTCCTAGTTTTCTCAATTGGAGAAGGAAAAAATAAGGCGCAGGAAGAAGGGGTTGCAACAAAGCTGTAAGGTTTTGATGTAAGTGAAAAGATATTCATAAAGCATCTGGGAAAGCATCTGGGAAAGCACATGCTCACACATTTTAAAAAACGCTCATTTATTCTCAAGTACTTGCGCAGGGCTGATTTCAGAGTTTAGGAATGCACCAGTCATGAAATAATGATCCCATCACAGGACTTAAAATGCTAGACCTCAGAAAAGATTACCATCTTTCAAAAGAATTGTGGGAAAATAATGAAAACCAGGTCGCAGAAAAGTTGTGATCAGAGAAAATAACACAAGAAAACACTGGAGCACACAGTATACAGTTGAAGGGAGGACTGTTTATCCTTCTAGAACCATTACTATTATCAACACAGACTAGAGATACTTTCCTGAAAGGTTAATTTGGTTAATAAGAAATGAAAGTCACTATTAGATGATGTGAGCCAAATTATCTACAAGAGAGAAAAAGAAAACTGGAAAAAGCCTGAGGCAAGAGCTAATTAGCTGGTCTGCAAAAAGATCCAAGAAAAATGCCCCTAATTTTAGACATGTTAGATATTGCACACTCAAAAAAGAAAAAGAAACATTTAGAAAACTATTTTGTATGTCTTTAATTGCTGAATGCCTCTTTGGCTAATATTTGGAAGATCATTATTTAGTCCTACAACTGACGCATTGTTCCACTTGCCCATCATTTTGTTTGCAAACCACTAAAAGTCTTATTTCCTCATCTCTTTGACACATTACCAAAGTGGACCCTATGCTGTAATCACACAGAATAATGTTGGAAAGTATGAATATCTCAATTATTTTTTAAAGGTATTATTTTTTTCCTTCTGTTTTCAAATCATTTCTGACAGTTTCTAAAGACATGGTCACAGCTGCCTGAAGCATGTCTTCTTCACCCATAGCATCACCTGTTGGGAAACAAAACCACATTTCTTTAAAATTTCCAGAAAATTCTCAAAGTCATCAAAAGGTAAGCTCTCAGAAAATGTATTTCTATTTGAGCACGAGTTTCTTTTTTTGATTTAATGCATATAAAGCAAAACTTACTTTTATAGTTCTATATATTTTGACAAATACACTGTCAAGATATACAACCATTCCATTGCCCCAGAAAACTCCCTCATGCTGCCCCTTTGTGGTCAATCCCCAATTCCTAATCCCAGCTAGCCAACAGTATATTCTCTGTCCAACAGTTTCATCTTTTCCTGCATGTCATATAAAAGGCATCAGTAGATATGTAGCCTTTTGAATATGGCTTCTTTCACTTAGTGTAATGCATTTGGGATTTGTTGTGTATATCACCAATTTGTTGTGTATATCAACAATATCAGCAGTTCATGTTGATATACTCATGTTGTGATATACTCATGTTGTGTATATCAACAATTCATGTTGATATACTCATGTTGATATACACAACAAAAACCCAACTTTCTATTTTGAAATAATTGTCAATTCAAAGGAAGTTGCAAAGATATTTCAGAGCGGTTTCGGGTATTCTTCTGCCCAATTTCACCCAACAGTTACATCTTACGTAACTAAAGATCAAACTAAAACCTAGATAGTGACATTGGCACAATGTTATATGTAGTTCTACATGGCATTTTATCACACGTGTATTCATGTAACCATGAGCACTACAATCAAGACATAGAAGTGTTATAATACCACAAAGATCTCCCTCCTATCAATTTATATTCACACCCACCTCTCTTTCACCCACTTTCTCTAACTAGCGGCAACCACTAATATGTTCTCTATCTCTATACAGCTGTCATTTTTAGAACGTTGAACAAATGGAATCATACAGTATAAGACCCTTTGAGGCTTTTTTGCACTCAGCATAATGCCCCTGAGATCCAGCCACGGTGCTGCCTGTGCCAACAGTTGGTTTCTTTTTAATCCTGACAGTAGAGTATTACATGCTATGGATGTACTACAGTTTGTTTCACTGTAGGACATTTTGGTCATTTCCAGTTTTTGATTATTACAAGTAAAGCTGCTATAAACATTCATGTACATGTTTTTGTGAGAATATAAATTTCTATTTTTGGCTGGGCACAGTGGCTCAAGCCTGTAATACCAGCACTTAGGGAGGCCAAGGCAGGCAGACTGCTTGAGCCCAGGAGTTCAAGACCAGCCTGGGCAATTGTGTCAGTGGAACAATGCATCAGTTGTAGGTCTAAATAATGATCTTCCAGGCTGGGCGCAGTGGCTCACACCTGTAATCCCAGGACTTTGGGAAACTGAGGCGGGTGGATCACGAGGTCAGGAGTTCGAGACCTGCCTGACCAACATGGTGAAACCCCATCTCTACTGAAAATACAAAAAATTAGCCAGTCATGGTGGCACACGCCTGTAGTCCCAGCTACTTGGGAGGCTGAGGCAGGAGATTCGCTTGAACTCAGGAGGCAGAGGTTGCAGTAAGCCGAGATCACGCCACTGCACTCCAGCCTGGGTGACAGAGTGAGACTCTGCCAGAAGAAGGAAGAAGAAGGAGGGAGGGAGGAGGAGGGAGGGAGGAGGGAGGAGGAGGAGGAGGAGGAGGAGGAGGAGAAGAAGGATCTTACAAATATTAGCCAAAGAGGCATTCAGCAATTAAAGACATTTAAAATAGTTTTCTAAATGTCTGTTTTTCTTTTTTGATTGTGCAGCATTGCCCAGGCTGGTCTTGAACTCCTGGGCTCAAGCAATCTGCCTGCCTTGGCCTCTCTAAGTGCTAATTACAGCACTTACGGAGTGTAATACTGAAAAAAAAATTTAAAAATTAAATAAATAAATTTCTGTTTTTCTGGGACAAATGCCCAGGAGTATAGATGCTATGTCATATGGTCAGGGTATGTTACGTTTTTAAACAAATAGTGAAATTACTTTCCAAAGTGCCTGCATCAATTCAAAAGAAATATAGAAAGGTTACCTCCCTTTATATACTTTGACCCTCCTTCATTTGTAACATAATTGCCTTAAATATTTCCAGTATATATACTGAAAAACAAATCAGTGCTATAATTCTTGCTTCAACCATCAATTTAGAAAATTCAAAAGGAGAGTAAAGTCTATGTGTTTACCCATATTTTACTCTTTTTATTGTTCTTTCTTCCTTCCTGATGTTCCAAAATTACTTCTTTTATCATTTCTTTTTGGTTTAGAGAAATTCCTTTAGCCATTCTTTTAGGGTAGGTCTGCTGAAGAAAAATTGTTAATTTTCCCTTCACTCCTGAAGGATATTTCTCTGGATGTGTAACTCTGGGTTTAGAGTTGTTTTCTTGTTTTTGTTTTTTTAGACGAGGTCTCGCTCTGTCACTCAGGCTGGAGTACAGTGGCACAAGCTTGGCTCACTGCAACCTCCACTTCCCGAGTTCAAGCAATTCTCCTGCCTCAGCCTCCTGAGTAGCTGGGACTACAGGTGCCCACCAACAAGCCCGGCTAAATTTTTTTTTTTTTTTTGAGACGGAGTCTCACTCAACTGCCCAGGCTGGAGTGCAGTGGCCCAACCTTGGCTCACTGCAACCTTTGCCTCCCAGGTTCAAGCAATTCCCCCGCCTCGGCCTCCCAAGTAGCTAGGATTACAGGCATGTGCCACCACACCCAGCTAAATTTTGTATTTTTAGTAGAGACAGGGTTTCCCCATGTTGGCCAGGCTGGTCTCGAACTCCTGACTTCAGGTGATCCTCTCACTTCAGCCTCCAAAAGTGCTGGGATTACAGGTGTGAACCACCGTGCCCAGCCTAGAGATATTTTCTTTCAGCACTAGAAAAATTGTTGTATGTATCCCTTCCTTCTGGCCTTTATGATCTCTGATGGGAAATCTGCTGTCATTCAAATTGTTGTAGGTAAGGTCATTTCTTGCTAATTTCAAGATCTTCATTTTTTGTCTGCAGTGTTCAGAAATCTGACTATGATATGTCTCTGTGAATTTCTTTGAGTTTATCATATTTGAACTTCATTCAGCTTTTTTAATCCATAGGTTTCTGACTTTTGCCAAATTTGGGAATTTTTCAGCCATGACTTCTTCCTCCAATATTTTTTCAGCCCTACCCTCTTTCTCCTCTCCTTCTGGGACTCCATGACATAAATTTAGATGGAGTCTTGCTCTATTGCCCAGGCTGGAGTGCAGTGGCGCAATCTTGGCTCACTGCAGCCTCTGTCTCCCAGGTTTCAGTGATTCTCCTGCCTCCGCCTCCCCAGTAACTGAGATTACAGGCATGCGCCACCATGCCTGGCTAATTTTTGTATTTTTAGTAGAGATGGGGTTTCACCATGTTGGCCAATCTGGTCTTGAACTCCTGACCTTAAGTGTTCAGCCCACCTCGGCCTCCCAAAGTGCTGGGATTATAGGTGTGAGCCACCGTGCCCGGCTTAGTGATTTTCAATTGAATCTTGAAAATTTGGGGTATTACGTTATGAGAATGTGAATCTTATTTACATCTTCCAATTTGGCAAGCCTCCTCTGACACAGCACTGGCAGCAGGAAAAAGGGAGTGCCACCTCACTACAACCAGAGGGGAGTGAAAGTTCAGGCTTCTTCAAGGCCTGTGATAACACGGAGTGGTGGTCATGGGCATTACTGCTGAATGCACACGGGAGTTCTAGTCCCCTAGTCTTCCACTGACATCTGACTGGGAGGGAGAGGAATGCCTTGTTACTGATCCCCACGTGGCCTCCACGGACATTGTGGAGGTGTCCTTGTTACTGCTGGATGCCAGCAACAGTCTGGATTCTCTACTAGGCCTCTTCTCTGACATTACCCCCATAGGAGCCAGAGAGATGCCTATGTATTATTAGGTGGACGTTCAGGCTCCCTGTGACCACTGACACCGTGGGAAAGGAGTGTTATCACCTCCTGGAGGGAAGGAAAACCCCAGCTCCCCAGGCAGCCTTCTCTGACACCATGTTGGCTGGGAAAGGGGAGAAGTGTACCTTATGACTTCCAGGTTGCGGTACATATCTTGACTTCCACTCGGCCTTTGCTGACAGGGTTTGGGGCCAGTTTATTCTGTGGTGTTTGACTATAGTCAAGTGCTTATTATCTAAAAGTTTTTGTCTTGCTAGGCTGCCTCTTTTGGCTAAAGAGAGCAGGCTTTTTATGGGGTTTTCTCTTGGTCTGAGCCCACAGCTTCTCCAGCACCAAGCCCAGGATAAATGAGGCAAAAAGAAAATCCAGGCCACTCCCCACCACGCTGCTCCTCTGGTTCCAAGGTCTGTCTTCTCCCTGCCTTTGAGATTCAGCTCATGTTTTTTTCTTTTTGAGACGCAGTTTTGCTCTTGTTGCCCAGGCTAGAGTGCAATGGTGCGATCTCAGCTCAGCGCGACCTCTGCTTCCCGGGATCGAGCAATTCTCCTGCCTCAGCCTCCCAAGTAGCTGGGATTACAGGCATGCGCCACCATGCCCAACTAATTTTGTATTTTTAGTAGAGACAGGGTTTCTGCACATTGGTCAGGCTGGTCTTGAACTCCCGACCTCAGGTGATCTGCCCACCTCAGCCTCCCAAAGTGCTGGGATTACACGTGTGAGCCACCGCGCCTGGCCCAGCTTATGTTTTATACAAATGTTGAGGTGTTTTGGCTGTACTTAAGAGGAGGAATAGAAAAAAGTACCAGTTCATCCCTTTTATTATTCAATTGTTTGGATATACCACAGTTTGTGTATTTGTTAACTAAATGAAGGTCTACATTTAGGCAGTTTATAATTTTGGGCAATTATGAATAAAGATGCTATAATCCTTTTTTGGTTTTTTTGAGATGGAGTTTCGGTCTTGTCGCCCAGGCTGAAGTGCAGTGGTACGATCTTGGCTCACTGCAACCTCTGCCTCCCGGGTTCAAGTGATTCTCCTGCCTCAGCCTCCTGGGATTACATGTGCCCACTATCACACCCAGAAAATTTTTGTATTTTTAGCAGAGATGGGGTTTCACCATGTTGACCAAGACCATGCTGGTCTTGAACTCCTGACCTCAGGTGATCCACCAGCCTCGGCCTCCCAAAGTGCGGGGATAACAGGCGTAAGTCACTGTGTCCAGCCCTTTTTTTTTGAGACAGTCTTGCTCTGTCACCCAGGCTGGAGTATAGTGGCACGATCTCGGCTCACTGAAACTTCCGCCTCCCGGGTTCATGTGATTCTCCTGCCTCAGCCTCCTGAAGAGCTGGGACTACAGGTGCCCGCCATCATGCCTGGCTAATTTTTGTATTTGAAGTAGAGACGGGGTTTTGCCATGTTGGCCAGGCTGGTCTTGAACTCTTCACCTCAGGTGATCCACCAACTTCGGCCTCCCAAAGTGCTGGGATAATAGGCATGGGCCACCATGCCTGGCCAGCTATAAGCATTTGATACAAGTTTTTATGTGAACCTAAGTTTTCTTTTCTCTTGGTTATATATACATGATTAGGATGGCTGGATCATATGGCTAAGTATACATTTATCAAAAAAATGCCAAACTGTTTCCCAAAGCTGTACACTTTTACATTCCCATTAACAGTGTATGAGTCTCAGCTGCCTGGATCCTTGTCAACACTTGGTATTGTCAGTTTTATTTCCTCATTAAGCCACACCTACAGGGGTGCCGTGGTATCTCATTGTGGTTTTATTGTGCATCTCCCTGTGACTAGTGATGCTGAGAGTCTCTTCATGGGCTTGTCATCCCTATGTCTTATTTGGTGAAGTACCTTTTCAAATTCTTCACCTTTTTATTGAGTTGCTCTCTTATTGTTCAGTTTTAAGAGTTCTTTATATATTCTGCTTATAATTTCTTTGTCAGATACAGTTACTTTTTCTCTCAACTTCTACTACTAATTGGCCAAACTTTAAGACATATTTAAACCGAGACCTGGAAAGTAACTCTGCACTTCCCATTGTTATTTAGATTATACTCAAGTATTTTTCATTTTCTGGGTGGTAAAATGTATTTATTTTTCACCTACTAATATTCATGATTTCTGGCCGGGCACAGTGGCTCACACCTGTAATCCCAGCACTTTGTGAGGCCAAGATCATGAGGTCAGGAGATTGAGACAATCATGGCTAACACAGTGAAACCCTGTCTCTACTAAAAATACAAAATATTAGCCAGTTGAGGTGGCAGGCACCTGTAGTCCCAGCTACTTGGGAGGCTGAGGCAGGAGAATGGCGTGAACCTGGGAAGCGGAGCTTGCAGTGAGCTGAGATCGTGCCACTGCACTCCAGCCTGGGTGACAGAGCGAGACTCCGTCTCAAAAAATAAAAAATAAAAAATAAAAAATAAATCATGATTTCTAAGGAATTTTTGGAGACTGTACAAATTACTGTGAAGTTTAAATTATTATGTTAAAGTAGTCATTAAATGTTCTAGCAATCCTCTCCTGCCTTGGTTTCCCAAAGTGCTGGGATTACAGGTGTGAGCCACCACGTCTAGCTTTTTTTTTTTTTTTTTTTTTTGGTAACTGCTCCTTAATCCAGGGAAATTTAGTAGATTAAAAATTTACTTAAGAGTCTTAATATGATTAAAGAGGGGATGAAGAATAATGTAAAGCAAAAATCAGATGGAGCCCATATGTCAGATAAAAGTGTGAAGGTAGCGAACATGATGAAGCAGGCCTTACCTAGATCACTCCCAAGTGCTCCTGAACTGGTGGTTGGCCTTTCACATGGATGTGAACTCTGTCCTGATAGGTCCCCCTGCTGCTGCTGCTGCTGCTGCTTCTGCTGTTGCTGCTGTCTGAAACATTCAAAAGTGAATGTATATTTAAAAAACAAAACTTAAAAGAATAAATACACCATGAGAAAAACTATTCATGTGGAAAATACACTGTTCCACAAATCAAAGTAGTCACTGACATTAAAAGAATGCAAGAGCAGTTAGTCTGATATAGATTACTTTAAAATATAGAAGTGCTGATCTAGGAAACCTAGACATAAAATTTAAATTTATCAGACAAATTAAGAGGTAGGTATTTTCATCACAAAATAACCTATCATGGCCAGGCATGGTGGCTCACACCTGTAATCCCAGCACTTTGGGAGGCCGAGGCAGGTGGATGGCCTGAGGTCAGGAGTTTGACACCAGCCTGGCCAACACAGTGAAACCCCATCTCTACTAAAAATACAAAAATTAGCCAGGTGTGGTGGCAGGCACCTGTAATCCCAGCTACTTTGGGAGCCTGAGGCAGGAGAATCACTTGAACTGGGAAGGTAGAGATTGCAGTGAGCCAAGATCGCGCCACTGCACTCCAGCCTGGGTGACAGAGCAAGACTCTGTCTCAAAAAACAAACAAACACACAAACAAACAAACCTATCATACAAAAAGATTCACTGGTAGCTATTCTTATGCAAATGAGTGTTGGTTTATAGACCCTTAATATTGTTGAAAGTCACTGAAAATAAGTACCTTTGATCAGATAAAGCATCTCAAACTACCATGTGAGTTAACATAATGTTTCCATGGCTGGCTCATTCTTTTGATTCAGGTCTGAGCTTAACAATCTCCCCAGAGATGCCTTTCCTGACCATCCCACCAAAAGTAGCCATCTGACATTCTCATTATTTCATCACTTCGTTTTAATTCTCAGCATAAACTTACCATCTGGTGTTCTCCTTATTTCCCTCTTTATGGCGTGTAAGCTAATGAGAGTGCAAATGTTAACTTGTTCATCTATTTCAACAGTGCTGATAACCGTGCTGTTACAACATAGTAAGCATTTACTGAACACTTGATAAATGAAAACTACTATTTAACACACATTATCAGATTTTAAGTAATATTGATTGCATTCAGCTCCTCTGTAATTTTTTCAAAAGGAAAAACAATGTAATTCAAATCCCCACTTTTAAAATGTTTAAACATGATAGTTATGATGTAAATATGTAGGAATATATTCTTGTACTCAGAAAATACACACTGAACAACTGAGACATAATGGAAAATCATATCTGCGTATTATTCCCAAATGGTTCAGAAAGGCCAACAATTGGGGAATCTGGGTGAAGGATATAAGGCGCTCTGTGTACTATTTCTGCTTTTATGTAAATCTGAAATTACAGGTCAAGCATCCCAAATCCGAAAATCTGAAATCGAAATGCTCCAAAATCAGAAACTTTTTGAGCATCAACATGATACTCAAAGGAGGTGCTCAGTGCAGCACTTCAGATTTGAGATTTTGGATTTGGAATGCTTAACTGGCAAGTATAGTGCAAATATTCACAAATCCTATAAAACCCCAAATCTAAAACACTTCTAGTCTCAAGCATTGTGGATAAGGGATACTCAATCTAGATTTCATACATGTAAATACAAACACAGAAAACCAAAAACCAAAACTTACCAACAGCTGACAATCTCAGTGAGAAGCCATAGGTTTAAAAAAAAAAAAAAAAAAGATTGCTTCTCGGTGTTTTGGCTAAGATCAAGGTATTAAAAAAAAAAAAAAAAGGGGGGGGTATATAGGAATTTGAAAAGGAACCAGAATTTTTAAACCACCAGCAACAATTATTAATAGAATGACACATTTTTTCTAGAGTTCCTCTCAATTTTGTGTTTTAAAACTGTGAACAATAAAGTTCAACCAATGAGAACTGCAATTTTTCCCTGTTGGTCTCTAAGCCCGAATACTGACCTGTGTGTAGGTGTAAGACTTTAGTGTGCATGGCTAACGATGCACATAAGGGCAGTATCCTCCCATTAGCAAATCCTGATGCTGCGACATGGCACAAGAAAGACGGACTGAGTATGGAGAATTCCTGGCACATCAGCTATCACTCCATGCCCTCTTCCCCTCCACTCAAGAAGGTATGTGAGAATGCAAGGGAGTGACAGGTAAGATAGCAATTTTAGAGGAATAGCCTTTATTCTACTTTTAGTTTATGAAAAGTGAGAAGTAAATCAATTGCCCACCTTGAAACAATGTTGACACCTTCCAGCTGTGAAGACACTGAGATGGAACATGTTTAAGTGGCACTCAGCATCCACTCCCACTGTGCCATTAATATTATAGAGGCTACAAAGCTAAAAGCTACATGTCTTAGATTATTTTACAAGTAGGATTCTGGTTACAAATTAAGTGCTCACATGAGCTTTAAAAGGCCAAAATGGGTTGAGCACGGTGGCTTGCGCCTGTAATCCTAGCACTTCGGGAGGCCAAGGCAGGTGGATCACCCGAGGTCAGGAGTTCAAGACCGGCCTGGCCAACATGGCAAAACTGTCTCTACTAAAAATACAAAAATTGTCTGGGCATGGTGGCTCATGCCTGTAATCCCAGCACTTTGGAAGGCTGAGGCGGGCAGATCACGAGGTCAGGAGTTCGAGACCAGCCTGGCCAACATGGTGAAACCCCATCTCTGTTAAAAATACAAAAAAATTAGCTGGGTGTGTTGGTGCGTGCCTGTAGTCCCAGCTACTTAGGAGGCTGAGGCAGGAGAATTGCTTGAACCCGGGAGGCGGAGGTTGTAGTAAGCCCAGATCATACCACTACACTCCAGCCTGGGTGACAGAGCAAGACTCTATCTCAAAAAAACAAAACAGAAACAAAAGTTAGGCAGGCATGGTGCTGCACAGCTGTAGTCCCAGCTACTCGGGAGGCTGAAGCAGGAGAATTGCTTGAAACTGGAAGTCAGAGGTTGCAATGAGCCAAGATGCCACCATTGCACTCTGGTCTGGGCAACAGAGTAAGACTCCATCTCAAAAAAAAAAAAAAAAAAAAGGCACAAATGGGCCAGGCATGGTGGCTCACGCCTATAATCCCAACACTTTGGGAAGCTGAGGCAGGCGCATCACCTGAAGTCAGAAGTTCGAGACCAGCCTGGTCAACATGGCAAAAACCCACCTCTACTAAAAATAAGAAAATTGGCTGGGTGCAGTGGCGGGTGCCTATAATCTCAGCTACTCAGAAGGCTGAGGCAGAAGAATTGTTTGAAGCTGGGAGGTGGAGGTTGCAGTGAGCCAAGATCACACAACTGCACTCCAGCCTGGGCGACAGACAAGAGTCTGTCTCAAAAAATAAAATAAAATAAATAGGCAGAAATAAGGCCAGCCATCTCCCTACTTTGGTTGTTCTCTGGTGGCAAGCAAAGTCATGGAGATGCCAGTCCCAAAATTCTGCTTCACTGCTTTTGCAGTGGGGGCCAGACTTCCCATGTCTAGGCAATTGTGGTGGCAGCTTTCTAAGCCCAGGATCATTGCTATAGCAGTGTGTTCTTAAATTTAATATCCTCATTACCCATTGTGCCAATTGGGGCAGTGGTTACAGCTCTTCCTGCAAGTTGGTTTGTGGTACTCTGGAGGCCTGGCTAAGATCTGCACCTTCATCTTTTCTTAAGATTATGTAAAACCCTAATTTCTCTATTAAGTACTTTTTCTCCTTAAAACATCCCCAGTAGTTTCTGTTTCTCAATACTGTTTGATAAATTATACCATCACTGAAGTGGTGGCTCAAGTATTAGTCAATCAAAAACTCATAGCAATCCATGTCCATGAAGATATTTGTGTCTCTCCTTGTTACAAAACATTTGTAACTATGTTTTTTGTAGCAGAAAGAATCTGCATCTGTTTCAAAGCCACACCTAGAGAAGACATTAATAATTGCCAACATGCATGTATGGAATCCTTTACAGTTTATAAAATAGTTTCACACACATTGCTTAATTTCATACTGATGTGAGTTAAGGCAGGTTTTACAGTGACACAGCTGATGTAGTAGAGTTTTGCTTGGGGTTTTACAGTGGTAAAACAGATTTACAGACTCCTGCTGGAAAAAATGTCATGGCTTAAAAATATTATTTAATGACTCATAAATTATGAATCTGTAATAGGGAGACTTTTTAACAGTCTATATATATATATATATATTTTGAGATGGAGTCTCGCTCTGTAGCCCAGGCTGGAGTGCAGTGGCATAATCTCGGCTCACTGCAAGCTCTGCCTCCTGGGTTCACGCCATTCTCCTACTTCAGTCTCCTGAGTAGCTGGGACTACAGGCGCCTGTCACCACGCCTGGCTAACTTTTTGTATTTTTAATAGAGACGGGGTTTCACTGTGTTAGCCAGAATGGTCTCGATCTCCTGACCTTGTGATCTGCCCGCCTCGCCTTCCCAAAGTGCTGGGATTACAGGCGTGAGCCACCACTCCCGGCTTAACAGTATTTTTTACACTAGAGAGAAACTAGTTTTTGTTGTTGTTGTTGTTGTTGTTTTGAGATAAGAGTCTCACTCTTGTCGCCTAGGCTGTAGTGCAACGGCATTACCTCGGCTCACTGCAACCTCTGCCTCCCAGGTTCAAGTGATTCTCCTGCCTCAGCCTGCTGAATAGCTGGGATTACAGTGCCCACCACCACACGGCTAATTTTTTGTATTTTTAGTAGAGAAGAGGTTTTGCCATATTGGCCAGGCTGGTCTCGAACTCCTGACCTCAGATTATTCACCTGTCTTGGCCTCCAAAAGTGCTGGGATTACAAGTGTGAGCCACAGCGCCCGGCCTAAACTAGTTTTTTTAATGCATGAAAACTATGATTACTTTATGGATTTATGCAATTACTTTATGATTTTCTTTATGCATGAATACTATGATTACTATATTCAGTATGAAGCTTCAAATACTCAAAAAGGGAAAAGAAAAACTAGAAAATCATACGAATAACAAATCAGAACCAGGGTCAATTTGGGAAGGGTAAGAGGTAAGAAAGAGCTTGATAACCTTAGAGCCAAGCTCCCAAAGACAGAACCTAGAGAGACAAGGAACTACCTAGGCTAAGTAATCAGGAATTTTAGTGAAAAGCAAATATTAGCTTCTCAGCTCTCCTACTAATGAGCTCTATAAGGTTTTGAATGCAAACCACTATTAAAAATGAACATCAAGAAGTTAGTTCTTAACTCTTCTCAGCAACATGTGACTATGTAAGATATTCTCAAGCTCTTTCCAAATTCTCAACAGTATTTGCAAAGTCAAGCCAAGAGGCTGAAGCTGGTAACCATCACTGCACACTTTCCTCCTCAATCAATCCTGCTCCAATTAGGAAGGAGTTATATCGAGATTTGAACATTTTTAAAGGGTACAAGGTTGCCTGACCCTGTTTACTAAAAAGCACTAGTTATTGCTGACATTGTTCTTGTTATAACTTACTTAGTCATTATTGGGCATTACTGAATTATCTTTACTACTATAAAACGTTCAGGCTGGGTGCAGTGGCTCATGCCTGTAATCCCAGCGCGCTGGGAGGCCCAGGCAGGCAAATTGCCTGAGGTCAGGAGTTCGAGCCCAGTCTGGCCAACATGGTGAAACCCTGTCTCTACTAAAAATAAAAAAAAATTAGCTGGGCGTGGTGACATGCGCCTGTAATCCCAGCTACTTGGGAGGCTGAGGCAGGGGAATTGCTTGAACCAGGGAGGTGGAGGTTGCAGTGAGCCAAGATCACGCCACTGCACTCCAGTCTGGGTGACAAAAGCAAGACCCTGTCTCAAAAAAGAAAAAAAAAAAAGTTCAATTTGTTGGAAGTTTCATATTTTTAATCCAATTTTTAAAAAATTTTAAGTAAAAGAGGGGTTTATTTTTATGCTTTAAATATACTTTCATTTTCTTAGATATACCTATAAATTTTGTATTATAGTTTCTATATGATGTATGTCTTTAGACCATTATATGGCAAAAAATGGCATAAAAAAAAGTCTGATGGCCGGGTGTGGTGGCACACGCCTGTAATCCCAGAACTTTGGGAGGCTGAGGTGGGCAGATTGCCTGAGCTCAGGAGTTCGAAACCAGCCTGGGTAACATGGTGAAACCCCATCTCTACAAAAAACACGAAAATTAGCCGGGCATGGTGGCACTTGTCTGTGATCCCAGCTACTTGGGAGGCTGAAGGAGAACAATCGCTTAAACTCAGAGGGCGGAGGTTGCAGTGAGCTGAGATTGTGCCACTACACGCCAGCCTGGGTGACAGAGTGAGATTTCGTCTCAAAAAAGGAAAAAGAAAGTCTGAAATAAACATGATGAAAGTATCACATGGGAATTATTCTGGAAAGCAATTTAGAAATCTGTACCAAGGTCTTAAAAATATTCATACCCTTTAACCCAGTAATCTGACATCCTCAGAAAAAAGAAGAAATGATGAGACATTTGAGGCATAGAGGCAATATAAGAATTGTTCATTGCAGTATTAATTATAATAGCATAATTCAAAAGGCACATATATAAATTATGCCACATCCATTCATTTTATGAAATATCATGCAGCCTGTTACAAAGACTATTTACTGTCATAGGAAATGAGTACAACACTTACAAGGTAAGTGTGTATAAGTCACAGAAAGAGAATGTGCCAAAATACTAACATCAGTTACTGAAGGAGGTGACGGTTTTTTTTTTTTTTTTTTGAGACAGAGCCTCGCTCTGTCGCCCAGGCTGGAGCGCAGTAGCGCCATCTCTGCTCAATGCAAGCTCCGCCTCCTGGGTTCACGCCATTCTCCTGCCTCAGCCTCCCAAGTAGCTGGGACTACAGGCGCCTGCCATCACACCCAGCTAATTTTTTTTGTATTTTTTAGTAGAGACGGGGTTTCACTGTGTTAGCCAAGATGATCTCCATCTCCTGACCTTGTGATCTGCCTGCCTTGGCCTCCCAAAGTGCTGGGATTGCAGGAGTGAGCTACCGCACCCGGCCCCTTTTTTACTTTTTGAGACAGAGTCTCGCTCTGTCACCCAGGATAGAGTGCAGTGGCACAATCTCGGCTCACTGTAACCTCCACCTCTGGGTTCAAACAATTCTCCTGCCTCAGCCTCCAAAGTAGCTGCAATTACAGGTGTGCGCCGCCATGCCCGACTAATTTTTTTGTATTTTTAGGAGAGACGGGCTTTCGCCATGTTGGCCAGGCTGGTATTGAACTCGTGGCCTCAAATGATCTGCTTGCCTCAGCCTCCAAAAGTGCTGGGATTACAGACATGAGCCACTACACCTGGCCATGTATGCTTTCTTTTAATTTTGCTATTTCTTTTTTTTGTTTGTTTTTTTGAGATAGAGTTTCACTCTGTCATCCAGGCTGGAGTGCAGTGGGGTGATCTCAGCTCACTGCAACCTCCACCTCCTGGGTTCAAGAGATTCTCCTGTTTCAGCCTCCTGAGTAGCTGGGATTACAGGGGCTCGCCATCATGCCCAGCTAATTTTTGTATTTTTAGTGGCGACGGTGTTTCGCCACATTGGCCAGGCTGGTCTTGAACTCCTGACCCTTCTGACCTCAGGTGATCTGCTCGCCTCAGCCTCCCAAAGTGCTGGGATTAGAGGTGTGAGCCATCGTGCCCGGCCAATTTAGATATTTCTTAAAATAAATTTTCCAGAATATTAGTTTTTCTAATTAAGTAGATTTAAGTTATTTTTTTATTATTTATTTATTTATTTGAGACAGAGTTTCACTCTTTTTGCCAAGGCTAGAGTGCAGTGGCAAGATCTCAGCTCACCACAACCTCTGTCTCCCTGATTCTCCTGCCTCAGCCTCCCAACTAGCTGGAATTACAGGCATGCGCCACCACGCCCAGCTATTTTTTTGTGTTTTTAGTAGAGATGGGGTTTCTCCATGTTGGTCAGGCTGGTCTTGAACTCCTGACCTCAGGTGATTCGCCCGCCTCCGCTTCCCAAAGTGCTGGGATTACAGGTGTGAGCCACCGCACCTGGCCTTAGATTTAAGTTATTTTTTACATTAACTAGATAATTGGTGATATAGAATTACAATTAATTATCATGATTATTTTATGACAATAGCATTTAACTATGTTAAAAAAAGTTCATATATTTTAGAGACATATATTAAAATGGTTATAGAACAAATGATATGATGATTGAGATTTGTTACAAAATAATCCAAACTTGTAGGTGGGACAGTGGAAAGAATGGGAGATGGGAGTATTATAAAACGAGACTGGGCCAGGTGCAGTGGCTCATGCCTGTAATCCCAGCACTTTGGGAGGCCGAGGCAGATGGATCACTTGAGGTCAGGAGTTTAAGACCAGCCTGGGCAACATGGTGAAACCCTGTGTCTACTAAAAATATAAGAATTAGCTGGGCATGGTGGTGTGCACCTGTAATCCCAGCTACGTGGGAGGCTGAAGTGGGAGAATTGCCTGAACCCAGGAGGCAGAGGTTGCAGTGAGCAGAAATTGTGCCAATGCACTCCAGCCTGGGCAACAGAGCAAGACTCCACCTCAAAAAAAAAAAAAAAAAAAAAAAGCAGGATTGGCCGTGTGCTAGTATTTGTTGAATCTGGGTGATAAACAAGAGTTCATTATGCTAGTTTTTCTACTTTTGTATAAATTTGGAGTTTAATAAAAAAGTTAATTTTGAAACTTAAAAGTAAAAAGCACTAATAAGCACTACTTTGAAATGTAACATATAATTAGCCATTAATCTATGCTGAATAAAGACTAGAAATATCTCACATTAAGAGGATGTCAGCTGATCAGAATTTTCCTTCATCTACTTCTGAGTTGTGACTTAAAAACAAAACAGAAAAAAAGGTAACTATTTTCTTCATTATACCATCAAATGTAAAATGAGCCAATATTTTTAGGTGCTGCTAATATACTGTCAATTATGATTGTAAGATACTTCTCAATTTCAGAGACATTGAAATGTGAAACTATGTGCATCTTAGAATGGATGAAATACAGCAATGGCAGGTCAGATTCAGCTATGAGTCTTTTGTTTTCTGACCTAGGATCAGCGGGTCTGATTATTTATCTTGTAATTTTTAACATGGAGTTTTTCTTTTTTTTTTTTTGAGACGAGGTCTCGCTCTTGTCCCCAGGCTGGAGTGCAGTGGCACAATCTCAGCTCACTGCAACTTCTGCGTCCCGGATTCAAGCGATTCTCCTGCCTCAGCCTCCCGAGAAGCTGGGATTATAGACACCCACCACCACGCCCAGCTAATTTTTGTTTTGTTTTTTTTTTTTAAGACGGAGTTTCACTCTTGTTGCCCAGGCTGGAGAGCAATGGCGCGATCTCAGCTCACCACAACCTCCGCCTCCCGGGTTCAAGCGATTCTCCTGCCTCCCAAAAACTCACTCCCAAAAACCCGCCTTGGCCTCCCAAAATGGTGGGATTACAGGCATAAGCCACTGTGCCCAGCCTTTTATTTTTCTTTTTTTAAAAAAGTGGGGGACAAAAGTCTGAATGATAGTTACTTGAAAAGAATGTATTTTCATACAGTGGAATTCCTATTTAGCAAGCACTTACAAGGCTGGGCACAAGGTAAAGTTTTAGGAGTTGATCCAGATTTATGGTTTGCATCCATTCTCCTGATGCTAACAGGCCTACAGGACCCCCTGCAGCAGCCATGAGCAGCTAAATGAACTACCCATGTCTATTTGGGAATGTGCTCCCATACCTCAAAAGCTGTTTTTCTTACTGATTGGTAGAGAAATTTTGCAGGGTTAATCAGGTAAGCAAGAAGCACATCCAAAGGATCAATAGGTATTCTTCTTGCCTTGTCCTAATTTCATTTTTCTTTTAATAAATGAAATTGTACAAGGTTTCCTTCACTCAGTTTCAAAAATTTATCCAGTATTGAGGCAAACTTTTTCATTAAAACTACATTTTGCTTCATGTTATTTGCTGTAAATTTTTATTTTTATTTATATATACACACATATATTTTTGGAGACAGTCTCACTGTATCAACCAGTCTGGAGTGCAGTGGTGCGATCTCGGCTCACTGCAACCTCCACCTGCTGGGTTCAAGCAATTCTCCTGGCTGAGCCTCCCAAGCAGCTGGGACTACAGGCGCACACTGCCATGCCCGGCTAATTTTTTTGTATTTTTTAGTAGAGATGGAGTTTTACTGTGTTGCCTGGGCTGGTCTCGAACTCCTGACCTCAGGCAATCTGCCCACCTTGGCCTCCCAAAGTGCTAGGATCACAGGCGTAAGCCACCGTGCCTGTCCTATTTGCTGTAAATTTTTTAAATATGCATTCAAATATTCATAGGATTCAGGCAGTAACCATTTACAAACAGACAAAATAGCCAAAGCAAATATTAAACGTGCTACTTTAATTTGTACCAACTACTTTACTTTTCAAAGTAGGCTTCTCGTCTCTTGCGAAGCTCTTCTGAAGTAAGATTTGTACCTGATGTCTGTGGAATATCTTGAGATATATTTCTGGAACTACCTGAAAACAAAACACAACAGAAAAAAAACCAATCACTGTATTTACCAATTCAAGCAACAATACATTTGTTTATACTCATTTGAGTAAGCTTTTAAAACGTTTTTTCTTGAAGAATATTCTACTCTTCTGGCTGGGCGTGGTGGCTCACACATGTAATCCCGGCACTGTGGGAGGCCAAGGCAGGTGGATCACCTGAGGTGAGGAGTTCAAGACCAGCCTGGCCAACAGGGCAAAACCATATCTCTACTAAAAGTACAAAAAATTAGCCAGGCATGGTGGTAGGTGCCTGTAGTCCCAGTTACTCAAGAGGCTGAGGCAGGAGAATCGCTTGAACCCGGAAGGCAGAGGTTGCAGTGAGCCAAGATTGTTGCACTCCAGGCTGGGCGACAGTGAGACTCTTAATTCAAAAAACAAAAGAAATCTAAAGCTGATTTCTGTCCCTGCTAATCCAGCAGGACTCTATAAATCAAAAATGGGATTGCACACCATATGGAGTACTCAGAGGTGTGCCTAGAGGCAAGAAAAGTTCAGGATGAAAATAATCTTCCCATTAATGGAATCTCAATTTTATCTGGATATCTAAGGAAATCAATTGATAAATAATTTCATTAGAAAGCAGAAGCAAATACACATAAGTTAGAGAAAAATAAAACAAAAAACCCACTTCAAACTTTTAATTAAGCAACTTCGAGCTATGTCTTAACATTTTTCTTTGCCTAGACTGTATAGGGGATATGTTTTCACTTTTGAAATTGATAGTTTATATCACTAAAAAACTGGGCCCACCAAAGCGGGCTTAAGGTTTAAGTCGCATAGCCAATAAATGTTGGCTTTTTGTATAATCAGTTTATATCCCCTGTCCAGGCCCTTCCATAGTGTCTAATGACATACATTTATGAAAGAGCTGATTTGGGTAAGGGTCAACTGATACCCACAAAGATTAACACCACAATTGACTACTGTGTTAGTACAGGTTATTGAAACCAAATAAATAACCAGGAGTAAAAATATAACTACTCCTAATAAAATATAGGTTGTAAAAAGTTATTTCCATTATAAGAAATCTAAAGGGAAAGCCCACTATATAGCTATTGCTTCTGCAGTAATTGTCAAAACACTTCTAAGAGTACATTAACTTCCAGGAAACCTAAGAATAATTGGAATCAATTCTTCAGCAATGAATACAACACACATCAGAATGTCTTTACCTTGCATACTTAGCTGAATAGCCCTGCGGAGATCTGCTTCCTCATCTTCCATGTCAATTTCTTGGCGACTTAGTGCCAGAGCCCTCTGCAAATCCTCCTCATCTTCATCTAACATTCCTGAGCCATCATTTGCTTCTAACACTCGTTCCAGGTCTGTTTTATGGACTCTAAAGAACAAAAGCACTGGTAGTAACTGCAACCAATCTTCTATTTTAGACATAACATAAAGGCATTTGTAATGTAAAGGCTTTACGTAAGCCAAAACTTAAAACGTTTTCTGGCAAATAAGCTCTAGTAATATAATGATTGTGTTGTAATTTGAATCCAACTAAGTTTTTTTTCTCTGTTTCTGTTTTTGAGACAGGGTCTGACTCTCTTGCCCAGGCTGGAGTGCGGTGGTGTGATTGTGGCTCACTGTAGTCTCGACCTCCCCAGTTTTGGGTGATCCTTCCTCCTCTGCCTCCCAAGTAGCTGGGACTACAGACACGCACCACCACGTCTGGCTAATTTTTGTACTATTTGTAGAGGTGAGGTTTTGCCATGTTGCCCAGGCTGGTCTCAAACTCCTGGGTTGAAGCAATCAGCCTGCCTCAGCCTCCTGAAGTGCTAGGAATATACCATACCTGCTAACTTAGTTAATATATTTAAGTATTTCAAAGAGTTGATTCACGTTCGAACTAATAAACTTCACTAAAATGTAAGGTCCAAAATAGAGGTGCCGACAACACAAGGACCACATATTCAATGTAAGCATGAAAATTTTATTCTCATAATGAAATATCGTCATATGTTCCATACTGCAGGCCTCATTTTTACCTTTGCTCTTTCAGTTGTGCTAATTCTTCTCCAATAAGTTTTGGTCGGTGCATCTGTTGGACCCTGATCATCTGCAGGAGTTGGTCAGCTTCGCAATCTGGCAGGTCACCCTTAACAACAAATATAGAATAACCTAAAACAAAAAGGCAAAAATCAACCTAAACAGCTAGTAAAGAGATTCAAAATTGATGTAAAATGCTAGTAAAGAGGCAGCACAGTACACTGGAAAAAAATACAAGCTGAGGATTCAGAAAGATTTTAGTTCAAATAATGATTCTTATACTTACTAGTAAAGTCATCTAGGATAAGTTACTTAAAATCTCTGAGCCTCACTTTCTCCATTGTAAGACTGGAATAGCCGTCTCACTGAGTGACTGTGCGAAGTAAATGTCTGTAAAGGGCCCTACTAATGTAGCACTTGACTGAGCAGGCTACTCACTTACTGGTATGAGAGAGAGTAAAGGAGTCGGTAAGAGCAACTGATTGAGAATCAGACTGCCTGCATCTGATCCCAGTTCTCCCACTTCCTAGCTGCATTTGTCTTGGTTTCTACTGTTAAACATAATGATACTGGTACCTTCCTGTGATGGTTAATATTATCAACTTGATTGGATTGAAGGCTACAAATTATTGTTTCTGGGTGTGTCTGTGAGGGTGTTTCCAAAGGAGATTAACATTTAAGCCAGTGAACTGGGAGAGGCAGACCCACCCTCAATCTGGGTGGTCACCATCTAATCAGCTGCCAGCTCGGCTAGAATAAATCAGGCAGAAATAAGAGTGTGGAAGGACCAGACTTGCTGAGCCTTCACCTTTCTCCCATGCTGGATGCTTCCTGCCCTCAAATATCAGACTCCAAGTTCTTCATCTTTTGGACTCTTGAATTTACACCAGTGGTTTGCCAGGGGCTCTTGGGCCTTTGGCCATAGACTGAAGGCTGCACTGTCAGCTTCCCTACTTTTGAGGTTTTGGGACTTGGACAGGCTTCCTGGTTCCTCAGCTTGCAGACAGCCTATTGTGGGACTTCACCTTGTGATCATATGAGTCAATATTCCTGAGTACATTACCCTTCATATATACATCTATCTTATTAGTTCTGTCCCTCTAGAGAACCCTGACTAATACACTCACAGGGCTGTTTTGAGGACACAGTCAGATAATGTGTGCAATAACTAGTAACATGGCTAAAACTAATCATCTGTGGAAAGAGCTACCCTGACCCACACATGTACACCCCTTGTAACTAAAAATAGGAGCTGAGAAGCCAAATACCTAAAAGCTATTTAAGGTGTCAAACGTGTGGTTTGCATCCCAAAAGAATTACATTAGTCTAGTGTGACTGTGTATAAATATGATTCCAGAAATCCAGGGTTTCCCCAAGCTAGATGCTACACACAAAAACTAAGAGTGGGCTATACCTAAAACAATCTAAGTTTTTCTATTATTAATTATTATTATTATTTTTTATTTGAGATGGAGTCTCACTCTGTCACCCAGGCTGAAGTGCAGTGGTGCAATCTCAGCTCATTGCAACCTCTGCCTCCCAGGAGGTTCAAGCGATTCTCCTGCCTCAGCCTCCTGAGTAGCTGGGATTACAGGCACCCGCCACCACGCCTGGTTAATGTTTGTATTTTTAGGAGAGATGGGGTTTCACCATGTTGGTCAGGCTGGTCTCAAACTCCTTACCTCAGGTGATCTGCCCACCTCAGCCTCCCAAAGTGCTGGGATTACAGGTGTGAGCCACCGCACCTGGCACATTTTTCTTAAACTCTGGTGTTTGTTATTGGATATCCTTTGTTAGAATTAACACATAATGGGACAAAGATTATAAGAACTACTAATGGAAAACCTCAAAATAGTACAATGAACATTTTTTATGAGGACAACTGTATTCAGAGTTCAAATGCTTTAATGTGTTTTCTGCCAGTAAAACTGTTTCTATATCGTACAATAAATATGCCAGCTCACCATGGTATTCTATGAAGAGTGTCTGAAGAATGGATACTCTGCCCTGTTCAGGGGTCATGGTCAAGATCTTGGGTTTTATTCAAGACTTCAGATTTTATTTTACTTTTCAATTTTTTTTTTTTTTTTGAGAGTCTTGTTCTGTCACCCAGGCTGGAGTGCAGTGGTATGATCTTGGCTCACTGTAACCTCTGCCTCCTGGGTTCAAGTGATTCTCCTATCTCAACCTCCCAAGTAGCTGGGACTACAGGTGCACAACATCACGCCCAGTTAATTTTTGTATTTTTTTTGGTAGAGACAGGGTTTCACCATGTTGGCTAGGCTGGTCTCAAACTCCTGACCTCAAGTGATCTGCCCCTCATCCTCCCAAAGTGCTGGGATTACAGGCATGAGCCACCACGCTCAGCCTAAGACTTCAGATTTTATTCTAAGTGTGCTGGGAAGCCACTGAAAGACAAGGAGTGAGGGTGGGACATAACAGGCATTACACTGGTTAAGAAGCACTCTGAGCGGCTCTATCAGTATAATATATAGGAACCAGAGTACAAGAAGTGTCACCCTTATGGAAATGGAAAACCTGATAGATAGCATGGATAGAAAAAAAAAATAAGTCTTTCATAGACATGTTCAGTTTGAAATGCTTTTTGGACTTCAAAGTGGAGATGCCAAAGCTAGGAGTTAGTCAAAGCTAGGTGTTCAGGGTAGATGTCAAGACTAAAGATAAAAGTTTGGTAATTACTGACACACAGATCTTATTTAGAGATATACCTAAGATCCATGAAAGGGATCTGAAAGATGCAGGCAACAAGTTAGGAAAACCACAGCATGGTGGGCTGGAGGTCAAGGGCAGACAGGGTTTTTAAGAAAGGATATCATTAGGAACCAAGGTTTTAACTATAAAAGAAAAAAGATACAAGTATCTAAAATCAAAGAATTAAAAACTCTATATTCCTAAATGTGAATTCACAATAACTACATAACAAACCCAGTAGCAATAAGCATGCCAGCACTCAAATTGTGATCTCTAAATACCATTACTAAAAGATGGTTAGGCACAGTGGCTCATGCCTGTAATCCCAGCACTTTAGGAGGCCGAGGCAGGTAGATCACCTGAGGCCGGAATTCAAGACCAACCTGGCCAATATGGTGAAACCCTGTCTCTACTAAAAATATAAAAATAAAAAAACATTTAGCCAGGGGCCAGGCGCAGTGGCTCATGCCTGTAATCCCAGCATTTTGGGAGGCTGAGGTGGCAGATCACCTGCAGTTAGGAGTTCGAGACCAGCCTAACCAACACGGAGAAACCCCTTCCATCTCTACTAAAAATACAAAATTAGCCAGGCGTGGTGGCTCATGCCTGTAAACCCAGCTACTCGGGAGGCTGAGGCAAGAGAATCGCTTAAACCCGGGAGGCAGAAGTTGCAGTGAGCCGAGATCACGCCATTGCACTCCAGCCTGGGCAACAAAAGGGAAACTCCATCTCAAAAAAAAAGAAAAAATTATCCAGTCGTGGTGGCACGCACCTGTAATCCCAGCTACTCGGGAGGCTGAGGCAGAAGAATCGCTTGAACCCAGGAGGCGGAGTTCAAGAAAAGGAGAAGGCACACTAGAGACAATCCTAAGGAAAAAATAAAAATGGGGAGGCAGCTGGAGTTTCATGGAATTAAGAGAAGATTTTTCTTTTTAATTACTGGAGTTAAAAAGCTTATTTTTCTGCTTATAGGTATATTACCAAAAAAAAAAGGGGGGGGGAACTGATTATACAAGAGAGTGGAGAGATGAAAGCAGGAACATCTTGAGTAGGTGAGAGGAGCTGGGATCCAGCCCACAAGTGAGGGACTGGTCTTCGCTAGAGGTAGGGGACCATTCATCTATTTTAGTAGTCTCAAAGCACAGGTGAAGATATAAGCAAATTAGTACACTTGCTGGTAGAAAGGTAAGAACATAATTTTAATTGCTTCTATGTTCTCAGCAGAATGTAATGGAAGGCCATACGCAAGGTGTGTAAGGAAGGGAGAGGAAAGTGGTTAAAGGTTTGAAGACAGAAGCTGTGAAATTAGTCACCTTGGAAAGTGGCACATGATTTTTTTATAAACATCTGGAGAGTGGCACATGATTTTTTATAAACATCTGGAGAGTGGCACATGATTTTTTATAAACGTCTGGAGAGTGGTACATGATTTTTTATAAACATCTTGGAGAGTGGTATGGGGATTTACTAAGAAAACATAGTAGAAATATCAGGCAGCACTAAAGGCTCATCTGAATTTTGTGATTATAATAAATTTAAAGTAAAACCTTAGCTAGGTGCGGTAGCACAAGCCTGTAGTCCCAGCTACTCAACAGGCTGAGGCAAGAGGATCACTTGAGGCCAGGAGTGTGGGGCTACAATGAGCTGTGATCATGTCACTGCACTCCAGCCTGGGCTTCAGAGAGGCCTAGTCACTTTGATAGACAGATGGATGGGTGAATGGATGGATAGATCGTTTAAGAAAAAAGTAAAACCAATCATCATGTTTTATGTTATTTTTTAGCCATATCCTGCTACTCTGGTACAGGAATGGACAAGGCCAAGATTTGGTTTTAACCAGGGTTGAGATTTTTGTCATTCAAGTATGATGGAGGGAGAGAAGGGGGAAACAAGCTGAAGAATGCAATGGAGTGATTATAACAATGAATTACAGAAAATAAGCAGCAGAAGAAAGGAAGAATGCATATAAAGGAAATGCTTGGGCCCCACGGTAGGGTTTAAAGAATGGCTGGAATAAAAAAAACAGATAAAACATGGTTTAAGGATAGGAGGTGGTAGTTAAAGAGTAATACGCTTGCAATTGAGATTTGACAGTGGTTATGATTATTGGTAATAGCTAAGCAAGAGTGAGTGATTTTGAAACTAAGAAGCAGGTACTGGATTACTGGATTGATTAGCAATACAGAAATCATTAAGAATGATAAAAGGAGTTGAAGTAGAGAAAAACACAATGAGTCAGATCCTAAAATCACTGATGAAAAGAGACTTTTGGATGAGTGCAAAAGGGCAAGGGATAGTTTAATCTAGGGGCGCGTATTTCTTTCGTCTTTGAGATGGAGTCTCTGTCGCCCAGGCTGGAGGGCAGTGGCGCAATCTCAGCTCACTGCAAGATCCACCTCCCGGGTTCACACTATTCTCCTGCTTCAGTCTCCCAAATAGCTGAGACTACAGGTGTCCACCACCACAACTGGCTAATTTTTTGTTATTTTTAGTAGACACGGGGTTTCCCCGTTAGCCAGGATGGTCTTGATCTCCTGACCTCGTGATCTGCCCGCCTCGGCCTCCCAAAGTGCTGGGATTACAGGCGAAAGCCACCACAACTGGCCCTTAGGGGCATGTATTTCAAAGAAACTGGAGTTTATAGGGAAGAACAGTGGCCTAGAAGAGGCAAAAAAGAAAAATATCTATCCCTCCTCTCAGCTGTGTGGTATGTGATGTATAAAAGAAAAAACCATTACTTAGAAGGGCTGCAAAGAAAGCAGCATCCTCAGAAGAGGGAGGGCCAGGTGCCAGTGAGAACTCTAATGGAACAGCGTCACCCAAATCACAGCCTATCACCACGTCAAACCTAAAGATTGTTTTACTGCCACTGCCAGAAAAACAGTATTGTCACACTGTCATCTAATGCTCCAGTTTATTTAACTACTTCGAAAGATAACGTTACAAAATTTTCAGCCTTTACTTACCTTCCTGTTGTAATTGAGCCAAGAAAAGTGCAAGATATGTATCTGATATTAACTCTGGACCCGTCAAGAGAGAATTCAAGTTAAACCACTGGAAAAAAAATTGTCAATATTTAAGTTAGTGCATATTATAGGTAATAAAGTAGTTTCACATGTTAAGAACAGATATAACCCATCAAAGTTTAGTAAGATTGTTTAAACTCTGGAAATATTTCAAGTTGAGCTCTTTCCTCTGACTGAATAATATCTTAAAAGAGAATACTGCAGATTTATCACTATTACTCTTTTTTTTTTTTTTTTTTTTTTTGAGAAGAGTCTCATTCTATCACCCAGGCTGGAGTGCAGTGGCATGACCTCAGATCATTGCAACCTCCGTCTCTCAGGTTCAAGCAATTCTCCTGCCTCAGCCTCCCAAGAAGCTGGAACTATAGGCCCGCGCCACCACACCCAGCTAATTTTTGTATTTTTAGTTAGAGACAGCACATTTGCCACATTGACCAGGCTGGTCTCAAACTCCTGACCTCAAATGATCCTCCCGCCTTGGCCTCCCAAAGTTCTGGGATTACAAACATGAGCCACTGCACCTGGCCTCTGTTAGATACTCTTTTTTTTTTTTTTTTTGAGACAGAGTCTCGCTCTGTTGCCCAGGCTGGAGTACAGTGGTGCAATCTCGGCTCACTGCAAGCTCCGCCTCCCAGGCTCATGCCATCCTCCTGCCTCAGCCTCCCGAGTAGCTAGGACGATATGCGCACACCGCCACACCCAGCTAATTTTTTGTATTTTTAGTAGAGATGGGGTTTCACCGTGTTAGCCAGGATGGTCTTGATCTCCTGACCTTGTGATCCACCCGCCTTGGCCTCCCAGAGTGCTGGGATTACAGGCGTGAGCCATGGCGCCCGGCCCTGTTAAATAGTTTTTTAAAAACAACACTTTGCTTTAAACTATAAACATTAAACCCTCCCAAAAGAATAAAAATGGATAGTCCGTAGTTGAAATGTCTTTATTAATAGCTATAGTTAAATCTTTTTTCAAAGTATCAGTCCAACATAACTCTAATCGCATCTATCATACTGATGGCAGGAAAAATGACAACTATACAAAGTTTTCCCATTACCGATAATTTTTGTCAAAAGATTCCAATTGTGAGAAAGTCAGAAGTTCCAGGAAGATAATTTATAATTACCAACTCAGTTTTTAAAAATCACTAAATTAGGTGGGCATGGCAGCTCATGCCTATAATCCGAGCACTTTGGGAAGCTAACGTGGGAGGATTGCTTGAGCCCAGGAATTTGAGACCAGCCTGGGCAACATAGTGAGACCCTCTATAATTTAAAAATGTTTTTAAAAAACACTATCACATATAACATATAAACACATTTTTTTTTAAAGAGATGGTCATCTAGGCTGGAGTGCAGTGGTGCAATCATAACTCACTGCAGCCTTGAACCCCTGGCTTAAGTGATTCTCTCGCTTCATCCTCCCAAATAGCTGGGACTACAGGTGTGCACCAAGATGCTTGACGAATTTTCTAATTTTTTTTGTAGAAATGGGGGTCTCTGTGTTGTACAGGCTGGTCTCAAACTCCTGGCCTCAAGACATCCTCCCACCTCAGTCTCCCTACATGCTGGAATTACAGGTGTTAACCACTGCACTCGGCCCTAATTAACATCATTTATCACTACCACATAGTAATCCTAATTTAACCCACAAGATACAAAAAGTGTTTAAAGTTACTGTCAGTATCATGACCAACTATTTTCCTGGATTTTGACAATGTTAATACTTTTTCCAGCCTTCTTTTTTATTATACAGGGACCTCAGACAGAGTCTATAGTGAAAAATATAGTTTTAAACAAAAATATAAATTAGAACCAAAGAAAATAAAATAAACCAAAATTTGACATCTTCTGTATTTGTTTTTTTTTTTTGTTTTTTTTTTTTAAAGATAGAGTTTCACTCTTATTGCTCAGGCTGGAGTGTAATGGCGTTATCTTGGCTCACTAAAACCTCCACCTCCCAGGTTCAAGCAATTCTCCTGCCTCAGCCTTCCAAGTAGCTGGGATTACAGGCATGCGCGAACACACCCAGCTAATTTTGTATTTTTAGTAGAGACGGGGTTTCACCACGTTGGCAAAGCTGATCTTGAACTCCTGACCTCAGGTGATCCACCCACCTCAGCCTCCCAAAGTGCTGGGATTATAGGCATGAGCCACAGCGCCCGGCCAACATCTTCTGTATTTGTCAAAGATAATGTAATTCAAAATGTGAAAATTCAATTTTGAAGAACTAAAAATTTTTAAATCTCTCAAAATAATAAGATAGACATTTATTTGCAAATTAATACGAGGGTACTTCTGAAATCTAAGTCTACAGACCTTAAAAATTCAGTGCTTACTTTATACAAAAAAAGTAAAGAATACTGGATCATAATTTTTAAAAACACGTAAATAAAACCCAAAGGTTAAATAATCTCAGCAGTACCCTACCCTGGTTTTTACCTAGAGGTGATTCCCACTCGTGTCAGCCTCTACTGCTCTAAGTTGCACTTTTTAAATTTTTTTTCGGTAGAGACAAGGTTTCACTGTGTTGGTCCAAGCCGGTCTCAAGCTCCTGGCCTCAGTGATCTCCCTGCTTCAGCCTCCCAAAGTGCTGGGATTACAAGCGTGAACCACGGCACCCAGCTAGCCTCCACTGTAAGCTTCTAGATTACACCTCCTTAACTTGCTCTTGGCTCCTCAGGAAGAACTTTAAGAAAGAACCAACTTAGGGCTGGGCATGGTGGCTCACGCCTGTATTCCCTGTATTTGAGAGGCAGAGATGGACAGGATCACCTGAGGTCAGGAGTTCAAGACCAGCCTGACCAACATGGAGAAACCCCGTCTCTGCTAAAAATACAAAAATTAGCTGGGTGTGGTGGTGCACACCTGTAGTCCCAGCTACTCGGGAGGCTGAGACAGGAAAATTGCTTGAACCCGGGTGGCGGAGGTTGCAATGAGCCGAGATCCCACCACTGCACTCCAGCCTGGGTGACAGAGCAAGAATCCATCAGAAAGAGAGAAAGAGAGAAAGAAAGAACGAACCAACTTAGGATGAAGCTAAGTAGGTGACTTTTCCCAAATTTGATTTGGGTGACTTAAAAGATAACAATAGGGTTTTTGTTTTTGAATTATCTCTTATAGATTTAATTCAATATACTTTCTTGACATATCTTTTTTGGCTTTTATTTACTTTTTTAAAAAAACAAACAGCTTTATTGGGGTATAAGTGATATATAATAAACTTCACATATTTAAAGTGTACAATTTGAAACTTTTTTTTTTTGAGAGAGGATCTCCTTCTGTCACCCAAGCTGGAGTGTAGTAGTGCGATCATGACTCACTGCAGGCTTGACCTCTGGGCTCCCTCCTCATCCTCCCTAGCACCTAGGACTACATGCATGTATCACCACGCCTAGCCAATTTTTCTTTTTTTTTTTTTTTCATTTTTTTGTAGAGATGGGGTCTTGTGACATTGCCCAGGCTGGTCCTGAACTCCTTGAGCTCAAGTGATCCTCCTGCCGTGGCATCCAAAAGTGCCGGGATTACAGACATGAGCCACTGCACCTGGCCTTTGAAATGTTTTGACATTTGTATACTGTACTCCCATGAAACCATTACTACAACCAACACTGTGACACATTAATCACTGCCACGTTTCCCATGCCTCTCTCTGACCCTCCCCTCTCACTCTTCCTTAGCCTTTTCATCCCCAGGCAACCACTGGTGGATCTGCTTTTCATCACTACAGATGATTCTGCACTTTTCTAGACTTTTAATAAATGATACCATACAGCATGTAGTATTCTGTTTCGGGGTTATTCTTTCAGCATAATTATTTTGAGATTCATCCATGTTGCTGCATGTATCACTAGTTTATTCTTTTTTACTGTGCTAGCTGGTTTTCAAGAACCCTCTTTCAAAGATTCAAAATTCTAATAAAAAGGATGTTAAATGATTCTGTTTCTTAAAATAGCTTGCTCAAGACATATTTCATGTTTTATTTAACAAATAGAAGTGATTTTATGTAGACGTATGTATTACATGGCTTTTGGAATCATATGAATAATCTTACACTAAAGCAAGCATAATTGAATGCTTTATTCATGCTTGACACTATTTCAGGCTTCGTGACAGCACTATGCTAAATACAAATCTACAAATGTAGTAATTAACTGACAGAACATAGTCATCACATAAAAACCCACTTCAAAGTAACCACATTTGTATTATATTTAATATAAAATTTTTCTTATGATATAGTTAAATTGCATATACTTGTCACAAATAAATTTACAAGGAAAACTGATATGTTTTAAAATGACAAATTTCTATCTATCAAGATAGATAACCATGCCACAAACACACACATTACTAGTCAGTTTCCTAATTTTAAAGTCAGCAATCCTTTTGTTTTTTCTTTTTAATTTAAAATTTTTTTTTTCTTTTTATGTTTTATAAAACAGAGTCTTACTCTGTCACCCAGGCTGGGGTACAGTGGCACAATCATAGTTCACTGCAGCCTCACACTCCTGAGCTCAAGTGATCCTCCTGCCTCAGCCTTCCAAGAAAGCTGGAATTACAGATGTGAGCCACCATACCTGGCTTTTTTTTTTTTTTTTTTTTTTTTTTTTTTTTTTTTAAAGAGACAGGACCTCCCTTTGTTGCCCAGGCTAGTTTCGAAGTTCTGGCTTCAAGTGATCCCCCAACCTAAGCCTCTCAAACTGTTGGGATTACAGGCATGAGCCACCACATCTGGCCCACATTTTAGTTTTAAATGGGGCATAATATAAGAAAAAAAGACAAGGAAGGGTAAGAAATGTTACCTGTTTTCCTAATTTTCTAACTGTAAACCAGTGTTCCTTATAATTGCATATAAATGATCTTTCATTTCTAAAAAAGAAAACACACAATATTAACTTGAAATATTGAATTCATACTTATGTTGTCTACTGGCAAACATTATATAAAATTTGTGATAATTTAAGATTAGATTTACAGTTAAGTGTCACTGATGTTTTTAAAAGATCACACAACCATATGAACGTCTCTGCAGCAGCTTAGTGATGCCGGGCCAAAAGATGGCCTCATGCACCACTTACGGGGCAGCTCTGTGCTGCCACAGACACTGGGGTGCCAGGAAGGCTACAGGGCAGATGCTCATGGACATCACAAAGGTGAAATAGGAAAGTCTGAGGGAATGAAACAGGGAACATCAAAACACAAGTATTCCAAATATATTTCTCTTCTTTAAGAAATATCTTTAAAAATCAAATTTGGGAAAAGAAATGTATGAAATGCAAAACAAAATCTTACATAGGATCGATCCTGAGCCTCTGATACTCTGGACTGTTGAACAGGATTAGTTCTAAACCCCAAACTTTCAAGGCATTGCTTATAACCTGTTAAGAAAAATAGTAACTTTTCATAAGCCAAACCACTCCATTCCAAATTGAAGAAGTATAGCTATGTCAGTTGTGTAAACACTTTAAGAAGTATAGCTATGTTAGTTGTGTACCTCATATATAAATTTCTCTAGAAGGCTACAGGTTTTTTTTTGGTTTTTTTTTTTTTTTTTTTTTTTTAAGACAAAGAGTCTTGCTCTGTTGCCTAGGCTGAAGTACAGTGGCATGATCTCGGCTCACTGCAACCTCTGCCTCCTGAGTTCAAGTGATTCTCCTACCTCAGGCTCCCGAGTAGCTGGGATTACAAGCATGCGCCACCACACCCAGCTAATTTTTGTATTTTTAGTAGAGACAGCGTTTCACCTTGTTGGCCAGGCTGGTCTCAAACTCCTGACCTTGTGATGTGCCCGCCTCGGCCTCCCAAAGTACTGGGATTACAGGCATGAGTCACCACGCCCAGCCGGCTATAGGTTTTCAAAAGTGTGTGTGTGTATAGATATATCACTAAATCCATAAAAAACATACACATGTATATTAGAAGAGTGCTTTTCATACCAGGTCTCTGAGATGTTCCAGAAAACCACACAATTCCTACATAAAACTGTCTCAAAAATCCAGATGTATGTATATTCTACCCATAAGTGCTATTCTTAAAACTAGTCTACTATATACATCTGGTAATTTGGCTGCCGTGGGTGCTACTTTAGAAAATGTATATTCAACTTACTACTTGCAATGTCAGAAATCGTGTCTACCAAAATAAGTTCTCCCTGGGCACTTAAACTGAAGTTTCCATAGGTATCAGACTTCCAGGGTCATGGGCTTGCCACTTGTAGAAAAAAACAAAATGCAAACCTGATTATTTCAATCTGTCTGACAAAAAACGGGAAATTTCTGAAAATTCACTATCTACCCTCCAAGGTAGCCAACAAAGAAGCAAGTCAACCAGGTACCGGCAAAGACAGAAAGTGAGTGCAAGGCAGTGGGTACCAAGAGCAGCAAGGCACAAATAGGAAACGCCAAGTGCTGGGCCTACTCTGACCTCTGATTCCAGCCCTGCAGTAGCCATTACCTGTTAACAGTGGCACGGTAAAGCACTAGATGGAAATGCTGGTGGATGAGGAGGAGTCCAGGAGGGCAGTACAAGAGAAATACAAACAAAGGTATCTGCAGAGATAGGTCGCTCAGGAGAGGTTCTGAAAGACCTCTGGATACAACTCACAGTGTCAGAAAAGAATGAAAGACACGCAGATAAAAGAATCTTTCAAGTACATATATATAACCACCAAAGAACTCAAAGAGAAAAATCAAAAGCCACAGACCATAATAAGGAAATCCAGTCTGGTAGGCTGATTTAAAAGGATGGTAGCAAGGTACTGCATTTTCTTAAGTTTACCCAACAAATAGTAAGTTTGAGACATTGGGACTTATTATAATTAAGGGTATTTGGTTTTCTTTGAGACACAGTCTTGCTCTGTCACCAGGCTGGAGTGCAGTGGTGCGATCTTGGCTCACTGCAACCTCTGACTCCCCGGTTCAAGCGATTCTCCTGCCTCAGTCTCCAGAGTAGCTGGGATTACAGGCTTGCATCACCACGCCCAGCTAATTTTTGTATTTTTAGTAGAGACAGGGTTTCACCATGTTGGCCAGGATGGTCTTGATCTCCTGACCCTGAGATCCGCCCACCTCGCCCTCCCAAAGTGCTGGGATTACAGGTGTGAGCCACCACGCCTGGCCAGAATTAAGGTTATTATTAGCATCCAGATGCAAATTAAATAATCTTTCTCAAAAAGGAATTTTTAAATGCCCCACTCTAATATGAAGATTCTACAATCCTTTCATGTTTATCTATATAAAAATCTAGTACTCTAGTTGGCCGGGCATGGTGGCTCATGCCTGTAAACCTAGCACTTTGGAAGGCTGAGGCAGGTGGATCACAATCTAGTGATCTAGAGTATAATCTTATACTCTGTAGACATGATCTATTAGAAGAACTTCTGAAGGTCGCCTTGTTATAGTGACTATTGAAAGGCTGTGAAACGGGGCCTGGGATGTAAGCAACACATAGTAGATGCTTGTGACTACTTACCTGAATAGAGAAAAAACCACTGTCATCCATATTTCCAGAAGGCTGCTGTTAATTTTGACAGGTAGTTGAAGCACGCGTGGGGGTGGGGAAAGAAGGATACAAACTGTCATTAGCGTGCATATTTAAAATAACATCTTTGCATTTCCATTTCCAAAGTTAACAGTGCAGTTATAATTCACCAGTCAGATCCCTATAGGAAGAATGGCACATCCTTTTCTAAATAGTATCTACGTTTTTAAAAGAAATGTAAGCCGGGTGTGGTGGCTCACACCTATAATCCCAGCACTTTGGGAGGCTGAGGCAGGTGGATCATGAGATCAGGAGTTCCAGACCAACCTGACCAACATGGTGAAACCCCGTCTCTAACAAAGATACAAAAAATTAGCCAGGCATAGTGGCGTGTGCCTGTAATCCCAGCTACTTGGGAGGCTGAGGCAGGAGAATTGCTTGAACCCAGGAGGCGGAGGTTGCAGTGAGCTGAGATTGCGCCATTGCACTCCAGCCTGGACAACAGGGCAAGACTCCGTCTCAAAAAAAAAAAAAAGAAAGAAATGTGACTTAGTGAGTTTAACATCAGTACCTGTAAAAACGTGCGATAATCTTCACTAGTAACTCCTCCTTCTGCCATTCTCATCCTCTCCTCCTCATCCAGCTGATGTGCAATTGAGGATAATTCCACAGGGCTAAAATATTCTCCTTGCAATAAATTATTCAGGCAATGTTGAGCACAAAGTGAGCCTTCTTGCTAATATTTCCAAAAGAAAAAATTAAAATGTGACTTATTAAACAGAATTGCACAGTATTTTCCCCTAAATAATTTAATCATTAACTTTTCTTTCTTTTTTGAGACACAGTCTTGCTCTGTTGTCCAGGCTGGAGTACAGTGGAGCACTCTCGGCTCACCACAACCTCTGCCTCCTGGGTTCAAGCAATTCTCCTGCCTCAGCCTCCCGAGTAGCTGGGACTACAGGCATGCACCACCATGCCCGGCTAATTTTTGTATTTTTAGTAGATACAGGGTTTCACTATGTTAGCCAGGATGGTCTCGAACTCCTGATCTTGTGATCCGCCTGCCTCAGTCTCCCAAAGTGCTGGGATTACAGGTGTGAGCCACCGCGCCTGGGCAACTTTTTTTTTTTTTTTTTTTTTTGAGACGGAGTCTTGCTCTGTCACCCAGGCTGGAGTGCAGTGGCACAATCTCAGCTTACTGCAAGCTCTGCCTCCCGGGTTCACGCCATTCTACTGCCTCAGCGTCCCGAGTAGCTGGGACTACAGGCGCCGCCACCACGTATGGCTAATTTTTTGTATTTTTAGTAGCGATGGGGTTTCACCGTGTTAGCCAGGATGCTCTCGATCTCCTGACCTTGTGATCCACCCGCCTAGGCCTCTCCAAGTGCTCGGATTACAGGTGTGAGTCACCGTGCCCGGCTCCAACTATTTTTTAACATAGTTGAACTGAACTTTCAGCTTTAGATAAGTATAATTAACATAGGTACAAGCATTTTCATTTGTTAACATTTATTTTACAAATCTACTATTAATGAAACTACATTACATGATCAAAAATTTAAGAATTATTTTAAACAAACATTATCGGTCGGGTGCAGTGGCCCACACCTGTAATCCCAGCACTCTGGGAGGCCGAGGTAGGCAGATCACGAGGTCAGGAGATCAAGACCATCGTGGCTAACACGGTGAAACCCCATCTCTACTAAAAAATACAAAAAATTAGCTGGGCGTGGTGGCGGGCACCTGTAGTCCCAGCTACTCGGGAGGCTGAGGCAGGAGAATAGCATGAACCCAGGAGGCGGAGCCTGCAGTGAGCCAAGATCACACCACTGCACTCCAGCCTGGGCAACAGAGCAAGACTCTGTCTCAAAAAATAAAAATAAAAAACAAAAAACAAAAAAACATTATCATCTATCAAATGCATCAAATCTCATACTTTACTAAAAACCACTGTATAAAACATTTAGTCTCCCTCATTTTCACTACCTAAAATAAGTTCATTCTTGGAGATTCCACAGTAAATTACCAATGGTGAAAGGAAATTTTAGTCTCTAGAACAGTTATTTGTTTATTTAAAAAATGAGATCTGACTATGTTGCCCAGGCTGGACTTGAACTCCAGGGCCCAAGGGAATCTTCTTACCTCAGCCTCCCGAGCAGCTAGGACTACAGAAACATGCCACTGTGCCTAGCTGCCTAGAACATTTATTCTTTTAACATAATGCCGGTCAAGCATGGTGGCTCACACCTGTAATCCCAGCAGTTTGGGAGGTCAAGGAGGGTGGATTGCTTGAGGCCAGGAGTTCGAGATGAGCCTGACCAATATGGCGAAACCCCGTCTCTACTAAAAATACAAAAATTAGCCAGTGTGATGGTGTGCACCCGTACACCTAGCTAATCGGGACTCCGAGGCATGAGCATCGCTTGAACCTGGGAAGTACAGACTGCAGTGAGCCAAGACTATGCCACTGCCACTCCAGCCTTCTGTCTCAAAAAAAAAAAAAAAAAACTCCACACAATTTAAATGCTTGTTGACAGAATTTCAAATCTTAAGAATCAATACAGGTGAGAAAAATTCTGTTCCATGTTAAAACTTGCAGTTACAGAGCTGAAGTTCTCTTCATGGAACTCTACAGATAATGTACACGCAGCGTAATGCAATGAGCAGAACTGTCCCAAACAACCCTGGAGCTCACTCCTGGACAAGCCAGCAAGAGGGACTGCACCCAAGCTCAGCTCCCATGGGACGACAGGCTTCCTCCTTATGGGAGGTAGGTACAACCTCCCACGGGTTCAGAACCTTCAAGTGCAGGGCAGTTTCTCACACAACTGGCAGCCTGAATCCAAGTCCAGGGTGCCTGGTACCGAGTAACCTGTGTGTAATCCTCCTCCCCACAGCAGTAGCTTTCCCATGCTACCTGGTAAGAAGGGAGAATCACGTATAGATGGATCCCTCCCTGTGAACACAGACACCAGGTTTGCCCCTTCCTGAAATGATAGCAGATGAGAGAACATTTCCTTCTCCTGCTAACCTTGGCCCTCCAAGTTCTCTCTTTCCCCAATAAGGTCTATTCCTTAACCCAACTTATCTGACATCACGCAATTTGTCCTGAGCTATGTTACACAGTAGACTCTAAAGAGAACCACCTTGCAAGACGGAATTTTTTCCTGATAAATCAATTTTCTAGGAACAAAATTCAGCTGGTGAAAAAAATATGGGTTATATGTGTATAACGGAATAGGAAGACAGCATTGAGACAGCCTGAGTCTGAGATAAGTTTATCCTCATCTTTTGGTAAGGAATAAGTAGCTTGGAGCCAGAGAGAACACTAGCCCCCAAGTCTTCTCATGAAAATAGACTTTTTGTTTCCACTTCTTTCTCTTTCTTCTATATTTCTACTACCAGAGTGCAACTCTTACTGAATGATATGCAAATTGAAGGGATATACAGATGTTCTACTTATAACCTATTGAAAAACAGCCAAGGCTGGCTGCGGTGGCTCATGCCTGTAATCCCAGCATTTTGGGAGGCCAAGGCAGGAGGATTACTTGAGTCCAGAAGTTTGAGACCAGCCTGGGCAACATGGTGAAACCCCATTTCTACAAAAATTAAAAAATTAACTGAGCATGGTGGTGTGTGCTTGTAGTCCAGCTTCTTGGGAGGCTGAGATAGGAGGATAACCTGAGCCCCAAAAAGGTTGAGGCTATAGTAAGCTGATATTGCACCACTGCACTCCAGCCTGGATGACAGGGCAAGAACCTGTCTCAAAAAGAGGGGAGGGGAGGGGAGGGGAGGGGAGGGGAGGGGAGGGGAGGGGAGGGGAGAAAGAAAAGAAAAGGCAAGACAAACAAGCACTTCACAAGACAGTCAAATAGCTATAAAGAACACAAAAAAGGTACTCAACTTCATTAGTCATCAGGGAAATGTAAATTAAAACCACAATGTGTTATTACACAAACTCTAAAATGGCTAAAATATTGGAGATCAGAGATATAGAAACTGTTGTATACTACTGGTGAGAGAGTAAATTGGTATAACCAATAATAACTAATAATTATGTAATGCATCTACTAAAGCTTAACATGTACATCTCCTATGATCTAGCAATTCCATTAGTAGGTACATAATGTAAACAACAGAAATGCAAACATATATTCATCAAAAGATATGTATAAGAATGTAGGGCCGGGCGCGGTGGCTCAAGCCTGTAATCCCAGCACTTTGGGAGGCCGAGATGGGCAGATCACGAGGTCAGGAGATCGAGACCATCCTGGCTAACACGGTGAAACCCCATCTCTACTAAAAAATACAAAAAACTAGCCGGGCGAGGTGGCGGGCGCCTGTAGTCCCAGCTACTCCGGAGGCTGAGGCAGGAGAATGGCGTGAACCCGGGAGGCGGAGCTTGCAGTGAGCTGAAATCCGGCCACTGCACTCCAGCCTGGGTGACAGAGCGAGACTCCGTCTCAAAAAAAAAAAAAAAAAAAAAAAAAAAATGTTCACAAAAGCACTATTTTTGTGCTACAAATAGCATTACTATTTGTAGTAACACAAAATAGCATTACAGATAGCATTACTATTTGTAATGGTCCCTAAACTGGAAACGACCCAAATGGATAGCTGGGATCACAGCAGAATGGAAATTGTGTTTACTCACAAAGGAATACTACATAACAATGTGAATGAATTAACTACAACAACCTGGAACAGTATGGATAAATCTCTCAAACAATGGTAAACTAAAGAGGACAGAGTCAAAAGGGTATACACACTGTACGATTCCAGTCACAAAAGCTCAAAACTAGGCAAAACTCATTTATGATATCAGAATTCAGCATAGGGGTTATTTTTGTTGGGAGTGCAGTGGAGAGAGAGTACCTAGAAAAGGGAATAATGGGAGGTTATAGGATGCAGGTAAATCTTCTGTTACTTGCTGTTTATACATGTTCATTTTGTGAGAATTCACTGAGCCGTACTCTTAACGATTTGTGTGCTCCTCTCTGTATGGTACCTAATTTTTAAAAAATTCAAACAGTAAGAAAAAAGCCTTTGCTAACACAAATTTCCTGTCCTGCTGTCAGTTTGGAGTTTACAAACTATGGTCACCATACTTAATATCACATATAGCAATAGCGACATCCAAATATTTGATTAAAATTATCTCTATAAAAAATAGTTTTAAATTATGAAAAATAAGTATTTGAAATCAAACTTCATCAAAGATACACTGTATTGCTACAGGAAATATCAAGTTCTGTACTTCTAATATGATTTAATGGAAGGAAAGGACAAACTGTTCAGTACAAATTTAAAAATGACTTAAGGCTAGGCACAGTGGTTCATACCGTAATCTCAACCGTTTGAGAGGCTGAGTGGGAGGATCACTTGAGCCCAGGAGTTCAAGGCTACATGGAGCTATGATTGTGCCACTGTATTCTGGCCTGGGTGACAGAGCAACACCATGTCTCTCAAAAAGAAATAAATAAAAATAAAAATAAAAACAAAAATAAACGTAACTTAAGTCATAGGACAGATCAAATGCCACACAGACCAAAAGAATTGTACAATGACAATGAGCCCACCTAAGATTATGCATTTTCCTGCCTTGCCCTTATCTCAAACTATCCCCAGCCACCTCTCGCATCAAGCTTTAATCAAAGCAGTAGTTCACTTTGCCATAATCAAAGTTCAGCAGTATTGAAATCTCATGATTTGGCTGGGGATGGTGGCTCATGCCCGTAATCCCAGCACTTCGGGAGGCCGAGGCAGGTAGGTCACTTGAGATCAGGAGTTCTAGACCCGCCTGGCCAACATGGTGAAACCCTGTCTCTTCTAAAAATACAAAAATTAGCCATGTGTGATGGCAGGCGCCTGTAGTCCCAGGTACTCGGGAGGCTAAGGTAGGAGAATCACCTGAACCCAGGAGGCAGAGGTTGCAGTGAGCTGAGATTGCACCACTGCACTCCAGCCTGGGTGACGGAGCGACACTCCGCCTCAAAAAAATAAAAAATAGGCCGGGCATGGTAGCTCACGCTTATAATCCCAGCACTTTGGGAGGCTAAGGCAGGTGGATCATGAGGTCAAGAGATCGAGACAATCCTGGCCAACATGGAGAAACCTTGTCTCTACTAAAAATACAAAAATCAGCTGGGTATGGTGGCACACACCTATAGACCCAGCTACTCGGGAGGCTGAGAGGAGAATCGCTTAAACCCAGGAGACGGAGGTTGCAGTGAGCTGACTTCACGCCACTGCACTCCAGCCTGGTGACAGAGCAAGACTCCGCCTCAAAAAAAAAAAAAAAAGAAGAAAAGAAAAGACATGAATTAAAAATTTTAAAAAATAAAAGAAATCCTATGATTTTAGGCCCAGACTTCATTGTGTTGGGCTCAGAGAATTAGCACACTGCAGTTCTACAAAGATAATTTATAAAATCACAAGGGAACTGCTACCAAATCATTTACCCCCAACCTTTCCAGGTTTTCAAGACCAACCTGAAACTAGTTAAAATTACCACAGACACTACTAACTACAACACAAATCAGGTATAAAGCTAAGATGCTCTCAGGAATGGGCTATCTGGGGACAAGCTGTCAATCTAGCAGCATTCTCACCTCCTCTTAGTGCTCTCCGAGGCCTTACTATGAGGATCAGCAAACACAAGCATCTGAGTAATGGCAATGGCCAGTACTTCTACAGCACTATCTGCCAGGGAGCCTTCTCTACACTCTAACTCTGAGGTTATGTCTATGTTATTATCCCCACCACTACACAGGAGGAAACCAGAGGACAGGGATCCTAAGTAACTTGCTCAGGATCACACAAGTAGTAAAAGGCAGAGCTGAGACTCAAACCCAGGCAGAGGTTTCAAAATCTGTGCCATTAGCACTTCAAGTCATTTATACAGAATTTGGCTTCTCCTAAAGCTCAAATATCCTAAAGACGGCTAAAATCCAGCAACCACAAAAGGGCATAATGAATGCCACAGAGTCAATACTCAGCATCTTTTCAATAACTTTATGTACAATCCCAGCAAGTTTAGTTATTATTCCCAGTTTGCATTACATTAAAATCACCAATACAAATGGCACAGTGACTGCACCAAGAAACATCAGAAAGAGAAGTGATTTAAAAAAAAAAAAGACAGAAAGCAGGCACCAGAACTAAAACAAACAACAAAAATCCAGTAGTTAGTGGTCATAAAGTTAGTACAAAGGTTTAAGTTAGGGGTTGGCAAACTCTAGCCCATGGGCCAAATTTAACCTGCCCTGGTAGCTAAGAATGCACTTTACAATTTTAGATGGTTGGGAAAAACATGCACACATAAGAATGTGTGACAGAGACTACAGCTGGCCTGCAAAGCCTTAAAATGTTTACAGAAAAGTTGTTTACTTTAGATAAACAGCACCATATATATCTCAGAAACTCAAAGACCTCTCTTTATCCATTCAAATATATACATTTTTTTCTTTTGGGACAGGATCTTGCTCTGTCCCCCAGGCTGGAGTGCAGTGGTGTGACCTTGGCTCACTACAGCCTCGACCTCCCAGACTCATGCAATCCTCCCACCTCAGCCTCCCAAGTAGCTATGACTACAGGCGTGTGCTAACACACCCGGGCTAATTTTGTTCATTCTTTGTAGAGACAGGTCTCACTACGCTCAGCCCCATTCAAATATTTATTGAGTACTTACTCTGTGCCAGGCCCTATCTCAGGCACTGTAGATGTATCAGTGCGAAACTGTTTTTACATTCTAACTTAATAAAGGGTACTCAAAGTGACAACTCAGAAAGAGGAAACCAAGGTTCCAAGAGGAAGTGGTTGCAAGGCCCTTTGTAGGCAGATATTCCCAACTACCCAGCTTCTCTAGGGCCAAAGTTGGTTCTCTGGCTCTCCAAACCCAGCACCTTGCAAGGGTTAAAGGTATATTGCAGAGGGGAAGGCGGTGAACTGAAAAATGGCACAGTAAGCCCAAACATTCCTAGAATGGACTGTATAGGAGATTAACAATGGGCCATATGGTTATAGGTGCATACTCTTGAGTATGCCCAAAAAACTAAATTGTTGAATCTTCACTTGCTATGTACATACAAGTTAATGATAATGGTAAATACATTCCTGAAGTATCTGTAGGCCTATACACATGCTGATAATTCAGAGGGACTCTTTTTTTTTTCTTTTCTTTTCTTTTTTTAGACAGAGTCTCGCTTTGTTGCCCAGGCTGGAGTGAAGTGGCGCAGTCTCAGCTCACTGCAACCTCTGCCTCTTGGGTTCAAGCTATTCTCCTGCCTCAGCCTCCTGAGTACCTGGGGTTACAGGCACCTGCCACCACACCTGGCTAATTTTTTGTATTTTTAGTAGAGACGTGGTTTCACCATGTTGGCCAGGCTGGTCTCCAACTCCTGACCTTGTGATCCACCCACCTGGGCCTCCCAAAGCGCTGGTGTGAGCCACCGCACCCGGACTAAGAGGGACTTCTTTCGGGTAAGTAGATTTTCGCTAGGCTAGCACCCAGCTTTTATTGATCCCATGGTTCAGTAGAAATGCGTCCCAACTAGGTAACAATCAATATTGTTAAAAATCTTGTCTGATTCTCAGGAAGTAGTGTGGAACATGTTTAAGGCCTTCCATGTTGAAATCTGGTCCCACACCAAAGCCTTTGAAAATTAATAACAAAAATATGGCCGGGTGCAGTGGCTCACGCCTGTAATCCCGGCACTTTGGGAGGCCGAGGCGAGTGGATCGCCTGAGGTCAGGAGTTGGAGACCAGCCTGGCCAACAGGGTGAAACCCTGTCTCTACTAAAAATACAAAAATTAGCTGGGCGTGGTGGTGGGCACCTGTAATCTCAGCTACTAGGGAGACTGAGGCAGGAGAATAGCTTGAACAGGGAGGCAGAGGTTGCAGTGAGCCAGGATCGCGCCATTGCACTCTAGCCTGGGTGACAAGAGCAAAACTCGATCTCAAAAAAAAATGTTTTTAAGAAAGTACATGTGTATTTTTCACACACTTTACTCAGCCAAGCAACTAAATCTCTATTGTCTATGATTTATAAATCATGTCAATCAAGTCAAAAAATCAGTGACAACTATACGACTGAGGCCTTCCTCCCCCACTGTAAATCTGCCTATTTCAAAAGTTTCCGAGATGTTTTCTACAATGAAAAGCATTGTACTTAACAATTTGTTCCAGGCACAGTGGCTCACGCCTGTAATCACAGCACTTCGAGAGGCTGAGGTGGGAGAATCACCTGAGTCCAGGAGTTCTAGACCAGCCTGGGCAACACAGCGAGACCCCTGTCTCTCCAAAAACATTAGCTGGCCCTGGCGATATACACCTGTAGTCCCAGCTACTCTGGAGGCGGAGGAGGGAGGATCGCTTGTGCCTAGGGAGTCAAGGCTGCAGTGAGCCATGATCTCTCCACTGCACACCTGCCTGGGTGATAGAATGAGATGCCATCTTTAAAATAAAAATTAAAAAAAAGATTTAGGCCGGGCGCGGTGGCTCAAGCCTGTAATCCCAGCACTTTGGGAGGCCGAGACGGGCGGATCACAAGGTCAGGAGATCGAGACCATCCTGGCTGACACAGTGAAACCCCGTCTCTACTAAAAAATACAAAAAAACTAGCCGGGCGAGGTGGCGGGCGCCTGTAGTCCCAGCTACTCGGGAGGCTGAGAATGGCGTGAACCCGGGAGGCGGAGCTTGCAGTGAGCCAAGATCACGCCACTGCACTCCAGCCTGGGCGGCAGAGCGAGACTCTGTCTCAAAAAAAAAAAAAAGATTTATACTACAGATTTACATCTGGTAAATGTATTCTTTTGTCTTTGCTTTATTTGTTGTGTGTGTGTGAATTTTAAATGTCTGGGATAAACGATCATTTATAAGCATTTAATAAAACAAAAACCCTTTGCTCCTCCTATTAAATAATAGCCTTACCAGCAACTCTTTCCAAACATGATACTATTATGAAACAAGATATCATATGCCAAAGTTGTCCTGGGGAAGGCTTCACTCACATACAAATGGATGGATAATAGCATGTGAGAAACGAGGAGTTTCTCCACATGTCACAAACAGTATCTTCAAGTGCATGGTCACTGAAGAGTTAAAGTGACAGCAGGCTAGGCAGACCACAACAAAATCATTCCAGTCCACTCCTAATACCTAAAAACAAAGCTGGCTGCCTGCTCCGGAAAGATGAGAGTACCAAAAGAAACCAAACCCAAACATCCCGTAATAAAAACTCGTGACGACTTCCCTGTTTAGGGGCACAACGGGTTTCCTACTTCACTTCCTAAGTGTCAGGCCCTACAGTGGGCGAGCCAAGGTCTCCTCCCTCGGGAGGCTCGCGGACCTGGTGCAGGGGAAAAAACATGAACAAGACCTCAAAGATCTAAATGTAGGGAAGACTCTAATATAGAATTGAGCAGTCTGGAGAAAGAAAAGTTAATTCTGCCAGGAGTAGGGTAGGAGGGGTCGAGGGAGGTGTCCCAGAGGTGACTGTAGCTAGACCCTAGGGAGAGGGAAGGATTGGGGAGGGGTGAAGGAATCCTCCGAAAAGCTATGGAAAGTGACTTAGAAAGGAAGAAGCAAATCCACTGGGCGCCACCGCGCTCCCGTGTCCCGAGACGCCCCCGGCCCCGCCCATACTCCCTCCCGGCTCCCAGGGCGGGGGCCGCGGGGGAAGTAGGAGCGTAGGTGATGCTCCCCTCCCCGAGCCGAAGAGGCGGGGGGTTGCGGCGTCGCCCCTAGCCCGGCGAGATCGGCATGGGGGCGACTCGGACCCCACCCAGCCCTCCGGGAGGCTGTGATGCCGCGCTCCACGCCCGCCACCGCGCGGCAGACAGCTCCCCACCGCACGCGGACACTCACTTTCTCGTGGAAGATGGACTCCATGTTTATTTGTCTGGAGCCAACGGCCCCCACACCGAACCACCCCCTCCAGCTCCGCCCCCTGTCCCTCCCCTCCGCCCACCCCGCCCCGCCCTGGTCCCCCCGCCCACGTGCCGCACGCAGGCCAATCACCCGCGAGGATGCGAGTCACGTGAAGCGAAGAGCGAGTGAACGCCGGGGACACGTGACCTTGGTAGCGCGTCCTCCTAGTTTCTGTTAGAGGGCCTTCTGGGGGATGCTACATCGCCACCTGCTGTCTGGAGGATCTTCTCCGCTTCCCACCCATTTCTATGGTTTCTTAGGTTTCTGGGGGGAGGTTTGGACCACTCACCTGGGTTCGATACTCTTTTTGTTTTCCACTTTGTACTTTCTACTGTGTTCATATAACTATTTACTTTCTTTCTCCTCCTCCTCCACTGAAAATTTAGTAAGAAAAAGCCATCATTACATTCTCCCAAAACCTAGCACTTGTATAAAAATGATAGCTAGGCCGGACGCGGTACCTCATGCCTGTAATCCCAGCACTTTGGGAGGCCGAGGCGGGCGAATCAACTGAGGTCGAGAGTTTGAGATCAGCCTGACCAACATGGAGAAACCCCGTCTCTACTAAAAATGCAAAATTAGCTGGGCGTGGTGGCGCATACCTCTAATCCCAGGTACTTGGGAGGCTGAGGCAGGAGAATCGCTTGAACCCGGGAGGCGGAGGTTGCAGTGAGCCGAGATGGTGCCATTGCACTCTAGCCTGGACAACAAAAGCGAAACTCCGTCCCCAACCCCCCAAAAAAGGAAAAAAGTGATAGTTAATATTTATATAAGGCTTTCTATGAGCTAGGCCCTTTTCTAAATGCTTTGCATATATTATCAAATTTAATACAGCAAACTTTGATGTAGGTGTTGATGCTATTCATACACATGAGGAAACCGAGGCACGGAGAGGTTAAAAACAGCACAATGTCCAAGGTCAGATGGTAAGTTGCCTTGCCAGGATTCAAATCCAAGTGACTTGTTACCACTGTAGGTGTTCGGACCCTTTAGAGGGAACTTAGAAGTCTCATAAATTGTGTGGGAGACGGGGAGGTAGCAGCGGTTTGATGAAGCTTGAATGGAAGGATAGGTGCAGATCTTGCACCTTGAAACCAGATTAAGGTGTACTTTTTTTTTTTTTTTTTTTTTTTTTTTTTTTTTTTTTTGAGATGGACCTCTCTCTGTCCCCCAGGCTGGAGTGCAGTGGCACAATCTCCCCGCTCACTGCAACCTCCACTTCCTGAGTTCAAGTGATTCTCTTGCCTCAGCCTCCCAAGCAGCTGGGATTACTGGCACGCATCACGACATCCAACTATTTTTGTGTTCTTAGTAGAGAAGAGTTTGTACCATGTTCGCCAGGCTGGTCTGGAATCCCCAACCTCAGGTGATCCACCTGCTTTGGCCTCCCACAAGTCCTGGAATTACAGGCCTGAGCCACCGCACCTGGCCAAAGTGTACTTTTAAAAGGATGTGGGGAGCTATATAAATATTTTAAAAGAAGACACGTGGTAGGCCGGGCGCGGTGGCTCAAGCCTGTAATCCCAGCACTTTGGGAGGCCGAGGCGGGTGGATCACGAGGTCAGGAGATCGAGACTATCCTGGCTAACACGGTGAAACCCCGTCTCTACTAAAAATACAAAAAACTAGCCGGGCGTGGTTGCGGGCGCCTGTAGTCTCAGCTACTGGGAGGCTGAGGCGGGAGAATGGCGTGAACCCGGGAGGCGGAGTTTGCAGTGAGCCAAGATCACGCCACTGCACTCCAGCCTGGGAGACACAGCGAGACTCCGTCTCAAAAAAAAAAAAAAAAAAAAAAAAAGACACGTGGTCATGTTTGCATTTTAGAAAGATCACTGGCTGCAGAAAAAAAGCAGTTGCTGTTGAAGGACTCTTCGGAGAGATGATGGTGGTTTGGACTACAGTGGTGTCTTAAAGATGGAAATAGGCCATTCTGAGAGATTATTTGGACGTAAAGAGACTCAACAGAACGTGGTGATGATACGGCTTCGACCGGTGGAAGAATGCTAGGGTTTTCGTCTTGAGTCGAATTACATAAAACGACATGGACAAACCTGGAGTGGTTTTAAGGAGCATAGAGTTTAATAGGCAAGAAGGAAGGGAGAAGAAAGAAAGAGGAAGCTCCCCTGTAGACACAGAGGGATGTGGGCTCCAAAGCCAAGAGAGGAGACCTGGAGAGTAGGGGAGATACCAGCCAATTATATGAGGAGGCTGCAGGAGGCGGTGTCTGATTTGCATAGGGCTCAGGGGACTGGTTTGACCACGCATGTCATTAATGTAGCCCTCTAAAAAAACTGGCCCTCCCACCCTAGCTTTTTAATACCCAAATGCAGAGCGCCACGATGTTCTACACACGTGGGGATATGCAGGGGTGGCCATGTTGCCAGCACATGTGAGAGCAAGGGCAAGGGGACAATGGTGGGAATCACCCTATAGGTGGACCCAGTTTCTAACTGCCAGCATTTGCATATTAAAGGTTGCCAGCTTGGGTCTAACAGCCAGGGCTTTCATGCTAGACAGGAAACATTTCTGGAACTGCTTCAAAAGAGACAAAAACTTTTTAAGGACCCCTTTTCCTCTCTATCTGCCTAAAATAATTTCTTAATTACGCCTACCACAGTGAGGGATTGGGGAACACAGGAGACCGAAATGTGAAGGTGACTTCTGGGTTTGTGCCCTGGGCAGCCACTGTGACAGGAGTGATATTGAGAGCAGAAACAAGGGAGGAAAGCAAGGTTTTGGGAAGAGAATAAGATAGAGTTTACATTTTGGAGACACTGAATTTGAAATGTCTACGGACATTCAAGTAATTATGTTGAGTAATTGTTGGATACCAGGTCTGAAGTTCAGGAGGCTGCTTTGAACTCAATGAAGAATTGCCATTTAAAAAAAAGGTAGCTAAGGCCGATGTGGTGGTGCACGCCTGTAATCCCAGCACTTTGGGAGGCTGAGGCAGGCAGATCTCTTGAGGCCAGGAGTTTGAGACCAGCCTGGCCAACATGGAGAAACCTCATCTCTACTAAAAATACAAAATTTAGCTGGGCGTGGTGGCTCATGCCTATAATCCCAGCTACTCAGGAGGCTGAGGCAGGAAAATTGCTTGAACCCGGGAGGTAGAGGTTGCAGTGAGCCAAGATTGTGCCATTGCACTCCAGCCTGGACAACAGAGTAAGACTGTGTCTTAAAAAAAAAAAAAAAGTAACTGAAACCATGGGAGTGAATAAAATCATTTTAGGGAAAAAGAAGTGCTTGAGAAGAGGGCTACAGCTGAGCCCTGAGGATAGAGAAGCAATAGCCAAGGAGGAGGGAGAAAAAGCAAGAAAGTGTGACATTGTGGAATGCCTGGGCAGGGGACGCTTCAAGGGGTAGTCAGTTTCAGTTGCTGCCAGTACGTCAAGCAATACAAGGACTTATAAGAGGCCACTAAATTTTGTTGCTATGGAGACAATTGGTGACTTTGGGGACTGCAGGTTCAGAGGAGCAGAGGGGGCAGTGAGAGGTAAGGGAATGGAGACTGCCAGAGAGGACCAGGTGCTGAAGGAGAGGATTCGGTACCATTTATTGAGCATCTCTGTGTGCACAGTTCACAGCCTTGTATGGGGAAAAGTCCATGTTCTTAAGAAATTGTGTGGCCTACCCAGGGAAATAAATCATAGTCTCATGAAGTGAAAAAAATTGCAAACCACCTTTTCTGTTTTTTTTTTTTTCTTTTAATTGTAGTTGATGTCTTTCAAATGAATTAATGAAGTCAAATGTCTTAGTCCTTTTGGGGCGCTATAACAAGATATCTTGGAGTAATTTATAAACAGAAATGTATTACAGATCTGGAGGCTAGGAAGTCCAAGATCAAAGCTCTAGCAGATTTAGTGTCCGATGAGGGCCCATTCCTCATAGGTGGTGCCTTTTTTGTGTCCTCACATGGTGGAAGGGGAAAAGGGGCAAACAAGCTTCCTCTCTGTGTAAGGGCACTAATCCCAGTCACAAGACTTGGCCTTACGATCTGATCCATCTCCCAAAGGCCCCACCTGTTAAACCAACACACTGGGGATTACATTTCAACAAATGAATTTTGGAAAGATACAAACATTCAGATCATAGCACCAAGTATCTGGGAATCATTTTTTATTCTCTTCCCACAACTTCTCCACATCACCCCTTATTCCAGTCAGTCCTCAAATGCTACGAATCCACTCCTAACTCTCTCTTGCCCTTGTCTTCATTGCTACTACTTAGTTCAAGCCCTCTTGCTATCTTGTGTAGTCCAGTCCAAGGATCTTTGAATTGGTCTTCTGATTCCAGTCTCAATAGGTCTAATTCATGGTGCTGTCAGTGATCTTCCAAAAATGCAAATCGTACAAGATTTTCTTTCGTTTAACAAGTATAACTGTGTATCAGGTCCTGGGACTATAACCATGAAAAAGACAGACAGTCCCACCTTCAGGGGACTTACATTGGCAGGGATTCTTAAATAATTACACAACTCTTACTTCAAAATCCTTCAGTGACGGCTGGGTGCAGTGGCTCATGCCTGTAATCCCAGCACTTTGGGAGGCCGAGGCGGGTGGATCACCTGAGGTCAAGAGTTCAAGACCAGCTTGGCCAATATGGTGAAACCCCATCTCTACTAAAAATACAAAAATTAGCTGGGCATTGTGGTGGGCACCTGTAATCCCAGCTACTCGGGAGGCTGAGGCAGGAGAATGCTTGAACCTGGGCAGCAGAGGTTGCAGTGAGACGAGATTGCACCAGTGCACTCCAGACTGGGCAATAAAATGAGACTCTGCCTCAAAAAAAAAAAAAAAAAAAAAAAAAATTCCTTCAGTGACTTCCTATTGCCATCCTATTGCTGGCCTGAAAAGCTCTGTGATCTGGATCAACCACCTGTCCTGTTCTGTTCTCCCCAGATTCTCTCTGCCCCAGTCACTCCAGACTCTAGTCATACTAGCTTCTTCCTTTTACTTCTGGAAAGTTCACTAAGGAAAAGTCTTTTGTGCCACCGCTACACCTTGAGCATGCCTACGTTAAAGCACCATTACATCATACTGGAAGTGTTACTTTATATACTACTGAACTAGCAGCTTTTGAGGGGCAGAGGAATCTTACTTTTTTTTTTTTTTGAGACAGAGTCTTGCTCGCTCCCCCCGGCTGGAGTGCAGTGGTACCATCTCGGCTCACTGCAACCTCCGCCTCCTGGGTTCAAGCCATTCTCCTGCCTCAGCCTCCCGAGTAGCTGGGACTATAGGCGCCCACCACCATGCCTGGCTAATTTTTTTGTATTTTTAGTAGAGAGTGGGTTTCACCATGTTACCCAGGATGGTCTTGATCTCCTGACCTCATGATCTGCCTGCCTCGGCCTTCCAAAGTGCACGAATCTTACTCTTTAGGTCAAGGGTTACTACAGAGCAATGAATTAATGCATGAAGTTTTTTTTGATTGACTGGTACAAAAAAATACCAATAATTCAGTAGCAGAGAGAGAAGTTACTGAGCTAATCAGGAAAGACTTCATGGAGACAGAAAAGACCAAATAGATGTACTTCTAGTACACTTCCTATGTCATCTTAGGCTACTCACCTTTTGTCTAATCATCATTGAAATCTTGTGTTGGCCAGGCATGGTGGCTCAAATCCTAGCACTTTGGGAGGCCGAGGCAGGCAGATCACCTGAGGTCGGGAGTTCGAGACCAGACTAGTCAACATGGAAAAACCCGATCTCTACTAAAAATACAAAATTAGCTGGGTGTGGTGGCATATGCCTGTAATCCCAGCTACTTGGGAGGTTGAGGCAGGAGAATCACTTCAACCTGGGAGGCAGAGGTTGCAGTAAGCCCAGATCACGCCATGCACTTCAGCCTGGGTGACAGAGAGAAATTCCATCTCAAAAAAAAAAAAAAAAAAAAGGCTAAGCGCGGTGGCTCACGCCTGTAATCCCAGCACTTTGGGAGGCCAACGTGGGCGGATCACAAGGTCAGGAGATCAAGACCAGCCTGGCTAACACGGTGAAAACCCATCTCCATTAAAAATACAAAAGTTAGCCGGGCGTGGTGGCGGGCGCCTGTAGTCCCAGCTACTTGGGAGGCTGAGGCAGAACAATGGTGTGAAACTGGGAGACAGAGGTTACAGTAAGCCGAGATCGTGCCACTGCACTCCAGCCTGGGTGACAGAGTGAGACTCTGTCTCAAAAAAAAAAAAAAAGAAAAAGAAAAAAAAAAAATCTCGTGTTAACAAGAGACATTGCATAGAGATATTTCCATCTTCTTGAACACTGTACCTATTAAATCCAAACTGGCATGAATTTTGTTACCCAAGACGAAATACTTTAACAGAATTTCAAATGTTGGGCATTTTAAAAATTATGCGTAGTAAGTATTCGGTCTTGCAACACAAATCAGCGGTAACTAAAGGGTATTGTTTCACTGTAATCTTACTCCTCCTAAATTCAATCCTACCTAAAACAAATTTAATAAAATGTGGCTTCCAAGAAGAGGTAGTAGAACTTGGCTATTTATTTTATTTATTTATTTATTTATGACGGGTCTCACTCTATTTCCCACGCTGGAGTGTAGTGGCGCAATCTTGGCTCACTGCCAACCTCTGCCTCCCAGGTTCAAGCAATTCTCCTGCCTCAGCCTCCTAAGTAGCTGGGATTACAGGGATGCACCACAATGCCTAATTTTTGTATCTTTAGTAGAGATGGGGTTTCACCATATTGGCAAGGTTGGTCTCAAACTCCTGACCTCAAATAATCCACCCACCTCGGTCTCCCAAAGTGCTGGGATTACAGGGGAGTTACTGTGTCCGGCCATGTTTTTAAAAATTGGTAACTAATCTTGATGATATTGTGTCATAAAAAATGAATCAAGAGAGAATCCAATTTACTATTACAGATGTTGGCATTAGCAATTTATGTTTCATAAAAAATACTACACATATTTCCAGGAAAGGGAGGTAGAAAAAAATACATACAACAGCATTGTGTTGAAACTCTCCATATATCCCTTAAGGACAAAAGACTTAGGTGTAATATTGCTCTCAATAAAGTATATATGCTTGAAACAAACCAAAGAAAACAAAAGAAATACAACCTAATGTTTCTGATTAGTGCTATTTTTGTCCTTTCTAAAAATATTCTGCTCCTCAAATTGATTACAGATTTTTCAAGTATTATTCATCAATCTGCTTTTTTTCTTTTTTGAGACGGAGTCTCGCTCTGTTGCCCAGGCTGGAGTGCAGTGGCGCCATCTCGGCTCACTGCAAGCTCTGCATCCCGGGTTCACGCCATTCTCCTGCCTCAGCCTCCTGAATAGCTGGGACTACAGGCACTCGCCACCACACCTGACTAATTTTTTTGTATTTTTAGTAGAGATGGGGTTTCACCGTGTTAGCCAGGATGGTCTTGATCTCCTGACCTCATGATCTGCCCGCCTCAGTCTCCCAAAGTGCTGGGATTACAGGCTTGAGCCACTGCGCCTGGCCCATCAATCTGCTTTCATATATTGAAGGCAAAGGAATATTTTTAAAAGATACAGTTTATTTACTTCTCTATTGTTTTTATTTTATATTTTATCTTATTTTTTGACACAGGGGCTCCCTGTGTCTTCCAGACTGGAGTGCAGTGGCACGATCACAGCTCATTGCAGCCTCATCCTCCACAGGCTCAGGTGACCTCCCACCTCAGCCTCCTGAGTAGCTGGGACTACAGGTGTACCCCACCACACCCCAGGTAATTTTTGTATTTTTAGTAGAGACGGGGTCTTGCCATGTTTTCCAGGCTGGTCTCGAACTCCCGGGCTCAAGCCATCTGCCCACCTTGGCCTCCCAAAGTGCTAGGATTGCAGACATGAGCCACCTTGCCGGCCTGCTGGTGTTTTTTAGAATCGTCCCAGTAACTAGTACCTCAAGAGGTTATACTTTTTTTGTGTGTGGCTTTTTGTAACTCTTGTACTATATCTGTACAATTTAAAAGTATATGATTTGAACCACAATGAGCTGCCACTTCACATCTGTTATGATAGTTATTATTTTAAAAAAAACTAAAAAATTAAAAAGAGACTACCATATGATTCAGCAATCCAGTATCTGGGTATTTATCCAAAAGAATTGAAATCACATAGAGATATGTGGACCCTCACATTCATTGTACCATTGTTAACAACAGCCATGATGAGGAAATAACCTAAATGTCCATCAATGGATGAACAGATACAGAAAATACATGCAATGAACCATTATTCAGCCTTCAAAAAGAAAGAAATCCTGCAATATGTAACAACATGGATGAACTCTGAAAACATTGTGCTAAGCAAAATAAGCCAATCACAGGACAAATACTGCATGATTCCATGTAACATTCCATGAGTTATCTAAAGTAGTCAAACTCATAGAGTAGAATGGTGGTTACCAGGGCCTGGAGTGGGGAGGGCAGAAATGGGAAATGGCTAATTAATGGGCATGAAGTTTCAATTATGCAAGGTAAGTTCTAGACATTTGCTGTACAACACTGTGCTTATAGTTGACAATACTGTATTGTACATTTAAGATTTTGTTAAGAGGCAGATTTCAAGTTGTGTGTTTTTTTTTTGTTTGTTTGTTTTTTTGCGGGGGGGACAGAGTTTCACTCTTGTTGCACAGGCTGGAGTGCAATGGTGCAATCTCGGCTCACCGCAATCTCCGCCTCCCAGGTTCAAGTGATTCTCCTGCCTTAGCCTCCTGAGTAGCCGGGATTACAGGCATGCACCACCATGGCCGACTAATTTTGTATCTTTAGTAGAGATGAGGTTTCTCCATGTTGGTCAGGCTGGTCTCGAACTCCTGACCTCAGATGATCCGCTCGCCTCGGCCTCCCAAAGTGCTGGGATTACAGGCATGGGCCACTGCGCCCGGCCTCAAATTGTGTTCTTACAATAATTTTTTTTTTTAAAGAGCAAACAATGCTAATCCTTGTCGTTATGGGTTTTAAAGTCTATGTGGAATAAAGAGGGAGAAAAAAAGGCTACAATTTGATAATCTTGACACACACATACATAGAACAGATGGCATGTATACACCTGTGAAACCATCACCTCAATCAAGAAAATGAACATATTATACCCAAGTTTCCTCTTTTTTTTTTGAGACAGAGTTTCGCTCTTGTTGCCCACGCTGGAGTGCAATGGCGTGATCTTGGCTCAATGCAACCTCTACCTCCTGAGTTGAAGCAATTCTCCTGACTCAGCCTCCCAATAGCTGGGATTACAGGTGTGCACCACATGCCTGGCTAATTTTGTATTTTTAGTAGACACGGGTTTTCACCATGTTGGTCAGGCTGGTCTTGAACTCCTGACCTCAAGTGATCCACTGGCCTTGGCCTCCCAAAGTGGCTGGGATTACAGGTGTGGGACACTGTGCCCGGCCTTTTTTTTTTTGAGACATAGTCTTGGTCTGTTGCCCAGGCTAGTGTCCAGTGGCATGATCTCAGCTCACTACAACCTGTGCCACCCAGGTTGAGGGGATTCTCCTGCCCAGTAGGTGGAACTACAAACGCAGGCCACCATGCCTGGTTAAGTTTTTTAGTAGAGACAGGGTTTCACCATGTTAGCCAGGCTGGTCTCAAACTCCTGACCTCAAGTGATTCCACAGCCTCGGCCTCCTGAAGTGCTGGGATTATAGACATGGGCCACTGTGCCTGGCCCAGCCTCTTTGTAATTCTTTTCAACACCTTCTAGACCCTGATCTCTCAACCACTGAACTGCTTTGTTACTACAGATTGCTATTTATAACATTTTCTATTTATAGAAATGAAATCCTATCGCATGGGTTCTTTTTAATCTTTCATTCAGCACCGTTAGTATGAAATTCATCCATATTATGTTATCAATAGATCATTCCTTCTCATTCCTGGGTGATAGTCTATGATATGAATTCAACACACTTTATCCATTCATATGTTGATAGACATTTGGGTCATCTCATTTTTGGCTGTTACTAATCAAGCTGCTATGAACATTCATGTAAGTCTTTGTGCGGATGTATGCTTTCATTTCTCTTGGGTACATAACTCAGACTGGGATGGCTGGGTCAAGTGATAGGTGTGTTTTACCTGAAACTGCTAAACTTCTTTCCAAGGTGGGACAATTACTGGTGGCTACATTTTATATTCCTGCCAGCAGTGTGCCTTCTAGCTGCTTTACATCCTTGCCAACAATTGGTAGTCTTCCAAATTTTAACTATTTTATTTTTACTTATTTAAATCTATTTTTTGAGACAGTTTCATTCTTGTTGCTCAGGTTGGAGTGCAATGGCACGATCTTGGCTCACTGCAACCTCTGCCCCCGGGGTTCAAGTGATTCTCCTGCCTCAGCCTCCCAAGTAGCTGGGATTACGGACATGCACCACCACACCTGGCTAATTTTGTATTTTTAGTAGAGATGGGGTTTCACCATGTTGGTCAGGCTGGTCTCGAATTCCTGAGCTCAAGTGATCCGCCCGCCTAGGCCTCCCAAAGTGTTGAGATTATAGGCATGCGCCAGCCTAACTTTAACCATTTAATAGGTGTGTAGTGCCATCTCATTTTGCTGTTAATTTGCATTTCTCTAGTGACTACTAATGTTGAGTACCTTTTCATGCGCTTACTTGCCATCCTCATATCTTTTTTGGCAGTGTTTGTTAAAATCTTTTGCCCATTTAAAACATTAGGTTGCTTAAACTGGGCACAGTGGCTCACGCCTGTAATCCCAGCACTTTGGGAGGCTGAGTTGGGTGAATCACCAGGTCAGGAGATCAAGATCATCCTGGCTAACATGGTGAAACCCCGTCTCTACTAAAAATACACAAAATTAGCCAGGTGTGGTGGCGGGCACCTGTAGTCCCAGCTACTCGGGAGGTCGAGGCAGGAGAATGGCGGGAACCCAGGAGGCGGAGTTTGCAGATCACACCACTGCACTCCAGCCTGGGTGATATAGCAAGACTCAGTCTCAAGAAAAAAAAAAAGTTAGGTTATTATTAAGCTATAAGGATTGTTTACATATTCTAGATGTTTTTCGAAGAGCAAAATTTTAAATTTTGATAAAGTACAAACTTACTGATTTTTAAAACTAGTTCATGTTCTGTGTGTTGTATTTTAAAAATCTTCGCTTCCTGTGTGTATCCTACATTTGAAAAAAGGAAAAATCTTTGCCAAAGCTAAGGGCACTAAAATTTTCAGTATGTGATTTTTATCAAATAAAATCTTGGCCTCATCCTTTTTAAGTCCCGTTGAAGCACAAAGTTTGAGATTTTTTTTGTGAAAAATATATGATAAAAAATTTGCTCTATGATTTAATAGTACTGTGGTCCAAAATGAGAAACAGCAAATTAAATGCTAATTATAAATTTAATACCAACGTATACAATCAGGTACCTAATAGTTATTATTTTATTTTTTATTTATTTTTGAGATGGAGTCTCACTCTGTTACCTGACAGGACAGGTATGCGCCACCACACCTGGCTAATTTTTTTGTATTTTTAGTAGAGACAGGGTTTCACCACGTTGGTAAGGCTGGTCTGGAATTCCTGACCTCAGATGATCTGCCTGCTTCAGCCTCCCAAAGTGTTGGGATTACAGGCGTGAGCCACCATGCCGGGCCCTAATAATAATAATAATTATTATTTTTTTGAGACGGAGTCTCACTCTGTTGCCCAGGCTGGAGTACAGTGGTGTGATCTCGGCTCATCGCAAGCTCCGCCTCCCAGGTTCACACCATTCTTCTGCCTCAGCCTCCTAAGTATCTGGGACTACAGGCACCTGCCACCACGCATGGCTAATTTTTTGTATTTTTAGTAGAGACGGGGTTTCACTGTGTTAGCCAGGATGGTCTCCATCTCCTGACCTTGTGATCCGCCCGCCTCGGTCTCCCAAAGTGTTGGGATTAGAGGCGTGAGCCACCGCACCTGGCCTTAAGTATGCTTGTTACTAGAAGGACTGCCTTTGTATGAAAAGAAAGACATTTCCGATTCTTCACGTTTTTATTTCTCTCAGAAGTTTAAAATGTGAGCATTCGATAGTTCAGCCAGACTCTTCACTTCCAGGTAACTTCTTCATTGGGTCGCAATTCCCTGTGTGAAAAGCAAAAAAGGAAGAAATGGAAAAACTGTAAATAAAACTTTGATAAGACATAAAAGGGGAAGTCAGAAGAACATGATTTCAATATTTCATTTTCTTTTTTTTTTTGAAATGGAGTCTGGCTCTGTAGCCCAGGCTGGAGTGCAGTGGCACGATCTCGGCTCACTGCAAACTCCACCTCCTGGGTTCAAGCAATTATCCTGCCTCACCCTCCTGAGTAGCAGGGATTACAGCTGTACACCACCACACCAAGCTAATTTTTTATATTTTTGGTAGAGACGCGGTTCCACCATGTTGGCCAGGCTGGTCTCGAACTCCTGACCTCAAGGGATCCGCCTGCCTCAGCCTCCCAAAGTGCTAGGATTACAGGTGTGAGCCACCGCACCCAGCCAATATTTTATTTTCTATTACACTGATCCGTTTAAAAAACTTACATATTAAATTCATCATATTTATTCTTTTTATTCATGACTTTAACTTTTACCATATTGTCAGCTTCATTTTTCTGGGTTAAAGAATTGTGATTACTTAGTTTATATGAAAGCTATTATCTCTGCTCAGTGAGTTCATTCAAAATGTTTTCTAAACCCTTTCCAGCTTATTTTCTCTTTCTTGAAATCCCTGATTTGTGAATCACCTCTACCATCTCTCCATACCCACTGTGGATGCTGCTCACTTCTCTTGCCCCTCAAGCTTCCTCCTACCCAGCTGTATGCCCACTGGCAGGCATCCTGTCTTACTAACGGGAACTCTCTGCTGCCAGAGGAGCCATCTCTAAGGCATAATGGGACCAGGCAGCTGCCAGCTGCTATCACTCTACCACCAGGTCTAAAGCTGTCAGGTAGTGTTGCTAAGAACACAGCGCCTAGCTGCTATTATTACTATTTCTCTCAGCTACAGCATGTCTTAAGACAATATATGACAATATATGTGGAAGCTGTAATATAAGCTAGGCTTTGGTCAGCTACTTTTAAACTGTGGCTGTATTAAAATGCACTTTGAATTAAAAAAAAAGATACTTTCAAAGACCTGAAACAGCCTATTCATTAAATGAAGACTTTACATTCTAGAGGTAATCATATTGTTTTATCCAAGGATTCAATAACAAACAAGACTAAAAACAGCATCATTTGAATCTAAGTCCTCAAGGGGGAAAAATTACCCCTTCTATTTATTTTTGGCACATATAAAAAAGAATATTCCCCAAATTTGGCCAATTGCTGGTTTTTTTTTTTTTTTTTTTTTTTTTTTTGAGACGGAGTCTCGCTCTGCCGCCCAGGCTGGAGTGCAGTGGCCGGATCTCAGCTCACTGCAAGCTCCGCCTCCCGGGTTCACGCCATTCTCCTGCCTCAGCCTCCCGAGTAGTTGGGACTACAGGCGCCCGCCACCGCGCCCGGCTAGTTTTTTGTATTTTTTAGTAGAGACGGGGTTTCACCGTGTTAGCCAGGATGGTCTCGATCTCCTGACCTCGTGATCTGCCCGTCTCGGCCTCCCAAAGTGCTGGGATTACAGGCTTGAGCCACCGCGCCCGGCCCAATTGCTGGTTTAAAAACATGCAGACTAACCTTTTAAATAACGCACTCTTGTTCCGGAAGGCAGTTAGCCGTTCATCATTCTTTCTGTCTAAATAACATCCAATGACAAATCCCATAGGGACAAGAACATGAACCCAGTGGTCCCGCACAATCTGAAGTAAGTTCACCATGATAGCTAAAAGAAAAAAAAATTATCAGAAATACAACTGCTTTTTTTGTTTTCTTTGAAATAGCTTTTAAATTGCATCTGGGCTGGGCACGGTGGTTCACGCCTGTAATCCTAGCACTTTGGGATGCTGAAGTGGGCAGATCACTTGAGATCAGAAGTTCGAGACCAGCCTGGCCAACATGGCAAAACCCCATCTCTACTAAAAGTACAAAAATTAGTCGGGTGTGGTGGTGCGCATCTGTCATCCCAACTACTGGAGAGGCTGAGACAGGAGAATTGCTTGAGCCTAGGAGGCAGAGGTTGCAGTGAGCCAAGATCATGCCACTGTACTTCAGCCTGGGCAACAGAGCAAGACTCCGTCTCGATAAAATAAATAAACTGCATCTGAAACAGGAAGATAATAGACATAGATGTAATAGATGTTAAAAGCCTAATAAGCCTCTTTGTTTGCCTGGCATCAGAATATTGTATAATACTTAAAAATCTAATTGATGAAGATTACACACGGGACAATGATTAATATAAAATTACACTGCACTGAGTCTACTTATTAAATTTTACTACTAGCTTCAATAGTGATGTGATACGATACAGAGCAGAGAAACAGAGAGGGTATGTAAAACATTCTGCCTGCAATAGCTGATTGTTTGCATCCTCCTCATGTTGTTTTGGAACTTTTTCTTATAAAAGAGATGAGGTCTTGCTATGTTGCCCAGGCTGGAGGGCAGTGGCTATTCACAGGCACTATAGCTCTCAACTCCCGGGCTCAAGTATTCCTCCTGCCTTAGCCTTCCAAGTAGCTGGGACTATAGGCATGCACCACTGCACCTGGCTCTCATTTAGAACTTTTACATGTGTAAAACATATTTAGAACCTCTCGCAATGCAAAAACAAATTTAATACAATTTTGCCAAAAGTGGAATTCTTTAGGTAAAGCTGTAATTACTGAAAACTAAATTTAGAAAGAAAAAAGATATGAGAGGAAAAAAAAACTATATTCAATAATGTCACTGTAGATATGAATATAGATTAATCTAAAAAAGGTAAAAGGGCCAGGTGTGGTGGTTCATGCCTGTAATCCCAGCACTTTGGGAGGCTGAGGCAGAAGGACAAGGTCAGGAGTTCGAGACCAGCCTGGCCAACATGGTGAAACCCCATCTCTACTAAAAATACAAAAATTAGCTGGGCATAGTGGTGCATGCCTGTAATCCCAGCTACTCGGGAGGCTGAGGCAGGAGAATCGCTTGAACTCGGGAAGCAGAGGTTGCAGTGAGCTGAGATGATGCCACTACACTCCCGACTGGGGGATAGAGCAAGACTGTCTCAGAAAAAAAAAACAAAAAACAAAACAAAACAAAACACAAAAAAACAAGGTAAAGGGAGAAGAAAACTTATAGTGTGACTACTAGGTGGCTCATGCCTGCAACCCCAGCACTTTGGGAGGCTAAGGCGGATGGATCACTTGAGCCTAGGAGTTTGAGACTAGCTGGTTAACATGGAAGACCGTGTCTCTACAAAAAATAAAAAAATTGGCTGGGTGTGCTAGTATATGCCTGTAGTCCCAGCTACTTGGGAGGATGAGGTGGGAAGATTGCTTGAGCCCAAGAGACGGAGGTTGCAGTGAGCTGAGATCACACCACTGTACTCTAGCCTGGACAACAGAGCAAGATGCTGTCTCAAAACAAAAACAAACAAAAAAGACTACTAGGTTACTAGGTACCAGAGCCATATATTTCTATACGTAATGTGAATTAACTATTATTTACATTTTACAGATAAGAAAACAGCTTAATCCAAATACTATTAAGTATAGAGCTGCAGTTCAAATTCAGCTTCACTCTACAGCTCTGGCTCCTATTATATAGCTCATGCCTAAGAAACCCCTTCCTGAATTGATGTTTATGGTACTTAAAAGCTTTTAAATGCTGAGTGTCCAGAAGGTAGATGAGGAGGAATAGAACTACAGGTTTTTCCTTATCCGAAATGCTTGGAACCCGAAGTGTTTTGGATTTTTTCAGATTTTGAAATATTTGCATACACATAATGAGCTATCTTGGGGATAGGACCGAATTTAAACATAAACTCCATTTGGGCTTTACATATACCTTATACACACAGCCTGAAGGCAATCTTATATGAAACTTGTTTTTTTTTTAGATAGTCTTGCTCTGTCACCTAGGATGGAGTGCAGTGGAGTTATCATAGTCCACTGCAGTCCTGAACTCCTGAGCTCAAGTGATCTTCCCACCTCAACCTCCTGAGAAGCTGGAGCTACAGGTGTTAATTTTAAAAAATCCTGGCCGGGCGCGGTGGCTCAAGCCTGTAATCCCAGCACTTTGGGAGGCCGAGACGTGCGGATCACGAGGTCAGCAGATCGAGACCATCCTGGCTAACCCGGTGAAACCCCGTCTCTACTAAAAAATACAAAAAACTAGCCGGGCGAGGTGGCGGGCGCCTGTAGTCCCAGCTACTCGGGAGGCTGAGGCAGGAGAATGGCGTAAACCCGGAAGGCCAAGATTGCAGTGAACTGAGATCCGGCCACTGCACTCCAGCCTGGGCGACATAGCGAGACTCCGTCTCAAAAAAAAAAAAAAAAAAAAAAAAAAATCCTTAAAAAAATTTGTAGACACAAGATCTTGCTATGTTGCCCAGGCTGGTCTCAAACTTGTGGCCCCAAGTTTCACATTTGGGGGCATTTTGGATTTCCAATATTCTGATCAGGGATGCTGAACCTGTAATGGTCATCAGGTGGAAAATAAATTGCACTAATTCAATAAAAACATAGTTGGATTGCCAATTTCCTATAAAAATTCGTGCATACAGATGAATTCAAAATACACCTGTGTGCATTTGGACCTAACCTAATAAATCATGTACAATGACTGAGAAGACATATGATAACATCCTAGAAAGACAATACATTATTGCCAACAAAACTGCTTAGCACTAAGCTCTGCTAGGCCTATGTAGACTGAATTTCTGCCTCTCCTCTGACACTGATTGGCAGTTATAAAATTCATACATTTTTCTTTCCTTTTTTTTTCTTTTTTATTTTGAGACGGAGTTTCGCTCTTGTTGCCCAGGCTGGAGTGCAATGGCGCGATCTTGGCTCACCGCAACCTCCGCCTCTCGGATTCAAGGGATTCTCCTGCCTCAGCCTCCTGAGTAGCTGGGATCACAGGTATGTGCCACCATGCCCAGCTAATTTTGTATTTTTGTTAGAGACGGGGTTTCTCCATGTTGGTCAGGCTGGTCTTGAATTCCCGACCTCACGTGGTCCACCCGCCTAGGCCTCCCAAAGTGCTGGGATTACAAGCGTGAGCCACCGCGCCCGGCTTTTTTTTTTGAGACAGATTCTCACTCTGTGGCCCAGGCTGGAGTGCAGTGGTGCAACTACAGCTCACTGCAACCTCTGCCTCCCAGGTTTAAGTGATTTTCTTGCCTCAGCCTTCCGAGTAGCTGGGACTACAGGCACGTGCCACCATGCCCGGCTAATTTTTGTATTTTTAAGTAGCGACGGGGTTTCACTGTTGGCCAGGCTGGTCTCGAACTCCTGACCTCTTCATCCGGTCACCTCGGGCTTCCAAAGTGCTGGGATTACAGGCGTGAGCCACCGCGCCTGGCCATACGTTTTTCTTTTAAAAGGCAAGGTCGGCCAGGTGTGCTGGCTCACGCCTGTAATCCTAGCACTTTGGGAGGCTGAAGCGGTTGGATCACGAGATCAGGAGTTCGAGACCAGTCTGGCCAACATAGTGAAACCCCCGTCTCTACTAAATATACAAAAAATTAGTCGGGTGTGGTGGCGGGAGCCTGTAATCATAGCTACTTGAGAGGCTGAGACGGGACAATCGCTTGAACCCGGGAGGGGGAGGTTGGAGTGAGCGGAGATTGCGCCATTGCACTCCAGCCTGGGTGACAAGAGTGAACCTCTGTCTCAAAAATAAAAATAAAAAAGCAAACCAAAAGGGTAAGCGCATCATTTTGGTGCAACGGTGTCGGCTCAAGAGGATTTGCGGTTTGGAAGAGAGCGAGGTTAGCGAGGAGACAGAAGGCTAGGACTTATATGAACGTAAGCTGCTTGGGGAGGGGAGGCAGCCAGCGTCTTCCCTGCTTCAGGCCAGGCATGGGATACCGGCTAGCGGGCGGTCACTGGGTCACATCTCTACGGACGTTTTCCTGTTATAACAGCCTCAGAAAACCCATTCCAAAAGCTCCGGCCCGGAAATCCCATCCTCCACCCGAAGAAAACTCCATTTTCCTTAACCGTCACCTTCGCTCGGAAGCCCCGGGGAAGCTCAGACCACCCCTCCACACACGCACAGCACCGAGGGCCTGCCTGGAACCCTCCCCGTCACCCTCGCCGTGATCCGCGGCGCGGCGGCCCCCCAGGCTCCCCAGACCCACCTGCAGCCTCAGTGCCAACAGCGACCCCGAGACCAAGGGCAACTCAGCCACCCGCACCAGTGGAAGCTGCGACCTCGGGACCTGCCATTCGCCGCGCCGGCACGGAGCAGAGGGGTGACGCCAGCAAATCATACTACTTTTTCCTCCTCAGGGTTGACTCCTTTTTTTTTTTTTTTAGCTTCCAAACATTATCAATAATTTCTGAATACAATTTCGCTCCACTCAGACGAGGCGTGCAGGTATGAGCGCCGTCGCCTTCCCACAGCCCCGTGCCCACCCCCCGGAGATGGTCTCGCCCTGGGTCCTCCTCGTTTACGCCGCTCGCCTCCAGCTCCAAAATGGCGGCCGCCGCTGGGGGGGCTTCTGCCGGCCGGTAGTGCCCCGCGCTGCTGAGCCAGCATCGGCTTTTCTACCTCTTGAACCTGGATTCGCTTAGGGGTTGGGAAGGGCAGTGGACGGCGTTGGGGGAGGCCTGACGAGGCAAGTGAGGGCGGGAGAAAGGAGTAAGCCTCTGGCGGGGGAAGGCGGCGCCACTGGCCCTCCGGGAGCGCCGGGCCCCGACTCCGACCCGGTCTCCCCCGAGGACTCGCCCCCGCCGCTTCGGCTGCGACTGTCCCTGTCGTTCCTGGCAGAAGTGGTCAGCGAGGGAAAGAGAAGTGACTTCTCCATGGGTTTCAAGCTCCCAGCTGTTTTGCGGCAGCTCGTACGGTTCCCTCCCGGGATCTTCTTTCCTCCTTTCTGCTTCCCTCTGCTTACCCTTTCATCTCTTGGCGCTGGAGGAGTTAAGCCGACGCCAGCTTTAGCTGCTTAGCCTCGTGCTACGGCGTTCTCAGCCTCCCCCGCTCGGGGTCTTCCCGTCGTTTTGGGTTGAGAGACCACGAGGTTACTAAGCTCTGGGCACCGCGTAGGCGTCCTTTTAGTTCATCGACTCCAGAAACCTTTCGGATGTTTGTACCACGCTGTACTAAAAGGGTCTCGGCCCTTCGCGCCCTCCCGCCATTGCCCCCCCAGCGCTTCCACTATCACTGTGAAGTTATAATTCTTTTTTGACTTCGTACTGTTTTACGTGCTCTTTAGAAAACAAGAGGTCAGACTGTAACCCCGGCAAGTCTGGCCTCCTGTGACCAGGCGAACCTGAGCTATCATTTATACCCATCCCCTAATTTTTAATTTTACAATCCCTTTAACCCCTTTTTTTCCTTTCTTTTTTTTTCTTCTTCTTTTTTTTTTTTTTTTTTTAAATAGAGACGGGGTTTCACTATGTTGCCCAGGCTGGTGTCGAACTCCTGGGCTCAAGAGAACCTCCCATTTTGGCCTATGCTGGGATTACAGGCGTGAGCCACCATGCCCGGCCTTGCAGCCCCAGTATGAAATTGCTGCTTTCCCTCAACTGACAGGAAAGAGACTTCCCCACTCAGTGAGTTCCAGGGCTAACCCAAACTCCTCTGTTTTCCCTTGGATTTTGCTTAGTTCACCTTAGTTGTCATCAACATGCACGGTCATGATTTTTTATTTTTTATTTTTGAGAAGGAATCTCGCTCTGTTGCGCAGGCTGGAGTACAGTGTCACGATTCTCGGCGCACTGCAACCTCTGCCTCCCGGGTTCAAGTGATTCTCCTGCCTCAAGAGTCACGAGTAGCTAGGAGTACAGGCGCGCACCACCACGCCCGGCTAATTTTTGTAGTTTTAGTAGAGACAGGGTTTTACCTTGTTGGCCAGGATGATCCGCCCGCCTCGGCCTCCCAAAGTGCCGGGATTACAGGCGTGAGCCACCGCGCCCAGCTGATTTATTATTTGAGACGGGGTCTCGCTCTGTCCCCCAGGCTGGAGTGCAGTGGTGCCATCTCAGCTCACTGCAACTTCCGCCTCCCGGGCTCAAGCAATCCTCCCACCTCAGCCTCCCAAGTAGCTGGGGTCACCAGCGCAGCCACCGCGCCCGGCTACTTTTTTGCGTTTTTAGTAGAAATGGGGTTTTGCCATGTTGCCCAGGCTGGTCTGGAACTCCTGAGCTCAAGCGATCGGCCTTCCTCGGCCTCCCAAAGTGTTGAGATTACAGGCGCAAGCCACTGCGCCCGGCAACATGCACGATCATTATTGAGAGGGCAAGTAACTGTGAGATATTGGGTATTGGATATACAACGATGATCACTTTTACTCCTCTATACATTGAAAATCCATTCAAATACTTCATGTGCCCGCTTTATAACAAAATAACTTGGGTTAGGGCAACAAAAAGGCTTTCTAAAGGAGTAAATATGTGAGTTGGGTCATGTAGCATCAAAAGGAATTTGCTGAGCTCAAAAGGAGAAGGTAATTTCGGGATTCAGTACAGGAATATAGAGCTTTGAGAAGCTTTAGCATACTTAGGGAGAGTGGGATAATCAACCTGCTTGAGCATTTAGTGCATGAGTGATTGGTGAAGCAAGAGGTAGGTTAAGATCAGCTTGTGAAGGATCTTGATTTCCAATAGGGAGTTTAGATTTTATTCAGTAGTTAGCAGGAATCCAGTGGATATTTTGTGCAAGGAGTGAGCAGGAGGGTATTTGTTTTTTTAGGATGGTCTCTGACAGCTATATAGAGGATCAACTGGGAACAGAAAAACTAGATGAAAGGAAATTGGCAATCATTCAGGTAAGGCAATGAGGGCCTCCATGGAGGCAGAACATAAAGGAGGTCAGAGAGACACTAAGTAAATGTCAAATGGGATTCACCTGCTGACTGCTAAGTTAATGGTAAGAAGGTGACTTGAGTTTTTATTCTGGGAGAGTAAATGGTTGGCAATACTATTAAAACTTAGTCTGAGACATGCACACAAACATACGATGGTGCCAACCTGCACTTTAGGGGTGACAACACGATGCTCTATAGTGTAAAGCATTGATTTTTATGGTCTGGAGTCTAGATCTGCACTGTTATAGTAGTCACTAGCCACATGTAGCTACTGAGCACTTCAGGTGTGGTTAGTCTAATTGAAATGTGCTGTAAATATAAAATACACAGTGGATTTTGAAGATTTAATATGAAAATGTAAAATATTCAGCATGATTATATGTTGAAATAATATTTTGGTTCTACTGGGTTAAATAAAATACATTAAAATTCACCTGTTTCTTTTTCACTTTTCCATGTGACCACGAAGAAATTTAAACGTACATTTGTGGCATGCATTATATGTCTGTTGACAGAGCTGTTCTAGTCTAGACTAGATGTGGGAATTTGTAAGGAGGTGGAATATGAGCTGGGCCCAAAGACATTGAGCAGTGATGTCAGGGTGGCTTCCTGGCAACCTCCATTGCCAGTTAAGGCATTTGGTTTGTCTTTTCTCAAGCAGTAAGAAGCCTTCAAAGATTTCTGAGCAAGGGGTAATATGTGCAGGGTATTTCTGAAGATGAATCTGGTAGCGATGTTTAGGTTGGATGAAGGGAGGAAAGGAGGCAGAGAAACTGAGAAACCCAAACATAAGGTAGTGAGGCCCTTCCTGTATTAGGGTACTGGCAGTAGGGATAGAAAGAGAATGATATGCAAAGCGTTGCTGAGGGAAGAATAATCAGGAGGTGGTAATAATAGACTGTCCCAGAAATGAAGAATCAGCATGTAGCATTCCAAGCCTTGGTTACTTAGATAACAACTAATATATTCATGTCGCAGAGCTGTAAAATACAATTTGAGACTGAAGAAATTTGGTCTCAAGATAGAATCAGCAAAGTTAGGAGGGAGTGGTCCACTAAATACTTTCTCTTTTTATCACCCTGCTTTCTGTATCATCTTATCAATCATACGCACCAGCTAATATCCCCAAAATACAGAATTACCTATATCATGCCATCTTTCTACTTGATAATGAGTCTTAAAATGTTTCTGTTGCCTGCAGGACTAGGTTCACAGTTTCCAAGGCCTTTCATTATCTGGCCCCTTTCTGTTCATTAGGCCTTACCTTTTCTGCTTTTGTGAATGTGTGCCAGGCTAGTTTTTTCACTGGTACTTTAAAACTTTTTACTCAGAAGTGCGGAGATCTGAGATCTCAGGTACTCCTTTACTCCTGTTATTCCTCTGTTTTAAGTACCTTCTCTTTGTTTCTACCCATGTCTTATCCTTAGTGAGTAATCTTAAATCCCACCTCTTCTATGATTCTCAATAACATAAGGTAATATCAACTTAAAAAAAAAACTTCCTATATATATATATATATATATATATATTTTTTTTTTTTTTTTTTTGAGATGGAGTCTTGCTCTGTCGCCCAGGCTGGAGTGCAGTGGTGCGATCTCGGCTCACTGCAAGCTCCATCTCCTGGGTTCACACCATTCTCCTGCCTCAGCCTCCCAAGTAGCTGAGACTACAGGTGCCTGCCACTGTGCCTGGCTGATTTTTGATATTTTTTTTTTATTAGAGACGGGGTTTCACCGTGTCAGCCAGGATGGTCTCGATCTCCTGACCTCATGATCCACCCGCCTCGGCCTCCCAAAGTGCTGGGATTACAGGCGTGAGCCACCGCGCCCGGCCCCTAAATATTTTTATGTCTTTTATTATCTGTTTATGTAAGCTTAAGCTTCCTAAAATTATGACAGATCTCTTTTTTATAAAAGGACCACATATTATACTACTTGGTGCTGCTCCTGATGCCTTAGGGCAAGATACAAATTAAACACCATAATTGTAAACAGAATGAAATCATAATACCACATTCATAAGGCTTTTATTTATTTTTTAGATTGATAAAGAACTCTTCAGAATTCCTGGTGTTTCATCATATATACGACTGAGATATCAGTAAGTAGTGAATGTTTAATAAAGATATAGCTTTATTATGAATAATTGTAGTGAAAATATCTTTTCATCTGTTGAAATCTTGGTCTGTCTGCAAAAACAGTTTTGATGTGAACGTACTCAGTTCTAGCTGCAAGATACCGTGCATGTTACTTCATAATCTAAATGAAGAAAGTGGGAATTAAGGAAGACTTAAGTAGAAAAGAATTTCCTTCAGGCCATTGTTATAATTGTGGTACAGTAAGCTTTTTGGCAGGGATAGTTTCCAAGGTCCTTTCCAAAATTGTATTTATAAACATTTTTCATCAAATAGAGAATTAATGTCTTTGTACCCCAAATAAGAACACACGAAGGCCAGGTGTGCTGTCTCACACCTGTAATTCCAGCATTTTGGGAGGCCAAGGTGGGTGAATCACTTGAGCCCAGGACTTAAAGAGCAGCCTGGACAACATAGTAAAACCCTGTCTCTACAAAAAATTAGCTGAGTGTGGTGGTGCGTGCCTGTAGTCCCAGCTACCCAGGAGGCTGAGGTGGGAGGATCACTTGAGCCCAGGAGGTTGAGGCTGCAAATGAGCCATGATTGCACCACTGCACTCCAGCCTGGGTACCAGAGCAAGATCCTGTTTCAGGAAACAAAAACAAGTCAATATATTTTAAATTTTAACTTACCAACAGTTATTTATTGAATAACCACTATGTGCAGGGATGTGCTAATGTACTAAGGATAAAAAAATGGGTCAAGCCAACTCCTGTACTCAGAGAGCTCTCCTAAGCAAGGGCAAATATATGTAGATGGGTTCCGGTTTATGGTGTGGTAAGTGAGCTTATTTAATACTAGCCATGCCCCGTTCCTTCATTTAAGAAACATTCATCGGCTACCACTGTATGTTAGGCACTGTGGAGGCATTGGTAACTGTGATCAAAACAGAGAAAGTCTTTACCTTCATGGAGTCCACATTCCAGTGTGGGCACAGGAGGAGAGAAGGTGACAGACAAAGCAAGTAAATAAATAAGTAGCAATTAGCACTAAGTATTTTGAGGGAAATAGAATGATGTTGTAATGGGCGTGAAGAAGGGCTTTAGGGTGGTCAGAGAATGACTACCTCTGAGAATGACTCAGTAAATTAGAGACAGGGAAAATATATAAACAAGTTAGAGGTTTTGGTCACAGTGAAGAGAGAAGAAAATTTGAGAAATATAATGAGTTGTTATGAAAGTATATCCCTGGAAGTGCTTTATAAAGGTCCTTGATAAGTCTCTGTACAACTTAAGCCAACGGACATTTCTCTGGCTTCTCAGACTTAGTGCAAATGGGAGGTGAGGAAGTGGAGACTTAGTGCAAATGGGAGGTGAGGAAGTGGAGACTTAGTGCAAATGGGAGGTGAGGAAGTGGAGACTTAGTGCAAATGGGAGGTGAGGAAGTGGAGATATATCTGTGGACAAATATTTTGAGAAGTTTTTTTGTGAAATCCAAAAATGATGCAGTGGTTGTTGGGGGTTGAAGGGTTGAGAGAGGGTTCTTATAAGTTGGGAAATTCTAGAGTATTTTTATAAGCTTGCAGGAATGGTCCATCAGTGATACACTGATGCAGGGGAAAGAGCAAATGACTGAAGATGTCAAGTCTTTCAGAAGGTGAATAGAAATGGGATCAACAGCGCACATAGAGGGACTGACTTTGGGTGGGAGCAGGACTGTTCTATACAATAGGAGACCCAACAGTGTACATGCAGATAGGCTAATAGATGTAGTATCTGGAAAATGAGAAATTACTCTCTAATTTTATCAGCTGAGACTAGGGTGGAGGGAGGGATGGGTGATCTTTGAACAAAGAGGAGGAGGTGTGGAGAAGTCGTCTCAGAAATTGAAAGTCAACCTACTAAGAAAAGTCAGATTGAAGGGTAATACGTAGGGCCTACTTGAGGCCTTTGGCCATGAATTTAAAGAGCAAATAGCATTAACTGGGCATGGTGGCGGGTGCCTGTAATCCCAGCTACTCGGGAGGCTGAGGCAGGAGAAATACTTGAACCCAGGAGGCAGAGGTTGCAGTGAGCTGAGATCTTGTGGCTGTACACCAGCCTGGGCGACAAGAGTGAAACTTTGTCTCAAAAAAAAAAAGAAAAAAAATGGGCTGGGTGGATCATGAGGTCAAGAGATCGAGACCATCTGGCCAACATGGTGAAACACCATCCCTACTAAAAAAAAAATTAGCTGGGCTTGGTGGTGCATGCCTGTAGTCCCAGCTACTCAGGAGGCTGAGGCAGGAGAATCACTTGAACCTGGGAGATGGAGGTTGCAGTGAGCCAAGATCGTGACACTGCACTCCAGCCTGGCGACAGAGTGAGACTCAGTCTCAAAAAAAAAAAAAAAAACAAAAACCAAATAGCACAGCTGTAATTCTCCTCCATATCCCATCCCCCCCAACCCCCGCATGATTGGAGTTAATCAGGACTGGGGTTTTGCCAGCCTAGTAGAGAGAAGGACTAGAGGAGCAAGACATTTGAGTGTTTGCAAATAATCTTAACAGATCATGAATTGAAGGTGAGGACCTGAGTGAAAACAGGAGGGGGTCGTGGATAGGGAAAAAGTAGCCAGCGAATTAGAGAGATACCACTGAGCACAGAGGATTTTTGCAATGGGAATACTAGAGTAAGTAAGGTGTTAGAGAGTGAGATGCTTGAAGGTGAAATTTTCAAAGTAGTACAGTTACTGATAGTGATAAGTTTTAGGGTGTAATCGTAATGCTGGGTGGCTGAAGTGAAATGAAGATTATTGGAGTTGAGGAAGTCAAGGAACCAACAGGTCAGTATTGAAGTTACTCAGAGGAACAAGGGTCATGTAAAAGTCCCCAGTGAATGAGGCCAGGTTAATGGATGCCATAGTGAAGGGGAAATGTGAAAGACGAATAGTGAACTGCTGGGTGGCAAGAGCTTTAATGGGACTAGAATATTTGAAAGAGGAAGGAGAAGACATGGTTTAGAAGCTGCAGTGAGGAGCAAGGAGCACATACCTCCTGCTTTTCAAGTACAGGGGGTACAAAAAGTTAAAACAACAACCACAAAAAACCTTGAGAAGGCTGTAAGAGAAAGAGTATGATTAGGGAACAGCCAGGTACCTGGGAAGACAAACAGGTGAAGAGAATTTTCAGAGAAGCAGTTGCAGTTACAGGTGAGTAGAATCATAGTTCCAGAGAGCATCCTGAAAGGATTTGAGAGGGAGAAGAGGTAGGGGATTAGGTCTTACTGGGAGATGTATGCATCATTGCTAGTTGATAACCTAGCAGTCTTGTGATTTTGGAAAGCTGGGAGATGTGGTGGGTTTAGCAGCCCCTGTCAGCCTCTTGTGAAAGGTGGATTTCAGTTTACCTCAGTTTGTTGATGACCTTGAGTAGTGGTGAGAAATTATTAGGTAATTCAGTGGCCTTCTCTCCTATTTGCATAGTTAGCCAGGAAAGGCTCATTTATTTTAGGGAGCTGAAATATGAAATGTTGCTGTGGGGTTGAACTTTGTTAATGAATATTTTCATAACTTCTGCTTAATAGCACAGTTCCAGGTTCTAAATCCCATTTTTTTAAAAAAAGTATATATTTTATTTTATTTTATTTATTTTTTAGATACAAAGTCTCCCTCTGTTGCCCAGTCTAGGGTACACTCTAGGGTTTCACTCTGTGCCCAGTCCAGTGGCACACTCATAGCTCACAGTAACCTCAAACTCCTGGGCTCAATCAATTCTCTCATCTTGGCCTTCTGAGTAGCTAGGACTACAGGTACATGCCACCAGCCAGTATTTTTATTTTTTATTTTTGTAGAGACAGGGTCTCACTACATTGCCCAGGCTGGTCTCAAACTCCTGAACTCTAGCAGTCTTCCTGCCTCGGCCTCCCAAAGTGGTGGGATCACAGGCATGAGCCACCATGCCTGGCCTATAGATGTGTTCATGTTATATTTTCCTGAAATATATGTAGTAGGCATCCCAATTTGCATTCCATCAGATATATGTTGAGCGTGCATCAGGTTCTATTTAGGAGTTGCAAACATATGCCACCTGTGTTTTTCTGTTGCTCACATTCCAATGCAAGGGTTCTTAATGTTAAACTCCCTGAAAAGTTTGTGAATTTCTGTGTGTATATGTACTCTTGTTTTTTGTTTGGTTGTGTTGAGAGTTGGTGGGGGAGAGGGGAGGGCCCATAGGTTTTTATCAGATTCTCAAAGGGGTCTATTTAAGGACCACTGGTCTAATTAGTAGGAGAGAAAGACACATAAACTAATCATTGTAATGCAGTGAAATCAGTGCCATCACAAAGCACGATAAAAGACGAACAGATTCACCTTGAAGGATGAGTTCATTAATTCCTAAACATTTATTTATTGAGGAACTTGGATGCAGTAGTATCTGTTGTAAGTAATTTATACATTATTTGAAATACTTCATCCTTTTTACATATCTGTTAATACTAATGTTTTATAGACTGAGATACACAGGTGAGGAAAGTTTAATTAACTTGCTTCAAATCACATAGTAGATTCATATATGGGTCTATTTGATTGCAACATTCACGACCCCACTAGGGAGCCACTAAAGGGCTCATTGTGTCCAAGATTATGTTTGTGCTTTTAAACTTGGCAGTGACTTAATAAACTTGCTTTCACTTAAAAAATAAGTAAACTTGGCAGTGATGGAAATGGGCCTTTAAACTGCTTTTTGTGTTAATGGAATTTCTATGAACTTAAATATTTGAACTAATTTTAATCAATTTGTCTGTTATATATGCCAGATGGTGCTTTTATGTTTATTTATGTTTTCATTTCATTTGAAAGACCCTTCTAGCTTGCTGTTTCTGGACCAAAAAAAATGACGTCTATTATCAAGTTAACTACCCTTTCTGGGGTCCAAGAAGAATCTGCCCTTTGCTATCTTCTCCAAGTTGATGAGTTTAGATTTTTATTGGACTGTGGCTGGGATGAGCACTTTTCTATGGATATTATAGATTCCCTGAGGAAGTAAGTTACATTTCATAATTCTAGGTTTTTATTAAATCAACTTCTCTTTTCTGTACCGTAATACCATTTCAATGTAATAAATATTGCCTTTTTACACTAGTTTATAGCAAAAGGCTTAATTTTGCTTATGCCAAAAACCTATAGTGACCATTTTAACTTGTAGAGTTTTGATTGACTTATAAGCTTTGCTTGTTGAAATTCAGCAAAATCTTAAGCTAATGGATTTCAGTAGAAATTTTTGCATGCTAATTTTTGGAAAGAACAAGAATACATAAGAATTTGAGAAAAGGAAACATTTTCCACGTGAAAGTTCTGTGGTCAGATCACATTAGCTTACTTTTCTACATCTTTTGATGCTAAACATTGTGAACTGGTTCTCAGAATGACCATGAGATACTGATTCATCCAAAAAAAAAATCATTTATGGGCTGGGCATGGTGGCTCGCGCCAGTAATCCCAGCATTTTAGGAGGCTGAGGTGGGCGGATCACTTGAGTTCAGGAGTTCGAGACCAGCCTGGCCAACATGGTGAAACCCCGACTCTACTAAAAATACAAAAACTAGCCGGGTATGGTGGTGTGCACCTATAGTCCCAGCTACTTGGGAGGCTGAGGAAGGAGAATTGCTTGAACCCAGGAGGCAGAGATTGTACTAAGCCTAGATCATACCATTACACTCCAGCCTGGGCGACAGAGCAAAACTCTGTCTCAAAAAAAAAAAATCAATTATGTTTGCAGTATTATACCAATTTTGCAAGAAAAGAGGACTTAAATATTTAAAAAACTTTAGAACTTGAAAAAAAAAATCCAAACCATTTTATTAATTTATTGTGTCAATGAGAACATATGCTTCCCTGATTAATTGAAGTTTTACTATTCAATTAGCAAAACTGTTTGTGGTTACTGTGCGAAAACGCTGGGATAAAAATCCATTATAAGTATGTGGTCATATAAATATCCTCTCCTTAATAATTTCTGAAATTCTTCTCTTTTTTTTGAGATGGAGTTTTGCTCCTTCCTGTTGCCCAAGCTGGAGTGCAATGGCATGCTTTCGGCTCACTGCAACTTCCATCTCCAGGGTTCAAGTGATTCTCCTGTCTCAGCCTCCCAAGTAGCTGAGATTATAGGCATGCACCACCTGCCTGGCTAATTTTTTGTATTTTTAGTAGAAACAGGGCTTCACCATGTTAGCCAGACTGGTCCCGTACTCAAGACCTCAGGTAATCCGCCCACTTCGGCCTCCTAGAGTGCTGGGATTATAGCCATGAGCCACCATGCCCAGCCAATAATAATTTCTGAAATTCTAAGCTGAGTTCTTGAACTTAATAGTTTGCAACCGGGCGCAGTGGCTCACGCCTGTCATCCTAGCACTTTGGGAGGCTGAGGCGGGTGGATCACTTGAGGTCAGGAGTTCAAGACCAGCCTGACCAACATGGTGAAACCCCATCTCTAGTAAAATTATAAAAATTAGCTGGGCATGGTGGCGCATGCCTGTAATCCCAGCTACTCAGGAGGCTGAGGCAGGAGAATCACTTGAACCTGGGAAGCGGAGGTTGCAGTAAGCCAAGATTGCACCATTGCACTAGAGCCTGGGCAACAAGAGTGAAGCTCCATCTCAGAAAAAAAAAAAAAAAAGAAGTGTTAAGTGAACCTGGGTGCGGTGGCTCATGCTTGCAATCCCAGCACTTTGGGAGGTAAAGAAGGGCGGATCACCTAAGGTCAGGAGTTTAAGACCAGCCTGGCCAACATGGTGAAAGCCTGTCTTTACTAAAAATACAAAAATTAGCCAGGCATGGTGGTGGACACCTGCAATCCCAGCTACTCCAGAGGCTAAGGCAGGAGAATCACTTGAACTGAGCAGCTGAGGTCGCGCCAGTGCACTCCAGCCTGGGCAACAGAGCGAGACTACATCTCCAAAAAAAAAAAATATCATGCAGGATAGCTATTAAATATCAACTTACGGCCAGGCATGGTGGCTCACCCCTGTAATCCCAGCACTTTGGGAGGCTGAGGCGGGCAGATCACCTGAGGTTGGGAGTTCGAGACCACCCTGACCAACATAGAGAAACCCCATCTCTACCAAAGATACAAAATAAACTGGGTGTGGTGGCACATGCCTGTAATCCCAGCTACTCGGGAGGCTGAGGCAGGAGAGTCGCTTGAACCCAGGAGGCAGAGGTTGTGATGAGCTGGAGGTCGCGCCATTGCACTCCAGCCTGGGCAACAAGAGCGAAACTCCATCTTAAAAAATATCAACTTATTTGTGGTGTCTACTGTTCTTTTTCATTTTTGTTCTTGTTTTTATTTTTAGGCAGGGTCTCACTCTCTCACTCAGACTGGAGTGCGGTGGCATGATATTATCAAGCTCAACCTCCTGTGCTCAAGTGATCCTCCCACCTCTGCCCCCCAAGTAGCTGGGACTACAGGCTCATGCCACCACACCTGGCTTTTTTTTTTTTTTTTTTTGTATTTTTTATAGACATGTTTTGCCATGTTGCCCAGGCTAATCTTGAACTCCTGAGCTCAAATGATTTGCCTGCCTTGGCCTCCCTAAGTGCTGGGTTCACAGGTGTGCACCATCACACCTGGCCTTCTTTTCTATTTAAAATGTGTCTACACACCATATATTTAAGTGTACCTTATACTACATTTTTTATAGCTATGCAGAGCACAGGTAGTAATAATTGAAATTCATAGGTAATCATAATTTTAGCTCTTAGTTTTGCTCTTCTGCCCCAGCATAGTCTTCAATCCAGAATTCCAGAATTGGGGAATAATTTTGAATATTCTGTCTTTACCCTTTGAAAAGATTCAAGTAGTCGTCCTTTGGATTGTGTTCTTGTAGGCACGTTCACCAGATTGATGCAGTACTGTTGTCTCACCCTGATCCTCTCCACCTTGGTGCCCTCCCATATGCTGTCGGAAAGTTGGGTCTGAACTGTGCTATCTATGCAACCATTCCTGTTTATAAAATGGGACAGATGTTCATGTATGATCTTTATCAGGTAATTTAAGCAATTAAAAAAATTTTGTTAGCACTCCTTCAGTGATAGTTTTTCACCTTTATTTGTGTTATTCTTTTAGTCTCGACACAATACGGAAGATTTTACACTCTTTACATTAGATGATGTGGATGCAGCCTTTGATAAAATACAGCAGCTAAAATTCTCTCAGATTGTGAATTTGAAAGGTAAAAAGAATTTCCAGTAGTAAGTACTTAGATGAATGGGGTTTAACTTGCTAGAAAATACTGAGGAGAATTCAGAGAGAAAATTATAGGCATTATGGTCTGAAGAATAAAAAAATTAGCACGTTCTGCCTTGATATAGAACTCTTAACTTCCATTTGAATTTTAAAATATTTCAGAATAAATGCCAACAAAATGTTAATAGCTCAGGCTTTTTCAAATTTAACTTGGGAAAGACTTATTTAGTGTTTACTGTGTATAATAAACAAAAGATAATTTGGCCATTTCCTCCTCCTCAGAGCTTACAGTTAGATTGAGGCGACAAAGTAGCTGAGATGGCTAAATGTAGTGATTGGGGTAAATGAAGTGCTATGGCAGCAGAGTAGATAATGAATTCTAGCATTGGACATTAAAAAGTTTATTATTGAATTAGGTCAGGAAGTCCTATATTAAGTCTATATTTATCATCTACAGAGAGAATTGTATTAGATATTTTCATAGAAATGAACCCTGGCATTGATAAAATAGTGCAATAATGGACTGAAGATTTAGCCCAGAAATAACAATAGTCTCAACAGTTTTGCTTCTAGTTAGTTTTTCTGTAGGATAAATTCTTTAGCACAATGAGATTTAAATTATTCTGTTAGTTTAGAGGTTAGCAAAAATGGAAACATTTGATAATTGTATATATAAAATACACATTAAAATTTGCTAGTTCATACTAAATAATTTAATAGTGTACTAGCTTTTAAATCTAATCTCTAGCCTTGTACTTATAAGCACAAATATCTCTACAAGAATACATAATAAAGTAACAAGAATGTTTGCCTCCAGTGAGGGAGTGGAGTAGCTGGGAGATAGGAGAATGAAGCCTGCTTTCACTATATGCATTTTTACTTTTGAATTTTGTGTTATTACATATACAGTATTACCTATTAAAATGTTATCATTTAGGAATAAATAACCTTTCTTTAGGGTTGTAAAAGAAATCTGAGTATTGTTACCTTGTTGACATAGGTAAAGGACATGGCCTGTCTATCACACCTCTGCCAGCTGGTCATATGATAGGTGGAACAATATGGAAAATAGTCAAAGATGGAGAAGAAGAAATTGTTTATGCAGTTGACTTCAACCACAAGAGGGAGATGTAGGTATATCAAGACAAAAGCTAAAGGAAATGCAATTGGTATTATTTTATTCTTTGAAGGGAAAATAAGAAACACAGTTTTTGTTTTGGTTACCAGAAATTTAGGGCAACTTAAAAGCATCAAATAGGGATGTTTTCAAAATTAATTATTTGCATAGTAAGGGGGAAAAGTATGGTATAAGACATAAGAGATTTTAAAAATTTACACGTTAAGTATACACTCTACAAAACAGATACCTCCCTGGAGATGTTGCAAAGGAGATGAATTTTAAATATGAAATTATGTAAATAATAGCAAGTTCTCGACCTGCTATTTAACAAAACTTTGTGGATGGGTTGTTCTTTTGTTTTGTAATGTGATATGGTTTGGCTCTGTGTCCCCACCCAAATCTCATCTTGTAGCTCCCATAATTCCCATGTGTTGTGGGTGGGACCCAGTGGGAGATGATTGAATTATGGGGGCGGGTCTTTCCCATGCTGTTCTTGTGATAGTGAATGGGTTTCACGAGATCTGCTGGTTTTAAAAAACGGGAGTTGCCCTGCACATAATGTAATTACCATCTAATATAACTGCCCTGAATGTTTAAAGTTAGTCCCTTTGAAAGGGAACTCAATGCTAGTTATGATTTTACACACTTCATGTGGCACTCAGAGCATTACTATACAATATTTTGGTGTTTAGTCTCTTACAGGCTTGTTTTGTTTTATCTGTACATTAAGTTCATAGCTATTTTGTGTTACATTACAGTAGTCTCAGAATCTTTATATTAAGAAATATTTAACACAAATAGACTGAATTTTAGATGCTTATAACCATAGATTAATGAGGAAAGGATGGTTATGTTGCAGGCTGAAAGAGTGAGGGTCGTGATAACTCAGTATACCACTGGAGGCTATATGAGTAAACAGCAGGCTGTTTTCATAAATGCAGAATGTTGGCAAACTGACAAACTGTGTTTGCCACCCAGAATGCTGAGGGCAGTCATGCCTCAAGTGCAAGTGTTGCCTGTGACTAGGTACATCTGAAGCCTGTTAGCAGTAATGTGAACCTGTGATCAACTAAGCAGCTGACCAATCGTTACCTCCTCCTCCCTGGTCTTTCTACCCAATAAATATGAAGGGCTGTGGAAGCTTAAGGCGGCTGCCTTTGCTCACTAGAAACAGGGAGCTCTCTTCTTTCCTGATCCCTTCCTTTAAAGTAGTTACTTTTGTTTTAAGTTTTCATTTCTGCGTTCGTCCTCCTTCGTTCAGTCTCGTAGTAACCATGGCAAACTGTGGCATGGCTATTTGAGTCAATGGTATTGAAGGATTCAACCATTTTGGAAAAAAATCAATTTGTGTCGTTTTAATTATATAACAAAAGAAATTTCAGATGGATTAGAACTAAATAGAAATGAAGCAATATTGGTGAGTCTGATCTCTGAATTGGAAAAGACTTTGTAAGCATAAAAATAATGGACCAAGTTACAAAAGAATAGTTTGATAGATTTGATGACATACAGGTTCAAATGTCTGAAACAACGAATAAAAAAAAAATCAAAGTAGGAAAATATTTGCAGCAAGTTGCCCAAAAACTTGCAACATATATATAAGATCAAGTATTAATTTATTAATAAAAATATATCAGTTGCAAAATGGACAAAAGTTATAAAGTCAAAAAAGAGAAAATTTAAATGATTTTTTTTTGTTATACACCGTTAAAATTATTATTCTTATTTATATTTTTATGTATTTTTTTGAGACAGAGTCTCACTGTCGCCAAGGCTGGAGGCAAGTGGTACGATCATGGCTCACTGTAGTCTCAACCTCCCAGCTTCAAGTGATCCTCCCATTTTAGCCTCCAAAGTAGCTAGGACTACAGGTGCGCTCTAACATGCCTGGCTATTTTTGTATTTTTAGTAGAGATGAGGTTTTGCCATGTTGCCCAGCCTGGTCTTGAACTACTGGGTTCAAGTGATCTGCCCACCTCTGTCTCCCAAAGTGTTGGGATTACAGGTGTGAGCCACTGCAGTAGTCAAAAATTATTTTTAAATGGTGATTTTCTTCTGGGAAGTATGCGGAATTGGTCAGTCTTTTTGGTTGAACTTTTCTGGGTAATGTTAAATCTTTCTGGAAAGCCTTTTAGCAGTTCTATATATTACAGTAAATACATTTCTAGGAATGTGACCTAAAGAAACAATCAGAAATGCAATTGAAGCTTTTGTAAAAATGTTCTTTGAAAGATTATTATGGCAAAAATAAATGACCTAAATATCAGTAAAGGGAAGGGATCAAATACAGTGTAGACACAATAAAATGTTTTTATAACTGTTAAACATTTAGTTTACAAAAAAAGTTTATGTCATGAGTAAAAACCAGGATATAGAACTGAGTATATAGGAATGTATATGGGATATCAGCTTTGAAAAATACATATGTATATCAGTACCCTAAGACAGGGCGAAAAGAAAAAAAAAAATGTGTGCATAGAAAAACTTATATGATTAGAAGGATGTACACCAAAATATTATGTCAGTTATCTCTGAGTAATGGTACTCTGGAAGATTTTCATTTTCTTCTTTATACTTGTTTGAAGTTACTAGATTTCTTATCAATGAGCGTGTCTACTTTTATAGTTAGAAGAGGGAACACCTTATAAATGAAGCTGCTTATTTTTTAAGTAAGAGAAGCTATTATTGTTTACTTGAAATGATATAAAATATTCCTCTTCTTAAAATTTCTTATAGCCATTTAAATGGATGTTCCCTGGAAATGCTAAGCAGGCCTTCCTTACTTATCACAGATTCATTCAATGCTACATATGTACAGCCTAGAAGAAAACAGAGAGATGAGCAGCTTCTGAGTACGTATTCTTTCATGTCCTTATTATTATTTTGTAACTTTTTGTATATTTAGGGTATATAAGTACAGGTTTCTTTGTTTTTTTTTCATTTTTTTTTTGAGACAGACTTTCACTCTTTTACCCAGGCTGGAATAAAGTGGTACGATCTCGGCTCACTGCAACTTTCGCCTCCCAGGTTCAAGTGATTCTCGTGCCTCAGCCTCCCGAGTAGCTGGGATTACAGGTTTACACCACCATGCCCAGCTAATTTTTGTATTTTTAGTGGAGACAAGGTTTCTCCATGTTGGCCAGGCTGGTCTCAAACCTCTGACCTCAGGTGATCCACGTGCCTTGGCCTCCCAAAGTGCTGGGATGACAGGCATGAGCCACTGTGCCTGGCCACAAGTACAGGTTTCTTAACGCATGTATTGCACAGTGCTGAAATCTAGCCTTTTACTGTATCTGTCCCCAGAATTGTGAATGTTGTACCCAATGTATAATGTCCTTTTTAAGTAGCCGTGGAAATGCTTGATAGTGGGAATGACTGTATTCTGTTTAACACTTTTCTTGGTCATAAGAGATTGGTTAACTTTAGTATTTTTGAAAAAATATTATGTGACCATCAGTTTTTGTATAAGAAGAAACTTAGCTGGTTTGAATTTAACTTTTGTGGAAGAGTGTAAAGATTGGCTTCTTTTTGCCAGTCAGTACATAGCTAGCTATCCCTGGCACTCACTGGCATATGTCTATATATAAAAACCTCATACAAATCTATTAGAAAAATATACTCTAGAAGAAAAATGAACAAAGAGCTAAGTGGATAAATGAGGGCACAAAGAGTCCACTAATTTTGGGTGTTTTACACTCTAATATAGTAGGCCATTCATTGCTGCTTGCTTCATCTTACATTTTTTTTTTTTTTTTTTTTCTGAGGTGGTGTCTTGCTCTGTCACCCAGGATGAAGTGCAGTGGCACACTCGGCTCACTGCAACCTCTGCCTCCTGGGTTGAAGTGATTCTTCTGCCTCAGCTTCCAGAGTAGCTGGGATTACAGGCATGTGCCACCATGCCCAGCTAATTTTTGTATTTTTAGTGGAGCTGGGGTTTTGCCATGTTAGCCAGGCTGGTCTTGAACTCCTGACCTCAGGTGATCCTCCCGCCTCAGCCTCCCAAAGTGTTGGGATTACAGGTGTAAGCCGCTGCACCCGGCCTTATAGTCTTTTTAAATAAACTATATGGGATTTCAGCAGGGAAAATTGGATTCCATTTTTAAACATGTTTTCAACCATTGTTTTTAGTTCATCTACTTTAAAAGTATAACTATTAATAATATACTGTGTTGCACCAATTTTAAGAAGCTCAAGCCAGACACTGTGGTTCATGCCTGACATTGTGGTCAATGGTCAACACTTTGGGAGGCTGAGGCAAGAGGATGGCTTGAAGCTAGGAGTTCAAGACCAGCCTGGGTAACACAGTGAGACCCCATCTCTTTTTTTTTTTTTTTTTTTGAGACAGAGTCTCGCTGTGTCGCCCAGGCTGGAGTGCAGTGGTGTGATCTTGGTTCACTGCAAGCTCTGCTTCCTGGGTTCACGCCATTCTCATGCGTCAGCCTCCCGAGTAGCTGGGACTACAGGCACCTGCCACCACGTCCAGCTAATTTTTTTGTGTTTTTTAGTAGAGACGGGGTTTCACCATGTTAGCCAGGATGGTTTTGATCTCCTGACCTTGTGATCTGCCCTCCTCGGCCTCCCAAAGTGCTGGGATTACAGGGGTGAGCCACTGCGCCTGGCCTTTTTTTTTTTTGAGATGTAGTCTTGCTCTGTCACCAGGCTGGAGTGCAGTGGCGCGATCTTGGCTCATTGCAACCTCTGCCTCCTAGGTTCAAGCGATTCTCCTGCCTCAGCCTCCCGAGTAGCTAGGATTACAGGTGTGCGCAACCACGCCCGGCTAATTTTTTGTATTTTTAGTAGAGACGAGATTTCACCATGTTGGCCAGGATGGTCTCGATCTCTTGATCTTGTGATCTGCTTGCCTTGGCCTCCCAAAGTGCTGGGGATTATAGGTGTGGGCCACCATGCCCGGCCAAGACCCCCATCTCTACAAAAAAAAAAAAATTTTTTTGCCAGGCATGGTGGTACAGGCCCATAGTTCCAGCTGCTTGGGAGGCTGGGGTGGGAGGATTGCTTGAGGCCAGGAGGTTGAGGCTGCAGTGAGCTATGACCACACCACTGCACTCCAGCCTGGGTGACAGAGTGAGACTCTGTCTCAACACACAAACAAACTAAAAAACAGAAAAAGGAGCAGCTCTTTAATTCTTATTTTTGCTAGAGTTCAGTTTTACGACATATTTCCAAGGGGACTTTCATCTAGAGCAAGGAAATCCATAAAGATACACTTGTTGAGAGGGAATATGATCTATATTTTATTCTATAGGCATACACGCATACGAACTATGTGTCGTACATAGTTGGCCCTTTGTAGCTGCTGTTCCACATCTGAGGATTCAACTAACTGTGGATTGAAAATATTTGAAAAAACAATAAAAGAAGATAATGCAATAATTTAAAAAAATATAAGTAAAAAAAATACAGTGTAACAACCATTTACATAACATTTACATTGTATTAGGTATTATAAGCAATAGAGATGATTTAAAGTATATAGGAGGATGTATGTAGGTTGTATGCAGATATATTATTTTTTTGAGACAAAGTCTTTATTGTACATGCTGGAGTGTAGTGGCACATTCACGACTCTCTGCAGCCTCAAACTCCTGGGCTCAAGCACCTCCCTCTAGCTTCCCACATAGCTAAGACCACAGGCGTGTGCCACCATGCCCGGCTAATTTTTTTATTTTTATAGAGATGTGATCTCCCTATGTTGTCCAGGCTGGTCTTGAACTCCTGGACTCAAGCCATCCTCCTGCCTTGACCTACCAAAGTGCTGGGATTACAGGTGTGAGCCATTGCGCCTGGCCACCATTTTATATGAGGGACTTGGGGCATCTGATGGTTTTGGTATTCGTGGGGGTCCTGGAGCCAGTACCCATGGATACTGAGGGATGGCTGTATATATAATTGTGCGAGTGTATATATATGTATGTACATAAGTTTGGGACAAAGTTCATTGGGGTGGATAGGCGAGACTGGGGTAGCCCAGAAACACCAGGCTGGTTACATTTGGCCTAGCCAAACAATTTTCTCAGTGATACACACACCATTTTCCATGTGTATTATAATGTATAGAGTGTTGAGGACTACTGATTTATAATTTTTCAATGAAAAAAGATGGAGAGTTAATGACACTGAATTTCTGAAGAGATAGTCAACAGAATCAAAAGCAGTTGTAATGACCTGAACAAAATTCCTTCATTTTTTACCTGGCCTAGTAGTTGCTTATTTGTAAATTACAGTCTTTCTAATAAAAACAGAGAGAGAAAATTATCTGTAATTTTGTAGCATAGTATTGTTATGTTCTATAGGGATTTTACATTCTTGTTTTCTAGCAAATGTCCTGGAAACACTTCGAGGTGATGGAAATGTGTTAATAGCAGTGGACACAGCAGGCAGAGTTTTGGAACTTGCTCAACTTCTTGATCAGATTTGGAGGACTAAAGATGCAGGACTGGGTGTTTACTCATTGGCACTCCTAAATAATGTCAGTTACAATGTGGTAGAGTTTTCTAAATCCCAGGTTTGTTCTCATGTTGTCACTTGTAATAAAGAAGTTTGCTACAGTGATTGGGTCTGTGGAAGTGGGTGTCTTCATTGTTTTTTGGATTTTATTTTTCCCTTGAAGAGATTGTTAGTAATGATGATAACTTGCCATTAACCATTTACTGTTCTGTGTGCTTTAAATGTATTATTTCATTTAATCTGTATTTATTCTACTAAGTAGTTTCCCTTTTATCCCTGTTTTAAAGATTAGGCAAATTGCTTCTCTTCTAACTCTTTAGTATCCCAGTCTGTAAAATGGGGACAAAAATAGAACCTACCTCATAGCATATACATGTTAGAATTCATTGTTCTTTCTTTTAAATAAGCTTTTTGCCTTGAAATAGCAATCTCTGGGAGTAAGATTTTCATTTAGAACATATACCTTGCCTTTTCAAAAAGATTTAAGGTGATTTATACGTGAAATATAATGCAAAATTGGGTTTTTTTGGGATGAAAACTAGGGTGGGATAATCTAATGGGAAATGGAAGCAGAAAATAAGCTGCTTGTCAAAACATTACAAATTTAAGCAACCAGTGGGGGTAAAAGATAGAACTTGGATTCCTTGACTATTAGAGAATATATTGAAGTTATAGGATTTCTAATTCTTGTCATCTTTCCCCCCACATTAGGTGGAATGGATGAGTGATAAATTGATGAGATGTTTTGAAGACAAAAGAAATAATCCATTTCAGTTTCGCCATCTCTCTTTATGTCATGGTCTTTCTGACTTGGCCCGAGTACCTAGCCCTAAAGTTGTACTTGCCAGCCAACCTGACCTGGAATGTGGATTTTCAAGGGATCTCTTTATTCAGTGGTGTCAGGATCCTAAGAACTCAATCATTCTAACTTACAGAACTACTCCTGGGACTTTAGCACGTTTCCTAATTGATAATCCTTCTGAAAAAATTACAGAAATAGAGGTAAGCACTTGTATGTGAACTTTATCTTAAGACTGTTTGGGGGATACATTGTGCGTGATGTATAAAAAATAGTGACCAAAAATAAAACTTGAAGTTGTTTTAGGATTTTGATCAGAATTACTCTTGAGAGCCAGGAGTGGTGGTGTGTGCTGTAGTACCAGCTACTCGGGAGGCTGAGGTGGAAGGATCACTTGAGCCCAGGAATCTGAGGTCAGCCTGGGCAACACGCCAAGACCTACCCCCCATCTCTTAAAAAAAAAATTACTGTAGAAGAGAGCCTTTAATAGCACAAATTTCAGAGTTCCTTAACTGGAGGTTCTCATTTTTTTTTGAGATGGGGTCTTGCTTTGTTACCCAGTCTAGAGTGCAGTGGTGCTGTCATAGTTCCGTGCAGCCCCAAACTCCTGGGCTTAAAGGATCCTCCTCCCTTAGCCTCCCAAGTAGCTGGAACCATAGACATGTGCCACCAGGCCTGGCTATTATTTTATTTTTATTTTTTGTAGAGACGTCTCATTGTATTGCTGTGGGTGGTCTCAAAAGAAGTTCTCATTCTTAAACTTTTCCTTGGTACCCTCTAGTTTACCCAGAGGGTAAGCCTATACAGTGTTTTCTCAGTCTCTAAAAGGTTCCTTTCCTGTCTCTTGCTTAATTTAAATCAGACTCTTTCCTAAAGACGTTCTTTATCCTGTAGCCCCCAGAAGTAATTACTCTTTCTTTCAGTGTTGCATGTACTTTGAATGGAGTACATGTCTTCCTTGTTCTGTATTGCAGCTTCCTAGCTATTTATCTTCCATTTGCAGTTTTTGCCTTCAGACCTGCTGATATGCTGACCCCTCCTTGTTTCTGACATTTAATGATCTCTTGGTCATTCACCATTTGACCCTGATTCACAGTCTTCCTGTCCACTTGTATTCAGGACTTTATTCTCACTGACTTTAGCTTCCATGTATATGATCTGTCCAATTCTTCTCAGTTACTTGACACCTTATTTCTTAATCTTTTCCTTCATCTTTCCTCAGACATCCATTCCTGCTGTCATGCTATCTGTTCCTGTGGTCATGCCTGTAACCTTCTTTTGGCTGAACAGTCTCCAAGCATCTCATTCTGAATTTACAGCTGACTTTCCCTGTTATTCTCATGACAACAACTCTTCGGTTCCATTGGGACTTTCAGTTCATGAACCTCACCTTTATACTGTCTATCATCCTTCCAGCCTTAAACTCAGTGGTTCACAATTAATCAAAATTTTGCAAATATCTTTAACTCTCTTACACTTCTGTTTTAGTCCCTGGAAAGGCTTTGACCTTAGTTAAACTATTTGCTTGGTGCGTGCCTGTACTTAAGCAGCTTTATGTTTCTGAAGTTAAACACTACAGTGTAGACAGATTTGTTTTCACATGCATAACTTCACATCTCAGAAGGGGACCCTACACCAGTACTCAGCATTCAGTAGGATGTTCCCGTTCTCACTGTAGGGCAATTTTATATCTTCTTTCTCCTCAAACATCCTACAGCTCACTCTCAGCCTTCATTCATAGCACATGATCTTGTCTCAAACTTAACATAGAAATCGAAGCAGTGAGTCAGGAATTCCTTTATCTTTCCACCACTAAATATACTAACTTGATTCTGCATCTGCATTTGCTGCCTTATCTCCTGTTACAGGAACAAGACAATTAGCTCAATGACTAGTATACCCAAAGATCGTTTGCTTAATAACCAGTGCATCAGTTCTATCGATTTTTCAAAACTAGTATATCATTAAAGTTTGTAGCATTTGATATAGTGGGATGGTTAATAACTGCCAGAGTTGCAAAAGTTTAGGCGACTAAACCTTAACATAAAGCTGTAACATAAAGCAGTATCATAAAGCTGCTTCTTATTTTGTCTTTGTAGCACTCATGTAATTATTTAATTAGAGATAGACTCTCACTCTGTCACCCAGCCTGGAGTGCAGTGGCACCATCACAGCTCACTGTAACCTCGAACTCCTAGGCTCAGGCTGTCCCTACCCCTCCCCCTAACCCACTCCACCTTGCAAAGTGCTGGAATTATACATGAACCACCGCACCTGGCCCTTAGCAGTCATTTTAAGGAAAGTTTAGTTTGTTAAAAGCTATGTGGTAGGGATATCTGTCTTCCAACTCTACTTAAGAAAAGCATAACATCAGTAACTAAAATCTGAGATATATGTACTATAATTATAGAATTGTTGAGCCAGGATTCTGAGCAAGCATAGCAAAGTAAAATGGTGTCTTTGAGGTTATTTAGTAGCTTGGAAATATAAGGTTAAAAGAACTAAGAAATACTTGAAACAATTTCATCAGATAGGAAATACTGAATTTGAAAATTTTAATTACTAGAAATTAAATTGGGTCTAATAAATCATTTGAGGAATTAGTAAAAGAAAAATGGTTTAAGTTTGGGAAAAAAAATAGACAGTGATGTTCAGAAGCATGCTAAAGAAATGAAAAACAGCCAAAACATCAAATGTTAAGTTTTTGATCTTTTTAATAACTAATGCTCATGCTCAGGGACCTTTTCTTGCTCACCTTCTTAGTGATAGTTCCTTTGCAGTTATCCCTCCTATCTTCGTTATCTAGCAGTTTCCCCTCTACTTGATCACATCCAAAACAATTTTTATTCTTCCCCTACTCCCAGTACTATTCTTCTGTCTTATCTCAGAGAATGCAGCACTTCCCACATATTCAAACCAAAAATCTGGAAGTTTAAAAAATGTTCACTGAAGTATAATATATACTGAAACCTACGTTAAGTGTATAGCATGATGAATTTTTACAAATTGAATGCACCTGTCTAGTCTGTACCCTGATCGAGAAATAGAATATTTCTATAGCGTGTTGGGCAGAGCCAACTAAGGTAAAAAATAGAAATGTAAAAAAAGAAATAGGGGACTGGGTGTGGTGGCTCACGCCTGTAATCCCAGCAGTTTGGGAGGCAGAGGCGGGCAGATCACGAGGTCAGGAGTTCGAGACCAGCCTGGCCAACAGAGTGAAACCCCGTCTCTACTAAAAATACAAAAAATTAGCCAGGCGTGGTGGCAGGCGCCTGTAATCCCAGCTACTCGGGAGGCTGAGGCAGGGGAATTGCTTGAACCTGAGAGGTGGAGGTTGCAGTGAGCCAAGATTGCACCACTGCACTCCAGCGTGGGTGACAAAGCGAGACTCCATCTCAAAAAGCAATAAAAAACATACAGTTCACTGTCTTAACCATTTTTATGTGTACAGTACAGTAGCGTTAACTATATGTACATTGTTGTATGACAGATCTCTAAAACTTTTTCACGTAGCAAAACTGAAACTCTGTACCGATTGGATAACAACTCCCAGAGAGATCTTTTAAACATTCATCATTTCATGTCATTCACTTGCTTAAATGGCTCCAAAGCCTTCCTTCTTCTCTTTCAATAACATCCATATACTACTTACGCAGGCTTCTTAGATCCCACATGATCTAATCCCCACTTACCTTTTGACCTTAGCTTATTCCACTTTCTCTATGCCCTACAGTGCATCAGGATCTTTGCACTAGCTGGTCTTCTGCCTATAGTGTTCTTTCCTGGCTTTGTGTGTGGCTGGCTCCTGGTCATTTAGGTCTCAGGTTAAACCTGAGGCCTACCTCCTCAGGTAGGCCTTTGACTACAGATTTAAAATACCTGCCTGGTTTAGCTGCCCATCACCTTACTTGAATTATTTTTCCTAGCACTCATCACCATCTGATGTATTCCTTGTTTGTTGTCTTCCTCTTCCCACCATCAACTAGAATTTGAATTCCATGAGAAAAAGGCCCTTGTTTTTCGGTATCTTTAGCACCCAGAACAGTGCCTGACATGTTGGAGGCCCTCAGTGAGAGCATTGGTTGAATTCATGAATGATCAAAAAAGTGAATATGGAATAAACCAGATTTCTGATTGTGTTAGACAAGAAAAGTTTACCAAGTATGGTATTTTTTCATCTCTATCTAATGCCCTTCTAAGTCAAGTCTTATTCATTTAGAAAGAGCAAAAATGAACAACGAATAAGGATTCATAGGTTGGAGTAGATTTGGATCAGAAAAAGGAGTAACTTGGAGGTAATACGGTGAAGGAGTAGGAAGAAAAATATTTTAGAGTTGGTTATTCTAGAAATCTGTTTCTGAATAAGCTATTAATCTTACATATTTTAAATGAAAAATAAGATAGAAAAATTTGTTATAGCAACAGGCATAAACTAAATCACAGAGGTAAATACTTTGTTAAAGATTATTGGTGGGTCAAAGGCATCTGTGTAGGTTGCTAACTGTTTAAAAAAAAAATCCCACTAGTTTCTGAATGAAACTTATTTTCAAATAAGTTATTAGGCAAATGTGAGATGCCAGATATAAACATGTATTTACTTTTTTATTTTAACTTCTTATTTTTTTGAGACAGGGTCATGTCATTCCCTGTCACCCAGGCTGGAATGCAGTTGCCTGATCATAGCTTACTGCAGTCTTGAACTCTTAGGCTCAAGCGTGCCTCCTGCTTAAGCCTCCCAAGTAGTTAGCACTGCAGGCATGTGCCGCCATGCCCAGCTAATTAAAAACATTTTTTATAGAGATGGGAACTTGCTGTGTTGCCCAAGCTGGTCTTGAACTACTGGCCTCAAATAGTTCTCCCACCTTGGCCTCCCAAAGTGCAGGGATTACAGGTGTGAGCCACTGCTCCTGGCCTTAAACATGTAAATCACCCATTTATTTTAGACATGAAAATAATCTGATTTTGGTTTAATTTTTTTGTTGTTACCTGTCTCCCCTCCCCTTACCCCACTGGGCAGCCCCTGAACTAGAATAGTCTCAGAAAGATTCCCTTTTTTTCATTACTTTTAATTTTGAAAAAATTTCAAACAGGAAAATTACAAAATATTATACCCAGATTCCCCAATTGTCAACATTTTACTGGATTTGCTTTATCACTTATATACACATGATACAATATTACTTTTTCTGAACCATTTGAAGAAAAATTACAAATATTTCATCATTATCTCTAAATATTGCCAGTGTGTATTACCTGAAAACAAGGGCAATCTCCAGCAAAACCATGTTACATCCATTGAAATCAGGAAATCAACATCGATACCATCCTACCATTTCACCCACTGACCCCATTCAGCATTCACCCTTTATCGATGACCACGTTGTCCTTTATAATTACCCTTTCCTTTTTTGTCCAGGTTCCCATCCGTGACTACATACTGCATTTAATTGTCATAACTGTTGACATTTTTGAAGCATATATATTCTGGAATTTTTTTTTCTTATTGATATACTAATATCTGGTTTGTTTTTTTTTTTTTTTTTGAAGAGAGATGGGAGCAAGGTGTGGTGGTATGTGGCTATAGTCCCAGCTATTGAGGCAAGAGGATTGCTTGAGCCTGGGAGTTTGAGGCAACCCTGGGCAATATAACAAGGCCTTATCTCAAAAAATATGTGTGTGTGTGTGTGTGTGTGTGTGTGTGTGTGTATAGTGAGAGAGAGTGCGCGAGAGAAAGAGATGGGACCAAATTATCACATATTTCACATATCCTGAGACTTGTATTTTCACTTGAGTCCTTCTTGAACAATGTAAGAAGATATAGATCTACCTTACATAGTACCTGGTATATTATAAACATTTAAATGTTTTTGAATAAATAAAGAATGCTTTTTAGTAATTTTATAATAGTACATTGTATATGTGTACTGTGATTATTTAATCTAGTGGTTCTCAAAAGTGTGGTTTGAGGATCCCTGGGAGTCCCTGAGACCCTTTCAGGGAGTCCACAAGGCCAAAGCTATTTTTTATAATACTGGTAAGATGATATTTGCCTTTTCACTGTGCCTACATTTATACTGATGAGTAAGATCAGTGGTGCATAAAGTCCTTACACCTTGGCCTAAAACTCCACTAGTAGTCACTGCATTTTTCACCACCATACACTTGTCATTTAAAAAAAACAAAAAAACAAAAAAAAGGCTAGTTTCACTTAAGAATGTCCTTCAGAGGCTGGGCGTGGTGGCTCATGCCTATTCCCAACACTTCAGGAGGCTAAGGTAGGAGGATCACCTGAGGCCAGGAGCTTCAGACCAGCCTGGCAATATAGCAAGACTGCCTCTACAAAGTATAAAGGTATATTAAACAAAAGAAATTTGAAAGAGAATATCTTTGAGGGGCCAGACATACTGACTCATGCTTGTAATCCCAGAACTTTGGGAGGCTGAGGTGAGAGGATTGTTTGAGGCCAGGAGTTTGAGACCAGTCTGGGCAGCATAGTGAGACCCTATCTCTATAAAAAAGAAAAAAAATGTCCTTGAGGGAATAGTAAAAGTTACTAATATTACTAAGTTCTTTTAGTGAAAGTTTCTTGGTTTTTTTGAGATGAATCTTGCTCTGTCGCCCAGGCTGGAGTACGGTGGTATGATCTCAGCTCACTGTAACCTCTGCCTCCCGGGTTCAAGCGATTCTCCTGCCTCAGCCTCCTGAGTAGCTAGGACTACAGGTGTGTGCCACCACGCCTGGCTAATTTTTTTGTATTTTTAGTAGACATAGGGTTTCACTGGGTTAGCCAGAATGGTCTTGATCTCCTGACCTTGTGATCCATCTGCCTCAGCATCCCAAAGTGCTGGGATCACAGGCATGAGCCATTGCACCTGGCCTAGTAAAAGATTTTTTAAAAGCTGGGTGACAAGATAGGAAGTATTAATAAAGTACTTGCATTGTGTACTAAAAGTACAATGACTGTCTCCAAGAAAAACACTTGTATGTTTATTTGAGTCGTGAGTTAAACTAGCCACTTTTTTCTGGGAACACTTTTTTTGTTTGTTTGTTTTTGTTTTTTGTTTTTGAGATGGAGCCTCGCTCTGTCGCCAGGCTGGAGTGCAGTGGCGTGATCTTGACTCACTGCAACCTCCACTTCCCGGGTTCAAGTGATTCTTCTGCCTCAGCCTCCCAAGTAGCTGGGAGGACAGGTGTGCATCACCATGCCCAGCTAATTATTTTTTTTTCATATTTTTAGTAGAGGTGAGGTTTCACTGTGTTGGCCAGGCTGGTCCCGAACTCCTGATCTCAGGTGATCCACCCGCCTTGGCCTTCCAAAGTGTTGGGATTACAGGTGTGAGCCACTGCACCCGGCCCTGTTTTTTTTGTGTGTGTGTGTGTGTGTGTGTGTGTGTGTGTGTGTGTGTGTTTTTTGAGTTTGGGTCTCTGTTGCCTAGGTTGGAGTACAGAGGCACAGTCATGGTTCACCACGTCCTTGAACTTCTGGGTTCGTGTGACCCTCCTGCCTCAGCCTTTCTACCAGCTAGGACTATGGGTGTGTTTCATCACATCTGGCTAATTTTTTATTCTTTTTTGTAGAGACTGGGTCTTGCTATGTTGCCCATAGTGGTCTCGAACTGGCCTCAAGCAATTCCTCTCACCTCCGACTCCCAAAGTGCTCGAATTATAGGCCTGAACCACTGTGCCCAGTCTGGAACACCATTTTTATGTGAACTAATGACAGGGCCATTCAGATTTGGGTGTTTGGCAGACATTTTCTTGAAAATTAATACATTGAGCCTGTCACTCTAAAGAAAACAATTGACAGCATTTGTTGGCTTAAATCTGAAAAAATTCTAACTTTCAAATGAAAATTTAGAATTTTGGAAAACTTATACCCAGCACTGTGAGATTGACAACTGAAACTGAAAAGACTTCTGATAAGGGCCGGGCGCGGTGGCTCAAGCCTGTAATCCCAGCACTTTGGGAGGCCGAGACGGGCGGATCACAAGGTCAGGAGATCGAGACCATCCTGGCTGACACGGTGAAACCCCGTCTCTACTAAAAAATACAAAAAAAAAAAAACTAGCCGGGCGAGGTGGCGGGCGCCTGTAATCCCAGCTACTCGGGAGGCTGAGGCAGGAGAATGGTGTGAACCCGGGAGGCGGAGCTTGCAGTGAGCTGAGATCCGGCCACTGCACTCCAGCCTGGGCGGCAGAGCGAGACTCCGTCTCAAAAAAAAGACTTCTGATAAGATTGGTGGTGATATTTGCAAATGTGATTTTAAAAATATTGTCAACATTTGTAAGATCTGGATAACCCGGTGAGCTAGTATATTCTAAATAACCAATTAAGTATGTGACAAAATAATGCACAAATTAAAAGATCCATTCAAAATTTAAGATACAGACTGGGCACCGTGGCTCACGCCTGTAATCCCAGCACTTTGGGAGGCTAAGACAGGAGGATGGCCTCAGTCCAGGAGTTCAAGACTAGTCTGGATAACATAGTGAGACTTTGTCTCTACAAAAAATAAAAAATTAGCTGGGCATGGTGGTGCACATCTGTGGTTCCAGCTATTCAGAAGGCTGGGAGGTTGAAGGGTCGCTTGAACCCGGAAGTTCGAGGCTGCAGTGAGCAGTGATCATGCCACTGCACTCATCGTAGGCAACAGAGCAAGACCCTGTCTCAAAATGAAGAAAAAACCCACAGAGTGTAAGATACATAAAAAAAAAATTTAATGTAACAGAGTACAAAAAGTCTATCCATATGGTTTCAGGTTCTGCATTAAAACTAACCTTTAAGAAACTACCACTTTCTGAGTTTTAATGTAGTATCGAAGAATAATATCCATGAAAGGACTATTTACATATTTTTCCCTTTCCAACTATACATGTGTGTAAGCCTGGATTTTCTTCGTATACTTTAACCAAAACAGCATATTGCAAGAGAGTGAATGGAGAAGCAAATGTGAGAATCCACCTGTCTTCTGTTGAGCTAGACGTTAAAGAGATTTGAAAAAATATAGAATAATGCTATTGGCCAGGTGCAGTGGCCCATGCCTGTAATCCCAGCACTTTGGGGGACTGAGGAGAGCAGATTGCTTGACTCCAGGAGTTTGAGACCAGCTTGGGCAACATGGCAAGACCCGGTCTCTACAAAAAAATACAAAAATTAGCTGGGAGTGGTGGTGCGTGCTTGTAGTAGTCCCAGCTACTCAGAAGGCTGAGGTGGGAGGATCGCTTGAGGCTGGAAGATTGAGCTGCAGTGAGCTATAATTGCACCACTGCACTCCAGCCTGGGCAATGGAGCAAGACCCTGTCTCAAAAAAATAAAATAATACCGTTCTTCACACTATCTTTTTTTGCTTTGGAAAATGTAATTATTTTTTGTAAAAATTTGTTAATGTTGGCATGTGGTTTTATCATTATTTATTTGTTTTTGAGACAGAGTTTCGCTCTTGTTGCCCAGGCTGAAGTGCAATGGTGCGATCTCGGCTCACTGCAGCCTCCATCTCCCAGGTTCAAGTGATTATCCTGCCTCAGCCTCCCTAGTAGCTGAGATTACAGGCATGTGCCATCACGCCTGGCTAATTTTGTACTTTTAGTAGAAATGGGCTTTCTCCATATTGATCAGGCTTGTCTCGAATTCCCGACCTTAGGTGATCCACCCGCTTCGGCCTCCCAAAGTGCTGGGATTACAGGCATGAGCCACCGCGCCTGGCCTATTACTATTATTAATTGATTTATTCTTGAGCTGGAGTCTCACTCTGTTGTCCAAGCTGGAATGCGATGGTACGATCGTGGCTCACTGCAGTTTCCACCTCCCAGGTTCCAGCGGTTCTCCTGCCTCAGCTTCCTGGGTAGCTAGGATTATATGCATGTGCCACCATGCCCGGCTACTTTGTGTATTTGTAGTAGAGACAGGGTTTCACCATGTCGGCCAGGCTGGACTCGAACTCCTGACCTTAGGTGGTCTGCCTGCCTCAACCTCCCAAAGTGCTAGGATTACAGGTATAAGCCACCATGCCCGGCTGGTTTTATTATTTTTTAATGAACATAAATATTTTAAAAATTGCTCAGTTTTAATTTCTGATAAGGTAGACATTCAGAAATAGAACCCACAAAAACAAAAAGCTCTTTGGAGTTCTCTAATTTTTAGGAGTCTTAGGTAGTCCTGAGATAAATATATGAGAACTACTGATTTAATCGTTCCATTTTGATGGATTTTAAAATTTTGTCCAGTTTTTTACTATTATAAACATTGCTGCAATATACTAATGTACTTTTTTTTTTACACATTTGTGATTGTTTCAGTAGGATAAATTCCTAGAAGTAGAAATACTGTGTCAAATGATAATTTTTATTTTTAGATGTTAGCAAATTGCCTTTTAACATAGTTGCACTAATTTTCCCACAGACAATGGAAGAAGGTGCTCTTTCCCCATGTATGGCATTGCCAATCTCATAGATGAAAACAATTATGTTTTTTATATTTTGTACTTTTCAGAAATTAGTAAAGTTAAGGGTCTTTTCATGGCCAGTAGTTATGTGTCTTTCTTAGTTTGTAAATTGCCTTTCTAAGTATCTTGTCCTTTTTCATGTGTTGATCATCCTTTTCTTAACTCATTTGGAAGAGCTCTTAGGAAAAAATAGTTTTTGTTGGTCACAGTGCTGAAGATATTTTTCTGTTTCTTTTTTGTTTTTCTTTACAGTTTCTTATTTTATGAGGTTTAAAATGTCAAAGGGAGATTTTCTTCATTCATGTTGCTGCATTTATTTGTTTCTTGTTATGGCTTTTGGGCCTCACCTACTCCAAATTATAAAAATGCTTATCTGTATTTTCTTTTCCTGATTGGGGATTTTTAACCAGTTTGATTGATTGATCGATTGAGACCGGGTCTTGCTCTGTCAGACTCAAGTGATCCTCAGTCTCAGCCGCCTGAGTAGCTGGGACTACAGGTGCATGCTACCACTCCTGGCTTTTTTTTTTTTTTTTGTGGAGACGAAGTCTCATTATGTTGCCCAGGCTAGTCTCAAACCCAAGTGATTTTCCTGCCTCGCAAAGTGCTAGGATTATAGGTGTGAACCATCGTGCCCAGCCTCCCAGCTAATTTTTAAATTATTCCTAGAGACAGAGTCAACCTATGTTGCCCAGGCTGGTCTTGAACTCCTGACCTCAAGCAGTCCTCCCACCTTGGCCTCCCAAAGTGCTGGGATTATAGGTGTGAGCTACTGTGCCTGACCAACCAGTTTGATGTAAATTAAACCCATTCTAGATGATGTGTGACAGCTCAATTTTAATACTAATCTAAGTAGGACCTATAATTGCATGTAATGGAAACTTGATTAATTTCAGAGGAAAAACATCAGTTTAAAGATGACAGAGCAATTTAGAGATGCGGTGTATCTCATATCCCACTGCTTTAACCCCCTAATATTAACATTTCCTTTCATCTGTTACTTTTTTTTAGTTGAGGAAACGTGTGAAGCTTGAAGGGAAAGAACTTGAGGAATACTTGGAAAAAGAGAAACTAAAGAAAGAAGCTGCCAAAAAGCTTGAGCAGTCAAAAGAGTGAGTCATTTTCAGACAGATTATAAACTTATAGATGCAATTTAAGAAGAGTGTGTCTTTGACTTAGATGTTTCATTAAAAATATTTTTAAGTTTTCATAAGACTTAATTTTGTTACAGACATCTTTCAAATGTCTAGAATACCAGATCCTGTCAGTGCTAATATTATTATGCATTTATTTGTTATGTTTTATAAAATGTCAGTCCAATAATATTGAATGTTATTCCAGTCATGCTTCACTTAATGATGGGGACACCTTCGGAGAAAAGTGTTGTTAGGGGATTTAGTCATTGTGCAAACATTAGGAAAAATGTTTACACAAACCTTGATGGGGCCGGGCGCGGTGGCTCAAGCCTGTAATCCCAGCACTTTGGGAGGCCGAGATGGGCGGATCACGAGGTCAGGAGATCGAGACCATCCTGGCTAACACGGTGAAACCCCGTCTCTACTAAAAAATACAAAAAACTAGCCGGGCGAGGTGGCGGGCGCCTGTAGTCCCAGCTACTCGGGAGGCTGAGGCAGGAGAATGGCGTGAACCCGGGAGGCGGAGCTTGCAGTGAGCTGAGATCTGGCCACTGCACTCCAGCCTGGGCGGCAGAGCAAGACTCTGTCTCAAAAAAAAAAAAAAAAAACAAAAAAACCTTGATGGTATAGCCTACTGTGTGTCCAGGGTCTATGATATGGCCCATTGTTCCTAGGGTACAAACCCGTACAGCATGTTACTGTACTGAATACTGTAGGCCATTGTAACACAATGTTAAGTATTTGTTTATCTAAATGTATCTAAACATAGAAAAGGTACAGTAATCTTATAGGACCTCTGTTGTATACGTGGTCCATTGTTGTTGACCGACATAACTGTATATTATCATTTGAGTTAATATTGAATGATTAATATTGAGGATCGATTCAGTAATAAATAGATAAATATTAATTTAAAATATCTTTGAAACTTTATGACCTCGATCTATTCTAAAATCCTCCTAGGGCAGATATAGATTCCAGTGATGAGAGTGACATTGAGGAAGATATTGACCAGCCATCAGCTCATAAGACGAAGCATGACTTGATGATGAAAGGTGAAGGCAGTCGTAAAGGAAGTTTTTTCAAACAGGCAAAAAAGTCCTATCCTATGTTTCCTGCCCCAGAAGAAAGAATTAAATGGGATGAATATGGAGAGATTATCAAGTATGTGAGCAAAACAAACTTTTCTCTCTTGCGAATTGGAGGTATTAACTGTGTTATCATTTTTCAATTCATGAATTTGATCTTTCTAGTCACATGTACGTGGTTAGCTTCTGAGTACCTCAGACTGAAGACACAGAAGACTTGTAACTTGAAACATAAAAATAGAGATGCTGAGAAACATAGAGAATATTAGGAGAAAACTGGCAGTTTTATGACTTAGTTGTGTAAAGGTTTAAAAACATGATCACATGATCAAGACTTTTTTTTCCCACTTAAAAAGAGAGGAAGATTAGAATAGGAAGAACTTTGGGGCTGTGCATGGTGGCTCATGCCTGTAATCCCAACACTTTGGGAGGCCTAGATGGGAGGATCACTTGAGCTCAGGAGTATGAGACCAGCCCAGAAAATATAGTGAGACCCCCATCTCTATCTTCAAAAAAAAAAGAGAGGGAACTTTGGATGACTGGTGATTGCATTACCAATGGATTATGTCTTAAGTATTATACAAGTTTTATGAGATTAAGAGGAATATGATATAGCATGAGTGAAACCATGGAAAATTTACAAAATCTATACTCATTATTAGAAAAACAACTGCAATCACATGTTGTAATTGCAAATTTGAAAACACTACTATCCTGTGTAAAAAAAAAAAAAAGAGAGAAAAAGAAAAACCTAATACAGGCTGGGTGTGGTGGCTCACGCCTGTAATCCCAGCACTTTGGGAGGCCGAGGCGGGCGGATCACGAGGTCAGGAGTTCAGGACCAGCCTGGCCAAGATGGTGAAACCCCGTCTCCACTAAAAATTCAAAAAAATTAGCCGGGTGTGGTGGCAGGCACCTGTAATCCCAGCTACTCTGGAGGCTGAAGCAGAGAATTGCTTGAACTGGGAGGCAGAGGTTGCAGTGAGCCAAGATGGCGCCACCGCACTCCAGTCTGGGTGACAGAGCGAGACTCCATCTCATAAAAAACAAAAAACGCAATACATACAGTCATCTGGTAATTGATATCAAATTTCATTGGCTTTGGATGAAATGTATATTTAAATCTTGAGATATGTGAGGACTCCAAAAATTATGCCGCCTACCAGTTATATATGTTATGTAGTATTAGCTTGCTTTTTTACTGCTTCTAATTAGAGACTTATTATTTAGACCAGAGGATTTCTTGGTGCCAGAGCTTCAAGCTACTGAAGAAGAAAAAAGCAAATTAGAATCTGGTTTGACAAATGGAGATGAACCCATGGATCAGGATTTATCTGATGTTCCTACTAAATGTATTTCTACAACAGAGTCTATTGAAATAAAGTAAGTGCTTCTGTCACATTTTGAAAATAGATTATAAGATAAAATTTCAAGCATTTGAATTATATAATTTACATTATTTCAAGCGAAATTTCTGAATATTCTTTAGTAAGTTTGTGCTTTTAAAATTTAATTTATTTTTGTATGAAGAGACTTGTGAAATATGGTGGCATGATATTTTCTCTTCATTAATGGTATTTGAATGCCAAAGTAATTGAATTGGTGGTGAGGGGTGTACTTAAATTGTAACATTAAATTGTCCATTATATGAAGAAAAATTATTTCTGGCCTTTTTAGTCTGTAAGCAGGTGAAAGGGAATAGTGTAACTCACAGTTTAATTTTTCTGAGTCACTGCTTGTTTCATAAAATATACTCCGTGACTTAAACATCTCTAAGACCCTAATGTCTGGAAAATACTGTTGTGATCTGAAGTAGTTAGAAACCTTTTCCCCCCGCTTTCTACTTAGTTAAATAATACCAGTAAATGATCATTTTGGAATTTTTTTTAAGTCATCAGAGAACAAAATTTGTCCAGCAATATCATTTAGTATATATTTTTGGGTGTAGATAAGATCTAAATAATACAGATAGGGCTGGGCACGGTGGCTGATGCCTGTAATCCCTGCACTTCGGTAGGCCGAGGTAGGCGGATCACTTGAGATCAGGAGTTTAAGACCAGCCTGGCCAACATGGTGAAATCTCATCTCTACTAAAAATGCAAAATTATCCCTGCGTGGTGGTGCACACCTATAATCCCAGTTACTTGGGAGGCTGAGGCAGGAGAATTGCTTGAACCTGGGAAGTAGAGGTTGCAGTGAGCAAAGATCATGCTACTGCACTCTAGCCTGGGCAAAAGAGTGAGACCCAGTCTCAGAAAAAATAAATAAATAAAAATAAACAAATCATACAGATACTATAACACATGTGTATTTCTCAAATCCTAGTGTTATATGTTATATACATGATAAAAGCCATTTTTTTTTTTAGAATTATGAGAAAAGTTACCTTGAATAATCATATATAATTACAGAGCCCGGGTTACCTACATAGACTATGAAGGACGCTCTGATGGGGATTCCATTAAAAAAATCATTAATCAGATGAAACCACGACAGTTGATCATCGTCCATGGCCCACCAGAGGCCAGTCAGGATCTGGCAGAGTGCTGTCGCGCCTTTGGTGGGAAAGATATTAAAGTGTACATGCCAAAGCTGCATGAAACAGTTGATGCCACGAGTGAAACTCACATCTACCAGGTAAACATGCCAGGAGTTGCCAGTGAGTAGAAATAAGTACTTTTTGTGGCAGGTTAGGACAGGTAACATTAGAAATACAGAGATATGTGAGACAGACAGACATGGATGGTCTCCTGCCCTAGCAGTCCTGATACTGTATGGGGCTTAGAACAAGGAAATACCATTTATCACTTTGTTGTGCCTCTGAGAAGAAGTATAGGATGCTATGAGAGTATTAAGAGGGGAAACCACCCACCTTTAGAGGTTTAGAAAAGGTTTCCTGCAGGAAGTGATAACTAATCCTAACTGATGTTTAGATGGGTTATCAGGACAGACAGAGTAGAAAAGTGGGGGAAGAGCATTCTAGGCAGAGGGAACCATATTTGCAAAAGTACAGAGGTAAGGAAAATGATTGTTTAAGAATTAAAAAGTTTTAGAAGAATTCCCGGATATCAAGGTTCTACTCCTAATTGGAACAAATGGAGACGGATGCCGAATATAGGACTAGCGCAGTAGAGAGATAAACTTTGTCTGGTAATGGGAGATGGTGTCAGTTTAAGGCTGGAGTGATGTCTATATCTGGAAGAAATGGATGTGCACATATCAGGCAGGAAATTTATTCTGGGCAGAGTAAGAAGAAGCACCCTTCCAAGAATATGGAGATGGGAAATTCTGAAAGGACAAGCAGTTCAGTACCTAGTGAAGTATGCCAAGTACTAGAGGATGGGACTGATCAGTGGTTCTCAACCTTGACTGCACATGAGAATCATCTGGGGAGCTTTGTGAGGGTCAGAGGGATTCAGTGTTCTGGTCTTAGTCTTACCAGTTATGTTAGAAACACTAGATATGAGGCTCTGATATACTTTTTGTTTTAATTGCCATGTGATTCCATTTTGTAGTCAGGGTTAAGAATCTCTGTTTTGGAAAGTAGGCAGGGGCCCAATGATCTGCAAGGTAATGAGGTCATTGCAGGTCATTGTGAGGCTCAGATGAGTGACAGATTTTCCAATTTTAACATATTACCAGAGGCAGAAAATGATAATAGGTTATATTTAATTTGTTAATCTGTATTCTGTGGGTTTTATTTCTCTCCCCCTCCTTTGCATATCTAGGTGAGATTAAAAGACTCACTTGTCAGCTCTCTTCAGTTTTGTAAGGCAAAAGATGCTGAATTAGCTTGGATAGATGGTGTCTTAGATATGAGAGTTTCCAAAGTGGACACAGGGGTTATTTTAGAAGAAGGAGAACTAAAGGATGATGGAGAAGACTCAGAGATGCAAGTAGACGCTCCCTCAGATTCTAGTGTTATAGCACAACAAAAGGCCATGAAAAGTCTGTTCGGAGATGATGAAAAAGAAACAGGTGAAGAAAGTGAAATCATTCCTACTTTGGAACCCTTGCCACCTCATGAGGTAAAAAAAGCATGTGCTTTTTTGATTTCTTCCTGAATTTGTCATCCTTCTAGTTTTCGTGTCTTTTGGTTTCTTTTTTCCCCCTTCCAAAACTAAGTGAGTCTGTGGAACCTTTTATATTTTTAACCATTTAAAATATGTGTCAGCTGGGGGCAGTGACTCATGCCTGTAATCCCAGCACTCTGGGAGGCTGAGGTGGGAGAACTGCTTGAGGCCAGGAGCTCTAGAGCAGCCTGATTAATATAGTGACACCCTGTCAAAAACCTAGCGGCATGGTGGCATGCGCCTGGAGTCTCAGCTAAGTAGGCTGAGGCAGGAGGATTGCTTGAGCTCAGGAGTTCAAGACTACAGTGAGCCACGATTGTGCCACTGCATCTAGCCTATATGATAGAGCGAGACCCTGTCTTGAACATAAAATATGTCTCACATTTGGGCTGATTTTGGAGTTTTTAAAAAAGAGAACTTGCAGCGTGCTTCTGCGTGTTTGTCTCTGTGTATATATCAATTCTATACAGCTAAGGAATGACATATCTTTAGCAAATCTTTTAAGGTACGTAATTGTTTCATGATTTGTTTTTTTGGTATGGATTTTTAAATTTTAAGTTTGATGATTGTGAAGATCACCTGCCTGCTTCCAGTCTGGAGATTTATAGTTTTCTAAGAAAGTCATACTGGTGTGTTTTTTGTTTTGTTTTGTTTTGTTTTGTGATGGAGTCTTGCTCTGCTGCCCAGGATGGAGTGCAGTGGCATGATCTTGTCTCACTGCAACCTTTGCCTCCTGGGTTCAAGCGATTCTCCTGCCTCAGTCTCACAAGTAGCTGGGATTACAGGCATGAGCCACCAGGCCCAGCTAGTTTTTGTATTTTTAGTAGAAATGGGATTTTGCCATGTTGGCCAGGCTGGTCTTGAATTCCTGACCTCAGGTGATCCACCCACCTCGGCCTCCCAAAGTGCTGGGATTACAGGTGTGAGCCACCGCCCCCAGCCAAAAGTCATACACTCCATTTTTTTTGTGTTTCATTCAGTTCAAACAACTTTTGGTTTTGATATAGTTAGAAAACTTTAATTAAGTGTACGTACAATTTAGTCTAGCATTTACATATTCTTGAGAGGTATCTAGTTAACTAGCAAAGATTCTAGGTAATTAAACTTGGAAAACTACTAAAACTATGAATCTTACATGCATGTCAAGTGATGTCTTCAGCCCTACTATGAAATTAAGAATAGAGAGACAGCCTCTGTCGCTAGATTCCCTTCTAGTACAACCCTCAAAATTGGGAGGAGGAATTAGAATTTTTTTTCTTCTGTGCTAAAGCTAAAGCTCTTCAAAGTAATGTCAAAGCAGAAAGCAGCAGCATTAGGCAAGAACCACTTTCCTTACTGATTGTAGAACCTGTGGCATCCATTGCATTTGCTCTGAGGAAGGAGGGACAGGGAAAATGGGATTAGGGAGGAATTGTCCTTTGAAGTAAGCAAATGACTGGGATCTAGAAAATGAATTTTTGGATCAGTCCTGCCCATGGCACTCTAGTTAATCCCGTTAGGCAAGTGGGTGAGTGAAGAGCATAGCATTACCAAACGTCTCTGTTATGATGAGGCATGACTAACAAAACTGATTGTGAAACAGAAAATGTGAAGGGCGTTGTAATGTTAAATAATGGGGTAAAATGTAGAATAACAACTTGGAATGTGATTTGCAGTCTTGAAATGATCTGTCAGAGGACTTCAGGGAATAATAGAAAATCTCTTAGAGATCATGTAGTATTTTACTTTATTCAGTACAGTTGTATGTCTGGTGTTTTACTTGAAGTTATTCTTTCCCCTTTGACTTTACCTAAGGTTCCTGGACATCAGTCAGTTTTTATGAATGAACCAAGACTGTCAGACTTCAAGCAAGTTCTCTTACGGGAGGGGATTCAAGCTGAATTTGTAGGAGGTGTACTTGTTTGCAACAATCAAGTAGCAGTCCGCAGAGTAAGTGTGTTTTCAATAAGGGCTGAATTGAACACATACTTCTGATGTCTTGTCATTTTGAAATTCTGTAATTCTTGATTGGTATTTTCACAAAACTGAAGATCAGTAATTTATGTTCATGATCATGACCTCAAAGGCTTACAGAAGTCTTACTGACTTGAAGGCTTATGAAAGACTCTTGAAGAAATGGTATAAAATTTTATAGTAAATTTTAATTATTTGAATCCTCTGACATTTATGTGTCTATGTAAAATTCATGACTTCAGTATATATCCATATGCTGTGAATCAGAGCAACCTGTGTCCTGACCAATCATAAAGTAATCTATTTCATATATTTCAGTTTTTATGTCTGCATATTAATGAATAGAAAATGTACTAAAGAATTTTTTTTTATTTGGTTTCTAGACGGAAACTGGACGCATTGGATTAGAAGGCTGCCTTTGTCAAGATTTTTATAGGATAAGAGACCTTTTATATGAACAATATGCCATTGTGTAAAAGACATGATGTCAAGAAGGATCTGCTTGACCTTTCTAAGAAAAAGGGATTCTTATCTTACTTTGAGCTTTTGATGTTTTGTTTTGTAACATACAGAAAGAATCTGCCAGAAAAACTTACATGTATTAGATTTTTAAAAATATAAATAGAGAACATTTTGCAAATGCTCAAATGAGCATTCTATCTTTTGGCTTTCAGAGTGACAGAGCTCCTAACAGGTGTACAGGCCCGAGAGTTGAAGGTGATTGGTTTTCTCTACAGACTCCTTGTTCTAGAAGGGCTTTTTACTTGAATAAAACAATGCAACTTAGCAAACCAATTCATGGCCTTAGAGAAACATTTTTGCATGAGTTCTTACAAACTGTTATATTTTCTGGAATGATAAGTGAGAATTATTTAGAAAAGACATGCTCAAAAAAAAAAAAACCTAAACTGATAGAACAGTTTTTTGAAGTTTATTTTTAAAAGCATATGTGCTCTGACTCTTTCCAGTTGGAATATGCAATTGTTTTCTGCCTATATTTCCCAGTGATTTACTCTAGGGTAAGGTACTCCACATTTGGTTCAGAAATCAATTTTTATTTCTCCTATATCTTGTTTTATCAAGATTTTGTTGTGGCATTTCAATGTAAATTATAACACCATCATTTGAATATACATAATTCAAAAGAACTCCTTGATGCAGTATAGTCTTTTTTTTTTTTTTTTTTTTTTTTTTTTTTTTTTTTTTTGGAGACGGAGTCTTGCTCTGTCGCCCAGGCTGGAGTGCAGTGGCCGGATCTCAGCTCACTGCAAGCTCCGCCTCCCGGGTTCACGCCATTCTCCTGCCTCAGCCTCCTGAGTAGCTGGGACTACAGGCGCCCGCCACCTCGCCTGGCTAGTTTTTTGTATTTTTAGTAGAGATGGGGTTTCACCGTGTTAGCCAGGATGGTCTCGATCTCCTGACCTCGTGATCCACCCGTCTCGGCCTCCCAAAGTGCTGGGATTACAGGCTTGAGCCACTGTGCCCGGCCGATGCAGTATAGTCTTAAGGGTTCTGCATACCTTTTAGAAACATCTTAGCCATCAGTTAGGTCCTGTATTAAACTGTTTAGTGCTCTGTTTTTAAGAAAACAAATGTTGAACCTCACACTTTTATGTGGTGACAGTATAATTTAATTAAAAGGTGTAAATGTTTTCATCTCTTAAGCTTGCTCTTTCCTAAGGTCACCCAAGCAGTGGTTGGATTTTATACACATTACTACTAAAATAATACTGAAGTTGGATAAGGTTATCCTTTCTGTGTTTGTGTCTTTCTTGTGACTAACCACCCTGATATAGTATAAACCACTGTGTTCAAGAGTAAAAACAATATATGCAATTTTCATTGAACTTAAGGAGTGAAAACCATGTAAACTATTGAAACTATTGTAATCCATTAATGCTTTTTAAGAAGGTAGCTTAATCATGGCAGACCTTGATGTTTATTTCTCAAATGGTTAAGCCCTCTTCTTTACACTTAGTTTTTTTTTTTTTTTGAGATAGACTCAGCCAGGCTGGAATGCAGTGGTGAGATTTTGGCTCACTGTAACCTCTTTCTCCAGGGTTCAAGTGATTCTCCCACCTCAGCCTCCCAAGTAGGTGGGACTATGGGCACATGCCACTGCACCTGGCTAATTTTTATATTTTTGGTAGAGACAGGGTTTCACTATGTTGGCCAGGCTGGTCTCAAACTCCTGACCTCAAGCGATCCATCCACCTAGACCTCCCAGAGTGCTGGGATTACAGGCATGAATCACCACAACTGGCCTACCCTTAGATTTTTGGAAGGATCGATATTCTTATTTAACTATGTGTGGAACAACCCAGTAATATCAGAGTTGACTTACTATTTGATTCTCTTTCAGATGCTTACAAAGCTTCTATTGTAGATTATAGTGTTAATGCAAAGTTTACAGACTTTTGATCTAGAAAACCAGATATACAAAACAATGTTACAAAAGGCAGATATAAAGAGTATGTTTTCTTTTTAGTGCTTTGGAAAATTTTCACTTTTATTACTGTATAGATTAAGCCCTGTAGTGCTATTTATATTCCAGGGGAAAGAAAATCTGAATTTGTTTTATGGTTTAAAGCATCTGGTTTACATATTGTATTGTAATACTGATACGGTTTGGCTGTGTCCCCACCAAATTGAATTGTGTTAATAGTTCCCATAATCCCTATGTGTTGTGGGAGGGACCCAGTGGGCGGTAATTTAATCATGGTGGCAGTTACCCTCATGCTGTTCTTGTGATGGTGAGTTCTCATGAGATCTGATGGGGTTTTTTTTTTTTTTTTTGAGACGGAGTTTCACTCTTGTTGCCCAGGCTGGAGTGCAATGGCACGATCTCGGCTCACCACAACCTCTGCCTTGCGGGTTCAAGCAATTCTCCTGCCTCAGCCTCTTGAGTAGCTGGGATTACAGGCATGTGCCACCACGCCCGGCTAATTTTGTATTTTTAGTAGAGACGGGGTTTCTCCATGTTGGTTAGGCTGGTCTCAAACTGTTGACTTCAGATGGTCCGCCTGCCTCGGCCTCCAAAAGTGCTGCTGGGATTACAGGCGTGAGCCACAGCATCTAGCCTGAGATCCGATGGTTTTATAAGGGGATTTCCCCCACTTTGCTCTTCACTTCTTCCTGCTGCCATGTGAAGAAGGACATGTTTGCTTCCCCTTCCACTACGATTGTAAGTTTCATGAGCCTCCCCAACCTCCCTAATTGAACTGTGAGTCAATTAAAACTCTTTACTTTATAAATTACCCAGTCTCGGGCAATTATTTATAGCAGTGTGAGAACAGACTAACATGAATACCAATACTGAAAAATTGTTTCTTGCCTCACCTTTTTATTGTCCTATGAACAGGAATTAAATTTTAAAGTATTGCCTTAAGATGATTGTGCTAAATAATAGTCATTGCAAGAGCAATAGTTTTACCTGTTTCTAGATGACAATATTACTAAAATTTCTCAAATGAAGACTTTGTTTTAACTTCTGTTACTTCAGAAAAATATAAATTTTAAAAATGACTATGAGATAAATCATTAACTCAGTGGAATTTTCAGATGAGATGGGGCACGTTCAGGGTGGTATGGCTGTAGAAGGAATTTTCAGATCTTTATTATTTAGAAGCAAGTATAGGTATAACGTGGACTATCAACTGATATCTGCAAATAATTTGGTTAAAAAGAAATTTGATTGTAGTATTTGTTGCAGTAGGATTATAAATGTCAAATATCATTGTAAACATTTCTATATTTTTAGAAATATCTTGGTGGCCTGAAACAGAAGTGAGGAAATCCATTTTTTAAGGTGAGCCATTTGGCTTTTTAAAAACATTGAGATACAATTTACATAACATAAAATTCACTCTTTTAAAGTGTACAATTCATTGGTTTTAGTATATTTGCAGAGCTGTACAACTATTACCACTATATAATCCCAGAACATTTTCATCACTCCAAAAAGAAACACCATACCCACTACCAGTCACTCCTCATGCCCCCTTCCTATGACCCCTGGCAACCATTAATCTACTTTCTGTCTCCTTGAATTCGCATTTTCTGGACATTTCATAAAAATTGAATAATATATGATATTTTATGTTTGACTTCTTTCGTTTAGCATAATGTTTTCAGAGTGCATCACTGTTGTAGCATGTGTCAGTACCCTTTTTGTGACTGAATATTATTCCATTGAATGGATATACCACATTTTACTTATCCATTCATCCGTTGATGTATATTTGAGTTGATTCCAAATTTTGACTATTAAGAAGAATGCTGCTGTGAACATTCATGTGCAAGTTGTTTTTTTTTTTTTTGTATGTACATATGTTTTCAATTTTCTTGGGTATATATCTAAGAATTAGAATTGCTGGATCATACAGTAATTCTGCTTAACCTTTTGAGGAGCTGCCAGGCTGTTTTCCAAAGTGGCTACAACATTTTGCATTTCTACCAGCATGTGTTTGAGCATTCCATTTTCTCATTCTTGGCAACATTTATAACTCCCTTTTTAAATTTTAGTCATAGTGTGTGTGAAGAAGTGTCTCACTGAGGTTTTGATTTGCATTTCCTTAATGACTGATGATGTGGAGCCTGTTTCCATGTGCTTATTGACTATTATGTATTTTGGAGTAATGTCTGTTCAAATCCTTTGTCCATTTTCAATTTGTTTATCTTTACTGTTGAGATATAAGAGTTTTTTTTTTAATATATTCTGGATACTAAACCATTATATATTGATTTGCAAATATTTTATTCCATTCTGTGGCTTGTCTTTTCACTTTCTTGATAGTGTACTTTGAAGCACAAAAGTTTTTAATTTTGATAAAGTCCAATTTGTTTTTTTCCCTTTGGTTCTTTGTGCTTGGTTTTTTTAATATATATATATATATATAAATTTTTTTTTTTTTTTTGAGATGGAGTCTTGCTTTGTCACCCAGGCTAGAGTGCAGTGGCGTGATCTCAGCTCTCTGCAACTTCTGCCTCCCAGATTCAAGCGATTCTCCTGCCTCAGCCTCCTGAGTACTGGGATTACAGGCACCCACCACCATGCCCGGCTAATTTTTGTATTTTTAGTAGAGACATGGTTTTGCCATGTTGGCCAGGCTGGTCCCAAACTCCTAACCTCAAGTAATCCACCAGCCTTGGCCCCCCAAAGTGCTGGGATTACAGGTGTGAGGCACCTTGCCTGGCCTTGGTTTTATATATTAAAAGCCATTCCTTCATTCAAAGTCACGAAGGTTTACACTAAATTTTTTTTCTATCTAAAAAACCATTCCTTCATTTAAAGTCATGAAGATTTACACTCTTTTTTTTTTTTCTAACAGTTTTATAGTTTAGGCTCTTATAGTTAGGTCTGTCATTTTAATTATTATCCCGGCCCGTGGGATAGTCAGTGTAGGCCCTGGAGGAGGGGGTGGGAATTTGGGGAACAAGAGACACGAGAAATGGAGACAAGACAGTGCTCTGATCAAGTCTCGTTTAATGGCGGTAATGCAATGCCTTATATACATTTGGAGGGGAAGAGGTTGGGCTAAGGCGGAAATGACCTAAAAAAGGAAGGCGTGGCCAGATAAGCCTCGGTTTCTCCGGTCAGACGTCATGTTGCGCCTGCGCAGTCAAGTAGTCTTTTCGCGGGCGCGGGAAAAATGAATGAAGAAGAAGCGGGAAGAGCGCCATCTTTTAATGGCGGTATTAATACAGGGAAGAAGGTAAAACTAGGGAGAAGGTGTGGGGTGGAAATGAATATAGCTCAGGCGTTTAATCCTTAATTATTATTCGCTATGGCCGGGGCATGCAGCTCCGGACAGGTCCCCCTTTTTATATTTTTATGACAAGAAAACCCCTCGGGAACTGCGCCTGTCTTAGGTTGGGTCAACTCACCCCCACCTTCTAGGCCCGTCATGGGATAAGGCAGCAGCAAGGGCGGCCCTCCTGTCTTAGGCTCCGATGGAGATAGTGTCCTCTTACCCGTCATTGACTGTCCAGTTCAGCACACAGGGGAGGTGGTCTTATTAAGGTAAATAAGACTCACCATTTTCAGTCATCTCAAGGCGATGATAATGAACCTGTATAGGTTTGGCCTGGAAGGCCTCGATTTGTTGTCTGACAAATGCCATAAGCTTATTAAGGATTATAGGCCCGAGAGTGAGGAAAAGTAGAAGAGTGAGTAAAGGACCAAGAAATGGCAGGAGATAGGGGAGAAGTCCATCGAGTCCAGTCCATAGTGGATTGGCGGCCAGGCCTTTTCTGCGCTTTTCTAGTTCTTCTTGCAAAGTTTTTATCTTATCTCTGACGATTCCGGATTTGTTGGCGTAAAAACAGCACTTTTCCTGTAAAGCCAAACATATCCCTCCCTGTTCTGCCGTTAACAAATCTAGACCTCTTCTATTTTGGAGAACTACTTCAGCTAACGAGTCTACTTGGTCTTGTAAATCTTGTATAGTACTGGATAAGGTCTGTACATCTGAGATTAGTTGATTGGATAATTTAGTATATTGGGTTAGCGAGACTCCTAGGCCTGTGGCTCCTGTAGTAAAAGCAGTGGTGATTCCTAGTCCAGCCAACAAGGGAATAAATTGTATGGCTCGTTTCGGTCTATAAATAAAATGTTCAATAGCGGGGATGGGGATAGGTTCATCTCCACGGATGATATCAATGTCGGGGAGAAGAGTGGCCAGAACACAAAGCCCTGTCCAATTTGTAGGTAGATATGTATATGCCATGTTGTTTCCACAAACGAAAACCGAGCCATTTATAGCACACAAAGGGTTGGTGGCATTGATTATGGAAGTACAGTTGCCAAACACAACATAGCCTAAATCAATTTCTTTAGTGTTATTATATGATGGTGAAAAGAAGCAAGAGGAATTAGAAAACGTCATTGGTTGAACTAAGGGGGGGAGGTAATAGGACAGGAATTATTTACTAAGGATTCATTTGAGTAATTGACATAGGGCAATGAAAGGTTAGGTATGGCTAGAGGAATGGGGGGGCCCATTTTAAGGCAAAGCCAACAATCGTGGGCCAGGCTTGTATTGGACATTTGAAGTAAATTGTAAGTTGAAGATATTAAAGGTTTGGGCATCGAGCCTAAAATTATCTCTAAGCTCAGGCAGGGCTAAAGGGTGATATTGAAGTTCAGGATATGAAGCTTTATGAATTTCTTCTAATTTTTTCTGGACGGTTTTAATTCTTGCAATATCTAATGGGCCTCCTGCATCAGAAATATGAATGGGGGCAGTAGTGCTCCAACAAACAGGCTTTCCTTTTTGGCCGTTACAAGGAGATTGTACAAGTTTATTAGTGGATCCTAATACTTGTACGTCATTGATGCCTCCAGTTTGTGTTTTTAGTAACGTGGCCATATGATATGTCCTATTGCCTGATTTACATTGTTGATAGGAGGTATAACAGGAACTATGTACAGAAGATTGGAAAGAGCTACAAGGGCATTCTAGGAGCGGCCCGCTAGGTGAGGTATCTCTTGGGGTAGACTTACATTTCCATAACTGGTTTGGCATTAGGTAAGCTGTATTGCCCATGCAGGTCACCTGGGTGATTCTATCTGACAGAGGTTCAGATATTTGTCCCCCTCTGCAGTCACAAGGCTGGCCGTATTGTTTTCGTAATAATTCTTTTGCCTTACGAGGGTCACCAAAACCTGCATAGACTGTCACTATGTTATATAGAGCGATTATTCTCCAAAGGAATTTCATGTTAGGCTTCATTTTCTGAAAAACAAGAAGGAAAGAACTTCTCAGGGAGATTTATCTTCCCTGGACTGACAATGGTTATGATTTATTTGTCTTACCAATCTTTCAGGCAGCCATATGGCTGCATCATTTTTTTGTGAGAAGATGCATACTGAGCCTCTTCCCCAGATTAAAACTGGATCGGGGCCATGCCATGAACTATCAAGTGGATCTTTCCATTTTACCATTGCAAACTGTTTTTGAGATTCAGGATGCCAGAAACGGTCGGCAGCTGATTTTCCATGACTGTCCAAATTTAAAAAATTAAGGATAAACAGGGCATGATTGAGTATGTTTCTGGGGGTACCCTTCACGGGGTACCAGCTCCCCCCTTTTAATTTTGTGATAATAGTTTTTAATGACAGATGAGCTCTTTCTACTATACCTTGTCCTTGGGGATTATAGGGAATGCCTGTGGTATGTTTAATTTGTAGGGTTTTACAAAATTGTAAGAAGGTTTTGGCTATATAACCGGGGCCATTATCTGTTTTGATTTGTTTGGGTATTCCTAAAATAGAAAAGCAGTGTAATAAATGAGCTATGACATGTTTGGTGGCCTCTCCTCTTTGGAGAGTTGCACTGATGGATCCACTATAGGTGTCTATGCATACATGGATATATTTTAGTTGACCGAATTCTAAGTGGTGAGTAACGTCCATTTGCCAAATTTCGTTGGGGATGAGTCCTCGGGGGTTAACTCCTAGATGGGGAACAGGTAAATATGTTATGCAGTTGGCACATGGTTTAACTATTTGTCGAGCTTGTTCTCTTAAGTTTAAACATAAGTCTTAAGGTTTGGGCGTTTAAATGATGTAAGGCATGTGCTTTTTGCGCTTGTTGCAAATTGTCTGTAGTGACTGTGGCTATGGTTTTTGTTGCCGTGTCAGCTGTTGCGTTACCTTGTGTTAGAGGTCCCGGTAATCCTGAATGTGCTCTAATATGCCCAAGAAAAAAGGGAGTAGTCCTTTTTCGGATAAGTTGTTGACATTGTAAAAATAGGTTAGCTGTGTCTGAAATATGTTTAATTTGAGACACGGTCTCTAAGAGGGGTATTGAATGGGCCAGGTAGGCGCTGTCTGTATAAATGTTAAGTGGCTGACAAGGAAAAGCTGATAGTGCTGCAATTATAGCTTGCAATTCGACCAGCTGAGCTGATGTATAAGTGGTCTGGAATTTAACGACTACATTATTGTAAGTGTAAGCGGCAAGTCCTGTGGAAGATCCATCAGTGAAAATTAGTAATGCGTCATTGAGAGGTTCTTTACTGGTAATATGGGGAAATACAAACGCATGAAGTTTACAAAATTGAATAAGTTTGTTAGGTGGGTAATGGTTGTCAATCACGCCAGTATAAGAAGCGCAAGCAATTGGCCAGGCTTCCGTATTTTGTAACAGCCAATGGATGCGTGATTGAGTGTAGGGCTGTATAATGGTAGAGGGTTCTATTCCAAAGTATTTTCTACTATTTTCTCTTCCCAAGATAATTAGATCAGCTATGGCATCATAATAAGGCAACAAAACCTTTTTAGGGGAGGAGGGCAGGTGTACCCACATAATGGGATTGTTCTGCCAAAATAGGCCAGTAGGGGTTATTGTTGTGTTAAAAATAAGGAATATTAATGGCTGAGAATAATCAATACCGGTAACAAATTGTGTTGCAATGGCATGTTCTACCTGTTGGAGTGTTATTAATGCTTCTTTAGTAATGGACCTGGGGGATTTTGGATTAGAGTCTCCTTTTAATATATCGAAAAGAGGTTTTAACTCTCCTGTGGTGAGCTTTAAGTACGGTCGAAGCCAATTTATGTCTCCCAGTAATTTTTGGAAATCATTTAAAGTTTTTAAATGATCACGACGTATAACGGCCTTTTGATTAATGATTTTGGGTCCATTAATCTGGAAACCAAGATAAGTGTATGGATCTTGTAATTGTACTTTTTCTGGGGCTATTTGTAGTCCGGCTGCTGTTAACTCTTGTTTGAGTTGGGCGAAGCACTGTAAGACTTGTTCGCCAATTTCTCCTGCTATTAAAATATCATCCATATAATGTATAATATACATTTGTGCCCATGTTTTTCTGACTGGCTCTATAGCGGCAGCTACATATTTTTGACACAAGGTAGGACTATTGGCCATACCCTGAGGTAAGACTTTCCATTGATAGCGCTTCATTGGTTGTTTAAAATTTGTAGATGGAAGACTAAAGGCAAATCTTTTCTGATCAGCAGGGTGAAGGGGAATTGTAAAAAAGCAATCTTTAAGGTCAATAATGATTTTAAAATATTTTTGAGGAATCGCAACCGGTGAAGGCAATCCTGGTTGTAAGGCACCCATAAGGATCATAGTGATATTTACTGCTCTTAAATCTTGTAAGAGTCTCCATTTACCAGACTTCTTTTTAATAACAAAAATAGGTGTATTCCAAGGGGAATTACTTTCCTCAATATGTCCTGCTGCTAGTTGTTCCTGCACTAACTGTTGGGCAGCATTTAGTTTATCATTGAGTAAAGGCCACTGATCAACCCAAACGGGCTCATCTGACTTCCAAGTAATGGGGTCAGCGCACCTTTGGGGTGCAGGTATGTCAGTGGCCTGAACTAAAAATTTCCAAACCCCTTTTTATTAAGTTGTCCTGAAACCAGTATAGGCTGTGGGATACCGTTCTCTCTTTTTCCAAGACCTTTACCAGGGGTGTATCCTTGAGTTAACATTTGTGCAGTAACTATATCATTTGGACTACACATTATAATTTTCATTTGAGAGAGTAGATCTCGCCCCCAAAGGTTAACAGGTAGGTAAGGGATGACAAATGGCTTAATGAGGCCTGAATTGTTTTCTTTATCTGTCCATGTTAGGTATTTAGAACTTTGTTTAGGATTACTGCTTTGTCCAATTCCTCTCAAGTGAGTTAAAGTTTCTGTGGTAGACCAATGAGAGGGCCAATCTTCCTGTTTAATGATAGTTACATCAGCCCCTGTGTCTATTAGTCCAGTGAATGCCTTCCCGTCTAACCATAAGGTTAGAGAGGGTTTTTGATTTGTAATTGGCTGCACCCAATATATATCTGATGATCCGAAACCTTTTATATTTCTATTAGAGTATTGGATATTATTATCTGTTTTAACCAAAGGTAGCAGGAGTAACTGAGCTATTCTAACTCCTTGAGGGACAGTAATAATATTATCAATAGCTCTAGCCATAATTTTAATTTCTCCTTCATAATCATTATCGATAACTCCAGGGAGGACTTGTAAGCCTCTCATGGTGACACTACTTCTTCCTAAAAGTAGCCCAAAAGTGTTAGGTGGTAAGGGTCCATATATCCCGGTATTTAAGGTTTGTGGTCCCATTTCAGGTGTTAGTATTGTGTGGGAGGTGGAACTGAGGTCCAATCCTGCACTTCCTGGGGTTGCTCTACTAAGTTTTGAAATGGATTGCTGTTGCTGGCTGGAACAAAGCTGACTGCCCCATATGCTTGTTTCGGGGCCTGAGGCTGGCCCCTCATCCCGTTTCCCTGCCTGGGGGGTAAAGGATTTCCTTGACTGTCAGTTTTAGATTTACATTCGTTTGCCCAGTGCCTTCCTCTTTTACACCTTGGGCAAAGGCCTGGGATTTTTGCTTCTGGACTCTTATTTTGGTTTTCACAGCAATCTTTTGCAAAGTGTCCCCTTTTACCGCATCTAAAACATCCCCCTTTATCTTTACCTTTGTTAATGAGGAAATCTCTTACTGTTTGGCCGCTAAAAGCGGCGGCCATTGCTAGGCCTTGTTGATATGATGGCCCAATATCTGAACAAAGGCGAATGTATCCTGTTAAATCTGTTTTCTTTCGATAAGGTCTGATTGCCGCTTGGCAGGCGGGGTTAGCATTTTCATAAGCTAACTGTTTAACATAATCTACGCCTGTTTCTGCATTTCCAAAGATTCTACCTGCCGTGGTCATAAGTCTATGCACAAAGTCTGAAAATGGCTCATCGGGTCCTTGTTTAACCGCTGTGAGCGAGGCCCCTGGATCTCCTTTAACGGGAAGTTTTCTCCAGGCCTTTGTAGCAGCAGCCTGGATTTGTGAGAACAGTCCAGGGTCATATTGCATTTGGGCCTGAGTGTCTGCATAATTACCTGAACCAGTTAACATATCAAAATCCCAACCGTTTCCTGCCCGTTGATTTCTTTTAGCTGTATCTCTACAATTTTCAAAGAACTCTGACTTCCAAATTAAGTGGTCTCCCCCAGAAAGAACTGCCCTGACTAAGGTATTCCAGTCTGTAGGGGTGAGCCAATTCTCAGCTACAGATTCCACTATAGCAAGAGTATATGGAGCAGTAGCCCCATACTGAGAGGCAGCAGTCTTTAACTCTTTTATAATAGTAAAATCAAATCCAGTATGATGCCTCCAAGCCTGTCCCTGTTCATCTATGGTTTCAGTGACCGGAAAAACGTCTTTGGGGGAGGAGTCTTCTCTATGTCGGCTAGCAACTAACCCCCCTCTTGGAACATGTTGTCCAGGCCGCTGAAGTGGGCACAAGGAACCCTCCATAGCGTCTGAGTTAGGTATTTTTTCATTTCCTGTTTTTAGCTTTTGGAGCCTAATTATCAATGATTGATGTAACTCTTCAAGTTTAATCTGTTCTTCTAGTTGAGCAATTTTTTGCTTTAATTCTTCTTTGGGATCTATTGCTGCCATAACAATGGGCGCAGAAGCCTCATTATGTGTCTTATTATATGGGGGTGGGTATGAAAAACAGGGAGGCAAATCAGGGTTGTGATATTTAGCCGCCTCTTCCTCTAAATCATCCCAATTTATATCTGATTGATTGGGCTTATTAATTTCCTCCTCCTTTTGAAGCATCTGTAAAATTGGGTATTTTTTTGGTTTGTTTTCGTGTGATATTTCTTTATCTATTACAGAAGGAGATTTGATTTCCTCATGATCACTTTCGAGGGAAATGAGATCTTCCTCCGTATCTTGCGGAGGCTTTGTGAGGTTAGAGCGGGAGCTAACCTTTAAAATATGCTCTGTCTGAGCGACCGCAGCCATGACTTGCGGATCGGCCTCCTTCTTATCTATTAAATCTTTAATGAGGTTCCAATAAAAGAAGGCGGTTACAGGAATTTTTTCTGGCCCAAAAGTATTATAATAGTCCTGAAGACAATCCCCTACTCTACGCCATCTTTTAATATCAATAGTTCCTTCCTGTGGGAACCAAGGGCAAGTGTCTTTTACAAAATCAAAAAATTTAAACAAATCATTACCTTTAACCTTTACTCCTCGTATCTTTAAAGCCTCTTTTAATTGTCCTACATATATTTGATGTTGGCTTAATTCTTGTCCCATTTCGGACGCGTCACTTACCTTCGATCCTGACGCGGCAGGTTCCCGCGGTGATCGGAAGAGTTTGACTCCTTTTGTCTTCGTTAGCGGTCGACCGTCCTTTGGCGTCCTCTTCCTCACGGAGTCCCTCGTTTCCAGGCCCCACGTTGGGCGCCACGTATCCCGGCCCGCGGGATAGTCAGTGTAGGCCCTGGAGGAGGGGGTGGGAATTTGGGGAACAAGAGACACGAGAAATGGAGACAAGACAGTGCTCTGATCAAGTCTCGTTTAATGGTGGTAATGCAATGCCTTATATACATTTGGAGGGGAAGAGGTTGGGCTAAGGCGGAAATGACCTAAAAAAGGAAGGCGTGGCCAGATAAGCCTCGGTTTCTCCGGTCAGACGTCATGTTGCGCCTGCGCAGTCAAGTAGTCTTTTCGCGGGCGCGGGAAAAATGAAGAAGAAGCGGGAAGAGCGCCATCTTTTAATGGCGGTATTAATACAGGGAAGAAGGTAAAACTAGGGAGAAGGTGTGGGGTGGAAATGAATATAGCTCAGGCGTTTAATCCTTAATTATTATTCGCTATGGCTGGGGCGTGCAGCTCTGGACAAATTATTATCTTTTTTTTTTTTTTTTTCTTGAGGCAGGGTCTCACTCTGTCATGCAGGCTGATGTGCATTGGTGCAGTCACAGCTCACTGCAGCTTCAACCTCCTGGCCTCAAGCAGTCCTCCCACCTCAGCCTCCCAAGTAGCTGAGACTACAAGTGTGTGCTACCATTTCTGACTAATTTTTAAATTTTTTTTGTGAAGACAGGTTCTCACTCTGTTGCCCAAGCTGGTCATCTCAAACTTCCAGACTCAAACAATCCTCCCACTTTGGCTGCCAAAGTGCTGGGATTACAGGCATGAGTCACTATTCCTAGCGTTAATTTTTGTATATGGTGTGAGGTAGGGGTCCAGTTTCATTTTTTTTGCATGTGGATATCCAGTTGTCCCAGCATCATTTGTTGAAAAGACTATTTCTCCATTGATTTTTTCTGCCACCCCTGTTTAAAATTGGTTGCTCATGAGTGTATGGGTTTGTTCTTGGACTTGAAATTATGTTTCACTGATCTGTATATCTATGCTAGTACCACATGTCTTCATTACAGTAGCTTTGCAGTAACTTTTGAAATTGGGGAAGTGTGAGTTTCCCAACTTTTGTTCTCTTTCAGGATTGTTTTGACTGTTCTGGGTCTCTTGAATTTTCATGTGAGTTTAAGATTCTGCTTATTGATTTCTTTTTTTTCTTTTTCTTTTTTTTTTTTTTTTTTGAGACAGCATCTTGCTCTGTCACCCAGGCTGGAGTGCTGTGGCTCAATCTCGGCTCACTGCAACCTGCCCCTCCTGGGTTCGAGAGATTCTCCTGCCTCAGCCTCCAGAGTAGTTAGGACTACAGGCACATGCCACCACGTCAGGCTAATTTTTGTATTTTTAATAGAGATGGGGTTTCATCATGTTGGCCAGGCTGGTCTTGAACTCTTGATGTGAAGTGATCCAGCTGCCTCGGCCTCCCAAAGTCCTGGGATTACAGGCATGAGCCACCATACCCAGCCTAAGATTCAGCTTACCAATTTCTGCAAAAAAGCCCACCCATTTTTAATATGAGGTAAAAAGCAGTTGACATTTATCACTTAAAGTCTTTTAATGTTAGGGCTGAAAGGGACTATAGAACTCATATAATTCAACCCACTTATTTTAGTATTGAATGAATGGCCCTGTGCAGGGAAAGGGATTTGGTTGAGATCCACATAACTGTTTAAAGGCAGAGTTGGGATTGGAACCAAGTCTTAGAGAATCTGTTGTTACTTCTACACTGCGTTATTGCTTCGGTTCCCTAGTTTACATTCACTTTGCTTAGGAATAATATGTTCAGTTTATCTTCTCTAAGAATGGCAGCTGTTATTTAGGACAATGGCATGCTGAGAAATAGATTGATTTCTATTCTATATTGTGTCCAGTAAAGGTTGGGGGAGAAAGGGTAAATCATATTCTTCTGTACTTTTCTTTGATTAATATAAGATTCTAGAGTTTTATCAGAAGATTATTGTCCTTTAAAATATTGATGAACTGATTATCACTTAAAGGATATAAATAGTGGGTAGTAATTCAGTGATTGAGAGATTGATTGCAGGTTTTTTTTTTTTTTTTTTTTTTTTGTGGTAACCATAGAATGAATGTAGAATGAATTTGCATTCAATAATGGGAACTAAGGTCAGACGTGGTGGCTCATGCCTGTAATCCCTGCACTTTGGGAGGCCGAGGCAGGTGGATCACTTGAGATCAGGAGTTCAAGACTAGCCTGGCCAACATGGTGAAAACTCGTCCCTACTAAAAATACAAAAAATTAGTCAAGCGTGGTGGTGGGTGTCTGTAATCCCAGCTACTTGGGAGGCTGAGGCAGGAAAATCACTTGAACCTGGGAGGTGGAGGTTGCAGTGAGCCAAGATCACGCCACTGCACTCCAACCTGGGTGACAGAGCGCAACTCTGTCCTCACCTCCGCAAAAAAAAAAAAAAAAGGAACTAGAGAAGGAACATTCAAATCTTCCCACCTGGGCAGGTTCCAACCAAATGTTTATTTTATTTTTTTTTACCTCCTCTTGTTTTTGTCTCACTTCAATCACTTTGTGTTTATGTGAAAATACCAAAAATTACCAAAATGTAAAAACCCAGGGCTTTGCTGGAAGTGAGAGTATCTTCTTGGCTTTTCCCTTTCTTCTCCTCCCCACCACTATACACACATGCACACACAGCTCTAGTTTTTGGTGCTTTTCATTCGTTGCTCACTCCCACTTCATTTTAGCTCTTGAAGTCAAAATGTGATTCCAAAGAGCAAAATAGAAGTTTGGAGAGTTTGAAATCTCTCCTCGTGGCTGGATGCCATGGCTCACACCTGTGATCCCAGCACTTTGGGAGGCCAAGGCAGGCGTAGTGCTTGAACTCAGAAGTTCAAGACCAGCCTGGGCAACACGGTGAAACCCTGTCTCTACAAAAAGTAGAAAAATTAGCTGGGCGTGGTGGCTATAGTCCCAGCTACTTGGGAGGCTGAGGTGGGAGGATCACTTGAGTCTGGGGAGGTTGAGACTGCACTGAGTCCTGAATGAATGAATCCATCTCTCTCTCTCCATATAGTCGAAGAAAACCAAAAGTGTATGTGCTTTTTTGTGAAATTGTTAAGGATTCCATGAATCCTACTAAAATTTTTGATAGTGATAATTTCAAGTGGAGAATATATAAAGGATTCGTGAGACCTTCCTACCTCATTTTCTGAGGTTATGTTGACTTTAATATCCAGTTTATCATAGATGTTTTCTTTTTTCCCTGACATAATTGTTATGTTAAAAACAGAAAAAAGGAACTACATATTATACATTCAAAACTATCAAATGTAACGCTGTGGGAAACTTTATTCCAAGGGTGCTGCCACTGCCCTTGTTTTAAATATTTTTGGAACTTCATTTCTCTTCAGGTCTATTTAACAAACTTATTAGGAATGTTGTAAATTATTTTAGAAACACATTGTGGTCTTGGCCCCAGTGGCGTTGCCATTTGTTACTACATGACTCCCCACACACCCTAAAAAGAAAAAGGACTTTAAAAACTCTCTAAAGACAAGCATTTACTATCACAGTTGATTTTTAAATTTTATATTAACTATTTAATATCAAACTATAAAATGCAAGTAGTGGAATTTTACTTTTAGAAAGTATCAAATTATGTAGATAATGACAAAGTTATAAAGTTACTATAATTTCCAACTCACCCAAAGGTCATAGTATAGTTGAAATTTCATATTTAAATATCAAAACAAATGTCTAAAGAGATTGTGTAAATTCTTTATCAGTTATAAGGAAAAACCAAATACTTGTCCTGAATATATAGAAATCAAATTGTCAAGGTTTTTCTTCTATGTGATTTTTTTTTTTTTTTTTTTTTTTGAGACAAACGCAGGGAGAAAGAATTATGTGTCATAAGGAGGATTCGGAATGTTGTTCATTTTATCTACATTACTGCCTATTAAGAAAAGCTTCACAGTTATTTCAACTATTTTGTTGAATACTTTTACCTAAGATAATAAAACCGTTAAGTAGAGATTTTTCTAATAGTATAAAAATCAGTGTAGGCCCAGCACAATGATTCACACCTGTAATCCCAGCACCTTGGGAGGCTAAGGCAGGAGGATTGCTTGAGCTTAGGAGATCGAGACCAACCTGGGCAACATAGTGAGAACTCATCTCTATTAAAAATCAGAAAAATTAGCCAGGTGTGGCGACTCATGCCTGTAGTCGCAGTTACTCAGGATGCTGAGGCAGGAGGATTCCATGAGATTGAGGCTTCAGTGAGCTAATGATCATGCCACTGCACTCCAGCCTGGGTGACAGAGTGAGACCCTGTCTCAAAAACAACAAAAATCTCAGTGTGACAAATTCCTAACAGCTCAAAGACTACTTGTCTTATTTGTTAACTATTTTGAAATAATTTTAAACTTACAGAAAAGTTAGAATAGTTCAAAAGATCCTGTATATCCTTCCCCTAGATTCTTCTATTGTTAACATCCTGCAATATTTTCCATACCACTCTCTAGCTATGTATTCACATTATTTTTTGAACTGTTTGTTACTAAGTTGCAATTGTGATGTCCCATTAGTCCTAAATACTTAAGTGTATACTTTTTAAAAACAAGGACACTCCTACAGAACCACAGTACTTAAAATCAGGAAACCAGCATTGATAAAATTCTACCATTTGATCCACGAACCCCATTTGAATGTTGCCATTTACTCCAAAAATATCCTTATAGTAACCCTTTCCTTTTTTGGTCCACGGTCCAATTCAGGGTGAAGCATGCATTTAGCTATGTTTTCCCTTTAGTCTGCCTCAATCTGGAGCGGTTCCTTGGTTTTTCCTTTTTTGTGACCTTGACATTTTTGACGAATGCAGGCCGGGTACTTTGTAGAATGATGTGCACTTTGGATTTGTCTGATATTTCCTCATGATTAGATTCAAGTTGTGAATTTTTGGCAGGAATACCAGAGAGGTGATGCTGTCTTCTTCTCTGCATTATATCAGGAGGCACATCATGTCAATTTTTTCCATTACTGGTGATGTTAATTTTTAACAATTTTTAACAGTTGTTTTCAAGATTTCTCCACTGTTAAGTTAATATTTTCTGCACTTATATTTGTTTTTTGGTATAAATTTTAAAAGTACAACATTATGTTTTGACATATGTATCCACAGTGAAATATTTATTACAGGTACTTATTAATTAATGAGGAATTAGGTATTTTGTGGGTAGCTATTTTGAGACTGTCAGTATCCTATTTCTCAAAATTTTACCCTTTACTTTTCGCATCCATTGATGATCCTTGTGTGGATCAATTATTGCCAAATGGTGGTTTTCTTTTCTTTTCTTTTGAGACAGTGTCTTGCTCTGTTGCCCAGGCTACAGTGCAGTGGTGAGATCATAGCTCACTGCAGCCTGAAACTCCTGGGCTCAAGTCGTTTTCCCCTCAGCTTTTGGAGTTAGCTGGGACTACAGGCATGCATCACCACACCCAGATTATTTTTAAATTTTTTGTAGAAATGGGGCCTCTTCTTCCCCGTTTATTCAATATTCATATCAGTATAGAACATGGGTTCCTGTTTCATCATCTGTAAGTTATGATTTATTCTGATGCTGCCATTGTGGAAGATTTGAGTAGTGGGAACACTTCCCAGCTAGCTCCTGTGTCCTTTGAATACATCCCCATGGTTCGTTGAGTACTTCCTTGCTTTCTGGCACCACAAGATGTTCCAGGCTCATCTTTTATTTTCCCTACCCCAGTCCTGACATCAGCCATTTCTCCAAAGAGTCCTGGTTCATATTAGTGGAGAATGGTATTTAAAACCAAGATCCGGATGCTAAGGCTGTGCTCATTGCCCCTGTACTAGCATTGGCACTGTGCGTTCTCCCAGTGGACACATTTGGAAATATATGCATCTATGCTTGTTACCTCATCCATCCATATATATATTAAAAACAAGTACACACTGATACCCTATTTCACATCTACTCCACAGAGTTTATTCTAGTCTTCTCCCTTTCCACAATTGTATCTTTTCCACCCTACATTTAAAAACTGGACTTCCAAAGTCTTCAATACATTGGCTTATTTGTTCATTCTCCCTGTGATTAACCAACCTCCTGACCATGTGGCTGGCTCCTTTGCTCCATCTCTGCCCCTCACCCCCTACCGTGCATCACTGCTGTGAGGACTGAGTTTCCTCCCTTTCCTCGATCCATGACAGCACCTGCCAACCGAACCCCACAGTGGGGATTTTAAGGAAGGCACTTTTGGCTCAGATGGCAGTGCCAAAACGGGTGTTCCAATTCACATGGTGCTTTAGCAGTTGTGGAATAAACAGATTCTGAAGGTCTATCCTGGACCGCGTATAGTCTTTGGGTTTTTGTCTTGCTCATTTTGTTAAAATGTTTTCCTGATGACTTTCTACTCTATAGTTAAGCCTTATACGTAATGTTCAAGCAGGCATGAGACAAATTAATGATCATTGTGGAGTGGAGTTAGGAAGGAAAAGATGAAAAGGAGGAAGGTGTAAACCCAGTATTGAGAGGGAAATGGGTACAGCAGGAGTAGCCGTCTCAATCTGAAATGCTGTCTGAGCCAGGACACATTCACAGTTAGAGATCTTAAGTAATGTGTTAATATTATTTTATAACTGTCCTTGGGAAAAAAAAAAAAAAGCAAAACTGCCTGTCAGTTCATTTGGATCGTCCACCCTCTTAACTCAAGTTTTAGGAGTGTCAGGACCAAGTCAGCTGTATTGAGTGCTGAGGTGCTCTTCTATTAAACAGTCAGCTGTTCAATCTTAGTGATTTGTAGTGGGAGGAATTATATGCCCCTGGACAAATAATTCCTTGGAAAGTTCAGGTTGGAGTCCAATTACGTAACAACTGTGGGCAACCTGCATAATAATCATTCGAACTTTACCTGTGGGAAAATGGAGTCTTTGGCCATAATTATTTCCATTTCAGAGATATGTTTCACCTGTTAGGAATAATTGCTCAAGTGCCCTTTTTCTAAAAAATAACTGAGCACTTAGCAATAGTAAGTGTCACGGAGTATTTTCTGCATACCAAATGCTGCGGTAGCACCTCACATGCATTGTCTTATTTAATCATAACAATTGTGGGCAGTTTGGGTACTGTTATTATCTCTATTTACAGATGAGAAAACTGAGGCTGATAGTCATTGGTAATCCTCCACTGCTCACACATGATACGCATTACAGTGTGTCGTGGTTTCGACATATCAATTCTTCAGTTTTGAGCAAAAGAAACGATCTCTAGCTAACTTAGGAAAAAAGTGGGTTTAATGGGATGGTAACCACAGGTAGCTCTTTGGATCCAGGCAGCAGGCCAAATAGTCTTTTTACTTTGAGACAGTCTCGCTCTCTTGTCCAGGCAGAATGCAGTGGCACAAACATGGCTCACTGCCACCTTAACCTCGGGCTCAAGTGATCCTCTCACCTTAGCCTGTCGAGTAGCTGGGACTACAAGCATGTACCACAGTGCTCAGCTAATATATATATAATTTTTTTTTTTTTTTTTAAGATAGAGCCTCTCTCTGTTGCCCAGGCTGGAGTGCAGTGGCACCAATCTTGGCTCACTGCAACTTCCGCCTCCTAAGTTCAAGTGATTCTTCTGCCTCAGCCTCCCAAGTAGCTGGGACTACAAGTGTGCACCACCATGGCCTGCTAATTTTTGTATTTTTAGTAGAGATGGGATTTTGCCATGTTGGCCAGCCTGGTCTTGAACTCCTGACCTCAGGTGTTCCACCGTGCCTGGCCTAATTATTGTATTTCTTGTAGAGACTGAGTCTCACCATGTGGCCCAGTTGTTCTCAAACTCCTGGGCTCGAGTGATCCTCCTGCCTCGGCCTCCCAGTGTGCTGGGTTACTGGTGTGGGCCACTGTGGCCACCCCAAGTAGGCTTTCAAGGCATTCCTAAGGGAAGGAATCAGGTCTCTCCATGTATAATGTCATGAGGGAAATCCAGCCTGGCTTTTGTCATGGCTAGAGAGATGGACATCCTGATTGTTAGTCTTACCAGGATTAGACACAGATAGGGGGAGTCTAAGAATTTAAGGGTCTGTTACCAAAAGATAGAAGAATGGATGCTGGGAGGCAAAAATAAATATTCACTCAGTAGATGTAGTCCTAAGAGTGCAGGCTCTGGAGTCGGGCTTCAAATGCCAGGGCCACACTTTCTGTGTGGATCAGGCCAGTTACTTTATATCTTAGCATGTCAAGTATATAGGGATGGTCATCATACCGCTTCCTAGGGTCATGTGAGGACTAAATGATGTGAACCGTGCAAAGTACTGGAGTGTGGCACACAGCACCTTAATATATGTTAACAATTATTAATTGCCTAATTCTGTCTTTAGTACATCCCCTAAGGCTAGGTATCATCTCCATTTTCACAATTGAAAGAAGCTTGCTGTGGGGGCGGGGGGTCCAAGTGGCTTTTTCAAAGTCACGCAGCTGATCACTGGCAAATCAGTACCTTTGCCAAGCTATGTGACCTATGAAAAGGTGCTCTAGTATTTATCCTTGTAACTTGTAGATAAGAATCCTTTAAGGTAACTTCCAATGTATTATAATTTCCTCTAGATAACAGTGGAATTTATACCATATGACCTCTAACACATTTTTATCTTTAGACATTTTCTAAGACAATTTTTTTTTTTGAGATAAAGTCTTGCTATGTTGCCCAGGCTGGAGTGCAGTGGTGCAATTTTGGCTCACTGCAACCTCCACATCCTGGGTACAAGCGATTCTCGTTTCTCAGCGTCCCGAGTAGCTGGGATTACAGGCACCTGCCACCACACCCGGCTAATTTTTTGTGATTTTAGTAGAGACAGGGTTTCACTGTGTTGGTCAGACTGGTCTCAAACTCCTGACCTCAGGTGATCCGCCTGCCTCGGCCTCCCACAGTGCTGAGATTACAGGTGGGAGCCACCATGCCTGGCCCTAAGACAATTTAAATGCAGCAAACTTTCTGGTTTGGTCAATGTGATATGCATTAATCTAGAGATACTGAATCTTTTCTTATCTTTACTACTGATTTTATGCTATTTCCCATAGAATAGCAGAAAACAAGTATCCCTTAGTCAAAAATAAGAAAATCCACAGGCTGTATGAGAATCTTACAATCTTTATCCAGGAATGTTTATGTGTTGGTTCCAAAGAGTCATCGAACAATTTCTCATAAAATCTTTGGATAAGAGGGAGAGATGAGGGTTGGGTAGGGGTTTAATGAAGTGGGTGTCTAACCCTTCCAAAGCTGTTTTCAAAGGTTGCTCATTGATGGATCTGTGCTGGTGTGAAATCACAGTTTCTGTCCTCATTTTACCTTATGTGGCATTTTAACAAATTTCTGGTTTGAGGATACTGGGGGCAGGTTAAGAAAATTTGCAAATGACCTACCACTGGAAGAAGTAGCTCTTGTATGAGAAGACAAAGTTGGTACCAAATGGGATCCTAACAAATTTGGACAATGGGCTAAACCTAGGAAAATGAACTGTCACTTGTCTTTCCAAACCATTGGTACAAAATAATGGAGAGATAAAGTCTAGAATTCTTGGTTTTACAAAAAAGGTTTTAGTGGACTATAAGCTGAGTATAGAGATAGCAGCCAAAAAAAGGTAATGGACTTAGGGCCACATTACTAAGAAACAAACAGACTCAGTAATTGCTAATATACTGTTTAAAATAAAGGTCGTGGTGGGGCTGCTTCATTCTACTGGTAAGAAAGACCCTGATTAAAGCCCTGCATTCAGCAAACACTCTCCCTTCCTTTATTTTAATTTCCACTCTAATGAGTAGTAAATGCACATTATAGAAAATTTAGAAGGCATAGAAAAACAAACAGGAAAGTGCCACTAAATGTAGTACTTTTATCATTTTGTTGTATCTCCATCTTTTTTTCTGTGAAATGTTTATATAATATGTATATAATTTTGTATCATGCCTTTAGAAAACTTTTCCATGTTTATAAACTTTTTTTCTTTAAAACATCTTATAATGGCTGCAAATACTGCATCATGTGGCTGTATCATTATTTATTCAGTTCTCTTCCATTTTTGGATGGTTTCCAATTTTTTCTCTGTAATCTGAAATGCAGACATTTATGAATAAAACTATGCTTCATGGTGGATACTAGCAAATCATTGCAAAAGGAGTAAATCCCACTTCTTTTTTTTTTTTTTAATTTATTTTTATTTATTTATTTATTTTTGAGACAGCATCTCTCTCTATCATCCAGACTGGAGTGCAGTGGGTCAGTCTGGGTTCACTGCAGCCTCTACCTCCTGTGCTCAAGTGATCCTCCCACTTCAGCCTCCTGGGTAGCTGGGACTATAGATTTGCATCACCAAGACCAGCTAGTTTTGTATTTTTATTTATTTATTTATTTAGAGATAGGGTTTTGCCATGTTGCCCAAACTGGTCTTGAACTCCTGGGCTCAAGCGATCCACCCACCTCAGCCTCCCAAAGTGCTGGGATTATAAGTGTGAGCCACTGCACCCGGCCCCTGAGTCTCACTTTTTAGGAACATTAATAACTGACGTAGGCCCAGAGGGGAGAAACTAGCTTGTTGAAGGACCTGGAAACTAACAAATAGGAACTAAGGGTATTTGATTTAGGTTGGAATAGGCAATAGGGCTCATTTTTGGAAGAGAGAGAACCTCAGGAAGGAATGAGCTCAGGGTCACTAAAAGGCTCCATGAAGCTGATCAGGTAAATTGCAGCATTCCTTCATGCCCAGGATGCCCTGGCTTTGTGTGTTCTACATGTAGTAAATTCTCTTTCTTTGGGAAAGAGGAGGTAAGTCTTCAACATTTACCAACTAAATGAGAGCATCAGTAGTCTACTACCATCATCCCCAAATACATCACTGCTTGAAGAATTTGCTTCCTGTTCCAGCATCTTATATGTTAATTATCTCCATTTGCCTTTCCTCCTCCTGTTTTTTAAAGAAGGTTTCTTTCTCTCATAAAACTTAGGAGACCATATTAGACCCCAATCAGCTGGGAAAGACAGAACAAGGTTTTAAAAGATTTGTTAGAACTGTCACTTTCCTCATTACCTTATTGCTAATTGTTATTATTTTTTTGAGACAGTGTTTCGCTCTTGTCACCCAGGCTGGAAGGCAATGGTGCGATCTTGGCTCACTGCAACCTCTGCCTCCTGGGTTCAAGTGATTCTCCTGCCTCAGCCTTCTGAGTAGTTGGGATTATAGGTGTCCGCCACCATGCCCAGCTAATTTTTGTATTTTTAGTAGATATGGGGTTTCACCATGTTGGCCAGGCTAGTCTTAGACTCCTGACCTCAGGTGATCTGACTGCCTCGGGCTCCCAAAGTGCTGGGATTACAGTTGTGAGCCACCATGCCTGGCTTAATTATTATTTAATATGTTTCACAATGGGAACAAGCAGGGCTGTTGTGGAACTGTCCAAAACTCACCCATAGGCTTCAGCCTCAAGCAGACATCCCAAGAAATGCCAGTGCTTAAGTTTTGGGTGAGTTCTTCGTTCTATAACTTAGGTTTCCTTGGATGTGAGGCCAATGTCAGCTTAGTTAGCTCTGGAGTGCTCTCAAAGGATTAACTTCTCCTGGCAATTCCATGGAAATCAATGAACAGCAAATACACTGTAAGCTATATGATAGGGCACGTTATACACTATTTAATACACTAGGCCCAGTGTTTTCCATTTAGTTGCCGGCCTAGACTGAAGAGCACTGTTATTGAGCACTCACTATGTATCACATACTTGCCATCCATTACTTTGATTTAACCCTTTGATAGCAGCCCATGCCAGATCTAACAAGTTATCCCCACTATACAGATGAGGAAGTGAAGACCCAGAGAGACTGAGCATTTCTCTGGGTATCAATCACTAGTAAATAAGAGCCGTAGCCAAGGTATGAATTCAGATTTCTGTGTATTCTGAAGTTCACACTCTTGGGCTAGGATAGTTAAGGATTTCAACGGAGTAACTACAATTGTAGACCATATGTGGCAACAAATAGACATTCAAAAAAGAGGAATCATTTATATAGATTGAAAGGAGACTCATAAAATTATAAGACGAGTGTATTTCCTATACTTTAGAAAAGGAAACCTCCATGCTTCTCTGGTCGTTGGATTGAGAATTCAGGATCTTTTCATTTCTAGGGCTTTGATTTGCTTTTCCTCACCACCCTTTCAAAATAGAAACAATGGTCACCTTAGTTAGAGCTGGAGTTTAATCCAGAATTGCATGGTGTTTTCCTTGCTCGAAATGCTTTCACAGCGTGATGCTGCTCCACCTGTCCCATTCTGGAGCATTTTTTTACTGCTGTTAGAGCTACTGCAGACAGATGTAACATTTTGAGATCTCTGCCTTTGAAATAAAGTAGGGAAAGGACTAGTGCCAAATGCAAATTCAGAAACCAAGGAAAACTTCCAGACTCAGCAAGGAGAGATGTACAAAATAATTAGTAGTGGGGTATTTGGAGTTGCTAACCTCAGTGTCCATTCTAATTCCCTTTCTGACTATGAAGGCAGCAAAATAGCTAAGGAAGATAGGAAACCTAACATTTGGACTTACTATGTGGCAGACGCAGGGCTAGGCACATTATTACTGCATTGTTTGCAATAGCAAGCCCAACTACATTCATAAATAGGGGAGTAGTTGAGCTGATAATGTATATCTATATGCAGGATATCTAACACATTAAAAATAATTTAGATTGAGAGATGGTTATTGCATACTGATCTGGAAAGATGTTTATATTAAAATGACAGTAAGTTGCAGAGTAATATATTTTCTTTCTTTCTTTTTTTTTTTTTTTTTGAGACAGGGTCTTACTCTGTCGCCCAGACTGGAGTGCGGTAGCACGATCTCGGCTCACTGCAACCTCCATCTCCCAGGCTCAGGCGATTCTCTGGCCTCAGCCTCCCGAGTAGCTGGGATTACAGGTACATGCCACTAGTGCCTGACTAATTTTTGTATTTTTAGTAGAGACAGGGTTTCACCATATTGGCCAGGCTGGTCTTGACAGAGTAATATATTTTCTAAAGATGTGTGTGAGGCTGGGTGCAGTGGCTCATGTTTGTAATCCCAAAACTTTGGGAGGCGCAGGTGGGAGGGTCACTTGAGGACAGAAGTTCAGTGCGAGCCTGAGCAACAAAGTGAGATGCCCATCTCTGAAAGAAAGGGAGAAAGGAAGGAAAGAAGAAAGGAAGGAAGGAGGGAAGGAAAGAAGGAAGGAAAGAGGGAGGGGGGAAGGGAAGGAAGGAAGGGAGGAAGGAGGAAGGAGGAAGGAAAGGGAAGCAAGGAAGGAAGGGGAAGCAAGGAAGGAAGAAAGATAGAAAGGGGAAGGACCTATATATTTTAATGGCTGAGGGAAGATTCTCACCCAGGTCTGCACTAAAGTTGAAAATTTTCCACATGTTCAATGGATTTTACTAATTCTTTTTCCTCAATGAGTACCTAAGCTGAAAGAAAATGATATGAATGTCATATGAAAATCCTTACCGCCTCTGTCCTCAGTGCCAGTATACAATGGAGCTGAAGAGAGGCAGTAGAGGAGGTGATGGAGAAAGAGGGGAGGAAGAAGAATGAGCAGGAGGCAGAGGAGACTTCCTGGAGGCATTTCCCCCGGGACATTACTGCCCTTGGGCCCTAGGGTCCGCCACTGCCTAGCCTTGCATTAAGTAGACTCCTGTCTCTGAGGACATCACAATGTAGTCCAATCTATGCCCGTCTCATTTCCAATATATGATTCACTGCATTTTTAAAAGTCTGGACAAGTTCTGATATTAAATATGGCTTTATGTGAGATGTTTTAAGAACATGTACATTTGGTTTGGCACCAGTATTTAGGGTTTTGTCGGCCTTGGCTATCCAAAATGAATGACAGTCATGGTGAGTGAGAACAAATGAGTGCTTGGTGTAGAAAGAACACTGACTAGAGATTTGGAAGCCTTGATGCTGCCACTTTCTACGCGAAGAAATCTCTGGCCGTCTCTGACTCTCGGTTTATTTATCTGTAAAATGGACCTTGGGTGGTGATATGGTTTGGCTGTGTCCCCACCCAAATCACATCTTGAATTGTAGTTCCCATAACCCCCATGTCGTGGGAGGTAATTGAATCGTGGGGGTGGTTACCTCCATGCTGGTCTTGTGATAGGAAGTGAGTTCTCACGGGATTTTATGGTTTTATAAGCATCTGGCATTTCACCTGCTGGTGCTACTCTCTCCTGCCACCTTGTGAAAAAGGACGTGCTTGCTTTCCCTTCTGCCATGATTGTAAGTTTCCTGAAGCCTCCCCAGCCCTGTGGAACTGTGAGTCAATTAAACCGCTTTTCTTTATAAATTACCCAGTCTCAGGTATTGCTTCATAGCAGGTGAAAATGGACTAATACAGGTAGGGTTAAACTGGATAATTCATTGGATCTTTTTCTACCTTATGATTCTATCATCTAAGACAAACATATTTTGCTGCTTAGGGCATGCCAAAAATAGATAGGGCATCTATTTTTTTAGATCCAAGACACTGGGGAATAGGTAATAAAAGTGAAACCTGGTAAATGAATGCCTTTCTGGGTCTCCAGAGCTGTCATCCTCCACACGGCCCTCCCCTTCCTCATTACCATCATAATTTACTGGGTAGAAAACAAATACTACATTAATTCAGCCCACTGTTCTCAGCAAAGAAGAAAGCTGTGCACATCATTTTAACACTTACAAAGAACATTCCTTTGTTGGATGGATTTACTGTAGATCTCCTCAAACTTGAACAGGGGAAAATCTTTCTTGTACAAATGGCTGTCTCCTGTAGGTATTTTCCTATTGAAACCATGTTCTGTTCATAATAAATTGGTTTTATTGGTAGTTTTCAATGGTGCTCAACGTAAAGGTTTCAGCCTAATCTTAAAAGGTGTAATTAGTTGGAGTTATTAAAAATGCACCATCCTACGGATTTTTGAAAACTCATGCAGAGCTTCAGAAAACATTAATTCCCCCTTTAAACATGTTCTTTCTTTCTTTCTTTTTCTTTCTTTCTTTCTTTTTTTTCTTTCTTTCTGTCTCTCTTTCTTTCTTTCTCTCTTTTTTTTTTTTAGACAGAGTCTCATTCTGTCACCCAGACCCGAGTACAGTGGCGTGATCTCAGTTCAGTGCAACCTCTGCCCACCAGGTTCAAGCAATTCTTCTGCCTCAGCCTCCTGAGTAGGTGGGACTACAGGCGTGTGCTGCCACACTCGGCTAATTTTTGTGTTTTTTAGTAGAAACAGGGTTTCACCATATTGGCCAGGCTGGTCTTGAACTCCTGACCTCATGATCCGCCTGCCTCGGTCTCCCAAAGTGCTGGAATTACAGGCGTGAGCCACCGTGCCCGGCCCTTTAAACATTTGAGAGAAATGAAATGTATCATTTCATCAATATCCATCTCTAGAAAGAATGTAGATATACAAAAGAAGAGCTTTTTACTGGGAAGAGCTAGGCTAAAGAAGGACACCATCCAGAGAAATTACTTTTAAAAAAATACCATAAAGCAACCAAATGATGCTTTGATTAAGAAAATAGCCCGAAGACAGATTTGCATCCTATGCAATGCCTCTGGAACTGCTCCCGTCCATTCTGGAACAACCTGTTATCAGAAAGTCTAGAAATAGAAATGACTAATGTCTATCTTACATTGTGCCTATTAACCCTCAAGTCACCCCAAAAGTGGGGGTGGTGCAAGTTAGAACCATTTATTGAAAGTGGCCTACAGGCAGAGTGCTGGACTCTGGGGGAGGAAAAAGAAATCTGGCACAGTCTTGGCACTGTTATATGTGTAAGAACATGGACAGAGCAGCCTCTTCAATCAATCAGAACTGGACAGATAGATAGACACTCAAGAGCGGGGCAATGGAAAGAAAGAGGGAAGTAGGGGGAACTATGAAAGTACCTTAGTTGGGGTAACCTGAGAAGGAGAAATAGAGGCTGGGCCCTGGATGGCTTTCCCTTTGCCTCCCAGCAAATCTAAAGGAAGAACACAGGGAGGCTTGACCATTGACTTACTGTATGCCTGGGAATATGTTCTTTCTAAATGAAAGGTGTTGCTTTACAGGGGAGGTGGTAGGTGATTTGCCAGAAATGCGAGGCATGGTAGGATAGGGGCAAGCTGGGATTCTGACAATAAGTGTGAGCTTAAAGCCAGAGAGCTGATGGACTGGGTTTTGCTATCAGTTCAGCCATTTTAAGTCATGTCAATGAATTTCTCTCCACCCATATGGAAATGGGCCACGAGATCTGGAGTCTGCGATCTGGTTATAGGACCCAGGACAGCGCTGCTCTGCTTCAGCTGAATGGTGAGCATGGTGACTGTAATGGACATCTGCAGTTTCTGCCTATCCAGCATCCATTCCTCCTCCTGCTAGTTACAACACCTGGTTTTCCTCTGAGAAACCAAGCCTTTCCCTGTGCTGAGGGGAAGGACCACACTCCCAGCGCCAGCGGTGAGCCTGTGACACAAGGCAGAGCCGCCTGGTTGGTTCAGGGCCGAGAACCAGACTTGGGCCAGGCCAGAGAGTCCCAGCACCAGACCTTTAAAAAACTGGTGGGTGGGCCGGACACGGTGGCTCACGCCTGTAATCCCAGCACTTTAGGAGGCTGAGGAGGGCGGATCACCTGAGGTCAGGAGTTTGAGACTAACGTGGCCAACATGGTGAAACCCCCTCTCTACCAAAAATACAAAAATTAGCCGGGTGTGGTGTTGTGCACCTGTAGTCCCAGCTACTTGGGAGGCTGAGGCAGGAGAATCCCTTAAACCTGGGAGGCGGAGGTTGCAGTGAGCCGAGATTACGCCACTGTACTCCAGCCTGGGTGACAGAACCAGACTCCATCTCAAAAACAAACAAACATACAAACCAAAACAGCCACCAGGCTGCAAAGTTGGCAGGATCCAGTCCTGGGGGTGGTGATCATCTTTGTCTCTTTGCCACATCTTGGGGGCAGCCTACCTGAGAATGTCACCCACACAGGAGACAGGGAGAGAATATGATATTGTTTGAGGTCCCCTCAATCCACCTCTTGAACTTATTATATGAACCAATGAATTTCCCCGGCCTCCTTTTTTTTGGTTGGTTTGTTCGTATGATCTAGTTTGAGCTGGTTTTTCCTAAATTTGCAATAGAAGAGTTCTCACTAAAACGTGCCCACCCCATGGAACCAAACAACTGTGACAGCCACACAAATATTTGTTAGTTTTTTTTTTTTTTCTAAACTTAATCTTCCTCTGACCTGTAAACTGGAGCAAGTGTCCTGTTTACCATGCAGGGTTGTTGGGGATGGGGATCAAATATGACGGACAGACAAGCACTTTGAAAAATCAAAGCATCACACAACTATAGCAGTGGATAATTTGCAGTCAACTGTTCTCTCTAACCAAAAAGTCTTCAGAAAATTCTTGGGTTTTTTTTGGTTTTGTTTTGTTTTTTTGAGACGGAGTCTCACTCTGTCGCCCAGGCTGGAGAATTCTAAGTGGAGCAGAAATGTTGCCAAATTGCCAAATCAGAGATTTTCCATATATATAAGTATATTGGCAGGCTAGAGTGCAATGGCGTGATCTCAGCTCACTGCAACCTCCACCTACCAGGCTCAAGCGATTCTCCTGCCTCAGCCTCCAGAGTAGCTGGGACTACAGGTGTGCACCATCACACTCACCTAATTTTTGTATTTTTAGTAGAGACGGGACTTCACCATGTTGACCAGGCTAGTCTTGAACTCCTGACCTCAGGTGATCTGCTCGCCTTGGCCTCCCAAAGTGTTGGGATTATAGGCATGAGGAACTGCAACCAGCAAAACTGTTTTTTTCTTTTCTTTTTCTTTTTTTTGAGATGGAGTCTCACTCTGTTGCCCAGGCTGGAGTACAGCAGTGCGATCTTGGCCCACTACAACCTCCACCTCCTGGGTTCAAGCTATTCTCTGGCCTCAGCCTCCCAAGTAACTGGGATTACCAGCACATGCCACCATGCCCTGCTAATTTTTTTATTTTTTAGTAGAGATGGGGTTTCACCATGTTAGGCTGGTCTTGAACTCCTGGCCTCAAGCGATTCTCCTGGGTCTCCCAAAGTGTTGGGATTCCAGGCACAGGCCATGGTGCCTGGCTGACATCAGCATCTTCATCCTCATTCCCTGGAGTCCTCTAACAGTTTCACACCTCAGTGCACATTGGTTGAGAGGCCACATCTTTTGAAACTATACATGATACTATCATCAGAAATAACAGGGAACGATTCTTCCTGTGGAAACATATTTAGACTTCTATATCATAAGCACTATAGTCTTTTAAAAGTGTGTGTGTGTGTGTGTGTGTGTTTTTTGAGATGGAGTTTCGCTCTTGTCCCCCAGGCTGGAATGCAATGGCGTGTTCTCAGCTCACCGCAACCTCTGCTTCCCAGGTTCAAGCAATTCTCCCGCCTCAGCCTCCCAAGTAGCTGGGATTACAGGCATGCGCCACCATGCCTGGCTAATTTTGTATTTTTAGTATAGGTGGGGTTTCTCCATGTTGGTCAGGCTGGTCTGGAACTCCTGACCTCGGGTGATCCACCGGCCTCGGCCTCCCGAAGTGCTGGGATTACAAGCATGAGCTACTGCACCCAGCCGTATTTTTTTTTTTTCTTTCACAACTTCCCACACAATTGTAAGGCCCTTCCCTGAAAGGACTAAATCAGCATTAAGTGTTTCTGTCTCTTTTTTCATTGTTTCTATCATGCGATTATCAAGATCTTTACAAGCATTCCAAATTGGCATTGACTGATTTTCTTCAGACTAATGTGTCTTCTCAAAATAGTATTTTAATGTTCAAGATAGCAAGAGAGCTTTTTCTGTAACATGCTAGATTTTGTAAGGACCTGAATATAGGGCAGCTCCCTTTTTTTGAGGGATAGTTTGGGGGGAAATCTTAAGTTTGCGTGTCTGTAGAAATAGCTTAAAAACAGTCACTGGGAGAACTTAGACCATGCATTATTCTTACCTCCCAATCAGGAATCTGACAGCTGCTATGTGACAGGTCAAGAGATCCTTGATGCTTATGTTTATATGCCAGGAACAAAAAGTATTAACATGCTCCCCACACCCTTGCCTAGCGGGCAGCTTCTGGGCCTGGGTGGTTGGTGTGCTAACTATGATGGTGGATGAAATCAAAGAAATTTTAAGGGTCAAAAAAATGTAGATTGACACTGGGTGCAGTGGTTTATGCCTATAATCCCAACAGTTTGGGAAGCTGAAGTGAGTGGATCATTTGAGGTCAGGAGTTCGAGACTGACCTGGCCAACATGGTGAAACCCCATCTCTACTAAAAATACAAAAATTAGCTGGGCATGGTGGCGGAGATTGCAGTGAGCCGAGATCATGCCACTGCACTCCAGCCTGGGCAACAGAGCAAGACTCTGTCTAAAAAAAAAAAAAAAAAAAAAAAAAAAAAAAAAAAAAATTGAGTTGTTTCCAAAAGGGCAAAAATCTGCCTGCAAGAGAAAAAGGGTAGATTCTGAAATGCAAGGAATTGTGAGTAAGGCCTTTATTAGGTTAGGTTAGGTTAGGTTTTCTTTTAAGTTTTGGGAATTCAAGGTGAGAGAAAGGAAGGGAGGGAGGGAGACACAGATTGAGCCTGAATGGAGTTTCAGCACAGCTTCCGGTTGATGTTGCAGGAGATACAACTTGTGTCACACAAGACAAGCAAGAGAACGTGATTTCTTTTTGGCAGTTTTCAAAAGATGAGAGTAAAGACTTAGTTTGGCCGGGCACGGTGGCTCACGCCTGTAATCCCCGCACTTTGAGCACTTTGGGAGGCTGAGGCAGGCAGATCATGAGGTCAGGAGATCGAGACCATCCTGGCCAACATGGTGAAACCCCGTCTCTACTAAAAATACAAAAATTAGCCAGATGTGGTGATGTGTGCCTGTAGTCCCAACTACTTAGGAGGCGGAGGGAGGAGAATTGCTTGAACCGGGAAGCAGGAGGTGACAGTGAGCTGAGATCGTGCCACTGCGCTCTAGCCTGGGCGACAGAGTGAGACTCCATTTCAAAAAATAGAAAAATAAAATAAAGATGTAACTTGCATTCCAGTTCATTTTGGGGTTGCTTTTAAATGTGATAGCATGCTGTCCCATGTGAGATGGGTCCCACATGCTGCTTGGGTTTTTGTATTTTTACTTATTATTTTAGGAAACTTAAATTTGCTGACTGCTTTATAATCTTTACTTTTATTTTTTATTTTTATTTATTTATTTATTTGTTTGGAGATGGAGTTTCACTCTGTCACCCAGGCTGGAGTGCAGTGGTGTGATCTCGCCTCACTGCAGCCTCCACCTGGGTTCAAGCAATTCTCCTGCCTCAGCCTCCCAAGTAGCTGGGATTACAGGTGCCAGCCACTGCACCCAGCTGATGTTTGTATTTTTAGTAGAGACGGGGTTTTGCCATGTTGGCCAGGCTGGTCTCAAACTCCTGACCTCAGGTGATCTGCCCACCTTGGCCTCCCAGAGTGCTGGGATTACAGGAGTGAGCCACCGTGCCCAACCAGAATGCTTTATCATTTTTACAGTGCATTGTTATTCAGCATCTCACTGAGGATCCTCCTCAAATGGATTTCCCCTGGCTTTTTCTGGTTTTTGTGTGTTGTTTTGTTTTGTTTTGTTTTGAGACAAGGTCTTGCCCTGTCGCCCAGCCTGGAGTGCAGTGGTGCTGTCATAGCCCACTGCAGCCTCGAACTCCTGGGCTCAGGTGACCTTCCCACCTCAGTTGGTGGAGTAGCTGGGACTACAGATGTGCGCCACCACACATGGCTCATTTTTAAGTGTATCTTTAGAGATGGGGATTTTGCCATGTTGCCTAGGCAGGTCTCAAACTTGTGGCTTCAACTGATCCTCCTGCCTCAACCTCCCAAGCTGTTGGGATTACAGGCATGAGCCACTATGCCTGGCTCCTCTTCTGTTAATGTGGCTCAGGGAAGGGATCAACCAGTTGATGAACGGGAGAGCTGAGGGCAGGGTCCAGGGCTCCACCTTCCCTCTTCCCTTTCCTCCCAGGGCTCTTCCTGCCTTTCCTCCCTGCTCTTCAATCATCTCTTCCTGGCCTTGCCTGCTGCATGCCAATCCCATTCTATCTGCTCTCTGAATTCACTACAATTACAGTGTCCCAAAGCAGCCCAAGGCAAAGTCTGATTCCCCATAAATAGTCCATCACTGATGTGTGTGTTTCTCTGCAAAGATGGCCTGCCCATTTCTTCTGTCTTACACACCCCCAAGGAAGGTGAGTCAGGTGGTAGAAGACGTGGGATTTAGTGGCAAAGCAAAAACCTCAAAAACCACTTGCCCTTATTTTCCCCAAGAGCTTGACTCAGTAACCTATACCAAGGTCATAGTTTCCTAATCCATAAAATAGGGATTACACCACATTTCATCCATTCCGGGAAGCGCACATGCCCATATTACAACACGTCTGAAATTGGGAGAGTGTTACAATTGTTTGCACATCAAAGTTGCATTAGAGTTTCTCCCTCCCTTTTCTCAGTGGTATATAAAATAATGGTGCATTGTAGAGTTGATGAAAAATGGTAATGTATTTACCTCTTAGGGTTATTGTGTGGGCTTGAAATCACAAGAGTGTGACAAAAGAAGAATTCATCTGATATTTCGGTCCTCTCCAGTATCATTGGGAGAGTGTGTCCTGGTAGTCAGAGAAAGGCCTGTGACCTACTTGAAGTCAGAGTTTTTTTTTTTTTTTTTTTTTTTTTTTTAATAGAGATGGGGTCTTGCTGTGTTGCCCGGGCTGGTTTTAAACTCCTGGCCTCAAGCAATTCTTTCACCTTGGCTTCCCTAAGTGCTGAGATTACAGCCCGAAGTCAGTTTTAAGTAGTGGAACTAACATGAAGACCCTAACTTAACAGGAACTCTTATCTACCCTTCTAGGCCCCTAAGCTGTTATGCAAGACTTGGGGTCTCTGAGCCGATGGGATCATCCTGCAGGAAGCCTGGCACCCCTGTTCTTGAGGGAATGCACTTCTGGTGGTGGAGTATGGATCCTGGCTGGGGACTGGGCCTGTGTGTGGTGCAGGGAAGCAAAGGGCTTCTGGCTTGCCTCTGCTGGTGCCTGGGGAGGAAGCTCTGGGTCCCAGACTCCCCATATGGCCAACAGAGTTATGAAGGTGGCACCAGGCAGAGTTGGTGCAGGACAGTGTGGAACCCCAGGGTTTCTAACTGGAGAAGCCAGGGGGCCTGAAACTCAGACCTTCTCCAGCCCCATATGGTATGGAAGACTCTGACTCTTGAGAGAATGATGGAGGTGGGGGCACAGGTAAACAGCACCCTCCTCAGTAACATCATAGCCAGGGGATACTCTGGGTTCAGTACCATTCTGACTACCATGAAGCAGTACTGGGAGTGTTAGCCCATGAGCTCCGAACCAAGACTACAAGACTAGCCTTAGACGTTTCTGTGCCTCAGTTTCTCATCTGTAAATTGGGGTTATAATATTACCTATTTTACATTATTGTAAAGATTAAATGAGCTTATAGTTGTAAAACACAAAGAACAATGTCTTCTGGAAAATAAGTGCTCAAAAAATGTGAATTATTTATATTATTAAAAGTGTCTTTGAATAATTCTGATTGTGTTGATTTCATGTGGATTCTGTAATTTACCCTTGGAGGTAAATTGAGTTACATCCTTTCCATGTCCTTGGGAGGAAAGTCTGTTGCTTGTTAGCATTCAGTCCTGTACATCATCCTCATCTCCTCTTTTATGCATTCGTTAATTCATTAATCATTTATTCATTTATGTTAGTCCACTCTCACATTGCTATAAAGAACTACCTGAGACTGGGTAATTTATAAAGAAAAGAGGTTTAATTGGCTCACAGTTCTGCAAGCTGTAAGCTGTTCTGGAAGCAAAGTGGCTTCTGCTACTGGGGAGGCCTCAGGAAACTTACAATCATGGCAGAAGGCTAAGGGGAACCAGACATGTCTTACATGGCTGGAGCAGTAGCAAGAGAGAGAGAGAAGGGAGGTGCCACCTACTTTAAAACAACCAGATTTCATGAGAACTCACTATCGCGACAACAGCACCCAAGGGGGGATGTGTTAAACTATGAGAAACTGCCCCCATGATCAAATCACCTCCCACCAGGCCCCACCTCCAGCATTGGGGATTACATTTCAACATAAGATTTGGGTGGGGACAGAGATCCAAAGCATATCATTCAACTGTGAATTCTGTCTCTCTGTAGGCGACAGTTTGGTCTCTTTTTTTGTTGTTGTTGTCTTGAAACCTGGTAGGAATTCCAAATGGATACTTTCTCCTCAATCCTTTCCCTTCCCATTTGAATCATGCTGTCTCAGGGCATGCGATCTAGGCAGCCAAATAGGTTACTGGCCCAGCACTCTCATTATACAGGTGAGGAATGAGGCCCAGAAAGGGAAGGAGGCTTGCCCAGGTCTCCTGGTGAGTGGCAGGGCAGGGACCCAGCCAGGTCTCCTCATTTCCGGATGACACCAGCCATCTTCTGCAGAACTGGTGCATGCTGGCTGTAACCCTGCTGGTGAGAGGTCCTGGAGGAGGGCCAGGTGGGGAACAGGGCAGTGCTAGCCTTAAAGGTATTGCCTCTTTAGGTGAGGGTATCCCCGCAGCTGGCTTCTCTACCTCATGACTGACTCTTCCTCCTGTCAACCCTTTTGTAAACATTTAGAGCAGCAAGTGCTTATTCTCAGCTAAAGGGAGCACCAGTCCTTTGCAGATGGGAGCTGCTGGGCCTCTGGTTGGAAGGTTGCCCTAATCCTGCTCTCTCCCACTCTAATTCCCTGCAAATAATCTTCCCAGGCTGGCCTTAGCCTACTTCCCTGGGTCTGGAAGGCGTATGAGGTAAGCCATTCAGCTTAATGCTGGTGTGGAGACACTCAGAACTTACAACATGTTGCTAGCACAAACCACCCAGAAGGGTGGGTGCTAGCACTCCCGTTTCACAGGCCAGGAACTGAGGCTGTGCTAGGCTAAGTCGCTGTCCTGGGCCATGCAGTTCTGGGTTTGGATTCTGACACTGCACTACGAAGCTCTGATTGTGGCGAAAAATCTCTCGCTGTGAGGTGTTAATTATTAATGAGGCCTGCTCCTGCTCCTGAAGCCTGTCTGCCTTCCTGGAGAGGTGCTGGCCATGGAGCTGGCCTCACTGCAGCCCCTGAGGGGAATGTCTGCTTAGTTTTCCTGAAATGACAGGTGCAGCATGCCTGCTCATCACCATTGTAAAGGCTAATTTGGGAACATGCGCCATGGAGCCCACTTTAGCCTGGCTCCTGTGCAAGCTTGTGCTGGCCAGTGTGTGGGTGGGTGGCTTCTACATGTTGGCTGGACCACCTGCAGCAGAAGAGCTGACTCAAGTTCGTCAGAGGCTCCGAGAGCTGTTCACTCATTCAACAAACACTGATCTAGCACCCACTATGTGCCGGGCACTGTTGTGAGAGGCTCAGGAATGTTAGTTCTCATAACAACTCTAGGAAATGGGTTCCGTGATTATCCCCAGTTCCTCTGTTTATGGGTGGGGAAACTGAGGCACAGAAATGAAGTTACTTTCCAAGGCCACACGGTTGGCCGATTGGCAGAGCTGGGATTGTACACACACTATCTGACTCCAGAGTCCTCATGCTTGGAACCACCACACTGTGTAGTCACTGTTGAAAGTCTGTTCCCATGCAGCCCTTAGAGATGGCTGGGATAGAAATGGCCGATCCCCCAAAAGATACTAACCGGAAAATCAATACCCGAATTACAAGGGAGAAAGGCAACAGTGCCCAAAGCAAAGTACAGCTAAAGCCTCTGGGACTTTGGAGGAAGGGAGACACATTTGATTAGCTAATTCAATATATATATGTGTGTAAGTATATATATATTGCTTGTTTTTTTTTTGTTGTTGTTGTTGTTTTGAAATGGAGTCTCACTCTGTCACCCAGGCTGGAGTACAATGGTGCAATCTTGGCTCACTGCAACCTCCGCCTCCTGGATTCAAGCAATTCTCCTGCCTCAGCCTCCCAAGTAGCTGGGATTACAGGTGCCCGCCACCACATATGGCTATTTTTTTGTATTTTTAGTAGATACAGGGTTTCACCATGTTTGCCAGGCTACTCTTAAACTCCTGACCTCAAGTTATCTGCCCACCGTGGCCTCCCAAAGTGCTGGGATTACAGGCGTGAGCCCCCGCGCCTGGCCATATATTGCTTGTTTAGCTTTATTTGTTCACTTGTCTGTTGTCTGTGGCCCCACACTCAAACGTAAGCTCCATAAGAGCAGGAACTTGTCTTGCCACCTCTGTATTCCCAGCATTTACAATAGTGTCTGGAAGGTAGTAGGTGCTCAATACATATATATTGTTTGATAAATGTGGCAAGTTAAAGATGGTCATAAATTCTTTGCTAATTCTCTCATTTGAAACATGGGTCTAATTCTCCTCCCTTTGAATTCAGGCTTGCCTTAATAATGACTTGCATCACCAATAGAACATGGCAGAAGTGATGTTCTGGAACTTCTGAAGCCAAATCGCAAGAAGCATTGCAGGTTCCATTGGGGTTTCTTAAAATTCGTACTCTAGGAATGCTCTCTCTTAGAACCTGGCCTTCTTGCTTTGAACAGTCTGAGGCACATGAAGAGGCCACATGTAGAGACGTCAGTCAACAGCTCCAGTGGAGCTCCCAGGTGACAGTCAGCATCAACTGCTAGTCACAATAGTGAGCCAGTTAGGACATCCAGCCCAGAAGAGAATTCAGATGACCACAGCACCAGCCAACATTTGATTACAACTATGTGAGAAGCTCCATGTGGGAACTACCCAGCTGAGCTCAGTCAATCCAAAGAATCATGAGAGAGGCAAGTGGAGTTCTGATGTGGGATGAGAGGGGAGGCGGCCACATACCTAGGATAAAACAGCATGTATATCCTGGGCTCATTTAAGTAAGATCGTATATGTATGTGTGAGCATGTAGGAAGAGGGACTTGGAAGATGGTCACCAAATCGTTAATGGCGGTTATCTCAGGATGGTGACAACCAGGTGACCTTCACTCTCTTTATATCTTAATGAACTGTTCAGGTTTTTTACAATAGGTATATATTATTTATATAAGTACATATAATCAGTAAAGTTACTGAGGATGGAGTGGGAGAAAAACAATAAATTGAAGTCAAGGTATTTCTACAACACAATGGATACCTTTGAAGATTGTTATGGCGACTATGTTTGGGTGGCAAAATTAAGAGGACTTAAAATTTTCATCATTAGGCTTCTGTTCAGATCCTGGTTCAGGTGAGGTTAAGGAACTTACCCAACATTGCAAGGCTGGTATATCAGTCAGGGTTTCTACTTGAAACAGACACCATCTCTGGCTAACTTAAACATAAAAGAAATGTACTAAAAGGTTGGACATCTATTCAGGATAAAAACTCTCAGTGAACTAGAGTTCACTAAAGGAAAATTTCCTCACTGTAATAAAGAGCATCTACAAAAACCTATAGCTAACATCACATTTAGTGGTGAGACACTGGACACTTTCCTTCAAAGACTGGGGAACACTCAAAGATGTCTGCTTTTACCACTCCTACTTAATACCTTAGTCAGTACAAAAAGGTCAGAAAAAGAAATAAAAAGCGTAAGAATAAGGAAGAAATAAAACTATAGACAATATGGTTGTCTACATAGAAAAGTCCAGAGAATTTCCAGACACTATTAGATGTAACAAGTCAGTTTATCAAGAATGCAGGATACAGATAAATATACTAAAATCTATGTATTTATTTAGTTGTATTTTTTGTGCTAGCAATGAACAATTAGAAATGAAAGTTTAAAAAAAAACGTTAACAATAGTATCAAAAAGCATGAAGTACTTAAAGATAAATAATGCATAATATTTGTAAACTGAAAACTACAAAACACTGATGAGAGAAATTTTAAAAAGACTTAAGTGATATATACCATGTTAATGGATCTGAAAACTCAACACTGTCAAGATGCCAGTTCTCCCCAAGTTGATCTCCAGGTTCAATGCAATCTCAGTCAAAATCTCAGCAGGCTTCTTGGAGAAATTGACAAGCTGATTCTAACATGTATATAGAAAAGCAAAGGACCTAAATTGGCTAAAACAATGTTGACAAAGAAGAACAAAATTGTAGGATTCATACTACCCGATTTCAAGACTTACCATATAACTATAGTAATCAATATAGTTTGATATTGGTGAAAGGGTAGATGCATAGATCAACACAACCAAAAATAGAACCCAGAAATGGACCCATACATATATCAATTGATTTTTGTCATAAGTGCCACAGCAATTCAATAAAGAGAGCATAGTCTTTTAAACAATGGTGCTGGGACTATTAGACATCTATATGCAAAAAACCAAAAAAGCCTCAACCATATCATACACAAAAATTAATTTGAAATAGGTCATAGATGTCAAAGTAAAAACTAAAACTATAAAACTTCTAGAAAACAGGAGAAAATCTTTGATACTTTGGGTCAGGTAAATATTTCTTAGGAAACAAAAAGCATGAATCATAAAAAAATAATAAGATGAACTTCATCAAAATTTAAAACTTCTGCTCTTTGAAAGACTTCTGAAAATAAAAAGACAAGCCATGAACTGAGAGGAAATATTTGTAAAAAAAAAAATCTGATAAAGGACTGGTAACAATAATGTATAAAGAACTATTTAAACTCAAAAATATAAAAATAAATGACCCATAAAAAATTACCAAAAGATTTGAAAAGATATTTCACCAAAGAAGATGCGAGAACAGCAAATAATTACATGAAAAGATGCTCAACAGCATTTGTACTTAGACAAACACAAATAGAAATCATTATGAAATATCACCATATACCTTTTAAAATGGCTCAAAAATGTTTTTAATTTTTAATTTTTAAAAAATTTCCATAGGCTTTTGGGGAACAGGTGGTATTTGGTTACATGAGTAAGTTATTTAGTGTTGATTTGTGAAATTGTAGTGCACCCATCACCCAAGCAGTGTACACTGTACCCAATTTGTAGTCTTTTACCCCTCACCCCCCTTCCATCCTTTCCTCCAAGTCCCAAAGTCCACTGTATCATTCTTATGCCTTTGCATCCACATAGCTTAGCTCCCACTTATGAGTGAGAACATACAATGTTTGGTTTCCATTTCTGGGTTACTTCACTTAGAATAATGGTCTCCAATTCCATCCAGGTTGCTGTGAATGCCATTATTTTGTTACCTTTTATGGCTGAATAGTATTCCATGGTATATATATATACCACAGTTTATTTATCCACTCATTGACTGATGGGCATTCAGGCTGGCTTCATATTTTTGCAATTGCAAATTGCACTGCTATAAACACGTGTGTACAAGTATCTTTTTTGTATAATGACTTTTCCTCTGGGTAGATACCCAGTAGAGGAATTGCTGGATGAAATGGTAGTTCTACTTTTAGTTCTTTAAGGAATCTCCACACTGTTTCCATAGTGGTTGTACTAGTTTACATTCCCATCAGCAGTGTAGAAGTGTTCCCTTTTCACTGCATCCCTGCCAACATCTATTATTTATTTATTTATTAATTTATTATTTTTGAGATGCAGTTTCACTCTTGTTGCCTAGGCTGGAGTGCAATGGCGCAATCTCGGCTCACTGCAACCTCCACCTTCCGGGTTCAAGTGGCTCTCCTGCCTCAGCCTCCCGAGTAGCTGGGATTACAGGTGTATACCACCACACCCAGCTAATTTTTTGTATTTTTAGTAGAGACGGGGTTTCACCACGTTGGCCAGGCTGGTCTCAAACTCCTGGCCTCAAGTGATCTGCCCACCTTGGCCTCCCAAAGTGCTGAGATTACAAGCATGAGCCATCGCACCCTGCCTATTTTTTTTTAACTTTTTGATTATGGCCATTCTTGTAGGAGTAAAATGATATCACATTGTGGCTTTGATTCGTATTTCCCTAATCATTAGTGATGTTGAGCATTTTTTCATATGTTTCTTGGCCATAAAATGGCTCAAATTTTAAAAACCTGATGATATCAAATACTGGTAAGGATATGGAACAACTAGACCTCTCATATATTGCTGGTGGAAATGGAAAATGGTACAGCCATCTTGGCAAACAGTTTGGCAGTTCCTTATAAAGTTATGTATATGTATAGATTTGCTATCTGATGCAGTAATTCAACTCCTTGATATTTATCCAAAGGAAATAAAGACGTGTGCACACCAAAACCTATATGTGAAAGTTTACAGCAGCTTCATTCATAATCACCCCAAGCTGGAAACAACCTAAATGTTCATAATGTCCATCAACTGGTGAAAAGATGAACAAATTCTGATAAATTCATAAAATGGAATTATTATTGAGCAGTAAAAAGGTACAAGCTACTTATATATGCAACAACATGAATGGCTTAAAAACGTATGCCAAGTAAAAGAAGCCAGACTCAAAAGGCAGCACACTGCATGATTCCATTTACATAACATTCTGGAAAAGGAAAAACTGCAGGAAAGAAATCAGGTCAATTGTTGCAAGGGTCTGGAGGCTGGGAGAGGGGAGTGACTGCAAAGGGGCAAAGGGGAAATTTTTGGTGTGCAGGAAATAGTTTATACCTGAATTGTGGGGGTGGTTATGCAACTGTATAATTTTGCCAAAATTTATAGAACTATACACTTAAAAAGAGTGAATATCACTTCATATGGAATATACTCTAATGAACCTGAAAGAAAAGAAAGGTTGTTGGGTGGGCCAGAGAAGCCACGAAGGCCATGAAAATGCCCGAATCACAGTGCACACTGGGCTCAGCCAGCATCAGTGAGGGTTCAGCCAGGAAAGCAGAAAACGCCCCAGGTTTTCAAGCAGAGACAGTCAACACACAGGCCGAATTCAAGGAATACGTGGGGCCTGGGTCGTGTTCCTGTGCCTTAGAAGCAAGGGAGGCAGGGACTGGAAGAATCTGGCATTTTCTTCCTTTTTTTTAAGACGGAATCTCGGCCGGGCGCGGTGGCTCAAGCCCTGTAATCCCAGCACTTTGGGAGGCTGAGACGGGCGGATCACGAGGTCAGGAGATCGAGACCATCCTGGCTAACACGGTGAAACCCCGTCTCTACTAAAAAATACAAAAAACTAGCCGGGCGAGGTGGCGGGTGCCTGTAGTCCCAGCTACTCGGGAGGCTGAGGCAGGAGAATGGCGTAAACCCGGGAGGTGGAGCTTGCAGTGAGCTGAGATCCGGCCACTGCACTCCAGCCTGGACCACAAAGCGAGACTCCGTCTCAAAAAAAAAAAAAAAAAAAAAAAGAAAAAAGACGGAATCTCACTCCGTTGCCAGGATGGAGTGCAGTGGTGTGATCTCGGCCCAGTGCAACCTCCAACTCCCGGGTTCAAGTGATTCTCCTGCTTCAGCCTCCCAGGTAGCTGGGACTACAGGTGCGTGCCACCATGCCCCCCTAATTTTTTTGTATTTTTAGTAGAGGCAGGGTTTCATCATGTTGGCCAGGATGGTCTTGATCTCTTGACCTTGTCATCCACCTGCCTTGGCCTCCCAAAGTGCTGGGATAACAGGCGTGAGCCACCACACCCTGCCAGAATCTGGCATTTTCAACTGCTAGAGTGGGAGGCAGGCTCCACCTTTTCAATGGGAGATTCACCACAAAATAAAGGGGTTCAGATGCTGGGAAACAGAATAAATGTACACCATGGCCAGTAAGTATGAAAGTTGGGTTTCCAACTGTATCTTTCCAAAAAGGACCAAGCCGTTAACTGCATACTACGTAGCAGATCTTAAGGCAATGCCTAAATGATGCTCCCAGGATCCAGAACCACTTAGTTCTGGGTTAAAAGCTGTGGACAGACAACCACATACCACAAACAAAAATTAATTTGAGGCAGGGTGTAATGGCTCACACCTGCAATCCCAGCTCTTTGGGAGGCTGAGGCAAGCAGATCACTTGAGGTCAGGAGTTCAAGACCAGCCTGGCCAACATGGTGAAACCCCATCTCTGCTAATTATATAAAAATAAGCCAGGTGTGGTGGTGTACACCTGTAATCCCAGGTACATGGGAGGCTGAGGCAGGAGAAACACTTGATCCCAGGAGGCGGACGTTACAGTGAGCCGAGATCACATCACTGCACTCCAGCCTGGGTGACTGAGCAAGACTTCATCTGAAAAAAAAAAAAAATAATAATTTGAAATAGGTCATAGATGTAAATGTAAAAGCTAAAATTATAAAACTTCTAAGTAACAGGAGAAAATCTTTGATACTTTGGGTTAGGTAAAAAAAGCATGAGTCATAAAAGAAAAAATAATAAAATGTACTTCATCAATATTTAAAACTTCTGCTCTTTGAAAGACTTATGAAAATAAAAAGACAAGATTTCCTCCCAGAAAAGAAATACTTCCTCCCAGTCTGTGGCTTATCTTTTTATTTTCTTTTTTTTTTTTTTTTTTTTTTTTTTTGAGACGGAGTCTCGCTCTGTCGCCCAGGCTGGAGTGCAGTGGCCGGATCTCAGCTCACTGCAAGCTCCGCCTCCCGGGTTCACGCCATTCTCCTGCCTCAGCCTCCCGAGTAGCTGGGACTACAGGCACCCGCCACCTCGCCCGGCTAGTTTTTTGTATTTTTTAGTAGAGACGGAGTTTCACCGGGTTAGCCAGGATGGTCTCGATCTCCTGACCTCATGATCCGCCCGTCTCGGCCTCCCAAAGTGCTGGGATTACAGGCTTGAGCCACCGCGCCCGGCCTATCTTTTTATTTTCATGTCTTTATGAAATATACACGTGCACTCTGTCCACCGTAAGAGTGGAGAGCTCGGGGCTTCCTGATGGCTTCAGCTGGTCCTGTCCGCCCTGCCCACACTGAGGTCTCATCAGGGCCCTTCATTACCATGTAAAGAATGTCCTGTTTTAGGCCAGGCTCAGTGGCTCACACTTGTAATCCCAGCACTTTGGGAGCAGAAGTGGGCAGATCACTTGAGGTCAGGAGTGTAAGATCAGTCTGGCCAACATGGCGAAACCCTGTCTCAACAAAAAATACAAAAATTAGCCAGGTGTGGTGGCGTGTGCCTGTAATCCCAGCTACTCGGGAGGCGGCTGAGGCAGGAGAATCACTTGAGCTTGGGAAGCAGAGGTTGCAATGAGCTGAGATTGTGCCACTGCACTCCAATCTGGGTGACAGAGTCAGACCCTATCGCCAAAAAAAAAAAAAAAAAAAAAGAGGTGTGTCCTTTTTTGACTTAGGAGCAGACAAGTCCCCCAAGAACAGAAGGAGGAGCAGGAGAGGCACCTCCTCACTGGTCCCACATGCCTGGGGCTGGAGCTTTGAGTAGAATCAGTATCCAGAAGGAACAGGAAGGAGGAGATGAAGGGCAGGCTGGTAATGAGGAGGAAGAGAAGAGGCCAAATTGAGGTTTTGAAATAAAAACGCTTTCCTCCCCTGTGTCCTCCTTAGCCTGTTTCCAGAGAAGCTCTGGCTTAAGGCCGACCAGGCTTCTCCCGCCTCCTCCAGTCTCAGCCTCTGTTGATCCCCAATGCTGCTTAGTCATCTGTCTGCTTCCTCCCTCCAGATACCTGGATTTCTTTCTGCCTAGTTCTTTCTATCCCTCAGCGCATCCTCTCAAAACTCAAACAATCCTGGGCCTCATTCTCCAAACGCCCACACACCTACCAAACAACACCTGCAGCCTCTCTTTTCAAACAGAATTAACACAGCTGTGAGAAAGGTATGGATTCCCTAATTCAAAATCAGCAGAGCCTGAGGGTGCCTCGGGAAAAGGAAACCCAAGAAGAGCAGAGAGGAAAGGGGAGAAAGATGCAGGGAAGCACTTGGATGTACCACCACCAACCGTCTCCAGCCCTTCTTCTCCCCCAGCCAAGGGCTGACATGGCCAAATACATGACATTCCTATCCTCCTTTGCAACAAAAATGGGTGCATATGCTCTAATGTTGGCCAGTGGGACCCATAGGAGGAGGTGTTCTCTGGGTAAGGTTTTCTTCCCTAATTCAAGGAGATGCCTGGGTGGAAATGCTCCTCCTCTCTAGCCAAATATTGTCATGTCCATATGCTTGAAACAGGGCCCCCAAAATCTGGCCAAAAACTGGCCCCAAACCTGGCCATAAACAAAATCTGTACAGCACTGTGACATGTTCGTGATGGCCATGACGCCCACGCTGGAAGGTTGTGGGTTTACTGGAATGAGAGCAAGGAACACCTGGCCCACCCAGGGCGGAAAAACCGCTTAAAGGCGTTCTTAAACCACAAACAATAGCATGAGCGATCTGTGCCTTAAGGACATGCTCCTGCTACAGATGACTAGCCAGACCCATCCCTTTATTTTGGCCCATCCCTTTTTTCCCATAAGGAATACTTTTAATCTATAACCTATAGAAACAAGGCTTATCACTGGCTTGCTGTCAATAAATACATGGGTAAATCTCTGTTCGAGGCTCTGAAGGCTGTGAGACCCCTGATTTCCCACTCCACACTCTGTATTTCTGTGTGTGTGTCTTTAATTCCTCTAGCGCTGCTGGGTTAGGGTCTCCCCGACTGAGGCGGTCTCGGCATCCATATGTGATGTTGGAACCATCGTCTTGGGACCACAAGGACAAGCTTAGGACCAAGCCATTATGCTGAGGAAGGCTGAGCAGACACATGGAAAAGAGTCTGGGTCTCTGATGACATCCTTGAGTACCAACCCTGGAGCTTCCCTAAGGTAGATTTTCTGATTATGTGAGACAGCAAAGCCCCTTATTGTCTAATCCCCTAGCAGTTGGGTATTTTGTCCCAGATTGGAGTGCAATGGCACCATCATAGCTCACTGTAGCCTCAATTTCCTGGGCTCAAGTGATCCCTTTACCTCAGGCTCCTGAGCAGCTGGGACCACAGGCATGTGCCACCGCACCTGGCTAATTTTATTTTTGGTAGAAGCAAGTTATTTTTATGTTGCCAAGGCTGGTCTCAAGTTCCTGGGCTCAAGTCATCTGCCTGCCTCAGCCTCCAAGATGTTGGGATTACATCCCCAGAACTTTCAGGATACCCGACATCATACAGGAAATGCTTAATACATGTTTTTTAGAGCAGATGTTTCATTACATCTCTTTTTTTATTTTTTTGCCTATAAAACTAAAAAGATGTGTGAGACACCGTGCTCGGTCAGTTGAAAATATTCTGACAGACACAGAGAAAAACAGCATTTGCTAAATTTCCCTGTTTGTAAGACTGTGCCAGGGCTTTATATAAGGTAATTGGTACATTACCCCTGTTTTACATGGGAGGAAATAGAGTCTTAGGTTAAATAGCCTGCACAAGTTTACAAATTAGGTGTCAGAGGCAGGACTCCAAGCTATCGTGACTTAAAAAACAGAACAAAACAAAACGCATTGTCCGTCAACAAACGAATGGGTAAACAAAGTGTGGTTTATCCATACATGGAATATTATTCAGCCTTAAAGAGGAAGAAAATTCTGGTATGTCTTACAACATGGATGAAGCTTGAAAGCTGACTAAAATAAGCCAAAAACCAAAGGACAAGCATTGTATGATTCTATTTATATGAACTACATAGAGTAGTTGAATTCATAGAGGTGGCAAGTAGAATAGTGGGTACCAGGGACTAGGGGAGTGGGAACGGGAAGTGATATGGTTTGGCTGTGTCCCCATCCAAATCTCATCTTGAACTGTAGCTCCTATAATCTCCATGTGTTGTGGGAAGGGACCCTGTGGGAGATAATTGAATCATGGGGGCGGTTCCCCCATACTGTTCTCATGATAGTGAATAAGTCTCATGAGAGCTGATGATTTTATAAGGGGTTTCCCCTTTCACTTGTCTCTCATTCTCTGTCTTGCCTGCTGCCATGTAAGACGTGCCTTTCACCTTCTGCCATCATTGTGAGGCCTCCCCAGCCACGTGGAACTGTGAGTCCATTAAACCTCTTTTCTCTATAAATTACCCAGTCTTGGGTGTGTCTTTATCAGCAGCATGAAAACAGACTTTTTACAGGTACAGTTTCAGTCTGGGAAAATAAAAAAGTTCTGGAGCTGGATGGTGGTGATGGTTGGGCAACAATGTGAATGCACTTAATGCCACTGAACTGTCTGCTTAAAAATGGTTACAATGGTAAATTGTATGTTGTGTATATTTTATCCCCAAAGAACTAAAAAAAGAGACGAAATGAAACTTCCACTCTAAGAAAAAACAAAATGTATAAAGCATTTCCTCTATGATGTTGGGCACCCTCCAAAGGCTGGGGATGTAATGCAAAGGAGACTGACGAATCTGGGCTTTTGTGGAGCTTCCAGTAGGAGAGGCTGGCAATAAACAAGTAAACTAATAGGACCGCTGCAGATTAGTGATTGTTGCTAGAATGGTAATAAATAGGTGCTATGATAGAAAATACTTGGGGTTTCTGGTGTGTGTTAGGCAACATTTTAGATAGGGTAATTAACCTCATTGAGGAGTCATATTTGAACAAAGGCTTGACAGACAAGAAGGAGCCACCATCATTATGTGAAGGCACAGGGAAAGGCTTTCCAGGCAGAGAGAGTAAGAAGGGCAAAGTCCCTGTGGCAGGAAAGAACTGGGGACATTTGAGGCCATTGTGATTGGAGCTCAGAAGCTTGGGTTGGAGAAAGTCAGAAGCCAGATCCTGTGGGGCCTGGTGGGCCATAGTGGAGGGTCTGGATATTATTCTGATTGAGATGAGAAGTCACTGAAAGGCATGATCTGATTTACATTTTTGGCAGGTCTCTCTGGACACTGCAGAAATTGGATTATAAGGAGCAAAATGGAGGCAGCAAGACCCGTTGGGAGGCCACTGGTGTGGCTCCAGAGAGAGGTGATGGTGGCTGGGAATTGGGGGTGGTTTAGAGAGAGGTGAACAGATTCCACTCAGGTTCTCAAGACACAAACAACAGGGCCTGCCAATGGGTTGGATGTGCAGGCTGCAGAAAAGGGAAGAATCAAGGCTGACTCCTAGGGGTGGGGCTTGGGCAGCGGGACAGGGGATAGGGGTATGGTGAGGCCTTATGGAGAGGAAGAGGTTTGGAGCAAACTCAAGAGTTCTGTTCTGGATCTTGAGAAAGTGCGCTCTTTTCCTCTTTCCACTCCACTCCGTCATCTTCCTAAAGTTAATAAAGTCAGAACCCTAAACCTATTGGCCCTGTGGGCAAATCTAAGTGGGCGATATGGCGTGGTGCTAGGAAACATGCGAGAGTCTCACGGACAGCACAAGCTGCAAGGGAGTATTTTCTCATCACCTCAACAGTGTTTAGAAGAGAGAAGTGCTACCATTTGACCGCTGAAGTTGTTACATTAGCACAGTGTGGATAGGGCTTTCCCAGGAGCAGATCCTGAGACAAGGGTGTGCATGCAAGGAGTGTGATTGGGAGGTGACCTCAGAAGGCACTGGCAGGAGAACAGGTGCGTGAGGGAGGGGAGGGATGAACCAAGTCAGGGTTTGTCAACAAGCAGGTTATACTGTGGACAGCTGGGTGTGGTCCTGCTGGGACATCTGGGAGAAAGCATCGAATGTGCACTGAATTGCCCCTCCCGGGGACAAACACTGGGCTATTTATCTTCCAGGTCCTGCTCACCATTGAAGGATGGACCTGGGGGCATCAACTCTCCAGCATCTGTTGACCCCTCATGCTGGCCCTCGGAGAAAGCCTGCCGGTGGAGCATCGCAGGTTTTTTCAGGAGGAACCTGCTGGTGCGTGCCAAGGGGACATGGAGGGGGCCTTGATAGTTTCTGTTATTGCTGATACCAGTATCATGCTTTTACTTCTGCTAATTCTTTACAGCAAGTCTCAAAGCTATTAGACAGTACTTTTCTTTTTTTTTTTAATTAATTAATTTATTTTTTATTATTATTATACTTTAAGTTCTAGGGTACATGTGCATAACGTGCAGGTTTGTTACATATGTATACTTGTGCCATGTTGCTGTGCTGCACCCATTAACTCGTCAGCACCCATCAACTCGTCATTTACATCAGGTATAACTCCCTAGACGGTACTTTTCAAAGTGTAGTCAATAGATCTGTGTCATCAACTGTTTGTTACCGTTTGAAATAAAGAATTTGTAAATCACTCCCTTGCTTGCTATAAAAAATTAGCTGATCTAGATGGTGTGCCTAGTGATGAAAATGAATTTACATTCTGTGAAAGCTCCTTATCATATCGCATACTGGGAGCAAACAGTTCACAGACCAGGACATTCTGCAGCACTGTGCTCAACTGTGAGATCCCTGAGGACAGGTCCCATGCACATTCATCTCTGCTTCCTGAGGGCCTGGCACAATGTCTAGTACAGAGGAGCACTTGGTGGGTCTGTATTGTCCCATTGTACAGATGAGGAAACAGGAACACGGAGGCGGTGCTGTAGTTGGGGTGTTTGTCCCCTCCAAGTCTCATGTTGAAATTTGATCCCCCACGTTGGAGGTGGATCCTAAGGGGAAGTGTTGTTTGGGTTGTCGGGTGGATCCCTCATGAATAGATTAATGCCCTCCTTGTTGAGGGAAGTATTGAGGGGGTAGTTCTTAGTCCATTAGTTCCCTTGAGAGCTGGTTGTTAAGAAGAGCCTGGCACCTCTCCCCATCTCTCTTGCTCCCTCTCTTGCCATGTGATCTCTACACACACAGGTCCCCTTCCACCATGAGTAGAAGCAGCCTGAGGCTTTCACCAGATGTCCCATCTTCCAGCCAGCAGAACCATGAACCCAACAATTCTCTTTTCTCTATACACAATCCAGCTCCATTTATGTATAGCAACACAAAATGAACTAAGATAGGCGGCCTCTCATCTCTGGGGCTTGGTGCCTCCAAACTTCAGTGCTGCCTCCTGCCCTGACGGATCCACTTGGGAAGAACTCTCTCCTAGGAGGGTGACACTAATCAGATTCAAGTTCAGTGTCATTTCCTCTCCCACTCTAATAATTGTGTATTAGGCAGTGTCTATTTCTAGGGACAACTCATGCAGCCAAAGATCTTCCCCATCTCTGCTTCTGCCTGGACCAGGTTTCATCCTGTTCCTAGGTGGACACCATCGAACACTCTCTTGATGAGACTGATGCTGATTCTATGATTCCACCATGAAATGGAAATCCCATGTACTGAGGCATTGCCTTTTTGTGGTTATTCTTTTCAACCACATAAGGCTGGCAAAGGACTCAGAAACTCCTGAGAGTTCCCAATGAAGGAAAACTTTAATATTTGTCACAGTAACTCATGGACAGATGAATGGGAGAAAAGTCACAGAAGTGGTGATGGGAAGAAGAAGGAGAGGATAAGGGCAGAAAGAAGAGAAGTGGAAAGATGGAAACACTTTGTTCATTGGTAAGTCATCTGTTAGGACCTTTATGGTTCCGTATCTAGGACTGTTATTTTCCTAAAGTTGGGACAGCTGAGATTCAGGATTTTCACTATTTTTAGCCAGGGGTGATAATCTGGCTCTGCCATGGGTCAAATTCCACCACTACAGACTTTCGTTTGGCCAGCAAGACATTTTAAAAATATTTGCATTTCCAATGGCTAGGCTAGGTTAGGTTATACTGCAGTAACAAGTAACTCCCATGCCTTAGGCGCTCAACACAACTAGAGTTTATTTCTTGTTCATGTCACATGTCCGAGGATGTATTCTTCTCATAGCATCCACGCAGGGACTCATGCTCTTGGCAGCTTTCTCTTGACATAGGCTTGCAGGGCCACTGCCACAGTGAAGGCAAGGAGGCAGAGTGAATGGCTCACTGGTTCTCGAATCTTTGTCCTGGAAGGTCACCTGCCACTTCGTCTAGATTTCATTGCCAGGGCAAGTTGCATGACTCTCCTAACTTCAGAGGAAGAGGGAAAGGTAAACTGTAGCAGATGCCTGGAGAGCTGATCAGCTCTAATGGGGCACAGCACTGATGACAACCACAGCTGTGCCCTCTGCAGCTGGCATGATCCCACCCTCCCTATTGTCTTACATTTTATGTTACCTTCCAGTTCCAAAAGGCACTCTAGCTTTAGTGTAGTCTGGAATGCGAACATCTCAGGAGGGATGTTCATGATCCTGTCTAATTGGACAGATGGACTGGGAGGGGAGAGGGGCTGGTTCTAGACCTGTCCATGGTGGAGTTGCACTCTAGTTTGCTAACCCCTGAGCAGGAGAACTTGAAGCATTCCATGCCCAGCTCTCTGGCACTCACCATTTAGTAACTCAATCTCACTCCTCAGGCATAATCACTAGCCTTTTGTTCCTTTTAACTTGCCCACTCTACCACCTGTTCATGTTGGATTGTTAGCTATTTACTGCACCTGGGCCCTTCCATCAACATAACCTGACCTTCCTTAAACCTTCTGGTTTTTTTTTTTTTTTTTTTTTTTTTTTGATGGAGCCTTGCTCTCTCGCCAGGCTAGAGTGCAGTGGCTCGATCTTGGCTCACTGCAATCTCTGCCTCCCAGGTTCAAATGATTCTTCTGCCTCAGCCTCCTGAGCAGCTGGGACTACAGGTGCACACCACCATGCCCAGCTAATTTTTGTATTTTTAGTAGCGACAGGGTTTCACCATGTTGGCCAGGATGGCCTCGATCTCTCGACCTCATGATCCACCTGCCTTGGCCTCCCAAAGTGCTGGGATTACAGGCTTGAGCCACTACACTTGGTCCCTTATTCCCTCTTTATCTGGACTACTGTCTGTTGCCAATCAGTGTCCTCTTCAGTCACCATGGCCTCTCCTTAGTATAGGAGGCCTTTTGGGGGTGCACCTTCCACTGCTTCCTTCCCCTAGCCTACCCCCAGCCTCCATTCCTCACAACTCCACCATGGACAGGTCTAGAACCAGCTCCTCTCCCCTCCCAGTCCATCTGTCCAATTAGTCAGGACCATGAACATCCCTCCTGAGATGTTGCATTCCAGACTACACTAAAGCTATGGCCACATAAACGATACAGCCATCCGCTATTTCCATACGCTTAGCCTCCCAGGAGGTATATCTAAGGTTGACGTAACACCTGCCTCCGGGCTGAGTGCGGTGGCCCATGCCTGTAATCCCAGCACTTTGGGAGGTGAGGTGGGCGGATCATGAGGTCAAGAGTTCGAGACCATCCTGGCCAATGTGGTGAAACCTGTCTCTACTAAAAATACAAAAATTAGCTGGGCGTGGTGGCGCGCGCCTGTAGTCCCTGCTACTCTGGACGCTGAGGCAGGAGAATGGCTTAAACCTGGCAGGCAGAGGTTGCAGTGAGCTGAGATTGTGCCACTGCACTCCAGCCTGGTGACAGAGCGAGACTGCGTGTCAAAAAACAAACAAATAGACAAATAAAACCAAAAAAACACCTGCCTCCATTCTGCCCCAGGAAGTGTAGAAATATTATCTGTTCCTACTTGAGGTGCTGACCTGAGCACCTCCCACAGCAGGTGAAAGGTTGAAGTGAGGGGCATTTCCAGAAAAAGAGGGTGTTGGGACCTGGATGAGCTGCTGAAACATTTACTAATGACAGTGAAGCAGGGCATGCTGGGGTGTGAACCTGAAAATGGTCAAGGGGAACCAAAGTCAAGGCCAGGAAGACAGTGCTAAGTGCAAGGGGCAAGGAGAGGATGGGAACTTAGGGCACAACCCGGGAGGGCCTGTGCCAGGAGGCTCAAGAGTAGAATAAGAGGGAGAGTGTGGGTGGACAGGGCGAGGTTCAGACCCAGGCTGTGAACAGCCCAAGCACCCTGGGCCACCTCGATTGCCTTCCTGGCTCTTCACACCTGCCAGGCACTTCTAATCCGGTGTCTAGAAAAGCTGACTGAAGAAACAGAGGCAAACATTAGCTGAAAATCCGTGGGCCTGTTGCTGTGGTGGTTCAGCACTGTCTGAGTAAGTGCAGTGAACCAAAGGGCAGGACCAAGAACACCGCCCCTGAGGGTGTTTGGCTGGAGGGGAGGGGTTTGGCATGGGCTCCGGGCTCTGGGCTCCACAGAGGAAGAGAACACGTGTGGAGTCTCTCTCAGGTCCCCCTTGGCCTGGCCCTGCCCAGGCAAAGCAGAAGGCACCCTTTGGGGACACAAGGGCACCAGCAGGGCTGGTTTGATGCCGGGTGTGAGCCTAGGTGAGGGAGAGGGGGAGGAGGAAGAGGAAGGGGAGGAGGAAGAGGAAGGGGAGGAGGAAGAGGAAGAGGAGGAGGAGGAAGAGAATGAGGAAGAGGGGGAGAACTCTGCTCCCCGCTGGCAGATCCCAGGGGGGCTCCATGAGGATGCCCCAGAGGGCAGCACACTCTGTGGCCCTTGGGACCGGCAGCTGGGGCGTGCTGTGGGACAGCTCCCTGAGTGACGTTTCCCTAAGGGTGCCTGTGAGAATGGCTTCCAGGGAGCAGGCCTCATAATGGTCCCAACATCCTCTTATTCCAGAAATGCCCCTCACTTCCACCCTTTACCCGCTGGGTGGTATTCAGGTCAGCACTTCAAGTAGGAACAGATAATGCTCCTACCCTTACTGGGGCATGGGATGGAGTATGAAGGGGTCGCCTCCAGGGCTCCCCAGGCTGTTGGAGGGTATTGCGCAGGGGTGCTGCTGTGATGCCATGGTGAGGGGAGGAGAAGCTCTTTGCACTGGGGCTATGTCCTACTGGCTAGGGAAACCTCGGGTAACATGAATGCCTCACCTGGAGCCTACAGTTTCCCTAAGGAAGTGTGGAGCCTTCACAGGCAGACCTCAGCCTCTCAAGGGTCTTCGCGCATCCTTTGTGGTCTTAGGGTCGGAGGGTCGGGGGAGACTCCTGTCTAAAACGTTGCACTGCATCCAACATCAGGGTGGCACTCCTGGTTCTCTGCATGCCGGCATGCCGGGAACGCCACAGTGCTCTGGCTTGTGCTCCCAAGCTCCTCGCAGGGTCCCATCCGCTGGGCAGCGGGCCGTGCGCCACACGTGCCTGGGTTTAGAGGAGGGGTGGGCGAGGGCTCTTCCGTTCTATCCCCGTGTGCAGTCAATTTTCCTTCTCTCAGTTCCCTTCAGCCACAGATTTCCTTTTGTCTTCTTACCATGAAGACGGGGAGATCACAGAAGCTCCGTGTGCTGTTTGAGGGCGATGTCTTTTAGCCGTGTGCCCAGTGGAACCCCGCAGAATTCTCAGCACTATCCCTTTTCCCCCATCTCTTGGAACCAGAGCAGAGTGAAGAAGTCCTGTCTCCCGTGTTCTGCCCACCCTGGAAGGCACCAGGGATGCCTGCCATCCACTGTATGCAACACTTTGAGCTTCACTGGCCCACCTAGTTCCTCCTCTCTTCAGTGAAGCTTGAGACAGGTCCTAGAATACCCCCTAACTTCTCTTTTTTTTTTTTTTTTTTTTTTTCCTGGAATCTGGCTCTGTCACCCAGGCTAGAGTACAGTGGCACGATCTCAGCTCACTGCAACCTCCAACTCCCGGGTTCAAGTGATTCTCCTGCCTCAGCCTCCCGAGTAGCTGGGACTACAGGTATGCACCATCACACTCACCTAATTTTTGTATTTTTAGTAGAGACGGGTTTTCACCATGTTGGCCAGTCTGGTCTCGAACTTCTGACCTCCAGTGATTTGCCTGCCTCGGCCTCCCAACGTGCTGGGATTACAGGCATGAGCCACCACGCCCGGCCTTAGAATTCATTTTATTTGTATCTCTTTGAGGGTATTTGCCATCTTTAGGGCTTCAGCAGGTAAAACTCCAGTCAGCAGTCCCCTTGCTTTTAGAAAATAAAAGATGCAACATGCCTGCTAAAACAAGGTGATTTTGCATGCACAGTTATTTTTGTTCTTGTTGTTTCTTTTTGACTTACATTTTTAGCTACATTTCCAGAACCCTGAGGGAAAGTGGCAAGAAACTCTCTGGTGACTGCCATACTCATTATGCCTGAGAGATGCTGTAGAGAAACTCCCTCATCTCTGTAGATACGGTCTTGTCATGTTCTGATGATGAGCGTTTTGGAGGTGAGATGCTGCTAAGCTCGTACTGAACAGAAAGAGGTTGACTCAGAAGCGATTTATGACAGGACTGGAAGGAAGCCTGCCGAGGCAGTTGCCGAGGGCCCGTGAAGAAGTGCTGAATACGGAAATCTTATCATTGTTTAAAAATGAGCAAACTCAGAAACTCCGTCCGCCTTCAGAGAGCTCAGCCTCCAACAGCAGCGGGAGGCAGCCAGGAGGGGCCCGCCTGTGATCATGCCCCACAGAAGGGGCTCGCTTGCTCTCTGAGATCCCAGTCATGGAACGCAGCAGACCACAGGCCTAGCTCTGGCTGCAGCCTGGAAGCCTGGCATGCTGGATGCCAGCACAGGGCCAGAGGGTCTGGCAGCAGAGGCCAAGTAAGGGAACGAAAACAAAGGGGCAAGGAATGAGGATGAAGGCTGTGTTTGCCTAGACAGTGCCTGACACATTGCAGACGTGCAGTAATGTCTGTGGAGTGGATGCACGAATGGATGAATGCCTCCTCCATGCCACCATTCTATGTACTGGGGATACATCCAGAACACATCAAATAGTCCAACATTCCTGCCCCTGTGGAACTTCTATTCTAGAAGCAGGGGAGACAGATGACAAATATAACAGATGCACATGCGATGTAGTTTCCTAGAAGGAGACGAGTGTTCTGAAAACAATCAAGAAGGCTAAGGGGGCTTGGAAATGCTGGGGGCTGGTGGGTGTTGCAAGTCTTAGTGGGGTAGTCAGGACAGGCAGTACCTCGCATGCCAGAGCTGAGCAAGGCCTTGCAAAGGGGTGAGAGAGTCAGTTGTGTGGATAAGAGTATCAGGCAAGAGGAGGTAAGAGGAGAAAGCCTGTGCAAAAGCAGGAGTGATCGAGAGGGAGAATGATAGAAGACACAGTCTGAGAGACAAGAAGGGAGTCAGTCAAAATCCATCTGCAGGAAGCAGATGGCCTACTCACATTGGAGGACTGGGGGAGTTTACTTAAAGGACCACTGTAGAGAGTAGGCAGATGTAGAGATACCCCAAAGAATAGCACAGCACCCCCCACCCCAGATGCCATGGCCACCCCTGGAATTGAAGGGACAAGAAAAGAGAAGCTACAGGGACCTGGGGAGAGAGGAGAAGGCTGCTTGCTGGTTGATTGACAACAGCTGGCCCATGGGGACCCCTGCAGGGAGAAAGCTGGGGGGAATAAGTACCCCAACTCCACTGTCCTTTCACCCAGTCTCTTGCCCAGGTTCCGTTATTGTTGGATTCCAGTGCAAACCTAGAGAACCCATTGCAGGTTGGCCTCCTAAGCCAGGGACCTGCAGAGAGCAGAGTGGAGAAGGGTGGGGGTGGACATGGAGAGGCCAACCAGAGGCACCCAGACGGTGCAGGACGCTGGGGCTAGTGAAGGACTTTGGCTTCCCCTCTGAGTGAGACATAAGCCCCTGGGGGTGCTGGACAGAATGACAGGATCTGACATCCTAAATAAGCACCAGCTGCCAATCATAAGTGACCAGGAGCTGAAGAAAGGAGGTGGTTGGAGAAGGAGGCACAGGAAATCAGAGCAGGTGGTTTGTGCAGGCTAGATGGGGAGGGATGGGTGCACAGCGCTCAGCACCTCCAGCCCGAGGCAGCTTGGATCCGCCAGGGCTGTTCTCCTCCTCCCCACTGAGAGGAGTGCTCTGGATCTAAGAGTTTACTCTCTACCCAGTGAGGTAGGCCTGGGCCTCACCAAGGACTGCCACAGACACCAGGTATGTGGGTGGCCCTGAGCCATCCCAAGGAGACCTTATGAAGCCCCCAGTGCCAGCATGAGTTGGACTATGTGTTGCCCTTTGCTTACTGTTGTGGGCTTAATTGTACCCTCCCAAAATATGTTGAAGTTCTATCCCCCAGTACCTCAGACTGTGACCTCATTTGGAAATAGGGCCATGGCAGATGCAATTAAGATGAGGTCACCCGGGAGAAGGGTAGGCCCTTAATCCAATATGACTGATGTCCTAATAAGAAGGAAGAGAGTGTGGAGATAGATGTGAGACACGCAGGGAGAAGGCCATGTTTAGTCAGAGGCAGAGACTTGAGTGATGCCAGAGGTTGGTGGCTGCCATCAGAAGAAACCAGAAAAGGCGACAAAGGATTCTGCCCAGAATTTCAGAGAGAACACAGCCCTGCTGACACCTTGATTTTGGACTTCTGGCCTCCAAAACTGTGAATGAATCAGTTTCCATTGTTGAAGCCATCTAATTTGTGGGGTTTTCTTCTGGAAGTCCTAGTGTGTTAGTCCATTTTCAACTGCTGATAAAGACATACCTGAGACTGGGTAATTTATAAAGAAAGAAAAAGAGGTTTAATGAACTCGTAGTTCCACGTGGCTGGGGAGGCCTCACCATCATGGTGGAAGGCAAAAGGCATGTCTTACATGGTGGCAGACAAGAGAGAATGAATGAATCAAGTGAAAGGGGAAACCCCTTATAAAACCATTAGATCTCGTGAGACTTATTCACTACCATGAGAACAGTATGAGGGAAACCATCCTCATGATTCAATTATTTCCCACCAGGTCCCTTGCACAACACGTGGGAATTATGGGAGCTACAGTTCAAGATGAGATTTGGGTGGGGACACAGCCAAACCTTATCACCTAGGAAACCCATATGCCCACTCTCTCAGTTCAGATGCTCGATGAGGGGCTTTCAGGCTGCTTGGCTGACATCTGGCTACATTGTGCTGACTTCCTAACTTGGGTTCTTTTGCTGGGTGCCTATGATAATTTCACAACCAGACTGACCAGGAAGAAGTGGCCCTTTGCTTGGCAAGCTCTGGCCCTCCCCTATTGGTTGTGGCCCTGGGTTGCTCGGGGGGCAGCAATGGCAAATAGCTGCCTGGCCAGGCACGGACTACAGGATGAAGGTGCAGTAATTGTGCAAGATGCTGTGAGGCCTCCGGTGGGGGGCTACAAAAGACACTGAGTCCAGCATGAGTCTGGCATAGAGTTGGCATTCAATAAATCCTTCATGAGCCACCTTCTCTGGACTTTTGAGCTGGTATTGTGGTTGAACAGTGGCCTCCAAAAAGACACGTCGGCATTCACATCCTGGGAATCTGTGAAAGTGACCTTTATTATAAAAGAGGTATTTGCAGATGTAATTCGGTTAAGGACCTTGAGATGAGATCGTCCTAGATTAACTGGGTGGGCCCTAAACCCAGTGACAAGTGTCCTCATAAAGAGACAGGAGAGAAGACACAGACATCATGCAAAGATGGGGGCAGAGATTGGTGTGATCTGGCCACAAGTGAATGAGGCCAAGGATGACTGGCAGCCACCTGGTGCTGGCAGAAGCAAGGAAGTCTTCTTCCCTAGAGCCTTTGGAGGGAGCACAGCTCTGCTGACACCTTGACTTCAGACTGCTGGCCTGCAGAACCAGGAGAGAATAAACTCCTTCAGACACGAGTGGCTTCTCCATCGTCATCAGAACCAGCCTTTCCTTTAGCTAAGGCTACCACCTCTGTGGAAGCTAACAGAACGTCTGAAGAAAGCCCAGGGGTGGGACTGAGTTGGTGGACTCTGGAGGGATCCATTCTAAGGAAGGTCAGAGAGAGTTGGATGAAACCAGGGGTGAGCATAGCACATTATTAAGTATGCATGGGCATTTGTGCTCCTGCCTGCCTGGCTCTGGTTTGCTTCTCTTATTTGTTATTTGTCTTGATCCTGGTTCTTGCCCCTGATGAAAACGTTCTTTAATGAAGAGTTTCACATGGAGATAAATGGCCTAGTTATGGGTCCATCTCAGGGCAATGTTCTCTTCACAAAGACAGTTCCTCAGCTTCCTGGGATCCCACTGGCAGTGGCAAAGGCTCCCTGGGCCACCAGGAGGACTATTTACTTCTGTTTCCTGGACAGCCGGTTTGGCCTGGGTGGCCCAGAGCAGGTTCCTCACCTCTCTGCTGAGTGGCTCCTCCCGGAGACAGCAGGCTGCAGTGCTGACAAGGTTTGGCTGTGTCCCCACCCAAATCTCATCTTGAATTGTAGCTCCCACAATTCCCATGTGTTGCAGGAGAGACCTGGTGGGAGATAATTGAATCATGGGGCAGTTTCCCCCACACTGTTCTGGTGGTAGTGAATAAGTATTATGAGATCTGATGGTTATATAAGGGGAAACCCCTTTTGCTTGGCTCTATTCTCTCTTGCCTGCTGCCTTGTAAGATGTGCCTTTTGCCTTCTGCCATGATGGTGAGGCCTCCCCAGCCATGTGGAACTGTGAGTCCATGAAATCTCTTTTTCTTTATAAATTACCCAGTCTCGGGTATGTCTTTATCAGCAGTGTGAAAATGGACAAATACACCGCCTTCTCAGGCATGCATAACGAGGTGACTCACACTAAGGCTGGGGCCTCTGCCCCATGTTTCCATCCAGCTGACCTTGCTGGTCTTGCCAGACTCGGAGCCCAGTGCAGAACATAAGTTCCCCGCCTCTGCCTTCCCACCCACATCTGCTTTTTTGGACTGAGGATTCTTCTGACCAAATGACAACACAAGCATGGTATGAAGAAGAGATGAAGAACCTGAGGATGCTGAGTTAGTCTGGAAAGGAGAAGATAGAGGGACCCATGAATGCAGCCTCAGGTGTGAGAAACTTACTATCTTCCCATAGCCGAAGGTTAACTGGGGCTGTTCTGGAAGGTTCCTGACCCAGAGTGGGTAAGACTCAAGAGATACATTTTAGCTTTGTATGTAAACACAGACTTGACAAACTCTCAGAATGCAGTGGTTGTGCATGGAGAGCTTTCCTCATGCTCTGCCCATCTCTGTGGTGACTACTGAAGCCCAAAGCCTCCATGGAAGGAACAGATCATGACACGTCCATAGACACTGACCACTGAGCGGTGGATGGATGGGATGAGGGCCACCATCTGACCCAGGACAGTCCTTTGACTGACCACTGGCCAACCAGGTGCTTTCTCTTATGAATTTGAACTAAGAGACATAGATTTGTCCACAGAGGGGCCGGGGAGGTGGGCTTGCAGGAGATGATGTCATCAGCATCCCATGCGTGTCCCCTCCAGTTTCACCTCTACATGCTCAAGGCAGCTTTGTGGCCATGCCAGTGTGCTCTCTATCAAGTTAATGACCCTAGAAGTAGCCCTCACCATGATGAGCTGATTTAGTGGGTAAATGCTAGGTTTCCTCATCCCTTGGTTGGGATAACTCTCTTTTCCAGAGTTACCTGGCAGGATTGAGTTTCAGTTGTCCATGGTGGTAATTCGTTTGATATTGTCCTTTTTATTGATGTCCATCTTCCCTGTCTCACTTCCTCACTCCCTTACAAAGGAATTCCTTTCAAATAAACTACTTGCCTAAAAGCTTTTTAATTTAATTTAATTTTTTTCAGGGTCTACCCCTGGAACAACTCAAATGAAGACGGGATTGGATATACTAGGTCATGTAGACTTGAGGCTGGTGACCATGTTAGGTCAGATATTAGTGGGAAGGCAAGCCTAGAGAAAGATGGAGTGGAGGGAACCTGACTGTGAAGGTCCCCATGGCCTCTGAGAGACAAGGAGATAGAGGCCAGAAGTCACCTGGGAAACAGAGGGAAGAACTCTGAGCCCACACACCCACAATCTCCTTGTCTTCTGCTACACAGTTTCTGTTCCTTGCAGTCAAAGCATCTTAGCAACGGTTAACTCTATAAAACTTACTATATGCCAGGCACTGTCTTAACCTCCATGCCAGCAGGGTAGCCAGATTTAGCAAATAAAAATCCAGGATGCCCAGTTAAACTTAGGACATAGTTATACTAAACAAATATTTGTAATCTATAATTCAAATGTAATGAATTTAAATTTAATCTGGCAACTCTACATACTATCGTATAAGGCACATTCTCTTACTGTTTTACAGTGGAGGAAACAGCAATTAAGTAACTTATCCAGGTTCACACAGCTGCTAAACAGTAGGGCTGGGCTGGGCCCCAGGCAGTCTGACTCCAGAACTTGGCCTCTGAGCTGCCTCTTCAGTATCTTTGCTGGTCCCATATCACCCAACAGTGAGGTGAGCTGTCTCTCAAAGGAGTGAGTTCCCCATCATTTACTTTTTGTGGCCAAGCAGTTGAGGAGCATCACGGGTTGGTGCTTGACTTCTACCTGGAAATCTTTAAGGCAAGAGAGATGAATCTTAGTGTTGCCTTGGCAGAGGAGTAAATGGGAATTGCTGCTCTGAAGGCACCAGAGCTTGTCTGAGCAAAAGATGTGTGCGTTTTCCTATGAATCAGCTGTGAGCCATTGGTATGCAGCCACTCTCCCTAGTTTGCCCAGGATGGCTCCTGTTTAGGCGTGTCATCTTGCAGTCCCATCCGGTTCACCATTTTACTTCCAAGCAAGGTGTATTATAGTAATAGTTGCATTCAAGCAGACTGGATAGGTTTGGTAGACCACTTGAAACTGCTAGCTCCACGCCATGGCCTCATCTAGTTGTGTGGACCACATTTGATCTGTGGCTAAATTCAGAAGCTTCCTAGCAACATCTCTCTTTGTTGTACAACATAACCAACACTCTCTTGTAAGGACAGCACACAGGGCACTCCCAAATAAAGTGCACTATGACACGAGTGATTCGGTAAATCTAACTGCTGCCAGTCGTGCCTCATGGGAGGAGAAAGTATTTGGTGTGATGCTGCTGATCTCATGGGCAGTTGGCACGCCAGCCAGTTGTGCCAATGGTCTGTACCAATAGCCTGGGCTATGGCCTGCAAAATGCTCAAAGCCACCAGGCTGTCAGTTGATAGTGTCAGTGGGAAGATGGGAAATTATAGATTAGATACGTATAAAATATTGTGGGAAATTCAGGCTTAACAGTCCTACCCGGGGCAGGGGGTGATATATAGAGAGAAGACTGAGTGCCTTTGCTCCAGTTGCATTGTCATTTATCACATGGTGCAACTCCCCTTATTTATTGTATTGTTTGGTAATGATTTTTACATTTTTCAATAAACCCTTCAGGCCAAAACGAGCTCAAAAACATTTCCATGCATATTTGGTAAAAACTTAAGTACCACATTTCTGTTTCTCCAGCAAGTTGACAATGAACACGCACCTAGCACAAAGTGTTGATGTTTGCCAGAGCACCACAGTGGCTAAAGTCACCGACCATTGAAACCGACCATTGAAAACCAGTTAGTCACAAATCTACCACAGAAGCATCAACATCTAAGGTGAAAGATAGTGGCTGTTTGTAGGAGACAATGCCCAAAGGAGATGATTTAACACGAGCAGTTACAGAAAAATACACTCACACACCACTTTGCACACCGCAATTTTTTGTTTGTATCAAATGATTGTTCTTTAAAATTAATCTTATTCATTTTGGTGGGAAAATATTTGAATAGACACTACTCCAAAGAAGATATACAAATGGCCAAAAAACGCACTAAAAAGATGCTCAACGTCATTAATTGTTAAAGAAATGCAAATCAAAACCAGTGAGATACATCTCACACCTATCAGGATGGCTTTTATCACAAAACAGAAAATAGCAAAAATAACAAGTGTTGAAGAGGATAGGGAGAAATCGAAAGCTTTGTGCATGATGAGTGGGAACGTAAAATGTTACAGTCAGCGTGGAAGATGGTATGCCAGTTCCTCAAAAAGATAAACCTAAAATTATCATGTGATCCCACAATTTCTCTTCTAGGTATAAGCCCAAAAGAATTGAAATCAGGAACTCAAGCAGATAATGTACACCCATGTTCACAGCAGCATCATTCACAACAGACAAAGTGGAAGCAACTCACCTGTCCATCGATGGATGAATGGATAAACAAAATGTGGTCTCCCCAGAGAGTGATGGTTATTCAGCCTTAAAAAGGAAGGGAATTCTAACACATGCTACAACACGTACGCATCTTGAGGACATTATGCTGAGTGAAAAAAGCCAATAACAAGAGGACACATATTGTATGATTCCACTTATATAAGGTACCTAGAGTAGTCCAATTCATAGAGACAGAAAGTAGAAGGGTGGTGACCAAGGGCTGGGGTAAGGGAAATCGGGAGTTTTAATGGGTATGGCGTTTTAGTTTGGGATGCTAAATAAGTTCTGGAGGTGAATAAAGGTGATGGTTTCATAACAATGTGAATGTACTTAACGCAACCGAATCATAGTACAGTTGAAAATGGCTACAATGAGGCCAGGCATGGTGGCTCACGCCTGTAATCCCAGCACTTTGGGAGGCTGAGGCGGGTGGATCACCTGAGGTCGGGAGTTCGAGACTAGCTTGACCAACATGGAGAAACCCCATCTCTACTAAAAATACAAAATTAGCCGGGTGTGGTGGGGCATGCTTGTAATCCCAGCTACTCAGGAGGCTGAGGCAGGAGAATCACTTGAATCTGGGAGGTGGAGGTTGCGGTGAGTTGAGATCATGCATTGCACTCCAGCCTGGGCAACAAAAGTGAAACTCTGTCTAAAAAAAAAAAACAAAAAACGGCTACAATGGTAAATTTTGTGGTATGTGTAGTTTTACCACAATAAAAAAAAATCAGTCCTGCTCATTTTATATTCCAAGAGTTCTTGTAGACGTACAAAGAGAAGTGGTAACTTAATGTGTTGGTTTCATTGGCCAAACAACTTTGCAGACAGATAAATGATGCCAATCTGTCATTAATGTTATCCGATGTTCCAAGTATAAGCTAACTCTTATAAGGGTTTGATATTTTTCAGCCAACTCACAGAACCAAAATAAAGCTTTGGGAAGTTCACTTTGTCAAAGATGAAACATTCAAAATAAATGTAAACACTATTTTAAATGTAGCTAAAATGTTCAGCCTTGAAGATAAGATTGTTTTTGTGGTCTCAACACAAATATATATTTTGCCAAATCACAGCTTCATGATAAAAACAGTGTTTTGCTAAATTTAACTACCAAGTAGCAATGACCTTGGAATTGGTTGCAATGAACATGTAATTTCTATTTTATTCAAACCAGCTGTGATAATCTACCAACTGAAATACAAGCTTCGGTTGTTAAATGTTACAAATATTTTTATACCTACTCAGAGTAACTATGATTAAGCTGAAGTAGTATTAAAAAAACAAAGTCGGCAAGGTAGTATATGATTTTTTCTTTGCTGCAAATCATTAAACAGATTTTAGAAATGTTTGAGCTTTTGCAGATCAGCCCATTTACTTTATAAATCAGCCCAACAGCCTTCTGATGATACCAAATTTTTTTTTAAGTGGGTCCTCTACATCTTGGTTAAAAATCATTTAGAAATATTTAATCAAAGTACTCAATGGATGGAGCTCTAAAATAAAACATCAACTGTTTAAAACTTTTAGCACATTGCAAGGATTGAAAACAAAGCTTGCAAGAAGAAATGGAGACTTACCCCCCCAAAAGCAAGAAAGGAACTGGATAAATTCAAGGGTGAGAACATCCATAGTATAATCCACTATTGTGCTTTAGCAAATCATAACTTGAAAAGGTGCTCAACCCCATTGATCATTAGAGAAATGCCAATCAAAACTACAATAAAGTATCATCTCACCCCAGTTAAAATGGCTTCTATCCAAAAGACAGGCAATAACAAACGCTGGCGAGGATGCAGAGAAAAGGGAACCCTCGTACACTGTTTGTGGTTATGTAAATTGGTGCAACCACTGTGGAGAACGCTTTGGAGGTTCCTCAAAAAACTAAGAATAGAGCTACCATATAATCCAGTAACCCCACTGCTGTGTATGTACCCAAAAGAAAGGAAATCAGAATATTGAAGAGATATTTGCATTTCCATGATTTTTCCTGCACTATTCACAATAGCCAAGATTTGGAAGCAACCTAGGTATCCATCAACAGATAAATGGAAAAAGAAGATGTGGAACATATATTCAAGGGAATATTATTCAGCCATGAAAAAGAATAAGATCTTGTCATTTGCAACAACATGAATGGAACTGGAGATCATTATGCTAAGTGAAATGAACTAGGCACAGAAAGACAAACATAACATCATGTTCCCACTTGTATGTGGGATCTAAAATCAAAGCAATTAAACTCATGGAGATAGGAAGTAGAAGGATATAACTGAGGCTGAGAAGAGTAGTAGGGGAAGGGGGTGGGAAGAAGGTGGGGATGGTTATTGGGTACAAAAAATTAGAATGAATAAGACCTAGTATTTGATAGCAGAATAGGGTGACTATAGTCAATAAAAATTTAATTATACATTTTAAAATAATAACCTGTAATCCCAGCACTTTGGGAATCCCAGCACTTGGGAAACCAGTTTTGCACCCGTTAACTTGAGGTTAGGAGTTCATCTGAGGTTAGGAGTTAAAGGACCAGCCTGGCCAACATGGTGAACCCTGTCTCTACTACAAATACAAAAATTAGCGGTGTGTTGCCTGTAATCCTAGTTACCTGGGAGCTGAGCCGAAATCGCACACACTGCACTCAAGCCTGGGTGACCGAGGGAGACTCTGTCTCAATAAATAAGATAAATAAATAAACAAACATAATTGGATTGTCTGTAACACAGACATTCTCCGACTATGTGATTATTTGCACATTGCATGCCTGTAGCAAAACATCTCATGTACCCCATAAATATATATACCTCCTATGTACCCATAGAAATTAAAAATGAAAACACACAAATTATAGATGTCAACTGAATAAAGGCAGAATAAGAAGTTTTTAAAAAAGAAAATCTTAACTTGAGAGGGGAGAATCTTTTAATAGAGCTTGCCTTCCTTCCTTCCTTCCTTCTTCCTTCCCTTCCTTCCTTCCTTCCTTCTCTCTCTCTCTCACTCTCTTCTCTCTTTCTCTCTTTCTCTCTTTCTCTCTTTCTCTCTCCTCTCTCTCTCTCTCTCTCTA